>NC_058524.1:69032791-69657791 GCF_904849725.1 Hordeum vulgare subsp. vulgare
TGGGTTCTCGATAGTGGCTGCACACATCACATGACTGGTGATAAAAGCCTACTGATGAATATACCACTAACTCCATCACCTCTGAAGCAACTCACATATGCTGACAAAGGTAAAAGCAAGGTATTGGGACTTGGCAAAGTAGCTATTTCCAAGGATAGGCATATGGACAAAGTAATGCTTGTTGAATCCCTTGGTTTTAACCTCATGTCAGTCTCGATGCTTTGTGATCTTGATATGATTGTTATCTTTGGTAGATATAGATGTGTAGTCATCATGGAATCTGATAGATCCAAAGTCTTCGAAGGTGTAAGAAGAGGGGATTTGTACATTGTTGATTTCTCTACAGGTCCTCAACCAGCCACTTGCTTACTAGCAAAAACCTCAGAAGGATGGTTGTGGCACCGAAGACTAGGTCATGGAGGCATGAGGAATTTGCACATGCTTGCAAAGAAGAAGCATGTCACCGGCATCGAATCAGTCAAATTCCTCAAGGACCATCTCTGCGGTGTTTGTGAATCTGGGAAAATGACCAGATCCAAGCATCCCTCTAAAACCATCATGACTACTACACGTCCATTCGAATTGCTTCATATGGATTTATTTGGACCTACTCACTATGCCACACTAACCAATGCAGCATCTTTATATGGCTTCGTCATAGTTGATGATTATTCCAGATACACTTGGGTGCATATCATAGTGTATAAAACTGAAGTGCAGGAAATCTTCAAACGATTTTCTTCAAGGGCCTCGACGAACTTTGGCATCAAGATCAAACACATCAGGAGTGATAATGGAACCGAGTTCAAAAACACTGGTCTTGATGACTATCTTGATGAACTTGGTATTACTCACGAATTGTCTGCTCCTTATACTCCTCAGCAGAATGGTGTCGTCGTAAGGAAGAACATGACTCTGGTTGAAATGGCAAGAACAATGCTTGAAGAATATCAGAGTCCTTGTCGCTTCTGGCCTGAAGCAATCAACACTGCATGTCATATCATCAACAGGGTATATCTTCACAAATTCCTCAAGAAAACCTCATATGAACTCCTCACTGACAAGAAACCCAATGTAAGTTATTTCAAAGTCTTCGGTGCAAAATGCTGGATTAGAGATCCTCATCATAGCTCAAAATTTGCACCTAAGGCACATGAAGGTTTTATGCTCGGTTATGGAAAGGACTCGCACACCTACAGAGTCTTCAACAACTATCACAACAAAGTTGTTGAAACTGTAGATGTGCGGTTCGATGAAACTAATGGCTCGCAAAGAGAGCAATTGCCTTCTGATCGCGATAAGTTGTCTCCTGAGGAGGCAATAAAGCTTAAGCCTACTGAAGACATTGTCCCCACTAAGCAAATTGGTGAAGAAACGATCCCCATCGCTGATAAAAACCAAGAAGATGCTCCTGAGGAAATTGCAACAGCACCACTTCCTCAGCCCAGACAAAATCCTCAACCAGCTCATCCGAGGATTGCAAATGAAGTAGAACTTGACAAAATCCTCAACGACATCAACGCGCCAGGTCCTCTCACTCGCTCAAAAGCTTCACACTTAGTTAACTTTTGTGGGCATTTTTCCTTTGTATCCATCATAGAACCCTCAAAAGTAGCTGAGGCTTTTCTGGAACCGGAGTGGATCCAAGGCATGCAAGACGAACTTCTTCAATTCAAGCTGAATGACGTATGGGAGCTCGTCAAACGACCAGATCCTCGCAAGCATAACATCATCGGCACCAAGTGGATTTTCCGAAACAAGAAAGATGAGGATGGTCAAGTGGTGAGGAACAAGGCACGACTTGTAGCCCAAGGCTACACCCAGGTTGAAGGAATAGATTTCGATGAAACTTTTGCACCTGTTGCTAGACTTGAAGCTATTCGAATTCTACTTGCTTATGCTAATCATCATAACATCACCTTATATCAAATGGATGTGAAAAGTGCATTCCTCAATGGTAAGCTTGAGGAAGAAGTATATGTTGCTCAGCCCCCAGGTTTTGAGGATCCAAAGAATCCAGACAAAGTCTTTAGACTCAAAAAGGCTCTCTATGGCCTCAAGCAAGCCCCTCGGGCATGGTATGATACATTGACGGAATTCCTCATGAAGAAAGGCTTCAAACCTGGTTCACTCGATCCACTCTTTTCACAAAATCTTATGATAATGAGTTGTTTGTATATCAAATATATGTTGATGATATCATATTTGGCTGTACTGACAAAAGATACAGTGATGAATTTGCCTACATGATGAGTGAAGAATATCAGATGTCCATGATGGGGGAGCTGAAATTCTTCTTAGGTCTTCAAATTCGTCAACAAAGAAATGGAATCTTCATATCACAGGAGAAATACCTCAAGGATGTTCTGAGGAAATTCGACATGCACGAATGCAAAGGTGCCAAGACTCAGATGCCTACCAACGGCCACCTCGGCACTGATGAAAATGGTAAAGACTTCGATCAGCAGGTATACCGTTCTATGATTGGCTCTTTATTGTATCTATGTGTATCTAGGCCAGATATAATGCTTAGTGTTTGCATGTGTGCACGTTTTCAAGCAAAACCGAAGGAATCACACCATAAGGCTGTGAAACATATTCTTCGATACTTAGCTCACACACCAACACTAGGATTATGGTATCCCAAGGGCTCCAATCTTCATCTGGTAGGGTATTCTGATTCAGACTATACTGGTGACCGTGTGGATCGTAAGTCAACGTCTGGCACATGCCATTTCCTCGGAAGATCACTAGTTTGCTGGTCCTCAAAGAAGCAGAACTGTGTATCACTCTCCACTGTCGAAGCTGAGTACATTGCTGTTGGTTCTTGCTGTGCTCAATTACTATGGATGAAGCAAACCCTCAAGGACTACGGCATCAACATGAAGAATGTGCCTCTCTACTGTGACAATGAGAGTGCTATCAAGATTGCATATAACCCAGTACAACACTCGAAGACCAAGCACATCCAGATTCGTCATCATTTTCTTCGGGACCATGTCCTCAAGGGCAATATCCTCATCGACCATGTGAAGGCTGATGATCAACTGGCTGATATCTTCACTAAGCCCTTGGATGAGAAAAGGTTTTGCAAGTTGCGGTGTGAGCTAAATATCTTAGAGTCTTCAAATGTTTTGTAAAAACATGCACACATCCTAACACTTATGCAAAGTTGATGACTTAGATGTGCAACACATGATGAAATGATTTTCTTCAACCGATGAAGAAAGTCACTCTGAATGTGAAGAAATTAACGAAGAAATTGATTCTCAGGGCCCTACGACAATTGTACGCGGCGTGTGTAATCAACATTCTTATATGGTGGGTAACGCCACTGCCCAATGTGAAATTCCTCAAGTTGATTTTCTTCAAATGATCAATTTCCTCACAATGCATTTTTCTTCAAAACAGTTGTTCTTCATTGTGATGATCTATTACAAAATCTTCAAAAACACTTGATGACTTTCATTTGCCTAGGTAGACTGTGATTTCTAGTCCTCAACAGCATTCACTTATTGCTATTTCTTCAAGTTGATGTTTCTGCTAAGTGAATGTGATCGGACCCCACTTTCCATCTATGCTATACTTATCCAGTCTATTCATTTCTTCATATGCGTTCTACTTGAAACTTTGTTCAAAATCCTCACTGCATCCTTGTCAGCTGATGATTTTGTAACGAAAATCCTCAAATCTTCAAAAATTGTTTTCTTTAAAAGAACAGTAACTGAACCCCCACTTCCCACGATCGGATAACCACGATCTCCACTATCTCCACCGCATCGTACGGGAGCTACACGTGTCCTGCGGAGACGTAGAGGCAAGGGCGATTTGGTCCGAAACTTTCGCGCCAAACAGTAACTTTCGGGCTATAAATAGGTCCTTATCCCCCTCGGTATCATCTTCTTCGCCTCATCGCTCTCCTACCACAACACACTCCACCGAACCCTAGCGCCACCGCTGGTAGTCTTGTCGCCGGTGAGGAAGAGCTTCACTGTCTCGACCTTTTGGTCGCCAGGATCACGCCAGAGTCGGACCATCTACGTCCGCCGCCGCCGTAGACGTCCTCTGCTGCCAAGTTAGGGTGCATTGGACACTCGACCGAAGAGCCTCTCCAACACCACTTTTTGTGTTCTTCGCTCGCACCTTCTAGGGTAAATATACCCCATTTTTACAGCAGGTTAGATCTGAAATTTTACCTCTCCCATGTGAAATCTGTTTTTCCTCAAGATACGATGTGCACATGATTCCTCAAACACTATCTATCACCACAATCATTGATGAACTAGCTAAGCATCTAATATTCTCACGAGATTCCTCAATTGTGCAAATTTTCGGATCTGTACAACTCTGGAACCCAAGAACAATATGCTTAGGCAAATTCCTCAACCACTGGTTATATTCCTCAAACTGTCAAACTTTTTCATTTTCTTCAAATCTGAGAACGCATATGACCTCTCCAAATTCCTCGCAACTATACTCTGTTCACAGGTACACACATGTCAGCTGATGAATCTCTCGGTTCTCATCACATTAACTCATTTGCAGCGTTTCTGGAAGAAACTCTTCAAGGCTCATCAGAATCCTCAAGAGTTCAAAATCATCAGCAAATTCCTCGTTTGAAGAAAATGGAGGAAGAAAGGAAACAGAAGGGAGGAAAGAAACTGGAGCAGAACACAGCTGCTGATATTCCCGAGGACATATACTTGGACTATTATACGCCTGATGAAGAACCTGAGACAATGGCCAAGAGAAAGATTAGGCTGCAGAAGATTGAACGCAGATGGGCGAAGGAATGGAAGGAGTACAGGTTTGTGACTCCAAAATATGCGAAGAAATTCGCTTTGAAGCCTCCTGGCAGAAGGGCCCCACTTGAGGATCATCAAGTAGCACATCCCTCAAGTCTTATGACACTTGATGACTACCCAGATGAAAAAGAAAGGCATCTGGCCAAGCTCAAGAAGCAAGCTGAAACTATAGTGAAGAAATTTAATGAATCCTCAGCTCCTGCCTCCGGTGCTGCTCAATCCTCAGCAGCAGAAACTTCAGGCTCACAGATTCCTCAAAAGCAGTCTGCGCCACCAAAGCCAAAGGCTCCAAAGCCTCAAGAGAAGTCTGCACAGGCTTCTGTCACAAAACCCTCAGCTCCAAAACCCTCGGTTCCAAAACCGTCAACACCAAAACCATCAGCGCCAAAACCCTCAGCACCCATCTCATCTACACCAAAATCCTCAGCTCCACCTCTAAAGCCAGTACAGAAGAATGTCGTGAAGCCTACGACAGCAAGCTCCAGCTCCTCACTCCCAGCTACAACAAGCTCGGAGACAAAGTCTTCAACACCATTTGTGAAGACTTTGGCAACTACTGAACGTGCACCTCTGCCCAGCCCCAGCAAAATCATCACAGTCCCGTCTGCATCAGAGGGAAGTGATGAGTATGATGATGAAACCCTGCAAGCCATCATCAGAAACAAGCAAGAACGGGTAGCACAAGCATCAGGCAGTGCTATTCCTCTGGCAATGGACCCCAAGGTCCTCCTCGACTTCATCAATGTATGGTATGAAGACCCAAACACACCCATTGATGATTTGAAACTTCCTCCTGGCATCAGCCACATGGTGGCCACCTTCATAAACGAAGCCAAGTGGAAGGAACATAAGGCCAAGCAGGCAAAGATTGCAAAGGCCAAAAAGGAGAAATTCCTCAGGCAAAATCTCCTCAAGCTGACTCCTGAAGCACTAGTGTCAACCCAGGCAGAGCTGCAAGTCTTGACTGACAAGTGTCACAAACTGTCAGACCGCAAAAGCATCAAGCGCAATTTCATCAAGCTAGCCACTAGTGTTGTTGATGACTACAACAAACGACACCCACCACCAGCACCAACTCCTCAGCCCCTGGTTGAGCAGCCAGAAGATGCATCTCCTGATGAGGAGGAAATTCCTCAAGCTGAGGAACAACACCAAGAGCGCCGTCCTGATGAGCCGGCCATTGAAGAAATCATCACCGAGACCGGTACTGATGAAATTGCAACCCCTGATGCAACTGCTCCTGATCCAGCTGCTTCACCAAAGCAGGCTGATGACTTTGTTCCAGCTGGTTCCTCACTACCAGCTGAAGAATCTGCAGAAAGAACACCTTCACCAAAAGCTTCAAAGGTGAAGAAGATAATCCCGTCTGCATCAGACGCGAAGAAGACAAGAGCTGCTGAGAAGGAAGCAAAGAAGAGAAAAGCTTCTTCAGCAGATGAAAAGATAGAGGCAAAGCGCCTCAAGGAAACTGAAGAATCTGCCCCTCTGGACCCGGTGCCTCTAAATGTTGCACCTTCATATGAAATGGTCGTCATTGGTGACCAAACTACAAGGGCAGATGAGGAAATGAAGGATATCGCCTCTGAGGAACATACTGATGAGGAAATCCAGATTGATGACAGTCCTCAACCTCATGTTCCTCACACAGAGACTACTCAAGCTTCAGCTGCAGCAGCTGATGAAAATGCCTCTGCCACAAAGCCAGCTGATGAAAATGTCCATCCTGAGCAGGCTCCTCACTCTGAACAGGCTGACCAAACTCCTCAAGCTGAGAAGGAAGCAGAAATTCCTCAGCCTGCAGCTCAGCCAGAGCAAGAAGTTCCAGCTGATGAAATTCCTCAACCTGAGGAAAATGCCGAAGAAAATGTTCCCGCCCCTGACAATGACTACATTGTGCTCAACCCAGAGACTGCCATGGTTGTTTCCCCTCCCATTCCTCAGCACAATATGAAGCCAGTTCAGCGTCAGCCATTCTCGAAGCGGCCAAAGCTTCAGAAAGAAAATTTCTTTGAGGAACACATGTATTTCATCGGAGAGAATCCTTATGACAAGCCTCAAATGAGGCATCTGAAGTTTTGGACAAGGACTCAGATGAACTACTATGCTTCAGTGCTCTGTGGACGCAACAAGATATTCCAGCACAGGCACATTCCTCGTGATGAGCTTGAAGAAATACCCTGCATGGAACCAGTCCTCAGTGTACTCCACGATGCAGGTTTGCTACCTATGTGCTCAGATATATCAGACTGGAATAGTGAACTTATTCTTCAGTTCTATGCAACTCTGCACATCTCTGGCAATGCTGATGACATCAACACTTGGGTGTTCGACTGGATGACCCAAAACACTCACTACAAGGCTCCCGCTTCTGAACTCCTCATAGAACTGCCCGTACCAATTCCTTCAGACGGGGCAGTGAAGCTTTATGGTGAGCGTGAGCTGCCAAATGGAATGATGGAAGTCCTCATGAAGCCTTTGGCTGCAGGAAAACCCTCAAGAACCACATTCCTCGTCCATGAGCTCAAGTACAAACCCCGGTCTGTCTATCGCATTCTCTGCAGTGTGCTCGCGCCAATCAAAGGCCATGACGATGAAGAAGATGTTGTAGGCCTCATGAAGAATATCCTCTTCAACATCATTCATGGTATTCCTATGAATATCCATGATTTCTTCTTGACGACTTTGGCTGACAATGCAATGTGCCCCTATGATCACAAGATTTATGCACCATGGATCATGAGATTCCTCAGGACAAGGACATGCATCAACTTCCACGCTGATTTCCAAAACCATGTTGGTTATATGCCTCCTATCCGGGTCAACAAGAAGACTTTCGAGTCCATTGAGGGAAAAGGAAAGTCTGTGATTGACGAAGGCAGCAGGCCCCTTGATGGCCAGTTTAAAGAACCAGACGCTTATTCTTCATGGGACGATACTGAGACTCATCCACCCAGCCCTGTTCCTCCTCGCGTGCTAAACACCAGAGAGCTTCTCCTCAGTCTTCATCAGAAGGTGGATCACAACCACAAATGGGTCAAACGCCAGTTTGGTGCCATTTTGAAAACCCTCACTGAAACCCAGAACTCTGTGAAGATTAATCATCACTATCTGCATGAGGTTTTCGATCGCACCTGGGCTACGCTTGCACATCTGAAGACCCAGACTGAGCTTGAAGAAATGAACTTTGAGCAGGACTTTGACTGGTTGTGGCCTCCCAAGAAGAAGTTCAGGCCCATTCCAGTGCCAGACCTTGAAGACAGCTCCTCCTCTTCATTCCGCACCGCTGAGTCTGATGAGGAACAACTCGACATCGCAACAGGCCCAAGGAAGAAGACTACACCCAAGAAGCGTCAAGGATCTTCATCAACCGCCAAGAAATGAAGTCTTCACGGGCGTTAGTCCTCAGTTTGTCCCTTTTTGTCACTTGATGACAAAGGGGGAGAAACTTGAGAGTTAGTCTTCAATCGGGATTTATTTTTGGGGCCTATGAACTATATTTAAGTTACAAACTCTTGGCTCTTCTGAAGTTTTTATGCAATGAGTTGTAACGTTTTTCTTCGCATGCTTATTCCTCAAGTTTTAATGCACGCATGCTCGAATTCGTCAGATACCATTTGCCATCATGCATCTTCATTTTCTTCATATGATATGTTATATGTATGCATGATTTACAAGATTCAGGGGGAGATCTCCATGATATAAATCATCAATGTGCATCTGCTATAAAAGCAAAATCCTCAAGGTATGCACATCTTCACTGGGAGTCTCTGTGAATCTTGTCTTCAAATTCCTCAAAGGAGTATTTACACTTCATATTTTTTATCCCTATTGAAGACTTAACCTAATTGTCATCAACCACCAAAAAGGGGGAGATTGTAAGTGTATCTAGTGCCCCTTAGTGATTTTGGTGGTTTGAAGACTTATAGGTTAAGTATCTAATGTGTTTATAAGTGTACACAGGATCTATAAGTCATTGAGGAGTTTGAGATACTTGAAGAATATCGACCCCTAAAAATGTATGTCTTCAGTTGAAGAAATTGGTCTGAAGCTGAAGAAATGAATCGCGAGGAATCTGTGATGAAATTAATATTCCTCATGAAGATACTGATATTGAGAAGTCCGGTGGTTCCTGAAGAAATTCATTCTGAAGAATTTGAAGCGTGAAGATTTACACTATCTGTTTTACTTTCTTCGCATTTGAGTAATAGGAACACCGTACTATTAAAGGGGGTCAAAGTAACACTATGGAATGGATTTCCTCATGATGCTCAACCCAAGCCAAATCCTACCAAAAGCCTCAAGTGAGGAATATGAGTGACATGAGGACTCTCCCAGTTGAGGGTCCCGACCGTTTCGATAACCACGCCAAGTCACAGGTCTTATCCACTCCAACGGTCATATTGTTTAAGGGCATTAGTGTCAAATCATGTCGGAATGCTCCCAGGCTATAAATAGCCGCCCCCCACAACCACTAGCTGGTTGGCTGCTCCGTTAGAAACTGACACTTGTCATAAGAGCAACCCAAATTCCTCAGAGCCTTCGAGAGTAAATCATTAGTGAGGAAATACACCACCCACCGAAACCACAAACCAAACCTAGTGATTGAGCATCACTGAAGAAGTTGTTCCTGTGTGGGACTGAATCCTTTTACCTTTGAGGACTGTGCATCCTCCAGACGGTTAGGCGTCATGGTCTAGAGCAATCCAGCAGTCAATTGTGGATCGCCGGGTGACCGAGTTTGTGAGGGTTTGGAAGTCTGCCCTGAAGACTTACCACGAGTGTTGGGCGAGGACTGTGTGTCCTTAGCTCAAGGAGAATACGGTAGGGACTGTGTGTCCCGGGACTAGGTGTCCTTTGGTTTCAATACCAAGCCGCTCCAAACCAGATGTACAACTATCTCAGCAGTTGGAACTGGGTCATCAACGACTGTCGTCTCTGAGAATCGGGTTCTAATTCCTCAACTCTTTACCTTCTCTGTATTATGTGTTGATGACTTTCACTGTGACTGTTTGAAGAATTTGCTGAAGACTTTCTCTTAATTTCCTCAACCCCAAATTCTTCACTTAAGTTAATCATCATCTGTATTCTGCGTGCCTGCTTACTGTGCAATCTGTTTTTCTCATTCTTCACTCTGAAATACTGCTGTTGTGAACGTTTGCACGTCTGATCCTTTACTGTTTCCGCTGTAAGTTAGTCATCAGTGAGGAATCTCCTCAAAAGGAATTTCCTCAGTGATGAAATTCTAAAAATCTCCTATTCACCCCCCCTCTAGTCGATATAACGCACTTTCAAAAAGCATCAAGAGCAATTTCATCAAGCTAGCCACTAGTGTTGTTGATGACTACAACAAGAAAACCGCACCCCCAGCACCAACTCCTCAGCCCTTGGTTGAGCAGCAAGCAGTTTCATCTCCTGATGAGGAGGAAACTCCTCAAGCTGAGCAAGAACACCAAGAGCGTCATGTTGATGAACCGGCCATTGAAGAAATCATCACGGAAACTGCAACTGATGACATTGCTGCCACTGATGAGAATGCTCCTGATCCAGATGCTTCATCAAAGCAGGCTGATGACTCTGTTCTAGCTGGTTCCTCACTACCAGCTGAAGAGTCTGATGAAGAACAGCTCGACACTGCAACCGGCCCCTGGAAGAAGACTACTCCCAAGAAGCATCACGGCTCTTCCTCGACCGCCAAGAAATGAAGTCTTCACGGGCGTTTGTCCTCAGTTTGTCCCTTTTTGTCACTTGATGACAAAGGGGGAGAAACTCGAGAGTTAGTCTTCAAGCGGGATATTTTTGGGGCTTATAAACTATATTTAAGTTACAAACTCTTGGCTCTTCTGAAGTTTTTGTGTAATGAGTTGTAACTTAAGCCCGATGGTACTCTGACGCTTTTGAACGTTTTTCTTCGCATGCTTATTCCTCAAGTTTTAATGCACGCATGCTGGAATTCTTCAGATACCATTTGCCATCATGCATCTTCATTTTCTTCATATGATATGTTATATGTATGCATGATTTACAGGACTCGGGGGGAGATCTCCATGATATAAATCATCAATGTGCATCTGCTATAAGAGCAAAATCCTCAAGGTATGCACATCTTCAGGGGGAGTCTCTCTGAATCTTGTTTTCATATTCCTCAAATGAGTATTTACACTTCATATTTTTTATCCCTGTTGAAGACTTAAACTAATTGTCATCAACCACCAAAAAGGGGGAGATTGTAAGTGCATCTAGTGCCCCTTAGTGATTTTGGTGGTTTGAAGACTTATAGGTTAAGTATCTAATGTGTTTATAAGTGTACACAGGATCTATAAGTCATTGAGGAGTTTGAGATACTTGAAGAATATCGACCCCTAAAAATGTATGTCTTCAGTTGAAGAAATTGGTCTGAAGCTGAAGAAATGAATCGCGAGGAATCTGTGATGAAATTAATATTCCTCATGAAGATACTGATATTGAGAAGTCCGGTGGTTCCTGAAGAAATTCATTCTGAAGAATTTGAAGCGTGAAGATTTACACTATCTGTTTTACTTTCTTCGCATTTGAGTAATAGGAACACCGTACTATTAAAGGGGGTCAAAGTAACACTATGGAATGGATTTCCTCATGATGCTCAACCCAAGCCTAATCCTACCAAAAGCCTCAAGTGAGGAATATGACTCATATGAGGACTCTCACAGTTGAGGGTCCCGACCGTTTCGATAACCATGCCAAGTCACTGGTCTTATCCACTCGAACGGTCATATTATTTAAGGGCATTAGTGTCAAATCATGTCGGGATGCTCCCAGGCTATAAACAGCCACCCCCCCACAACCACTAGCTGGTTGGCTGCTCCGTTAGAAACTGACACTTGTCATAAGAGCAACCCAAATTCCTGAGAGCCTTCGAGAGTAATTCATCAATGATGAAATACACCACCCACCGAAACCACAAACCAAACCTAGTGATTGAGCATCACTGAAGAAGTTGTTCCTGTGTGGGACTGAATCATTTTACCTTTGAGGACTGTGCATCCTCCAGACGGTTAGGCGTCATGGTCTAGAGCAATCCAGCAGTCAATTGTGGATCGCCGAGTGACCAAGTTTGTGAGGGTTTGGAAGTCTGCCCTGAAGACTTACCACGAGTGTTGGGCGAGGACTGTGTGTCCTTAGCTCAAGAATAATACGGTAGGGACTGGGTGTCCTTTGGTTTCAATACCAAGTCGCTCCAAACCAGATGTACAACTGTCACAGCAGTTGGAACTGGGTCATCAACAACAGTCTTCACTGAGAAACGGGTTCTAATTCCTCAACTCTTTACTTTTCTTGTATTGTGTGTTGATGACTTTCACTGTGACTGTTTGAAGAATTTGCTGAAGACTTTCTCTGAATTTCCTCAACCCCAAATTCTTCACGATAGTTAATCAGCATCTGTATTCTGCGTGCCTGCTTACTGTGCAATATGTTTTCACATTCTTCACTCTGAAATACTGCTGTTGTGAACGTTTGCACGTCTGATCCTTTACTGTTTCCGATGTAAGTTAGTCATCAGTGAGGAATTTCCTCAAAAGGAATTTCCTCAGTGATGAAATTCTAAAAATCTCCTATTCACCCCCCCCCCTCTAGTCGATATAACGCACTTTCAATTCCTCACTTGAGGCTTTTGGTAGGATTAGGCTTGGGTTGAGCATCATGAGGAAATTCATTCCAAAGTGTAACTTCGACCCCCTTTAACAGTACGGTGTTCATATTATTCAAGTGTGAAGAAAATAAAACAGAAAGAGTAAATCTTCATGCTTCAAAGTCTTCAAAATGATTTTCTTCAGGACACACCGAATTCCTCAATTTCGATATCTTCATGAGGAATATCAATTTCATCGCAGATTCTTCGCGATTCAATTCTTCAGCTTCAGACCAATTTCTTCAACCGAAGATATACATTTTTAGGGGTCGATATTCTTCAAATATATCAAACTCCTCAGTGACTTATAGATCCTGTGTACACTCATAAACACATTAGATACTTAACCTATAAGTCTTCAAACCACAAAAATCACTAAGGGGCACTAGATGCACTTACAATCTCCCTCTTTTTGGTGGTTGATGACAATTAGGTTAAGTCTTCAACAGGGATAACAATATGAAGTGTAAATACTTATTTGAGGAATTTGAAATCAAGATTCAGAGAGACTCCCCCTGAAGATGTGCATATCTTAAGGATTTTTCTTTTCACAGCAAATGCACATTGATGATTTATATCATGGAGATCTCCCCCTCAGTCTTGTAAATCATGCATACATGTAACATATAGTATGAAGAAAATGAAGATGCATGATGACAAATGATATCTCACGAATTCCAACATGCGTGCATTAAAAACTTGAGGAATAAGCATGCGGATAAAAACGTTCAAAAGCGTCAGAGTACCATCGGGCTTAAGTTACAACTCATTACATAAAAACTTCAGAAGAGCCAAGAGTTTGTAACTTAAATATAGTTCATAAGCCCCAAAATATCCCGCTTGAAGACTAAATCTCAAGTTTCTCCCCCTTTGTCATCAAGTGACAAAAAGGGACAAATGGAGGACTAACGCCTGTGAAGACTTCACTCCTTGGCGGTTGATGAAGTGGCGTGATGCTTCTTGGGAGTAGTCTTCTTCCTTGGACCGGTGGCAGTGTCGAGTTGTTCTTCATCAGATTCAGCAGTGCGGAATGAAGAAAAGGAACTGTCTTCAAGGTCTGGAACTGGAATGGGCCTGAACTTCTTCTTGGGAGGCCACGACCAGTCAAAGTCTCGTTCAAAGTCCATTTCTTCAAGTTCTGTCTGAGTCTTCAGATGAGCAAGTGTAGCCAAGGTGCGATCAAAAACCTCATGCAGATAGTGATGGTTAAGCTTCATAGAGTTTTGAGTTTCAGTGAGGGTTTTCACAATGGCGCCAAACTGGCGTTTGACCCACTTGTGATTGCGATCCACCTTCTAGTGAAGACTGAGGAGAATCTCTCTTGTATTCATCGCGCGAGGAGCAACAGGGCTTGCCGGGTGAGTCTCAGTATCATCCCATGAAGAATAAGCTTCCGGCTCTCTGAACTGGCCATCAAGGGGCCTACGGCCTTCATCAATCACTGACTTGCCTTTTCCTTCAACTGGCTCGAACGTCTTCTTGTTGACCCTGATAGGAGGCATATAACCAACATGGTTGTTGAAATCAACGTGGAAGTTGATGCTTGTCCTTGTCCTGATGAATCTCATGATCCATGGGGCATATATCTTGTGATCAAATGGACACATAGCATTGTCGGCCAAAATCCTCAAGAAGAAATCATGTATGTTGATAGGAATACCATGGATGATGTTGAAGAGGATATTCTTCATGATGCCTACTACATCTTCTTCATCATCATGGCCTTTGATCGGCGCAAGCACACTGCAGAGGATTCTATAAACAGACCTTGGTGTATATTTGAGCTCGTGGACGAGGAAGGTTTTTCTCGGTGATTGCCCTTCAGCCAAAGGCTTCATGAGGACTTCCATCATCTCGTTGGGCAGCTCACGCTCACCGTAAAGCTTCACAGCCTCCTCTGAGGGAATTGATATTGGCAGTTCACGTAGGAGCTCTGTAGCAGGAGCCTTGTAGTGAGTGTTTTGCGTCATCCAGTCAAACACCCAGGTGTTAATGTCTTCAGGATCGACAGATATGTGAAGAGTGGCATAAAACTGAAGAATGAGCTCACTGTTCCAATCAGAGATGTCTGAGCACATTGGTAGTAGGCCAGCTTCATGAAGGACATTTAGGACTAGCGCTAGGCATGGTATTGCTTCAAGTTCAACGCAAGGAATATGCATGTGCTGGAATATCTTGTTTCTTCCACACATCACAGAGGCATAGTAATTCAGTTGTGTCCTCGTCCAAAACTTCAGATGTCTCATTTGAGGCTTATCATAGGGATTCTCTCCAATGAAGTACATGCGTTCTTCAAAGAAGTTCTCCTTTTGAAACTGCGATCGCTTGGAGAATGGATGACGCTGCATTGGCTGAAGATTTTGTTGAGGAACTAGAGGGGAGACAACAATTGCAGTCTCTGGGTTCAGCACGACAAAAGCATTTTCTTGGTCTGGTGCATTTTCCTCAGCATTGTCCTGAGGGCGAGGAATTTCATCAGCTTGGGCTTCAGGCTGGGCATCAGGCTGAGGAATTTCATCAACAGGAGCATCATGTTGAGGGTTCTGCTCCGGAGAAGGAATAGGTTCATTCTGAGCCTCAGTGTGAAGATCTTGCTCAGGTGGAGGAGTTGGGTCAGCTTGTTCCTCATCTTGAGGATTTTTCTCAGGACTTTGAATTTCATCAGCTTGAGGAATTTCACTTTGCTCTTCCTCAGCTGGCTTGGTGAAAGAGGCAATTTCATCAGCTGGTGCAGCTGATCCTTGTGCAGTGTCTTCCTGAGGAATGGAGGGTTGAGGACTGTCATCAATACGAATTTCTTTGTTAGTGTGTTCCTCAGATGCGGCATCCTTCATTTCCTCATCTGTCCCTTTCTCTTGGTCTGCAAGGATGACCATTTCATAAGACGGAGCGACGTTGAGGGGCACAGGGTCCAGTGGAGCATTATTTTCAAGCGCTTTGAGGCGCTTGGCCTCTGTTTCTTCTTCTGCTGAGGAGGCCTTTCTCTTTTTGGCTTCCTTCTCAGCAGCCCTGGTTTTCTTCACGTCTGATGCAGACGGAGTCATCTTCTTCACCTTTGAAGCTTTTCGTGAAGGGGTTCTCTCGACAGATTCATCAGCTGGCTTTGAGGAACCAGCTAGAGCAGAGTCATCAGCTTGCTTTGATGCAGCAGCTGGATCAGGGGTAGTCTCACCAGCTGTAGCAGATTCATCAGCTGGATTTTCCATGGTGATTTCTTCAATAGCCGGTACATCCACACGGCTTTCTTGGGGTATTTCCCCAGCTTGAGGAGTTTCATCAGCTTGAGGAGATTCATCAGCTGGCTCTTCAATCAAGGGCTGAGGAGTTGGTGCTGGAGGGGCAGCCTTCTTGTTGTAGTCATCAACAGCTTTAGTGGCAAGTTTGATGAAACTGCTCTTGAGACTCTGACGATCAGATAACTTGGAGTACTTATCAGTCAAAGTCTTCAACTCAGCCTGTGTTGACACCAGTGCATCAGGCGTCAAGTTGAGGAGATTCTGCTTGAGGAATTTCTCCTTTTTAAGCTTAGCAACCTTGGCCTGCTTGGCTTGCTGTTCTTTCCACTTGGCCTCGTTGATGAATGTGGCCACCATGTGGCTGATGCCAGGGGGAAGTTTCAAGTCATCAAGCAGAGTGTTGGGGTCCTCATGCCAGATGTTTATGTAGTCTAGGAGGACCTTGGGATCCATGGCCAGAGCAATAGCGCTACCAGAAGCTTGAGCTACCCTCTCCTGCTTGTTTTTGATTATAGCTTGCAGGGTTTGATCATCATATTCATCACTACCCTCTGATGCAGACGGGACTGTGATGATTTTGTTGGGGCTTGGTTGTGTTCCTCTTTCAGCAGACACATGAGTCTTCACAAGAGGTGGTGAAGACTTTGTCTCCGAGCTGGTTGCAGCTGGGAGTGAGGAGCTGGAGGTAGCGGGCAATGGCTTCATGACCGGCTTCAGTTCTGGTTTCTCTTGAGGCTTTGGTGGTGGTGCTGATGATTTTGGCATTGAGGATTTTGGCGCTGAGGTTTTGTAACTAATGCCTGAGCAGATTTTTCTTGAGGCTTTGGAGCCCTTGGTTTTGACGGCACAGACTGTGGTTGAGGAATTGCTGAACCAGAGGTCTCAGCGGCAGAGGAAGTAGCTGCAGTTGAAGCAGCAGCTGAGGATTCATTGAATTTCCTCACCGCAGCATCTGCCTACTTCTTGAGCTTAGCCAAGTGCTTATTCTTTTCATCAGGATAGTCGTCAAGGGTCTTGACGCTTGAGGGGTGTGCTACCTGATGAGCCTCAAGTGGGGCCCATTCGCCAGGAGGCTTCAGGGCTAATTTCTTCGCATACTTGGCAGTTACAAATCTGTATTCCTTCCATTCCTTAGCCCATCGGCGTTCTATCTTCTGAAGCCGAATCTTTCTCTTGTCCATTGTTTCATTTTCATCACGTGTGCAATAGTCCAAGTAAATATCCTCAGGGATATCCAAAGTTGTGTTCTGCTCAAGTTTCTTCCCTCCCTTCTGCTTTCTGTCATCCTCCATTTTCTTCAGCTGAGGATTTTTTTGATGAGATAGAACTCTTGAGGATTCTGATGAGACTTGAAGATTTTCTTCAAGAAACACTGCAAATGAGTTAATGTGATGAGAACCGAGAGATTCATCAGCTGACATGTGTGTACCTGTGAACAGAGTATAGTTGTGAGGAATTTGGAGAGGTCATATGCGTTCTCAGATTTGAAGAAAATGAAAAAGTTTGACAGTTGAGGAATTTAATCAGTGGTTGAGGAATTTGCCTAAGCATACTGTTCTTGGGTTCCAGAGTTGTACAGATCCAAAAATTCGCACAATTGAGGAATCTCGTGAAAATCTTAGATGCTTAGTGAAGTTCATCAATGGTGTGGTGATAGGCAGTGTTTGAGGAATCAAGTGCATATCGATCTTGAGGAAAAACCGATTTCACATTGGAGATGTAAAATAGTAGATCTAACTTGCTGTAAAAATGGGGTTTTTATTTACCCTTGAAGGCGCGCACGAAGAACACAGAAACGTTGTAGAGAGAAGCTCTTCGGTGCATGTCCAATGCGCCATAACCCGGCAGCAGAGGACGTCTACGGCGGCGGCGGACGAAGATGGTCCGACTCCGGCGTGGTTCCGGCGACGGAGAAGTCGAGGCAGTGAAGCTCCTCTTCGCCGGCGATGAGACTTCCAGCGGTGGCGCTAGGGTTCGGTGCTTTTTGCTGTAGCAGGAGAGCGATGGGGAGAAGAAGTGTTTGCCGAGGGGGATAAGGACATATTTATAGCCAGGCAGTTACTTTTGGCGCGAAGAATTCGGACCAAACAGCCCCTGCCTCTACGTCTCCACAGGACACGTGTGGTTCCCGAGCAACGCGGTGGAGATAGTGGAGATTGTGGTTATCCGAACGTGGAAAGTGGGGTTCAGTTATTGTGCATTAAAGAAACATTTTTGAAGAGTTGAGGATTTTGTTACATAATCATCAGCTGACAAGGACGCAGTGAGGATTTTGAACAAAGTTTCAAGTAGAACGCATATGAAGAATCGAATAGACTGGATGAGAATAGCATAGAGGGAAAGTAGGGTCCGATCACATTCACTTAGAAGAAATATCAACTTGAAGAAATAGCTATAAGTGAATGATGTTGAGGACTTGAAATCACAGTCTATCTAGTCAAACGAAAGTCATCAAGTGTTTTTGAAGATTTGAGTAACTTGAGGATTTTATGATAAATCGTCACAATGAAGAACAACTGTTTTGAAGAAAAACACATTTTGAGGAAATGGAACATTTGAAGAAAATCAACTTGATGAATTTCATGTTGGGCGGTGGCGTGACCCACCATATAAGAATGTTGATTACAGACGCCGCGTACAATTGTCGTAGGGCCCTCAGAATCAATTTCTTCGTTGATTTCTTCACATTCAGAGTGACATTCTTCATCAGTTGAAGAAAATCGATTCATCATGTGTTGCACATCTAAGTCATCAATTTTGCATAAGTGTTAGGATGTGTGCATGTTTTTACAAAACATTTGAAGATTCTAAGATATTTAGCTCACACCGCAACTTGCAAAACCTTTTCTCATCCAAGGGCTTAGTGAAGATATCTGCCAGTTGATCATCAGTCTTCACATGGTCGATGAGGATATTTCCCTTGAGGACATGGTCCCGAAGAAAATGATGACGAATCTGGATGTGCTTAGTCTTCGAGTGCTGTACTGGGTTGTATGCAATCTTGATCGCACTCTCATAGTCGCAGTAGAGAGGCACATTCTTCATGTTGATGCCGTAGTCCTTGAGGGTTTGCTTCATCCATAGTAATTGAGCACAGCATGAACCAGCAGCAATGTACTCATCTTCGGTAGTGGAGAGTGATACGCAGTTCTGCTTCTTTGAGGACCAGCAAACTAGTGATCTTCCGAGGAAATGACATGTACCAGAAGTTGACTTGCGATCCACACGATCACCAGCATAGTCAGAATCAGAATATCCTACCAGATGAAGATTGGAGCCAAGTTAGGATGATCAAAGAACAACTATCTACTACATCAATCCAATGTTGTCTTGGTAACAAGTATCCACTTAATGCATTCTTTTCTTGGAAAGGACCCAACCTGTCTTTCCTTTTCAGGTTGCATCATGGCATGAATCTCTTGATTTGTTCTCGTAGTACTTGTTTGCTTTCTCAAAGCATCCGAACGATTATGTCTTACTATTAGTTGGGATGTCTTTGATGTTCGTATGTTGGAAGTTCATATTGTACAATAAGAAAATATTAGGCCATGTGCTATGCTTCCAAGCAAAATATCTCATTGAAATATTTATGACTTCCTTTTTGGATATCTAGTTTGTTCCTTCTTGTAACCATTTCGTGTGTACATCCTTCTTTGTGGATATATATCGTCATGATTGTCTTCTACTTAGAATCTTTTACACATGAGAGAAGTTACATCTCTAATTGATATCCTCTTTTCTTTCACGTCCATCGTTGCATTTCCTCTTTAATGTTTTTTTTATGGCTTCGTGAAAGGATTTGTTTTGAGTGCGCATCTTATTTCTACATCTTGATGCACTCTTTGACAGTGAAGATTATTTTTCCTCATGCTTGTCTTGATGAGGGTTTTGCCATTTCAACTAGTATCCCTCCTATTGACAAGGTTCTTACTTCCTATCTTCACAGTGGGTTGTCACAAGCGTTGGTTCTTATTTTATTTATTAGTAAGCTTGTGAACCCATTTTCTAGTATGTGTGTGTGGGAATGATATGTCTTGCACTTTGTATCTCATATTCATCAAGACTATGTTGATGAGTAATGCTCATCCTTATCTTAAGTCTTCTCAAGTGCTTTGCCATGACTCACACACATTACTTTGGTTGAGCTTATTCTTAAGTTGCTTCCTTTACATGTTGCTCAACCATTAGTTTTGTGCAATTGATATGCTTATTGTCTCATCTATCTTCTTGCACTCATTGTGTGTTTCTATTAATTCTGGGGGAGCAACGATCCTATTTTGTGCACCTGTGTCAAATACAAAAATCTCATATTAGTGCACAAATCATGGGGAGCTTCTCTAGTTTTTGATAAAGCACTATGTTGCCTCTATCATAATATCTTTTATTCATGTGGTTCGATGGACCATATGATTGTTTGTTCCATCTGGAATTCTTTGATTGCTTGCCTCTATCTTTGTATGTCTTTGTGGCATACGATCCTTTTATCTGCAATCTTTGGGTCCTCAATATAGTTTGTTTTCCTCCAACTACTTATCATTGTATTTGTGTATTTTTCTGCACTCATTTGCTGAGAAGTACACACTTTTTGGAGGACCACCTACTATTTTGGCTTTCTAAACTTGTCGTCCATTTTGGCAATCGATGCCAATGGGGGAGAAGTTTAGAGAGTTTACTTTGGATATGTTTAGAGGGTTTTGCTTTTATTGCGTAAGCATTTACATCTTGCACACATGCATTATTACCTTGTATGTGTGCGCTTGGTTATGCTTATTTCCTTATATAAACTCTCTTGAAGTGGTTGTCTTCAATTACCAAAATGGGGGAGATTGTTAGAGCATATATCTCCATATGTGGTTTTGGTAATTGATGACAATTCCTATGGACTAATGGTTGCCTTAAGTTATATTTATAGGATTTGTCCATAGGCACTTCTTGAAGTCCATCGGTCGGGTTCAAGGAGTTTATATGATGACCAAGATGTTATTCAAGGTATTATCCAAAGAATGGTCATAGAAACACTAGGTTGATCAAGATCTCAGACAAAGAGTAAATCAAGATGATCAACACACAAAGCGTATAAGATGTACCGAGAGGGATCAAGTGATCCCATGGTATGGTAAGCATTGTCCATTACGTGTTTGTGTACTAACCAATGGTCTTTGTGAGACTCATGTGTGGGGGTTAGGTGTGCTTCCATTGGGCTTGCGTCAAAAGGAAGATCTCATACAACCCATGAAGGATGACGTCAAGTGGTGATCGTCATCAAGATTGTGGTGTGCAAGTTCAAGTGGATCAGCACGAATATATCATTGAAACTATTGTCAATGATCATGTGCTGATAAGGAAAACCTCATGTGCTAACAAGGACAAGATCAAGATAAGCATTCCCGAGCACTACATGCTTGATTCTTGTGGATGTTCACATGATGGAAAAATGAAGATGAATACATAAGCTAGGCTTTCCGCATTGTGTATGGGAAAGCTACTTGAAGACTTCATCATGTCTTGCTTTCAACTTGAGCCAAGAAGGAACAACAACATCAAGATCAAGTGAAAGGGCTAACTCAAAGGTATCAGTTCCTTTGACGTTAGTTGTGCGGAGTGATGATCAGCAAATAAAAGTATACACTCAAGTATGGATCATCAGTACCCCTTTTATGATTCTTGAGTCTTTAGGGATCCCGCACTATTAAGAGGGGATCACAGGTTTTGTGATGAACTTGCTCAAACTACATCTCCACTATTCTACTTAGACCACACCTCCACTGCTCTGCTCTTATCTGAAAACAGAACCAGTGCCTCGGACCTCAGGCTTCCTCCGGACGTCCGAGGGCCGGACGACCGACTGCTTCGGAAATCCAGAATCCTATACCAGAGAAGTCAGAGCCATATAACTCGGACATCCGGCTCCCTCCGGACGTCCGAGGCCCGGATATCCGACCAGCTTCGGAATTCCGGAACTATGCACCAGAGAAACTAGAGCCATATAACTCGGACTTCCGGCTCCCTCCGGACGTCCGAGGGCCGGTCAAGGGTCGGACGACCGACAGGCTTCGGAAATCCGGAGCCCTGCACCAGAAGAACTTGAGCCCTATAACTCGGATTTTCGGCTCCCTCCGGACGTCCGAGGGCCGGACGTCCGTCCCCTTTCGGAAATCCGGAACCTCCCACCAGTAGAAGTTGAGTCGAATAACTCGGATTTCCGACCTTCTCCGGACGTCCGGTCGTTGTTCAATTCACAGTATTTTCAGTGATATCTACAGGCCTCAGACGTCCGACCCCTCGCGGACGCGCGGACTTCCGGAAACTCTCGGACGTCCGGACCCTGTGTGACTTAAAGTGTCCCCAACGGCTGTTTTTCTCTCCCCACTATAAATACCCCCCCTCCCACTTCGTGAGAGGGTTGCCCAACACAGCCTTATCCTCATAAGAACACACTTCTACCTCACACACATTTGCTCTCACCAAATCTTAGATCCCAAGAGCATTTGTGAGCCCCTTTGAGAGTTGTTCCAATCAAAAGATAGATCGTCTCCCTCTCCTCCTCTCAACCCAAGCTATTTGAGATTTGAGCAAGTTTTGAGCATTCCCCGTGATCTTGTTACTCTTGGAGGTTGGAGACTCCTAGGCGGTAGGAGTTCTTCGGAGAGGAATCAATCCGTGTGATTACCCTCCGGAAAAGTTTGTGAGGGTTTGGAAGCCACCTCAAAGGCTTACCACTAGTGGTTGAGAAACGCCTTCGTGGTGTTATCTCAAAGGGAGAATAGGGTGAGCCTTCATGGCGTTGGTGTGCCTTCGTGGTAACATCCACCTCTCTAACGGTGACTAGCTTCCCTCCAAGGAAGTGAACATCGGGATACATCTTCTCTCAGTGACCTTGGTTATCCTTAACCCTAACTCCTTACTTGTGGTTTACTTGTGTTACTTGAGCATACATACATTGCATATTGTTTGTGCTCATTATATTGTGTTGGCTATTTCTTGTACAAGATTAATCATTCAAGCATACCCTCTATATCCACACGTTCATACTTGCAGCCTTTGATATATCGTGTGATATAGTGTGATCTAGTATCTTGTGTTGTTCACCTACTTGTCGTGTGATATAGCTCAAGTAAGTTTGTGTAACTTACTTGTGCTTGTTAGTAACTGTATTGTGTCCATCTTGGTAGATCGTGTTGTTGATACACGTTGCAGTGCCTAGTGCATTTAGTATTTGTGCTTGACAAGTACCCTCTTAGTTTATTTCCGCATTAGTTTCAAGCCAAATCCAAAGAAGTTTTTAAATAGCCTATTCACCCCCCCCCCTCTAGGCGTCATGGAGGTCTTTTCAATTAGGCACATAAATAGCTCATTATCATAGGATTTAGTGAAAAGAGTTGGATCGAGTGAACCAGGTTTGAAGCCTTTCTTCATGAGGAATTCCTTCAATGTATCATACCATGCCCGAGGGGCTTGCTTGAGACCATAGAGCGCCTTTTTGAGTCTGAAGACTTTGTCTGGATTCTTTGGATCCTCAAAACCTGGGGGTTGAGCAACATATACTTCTTCCTCAAGCTTACCATTGAGGAATGCACTTTTCACATCCATTTGATATAAGATGATGTTATGATGATTAGCATAAGCAAGTAGTATTCGAATAGCTTCAAGTCTAGCAACAGGTGCAAAAGTTTCATCGAAATCTATTCCTTCAACCTGGGTGTAGCCTTGGGCTACAAGTCGTGCATTGTTCCTCACCACTTGACCGTCCTCATCTTGCTTGTTTCGGAAAATCCACTTGGTACCGATGATGTTGTGCTTGCGAGGATCTGGTCGTTTGACGAGCTCCCATACGTCATTCAGCTTGAATTGAAGAAGTTCGTCTTGCATAGCTTGGATCCACTCCGGTTCCAGGAAAGCCTCAGCAACTTTTGAGGGTTCTGTGATAGATACAAAGGAAAAATTCCCACAAAAGTTAACTAAGTGTGCAGCTTTTGAGCGAGTGAGAGGACCTAGTGCGTTGATGTCGTTGAGGATTTTGTCAAGTTCTACTTCATTTGCAATCCTCGGATGAGCTGGTTGAGGATTTCGTCTGGGCTGAGGAAGTGGTTCTGGTGCAGTTTCCTCAGGAGCATCTTCTTAATTTTCATCAGTGATGGGGATCGTTTCTTCATCAATTTCCTCAGTGGGAACAATGTCTTCAGTAGATTTGAGCTTCATTGCTTCCTCAGGAGACAGCTTATCTGGATCAGAAGGCAATTTCTCTCTTTGCGAGCCATTAGTTTCATCGAACCGCACGTCTACAGTCTCAACAACTTTGTTGTGATAGTTGTTGAAGACTCTGTAGGTGTGCGAGTCCTTTCCATAACCGAGCATAAAACCCTCATGTGCCTTAGGTGCAAATTTTGAGCTATGGTGAGGATCTCTAATCCAACATTTTGCACCGAAGACTTTGAAATAACTTACATTGGGTTTCTTATCAGTGAGGAGTTCATATGATGTTTTCTTGAGGAATTTGTGAAGATATACCCTGTTGATGATCTGGCATGTAGTGTTGATTGCTTCAGGCCAAAAGTGACGAGGAGTCTGATATTCTTCAAGCATAGTTCTTGCCATCTCAACCAGAGTCCTGTTCTACCTTTCGACGACACTGTTCTGCTGAGGAGTATAAGGAGCAGATAATTCGTGAGTAATACCAAGTTCATCAAGATAATCATCAAGACCAGTGTTTTTGAACTCTGTTCCATTATCACTCCTGATATGTTTGATCTTGATGCCAAAGTTCGTCGAGGCCCTTGAAGAAAATTGTTTGAAGATTTCCTGCACTTCAGTTTTATATACTATGATATGCACCCATGTATATCTGGAATAATCATCAACTATGACGAAGCCATATAAAGATGTTGCATTGGTTAGTGTGGCATAGTGAGTAGGTCCAAATAGATCCATATGAAGCAATTCGAATGGACGTGTAGTGGTCATGATAGTCTTCGAGGGATGCTTGGATCTGGTCATTTTCCCAGATTCACATGCACCGCAGAGATGATCCTTGAGGAATATGACTGATTTGATGCCGATGACATGCTTCTTCTTCGCGAGCGTGTGCAAATTCCTCATGCCTGCATGACCTAGTCTTCGGTGCCACAGCCATCCTTCTGAGGTTTTTGCTAGTAAGCAAGTGGCTGGTTGAGGACCTGTAGAGAAATCAACAATGTACAAATCCCCTCTTCTTACACCTTCGAAGACTTTGGATCTGTCAGATTCCATGATGACTACACATCCATATCAACCAAAGATAACAATCATATCAAGATCACAAAGCATCGAGACTGACATGAGGTTAAAACCAAGGGATTCAACAAGCATCACTTTGTCCATATGCCTATCCTTGGAAATAGCCACTTTGCCAAGTCCCAATACCTTGCTTTTACCTTTGTCAGCATATGTGATTTGCTTCAGAGGTGATGGAGTTAGTGGCATATTCATCAGCAAGCTTTTATCACCAGTCATGTGATGTGTGCAGCCACTATCAAGAACCCACTCAGTGTTCTTGGGTTTATCATCCTGCAGATGAATTAGTACTGCTTACCATCTCATATGCTTCAGATTTGAAGAATATGATATCAATTTCATCAGATAAGAGTTTCATCACAACAGAATTATAAGGGCGTGTGAAATATTTCTATTTCATCAGTATTAGCTTGCGTCCTATCAAGCATTTCCCGAGGTCTCCAGCAAATTCTTCAGATGATGATTTTCATCTGGAGACCTGACCTGCAGAAGTGATTAGTTCGATTTCTTCACCACCCACATCTGAAGGGGTGGTAAAGCATTCATCATCCTGCGAGCACCATATGAGAAAGGTGGCATTGAAGCTAATGCACTTCTGTTAATAGTAGGGGGGTTAAAGTACTCATATGAATATGCAGAAAACTGGTTTGAGGATTTATGAACATAATGATTTGAAGAGTAACACTCATATTCATATTCCTTGTACTTTCCCTGCATGTTAGACGCATTAGCACGGGTACGAGCATAATTTTGACCAGTTCAGGATTTTGATCCTCTTGAAGATTTTGGTCCTCCTGAGGAATTTGATCTGGGGTTCAGATTCTTCATCGGTGGTGTCATGAGCACATTCACCTAAAGCTTTTCAAGACAGCTTTTGGGAACCCAGATTTTCCTCAAGGGAGGACCATTCCTGCAGTTAGTTCCAACATATCGAGCAAATACTTCACCAGATTGATTTTTGAACAGTTTATAGTTGGAGTCAAATGACTCATGTGCGGCATAGGATAATTCACATGAAAAGCCAGTTAGATTGGATGGATCAAAAGGAGGCCCAGTAGCAGCAACCCATGAGTTTTTGGGATACTGCTCAGGTTTCCAATAAGATCCATCAGCATTTAATTTCCTCTCAAAGGCAATTCCTTCTTTCCTCGGGTTCCTGTTCAAGATCTGCTTTTTGAGCACATCACAAAGGGTTTGATGTCCTTTGAGGCTTTTGTATATGCCTGTCACATACAATTCTTTCAACCTTGCATTTTCATCAGTAACATTTGTGTTTTCCTCAAGTGAGGAAATAAACACTACAGGTGCAGTTGAAGAATTTGTAGCAATAGAAGCATTTGATGATTCTGGTGAAGAATTAGCAGTTTCGCGTTCAATGCATTTAAGACATGGAGGAATGAATTCAGCTTGAGCAGCGCTGATCTGTTGAGCTAGTAATGAATCATTTTCCATACGAAGATCATCATGAGAAATCCTCAGCTTCTCTAGATCAAGCTTCCTTTGAAGAAATTCATAGGAAAGTTTCTCATGATCAGCGAGGAGTGTATCATGACGATCTTGAAGATTATCAAATCTAGACTGAAGACTTTTCACATCTTCAGTGAGGATTTGGGTAAGATTCATTTCATCATTCAACACATCATCACTTCTATCTAGCAGTTTCTGAAGCTTTTCCAGGGCAGTTTGTTGTTTAGTGGCAATGATAGCAAGTTCACTGTAACTGGGTTTTTTATAATCATCAGGTTCACAGTCACTTGAATCATAGGAGGAAGCATCATTCGGTACCTTTGAACCTTTTGCCATGAAGCAATAGGTTGGAGCAAAGTGATCAGCATAGTCATCAGTGTGGATGGTGTTATCATCTTCTTCAAGGTTGAAGATTGACTTGCTGACGAAAGTGGTTGCCAGTGCAAGACTAGCCTGTCCGGATTCTGAGTCTTCATCAGAACCCTCTTCTTCATCACATTCCTCTGATTCTGCCTCGGAATCCATTTCCTTGCCAATAAGTGCCCGAGCCTTTCTGAAACTAGTCTTCTTGTGCGATGAGGGCTTTGAAGATGAGGATTTTGAAGATTTCTTCTTCTTCTTCGAGTCATCAGAACTATCATCCTTGCATTTCTTCTTCTTTGATTCCTTTCCCCAATGGGGACACTCAGCAATGTAATGACCTGATTTCTTGCATTTGTGGCAGGTTCTTTTCTTGTAGTCCTCAGATGAAGATTCTGATTTCCTCATGTCTCTTCTTGAAGATTTACCGAACTAGCCACGTTGTGTAAACCTCTGGAATTTCCTCACGAGCATTGCAAGCTCCTGTCCAAATTCTTCAGGGTCAACAATGCTATCATCTGAATCTTCTTCTTTAGATGAGGAAATTGCACTAGCCTTCAGTGCACGTGGTCTAGAATAGCTTGGTCCATATAGATCTTTCTTTTCTTCTAGCTGGAATTCATGAGTATTGAGTCTTTCGAGTATATAACCTGGATCAAGCATTTTGTAGTCTAGTCTTTCTTGAATCATCAGGACTAAAGTATCAAATGAAGAATCCAAAGATCATAGCAATTTCTTCACAACTTCGTGATCAGTGATGTCTCGAGCTCCCATTGCTTGCGGTTCATTTGATATGTCAGTGAGGCGATCAAAGGTATCTTGGCAGCTTTCATTGTCATGCCTCTTGAAGCGATTGAAGAGATTGCGAAGAATATCAACACGAGAGTCACGCTGGGTTGATACTCCTTCATTTACATTGCACAGTCTCTCCCAGATAAGTGTTGCAGAGCCCAAAGCACTCACTCTTCCAAACTGGCCTGGGCTCAAATGGCCACAGATGATATTCTTCGCTTGAGAATCAAGTTGTTTGAATTTCTTCACATCAGCAGCAGAGACACTAGCAGAGATGATGGGGACGCCATGTTCCACAATATACCAGAGATCATTGTCAATAGCTTGTAGATGCATTTGCATCTTGTTCTTCCAGAAGGGAAAGTTCTTTCCTTCGAAAGTAGGACATGCTGCAGTAACCTTAAACATGCCTGCAGTCGACATAACTAAAACTCCAGGTGGTTAAACCAAAATCACACAGAACAAGGGAGTACCTTGCTCTGATACCAATTGAAAGTGCGTTATATCGACTAGAGGGGGGTTAATAGGAGATTTTTAGAATTTCATCACTGAGGAAATTCCTTTTGAGGAAATTCTTCACTGATGACCAACTTACAGCGGAAACAGTAAAGGATCAGAAATGCAAAGTTTCACAACAGCAGTTTTTCAGTGTGAGGAATGTGAAAACAGATTGCACAGTGAGCAGGCATGCAGAAAACAGATGAGGATTAACTAGCGTGAAGAATTTGGGGTTGAGGAATTTCAGAGAAAGTCTTCAGCAAATTCTTCAAACAGTAACAGTGAAAGTCATCAACACATAATCTGAGGAAAGTAAGGAGTTGAGGAATTAGAACCCGTTTCACAGCGAAGACAGTAGTTGATGACCCAGTTCCAACTGTTGTGACAGTTGTACATCTAGTTTGGAGCGGCTTGGTATTGAAACCAAAGGACACACGGTCCCTACCGTGTTCTCCTTGGGCTAAGAACACACAGTCCTCGCCCAACACTCATGGTAAGTCTTCAGGGCAGACTTCCAAACCCTCACAAACTTGGTCACCCGGCGATCCACAATTGACTGCTCGATTGCTCTAGACCATGACGCCTAAACGTTTGGAGGATGCACAGTCCTCAAAGGTAAAAGGCTTCATTCCCACACAGGAACAACTTCTTTAGTGATGCTCAATCACTTGGTTCGAGGTTTGTGGTTTCGGTGTATGGGGTATTTCCTCACTGATGAATTACTCTCGAAGACTCTGAGGAATTGGGTTGCTCTTATCACAAGTGTCAGTTTCTAATGGAGCAGCCAACCAGCTAATGGTTGTGGGGGGGCGGCTATTTATAGCCTGGGAGCATCCCGACATGATTTGACACTAATGCCCTTAAATAATATGACCGTTGGTGTGGATAAGACCAATGATGTGGTGTGGCTATCGAGACGGTCGGAACCCTCAACTGTGAGAGTCCTCATGTCACTCGTATTCCTCACTTGAGGCTTTTGGTAGGATTAGGCTTGGGTTGAGCATCATGAGGAAATTCATTCCAAAGTGTAACTTTGACCCCCTTTAACAGTACGGTGTTCCTACTACTCAAGTGTGAAGAAAATAAAACAGAAAGAGTAAATCTTCATGCTTCAAACTCTTCGAAATGATTTTCTTCAGGACACACCGAATTCCTCAATTTCAATATCTTCATGAGGAATATCAATTTCATCGCAGATTCTTCGTGATTCAGTTCTTCAGCTTCAGACCAATTTCTTCAACCGAAGATATACATTTTTAGGGGTCGATATTCATCAAATATATCAAACTCCTCAGTGACTTATAGATCCTATGTACACTCATAAACATATTAGATACTTAACCTATAAGTCTTCAAACCACCAAAATCACTAAGGGGCACTAGATGCACTTACACCTGCACTGCTAACTCTAGTAGTGAACTGGCATCTATTCTTAAGGAAAACTGTTCGCTAAAGGCACAGCTAGATAGAGGTCTCATGACATGTGCACAAGGACAAAAGACTCTCAATGAGATCTTAAGTCAACACAATGAAGTCTTTGCCAAGGAAGGGCTTGGGTTCAATCCAAGCACCGCCAAGAAAAGTGTATCTCCTCTCAAGTGCACCACCCCGCTTAAAGAAATATTTGGACGAGAGGGACACAAGGAGAAAGGTAAGGTTGTGAGTGGGTCGGCCGCTAGGGGTTTGCCCACTCTCAACAAGACAACTGAATTCATGCCTCCATCCTATGTACTTCGCAAATCAAAGGAAGGAGAGGTTTATGCTAAATTCGTTGGTCCCCGTAATGCATTCTGGTTTTATGCTATTTGGGTCCCTAAGACTCTTGTAACTAATGTGAGAGGCCCCATGACGAAATGGGCACCTCAAACCAAGTCTTAATTCGTGTACAGGTTGTTTTCTTCGGAGGAGTCAAATGGGTGATCGACGGTGGATGCACCAATCATATGACCGGAGATAGTAACTTGCTCTATGACTTCATGCAAGCCATTTGACCATACATGAGCATTGTATTCGGTGGAGGGTCGAAAGGGCAGGTAATGGGGTTGGGCAAGGTGGCAATCACTAATGACATGTCTCTTGCAAATGTCATGCTTGTCCAATCTCTTCAATATCATTTGCTTTCAGTTCGTCAATTGGCTTCCGTTGGTTATGACACACTTTCGGACTAGCGGATGTGAAAGTCTTTAAGAGAGACACTCTCTAAGTGGCCTTTGTTGGAGAGTTGGATGGCAACCTTTACACGGTTGATTTCTCGAAAGAGAGCACTTTCCATACAACTTGTCTGATGGCCAAGGCTGACATGGGATGGTTGTGGCATCGCCGGCTCGCCCATGTCGGCATGAGAAATCTTCAAAATCTCTTAAAAGGCAATCACATCCTTGGACTAACTAATGTATCTTTTAAGAAAGATCGTGTGTGCAGTGCATGCATAGCTGGGAAGCAACATCAATCAAAACACCCACCCAAGAATATTGTATCCACTTCAAGGCCGTTAGAGCTCCTTCATGTGGATCTGTTTGGGCCTCCTTCATGGGCAAGTCTTGATGGGAAAAAGTATGGACTAGTCATTGTTGATGATTACTCAAGATACACATCGGTATTCTTTCTCAAGTCCAAGGACTAGACGAAGATCACCTTCATTGATTTTGCCAAACAAGTCCAGCGGAAGTTTGACAAGGACATCAAGGCAATAAGAAGTGATAATGGCTCCGAGTTCAAGAATTACACCCTAGAAGAATTTCTTAGTGATGAGGGAATTGAACATTAGTACTCCGCACCTTACACCCCTCAGCAAAGTGGTGTAGCAAAGAGGAAGAACCGGACACTTGTGGGAATGGCAAGGTCCATGTTAGACGAATACAAGTCACCACATAGTTTTTGGGTTGAGGCTGTCAACACAGCATGTCATGCATCAAACTGGCTTTTCCTTCGACCAATATTGGAAAAGACTCCATATGAGCTCCTAACCGGGAACAAGCCCAATGTCAAGTACTTTCGTGTATTTGGATGCAAGTGTTTCATCCTCAACAAACGGGACCGGTTAGGAAAATTTCAATCCAAAACAACTGAAGGGATTTTTGTTGGCTATGGATCAAACTCTCACGCCTACAGAGTCTACAACAAATCCACTGGATGTGTTATAGAAACCTGTGACGTGACGTTTGATGAATTTAACCGCTCCCATGGGGAGCAAGTTGATCTAAGTGATGCGGGTGAAGAAGATTCCTTGCAAGATATCTTGAACATGGGTGTAGGTGCACTTCTTCCCATGGAACAAAAACCCCATGATGATGATGAAGATGATGACAGTATTTCTCATCCTCAAGACAGTTCACTGCCCGTACCTCCACAAGATACTAGCACACATATCATGCCAGTTGTTGAGGATCAAGTGGGAGAACATGTCTCTCACCCTGATCACACTCAAGAACAAGTTGACCTTCAAGAGCTAGACCAAAGTATGGATATGGTTGATGATGAACCTCAACAGGTGCAACGCGAAGAGGAATATCTTCCACCGCACGTTAATGATCCATATGTTGAGGACGTTGATGATGGAAACGAAGTCGAACCTCGTGAAACCCTGACCTCCATCATGCCACGTGTGGCTGGTCGTGTTGATATTGATCAAATCCTCACCGGCGTGTCGGAAGGTAGAGTGACTCGTAAACAATTAACAAACTTTTGTGCTCACTTTTCGTTTGTCTCTAGTATTGTGCCACACAGGGTTCATGATGCATTGTGTGACAATGACTGGCTCCTTGCTATGCAAGAAGAGTTAAACAGTTTTACATGCAACGAAGTATGGTCATTGGTAGAACGACCAACTGAGGAACACAATGTCATTGGAACTAAATGGATCTTCAAGAACAAGGAAGATGAGAATGGGACTGTCCTCCACAACAAGGCAAGGTTAGTAGCACAGGGGTACTCCCAAGTTGAAGGTTTGGACTTTGGTGAGACTTTCGCCCCTGTTGCTCGTCTTGAATCCATTCGCATTCTATTTGCCTATGCTGCTTTCAATGGTTTTACTTTGCATCAAATGGATGTGAAAAGTGCTTTCCTTAACGGTCCTCTATAAGAAGAGGTATATGTATCACAACCACCTGGGTTTGTTTACCCCCATCACAAAGACCATGTGTACAAACTTCACAAGGCTCTGTATGGCCTTAAACAAGCACCCCGTGCTTGGTACGATCATCTTAAGAAGTTCTTACTCGATGATGGATTTGTGAGGGGTGATCGATCCCACTCTTTTTACTAAGAGGGAAAATGGTGATTTGATCTTATGCCAAATCTATGTAGATGACATCATTTTTGGTTCTCCTAACATTCATCTATGCAAGAAGTTTGCGGCCTCCATGACCAAGACCTTTGAGATGTCACTCAACACGGACTTTAAGTTCTTTCTTGGGTTTCAAATACAACAATTTCAAGAAGGAATTTTCTTGTCTCAAACTAAATACCTCAAGGACATTCTAGAAAAAATTGATATGACAAATGCTAAACCAATGAAGACACCTATGGCCACAGATGTTGTTCTAAATGAAGACACCAACGGTATTCCTTTTGACCCATCTACTTACCGCTCTATGTTTGGTTCGTTACTTTATATTTGTGCATCTAGACCGGACATCATGTTAAGTGTAGGCATATGTGCTAGATTTCAAGCTTCCCCTAGGGAAAGCCATCATACGACGGTTAAGCATATTCTTAGATACCTTGTTCACACCCCAAAGTTAGGCCTACTAGTCGTCAACCCGTGCATTCGCACGGGCTAGTCCAGTTCATCATAGCAGTATTATTTGGTCATATATCAATTGCTTGTGTTGCCTTTTATTTTTTATGCATGAATGATTGATATAAGATTGTTAACTTCTAAGCTAAGTTTGGAACTTCAGTATTGAAAAAGATATCCGTGAAAGCATGTATTTTTTCCTTCCTATAAAAGAGCATGGAGAAATGCCTTTTGGATCCCAATTATTATTCTTAGGTAAATGGGTTAAACCTATGTAGGTGTGCATGCCCACTTATGTGACTGTAGCTTTGTGAACGGTGATGCATTCCTATACCAGAATCCTATTTGTTATTGATAATACATATATACATCTAAATGTAGATACATTTCTACAACATAGTTACAACATGGATAAAATGGCTAGCCACACTCATGTGTGAAATAAATATATATTTTGCAAAATCTCGATTAGTGGTTAGCACTAACTTTTTGGGTCAAAAAAGTCCATGGACGATAAAATTTGGTTCATTGTATGACGAAGTTTCTTATTTTTTAACCAAGGACATAATCGCTGAACATGCTGTCCTTGTTACCTAAAAAATGGTGTATAAGTTCAATGTTGAGTTCGATGATTAAATGTACTCCTATTAAAATTTAGAGCAACCTTATATTTTCATGCGAATGAAATAGAATAGTGCATGTCTCCAGTGAGGAAATCAACACATCAAATGTGTCTTGTTTGGCAATTTATTATTCAGGAAATAGAATTGCATTATCCATTTTTCTCATCTTCAAAACCTAAAGAAGCCAGAGGAGGATTTTTTTAGTCCAACCTGGCATATGCAATTATTTAAATTAATAAGAAAAGGAAATGTTGGCATTGATCGTTGACATAGAATCTCCTTATTCTTAGACCGGGTATCCTGACCTTTGTACCACACGACCTGGAGATACCGATTGACACTATGAACATCCATTTGTGTGATTGTGAACAACCATTTGTACCTGCGTGTCTTGCAAAATAATTGCCTTTTGTTCATCTAATTCAATGCCTAAAAATGGTCTGTACAAAGTTAGTAGGAAAGCAATCATATAGATTAAACCAAGTTATAATAGGAAAGAAATTATAATATTCAGATAGGTGCATATATACCTAGAATATGAGAAGATTATATACAATTAAGAGAACAATTAACCTGATTAAACCATGAACTATTTAGGAGTAGCAAGTTATTGGAAGAAATCAGATCCAAGTATAATAGGACAAAAAAGAACTGCATGCTCAAGAAGAAACTAATAAATGGGATTGAGGGCCAAAACTTAGGCGCACCAATTTTGTAGCAGTAAACATGAGGGAGATGAGGATCGACTTTGCTTATAGTACATATAAGAAAATAATGGCTGGTAGACAAACTGGTTAATATACATACAACAAAATAACTATTTTTACTGTTACTTGATGAGTATAAAATATTCTATGTGATTCACTTCGTTGATAAGAATCTGCGTGTAGAAAAGACTGACTCATAGCTATTTTCTATAAACATTACCTAAAAAGGCTCAAGTACACAGGGACGGAGCTCCCTTGTAGGCAATGGGGTCAATTGACCCCAGTAAAATTAGCAAGCCCTTCACTAATTTAGCACTAATCATTACTCATTTTTAAAGGATGACCCCATTATCATAGACATGACCCCATTAAACTCTTTTTCAAGCTTCGTCACTTCAAGTACATGCATGGGGAGCAGGCCGAACAGGTAGACAGAGGGATGTTTGAAACTGGCCAGAGAAAAGGGATGTATGCTATAACGTTTATTGTAGTGCCTCATGAGTAACACATGCATATGGGGGTCTGCTTCGTCCTTGTTATGTCGATGGATGGCAAGTTATTGCTGCTTGCAAGTCACATGCATGGTGGGTGTCATCATGTGGTCGCATGCCAAGTTGAAATTTAACTCATGCATTGTCTCGCACGCTGATCCTATATGAAAAATATGCAATACATCACCCGTAGCTATAAAAGGAGATAACAGGAAAAATCAATCTGTCAGGAATTCAAAACTCTAAGAAGAAAGTGAAGCACTGACGTACGTGCTCAGCATATGGTTGCAGGACGTAAGGGTGTAGTGGGGGCAATGGCTGGGCTGATGCGCATCATTGTTACTCGGGAGGTGGCAGCCATGTAACGTGCAAAAAAACCTGCAGAAGATAGACAGTGGAGGAGATGAGCTTGGGAGAGATTCGAGATTGAATCCTTTGAGACTAACCTACACGTTAATTATCATTAGCTTGTAGCCAATAACCTGTAGGTCGCGGGTCATTGTGTTATCGTTGTGGAAGTCGGGGATGTAGTGAGGCCGGCCGTAGCGATTCCTGCATATTGACTTTGATCGACACCTGTCAGGATAGAAATTGTTGGACTTGAAGTCCTCTTCGCACAGATCTTGCTACCCCGCTAGCAAGACGTAAATAATAAAATCTACACCATCACCCAGTTCTGTCAAGTTCCAGATTAAAGAACACACTGAGAATCTGGGCGGAACACACACATTCTCATGTTCGTTGGTGGCCATCAATAGACAAACCCAACCAAGGAGAAGAGCTTGCGGAGATCTTCAAGATTCAATCCATGGAAGCAAGAAAAAAACTGAATCAAAAACCAATGGGGCACGTCATCCTGATCCAAAGAGCCAAAACCAAAGGAGAACACCATCTTGATCCAGATCTCGGGGGGAGGGGGCTGTTTTTTTATGACGGGGAGAGAAGGAGGTTGAGACTGATGTGGCTCCTTTGGTTTTCTATTAGAAAATAATAGGATTGTTTTTGTTTTTCTAACGGAGAGAGAAGAAGATTATGATTGACGTGACTCCTTTTGATTTCTATAAGAAAAAATAGGACAAATATAGCAAAATTAATTAGGGGTAGCTCAGTTAATCTCCACCGTAATAATTCGGACCCACCAAAATAAACGGCTCATAAATTCTAATTAACGTGGTAATTTCTTGGAAGTGCCTAATTAGTATAAGTATAGATGGTACCCTAAGGATGCAAAGTTCGATCTTATTGGGTACTCCGATGCGGATTGGGCTGGTGACAAAGTGGGACGGAAATCCACTTTCGGTGCATGTCAGTTTCTTGGACGTTCCTTGGTAAGTTGGTCCTCGAAAAAGCAGAATCGTGTTTCTCTCTCCACGGCCGAGGCCGAATATATTGCAGCCGCAAGCTGTGCAACCCAACTGCTATGGATGAGGTAAACCCTAAAGGATTATGGCATCACGTATCGACACGTGCCTTTTCTGTGTGATAATGAAAGTGCCATAAAGATCTCCGAGAACCCCATTGATCACCCTCGCACAAAACATATTGATATTAGGTATCATTTCTTGAGAGACCATGTGCAAAAGGGTGACATTGATATTGCTCATGTGGGTACCGACATGCAGCTCGCTGACATTTTCACCAAGCCACTTTGCGTAGCAAGATTCTGTCAACTTAGGCGTGAACTTGGTATCTTGGAGCTTGATAACATAACTTGAAATCTTGTACACATGCACACACTCACATTATGTTCTTGTCTTGATGTCGCCATGCATTTAGGGGGAGTCACTAGGACTCACGTCATAACTTTTGTTTTAACCCTATAATATGCATAAGTCAACTACTTTCCACAAGTAGTATATATAATTCTTGTAGGCAACTGTGTTGGGTGTCCCTTGTGATAAACCATGTCAAATCACCTCATCATCCAAATCCCAGAAATTGCCTCTGCCTACTTCTCTCTCGGTCGTCCGACGAGTCTCGGACGTTCGATGGCTAAACACACTCCGGACGTCCGGCACATGTCGGTCGTCCGACGGCTGATGCTCTCCGGACATCCGACGCCCGTCGGACGTCCGACACATCGGGAGCCTCTATAAATAGAGGGGCGCGGGCTGGGCCTTGCCCTAGCCCCCACGCACCCCCCTTTCTCACAGCCGCCTCCCCAGCCGCCGCCAGCTGCCTGAGGAGCTCGACCGCGCCGCCACCGGGGGCCCTGCCACGCGATCTGTCTATTCTCCTCCGTGTGATCCTTCTTCTATTCCTCTCCTCTCTCGATTTGCAGGTATCCTCTCGGTCTCCCTCGTGATTGGTTCCCCTTTCTCACTAGTTCATGTGTTCGTTCATGTGTTTTGACCGTGACCGTTCCCCATTGGGTTTCCAATCGTGTAGGCCTTTTTCCATCATGCCCAAGATTAAGCACACTGCCCGGAAGAACTCTGTTGTCTCATCCGCTCGTGCCCCTACTGGCACGGGGTCGGATGACTCCGATGTACCACGTCGTCCCTTCAAACGGCTCACCCGGTGCCCTCCTCCACAGCCCCACTCCTCGTCTGATGGCTCTGACTTCGAGGATGAGCTTGCAGCTGAGGAACGTGCTGACTACGTTGCCGTTCGGAAGACTATGCCGAAGTCGGGGACTCGCAGGCCCTCATATATGCCACCGCCTCCTCCTGAACAGCCCGAAGGTGATGCTCGTCGCATCTCCCTTGAACCTCCTCCTACTTTAGGTCGTGAAGTCAAGGACTTCACCAAGGTTCCTAAGTCTTCCTACTTTACATTCCGCCGCGATGTTAACCAATTTTCTGTTGAACGTGACTCTATGGACTCACGTTTCCGCACACACGTCCAAGCGGACATCTTTTCTACTGTCATCGTTCCTAAGGGTCTCTCAGTACATCATTATATTGATCTTGAGCATATTCGCACTCACCCAGCGAAATACCCGGGTGCCATTGAGCTCATTGAGTCATCGGGGCTCACTGCCCCCTTTGCTTTTCGGTGCGATTTTAACAGTGGCGCTATTCATAAATTTTATGCCACGTGTTTCTTTGGCTCAAACAACACTGTTCGTTGGATGACTTCTGATGTTGAGTTCACAGCCTCTTATGATGAGTTTGTTGCCGCACTCGGTTTCCCCGACTCCGGCATCAAAATCCATAAGAATGATCCTAACCATGCACATAAGCCCGTTGAGGCGTGTGGCCTTCTCCTCAAACCACTTCGTGAACTTGATGCAGACGAACGGATGAAGGATCTTAACCAAGTATCCATCTGGCGCTCTCCTTTCTTTATCATTTTTCAGTGTCTTATCTGCAACATCTATCCCAAGATGGGTGACAGGGGAACCTGCAGCGGCTACTGTATTGATATCATGTCACATTTACATGAGTCCCCCAAGCGCAAGACTAATGTGCCTCACTTTCTCTGGCATGAGATTCGGCTCACCAGTCTTCAATACAAGCGAGCCTTCCCTCATGCCCCCTTCATCCAAGCCTTTATTCACCACGTTGCTGAATTCACTGTTGCTCCCACTCACACGCATCACAAGTGGGCCATTCCCAATCACATGGCGGATGACTATGCTCCTAAGAAAACCTCATCAACCTCCACTCGCCGCACTGCTGCCCGGTCAGCAACCCCTTCATCCAGCTCAGCTCCTCTCGGTCGCTTTGCCAAATTCATTGGCAAGGCACATTCTGCCATGATGAAGGCTTTCTCTTTCCAGTGCGGTCAAACTCATGAGGTGGTTTCTCGCCTCGTCTCCTCCAAGAATTCCCTCAAGACTCGTCTGAGAGACTCGGGCGCTCTTGATGTGAGTGACGATGAGGATCTTCCTGCTGCTCCTCCTTCTGACTTTGGCTTCCCATCTGGTCCTGAGTGGGCTGATTTTCTTGACGAGGCTGGTGGCAGTGGCTTGCCTGAGGATGAGGATGATGCTGCTGATGATCTCTGAGCATGGTTGATGCTTCTGGTGCGTCCCTTTTTGGTACTTGATGCCAAAGGGGGAGAAATGTATCCTAGTTTTAGTCTTTGGAGATTTAGTTTTTAAACTCAATTTGCATGTTTGTGTAATGTAATGGATAAACGAATGTGATGCACTATGTATAGCTACCTATGAATGTCGTGATTGCTATGAATTGCTATGATATCATCGTATGCTATTATGTTTTGCTCTATTACTTCATATGATGATCTATTATCTTTACTAAGTCACATGATATTTTCGATACACACATTAAGGGGGAGCTCCGATATTTTACCATGCACATACTAAGGGGGAGCTCCGTACTAAACCTCTCCAAAGCTAAAATGTATGTTAAATCTTTTGAGAGCTATGTATATGTTGTCATCAACTACCAAAAAGGGGGAGATTGAAAGTGCAGTCATGCCCTTAATCGTGTTTTGGTGTTAATGACAACACATACATAGGAAACTAATCTTATTTGTTGAGTGTATCTCAGGATGTCAAGTACTCTTAGTAGATCGAGAATTATGTGCCAATGTGGCCTGAGAAGATCGGGACTTATATGTCAAGAAGGCTCGGGATTGAGAAAAGATGATGTAGCCTATCCTTTAAATTTACTATTCTTGAGTATAGGGATCCCGCACTATTAAGAGGGGATCACAGGTTTTGCGATGAACTTGCTCATACTACATCTCTACTTTTCTGCTCATACCACATCTCCACTGCTCTGCTTTTATCTCAAAACAGAACAAATGCCTCGGACATCCGGCTTCCTCCGGACGTCCGAGGGCTGGACGCCCGACAACTTCGGAAATCCGGAACCTTATACGAGAGAAATCCAGAGTCAAATAACTCGGACTTCCGGCTCCCTCCGGACGTCCGAGGGCCGGACGCCCGACCACTTCGGAAAACCGGAACCTTGCACGAGAGAAATTTGAGTCAAATAACTCGGACTTCCGGCCTCCTCCTGTCGTCCGAGGGCCGGACGTCCTACCTCCTTCGGAAATCCGATGCCCTTGAACAGAGCCAATGTCTCGGACATTCGGCTTCCTCCGGACGTCCGGTCCCTGTTCGACTACACAGTGGTTCCTGATATATATACATCCCTCAAACGACCGACCCGTGTCGGACGTCCGACCCCTTGTGGGTGTCCGGACATCCGAGAACTGCCGGGTGTCCGACCATTGTCAGACTTAAGTGACCCAAACGGTTGTTTTATTCTCCCCACTATATATACCCCCGTCCCACTTCGTGAGAGGGTGTTCAACACAGCAAGAACACTTACCAGAACACCTTTCTCCTCACTCACTCTTGCCTACACCCAAATTTAGATCCCAAGAGCATTTGTGAGCCCCTTTGAGTGTTGTTCCAATCAAAAGATAGATTGTCTCCTTCTCCTCCTCTGCACCAAAGCGATTTGTGATTTGAGCAAGTTTTGAGAAATCCCCGTGATCTTGTTGCTCTTGGAGGTTGGAGACTCCTAGGCGGTAGGAGTCTTCGGAGAGGAATCAAACCATTGTGATTACCCCCCGAAAAGTTTGTGAGGGTTGGGAAGCCACCTCAAGGCTTACCACTAGTGGTTGAGAAACGCCTTCGTGGTGTTGTCTCAAAGGGAGAATAGGGTGAGCCTTTGTGGCGTTAGTGTGCCTTCGTGGTAACATCCGCCCCTCTAACGGTGACGTAGCTTCCCTCCAAGGAAGTGAACACCGGGATACATCCTCGTTTCTCTTGGAGTTTCGGTTATCCCTAACCCTAACTCTCTACTTGTGTTAATCCTTATTACGTACTTGCATTTGATTATTGTTTACCGGCTGCCTTACTTTACTCTAAATAGCTTATTCTTTGTCTTTGCAATTATTAGGCTCACGCTCATATTCCGCACCATTGCCTAAAATTGCTAAGTAACTATTAAAATTTGGTACTGTACCTATTCACCCCCCCCCCTCTAGGTCCATCTTGATCCTTTTCAACTAGGTTCAATCTCCACATACTTTTCATTGCTAGGTTGAGCATCTTCATGAACATCACTATTGATATTATCATTGGGCTCATGTTCATCACCAGATTGTGTTTCAGCATCAGAGATAGAGGCATCGTTTGGACTCTTAGGGGTAGCAGCAACAGGGTTGCTAGCGTGCAGGTTCCTATCATCTCTCTTCTTCTTTCTAGGATGACTAGGTGCATCAGTGCTAACTCCTTGAGACTCTTGTTCAACTCTCTTCGGATGACCCTTGGGATACAGAGGTTCCTGGGTCATTCTACCGCCTCTAGTGACGACTCTGACGGAATTGTCATTCAACTCATTGAGCAAGTCATTTTGAGCTTTAAGTACTTGTTCTACTTGAGTAGTAACCATAGAGGCATGTTTACTCAGAAGTTTAAGATCATTGACGTTTCTGTCCACACAAGCACTTAAATGACTAAGCATACGAGCATTCTTTTCCAATTGTCTCCTAACATAATCATTGAAACTTTGTTGTTTGACAACGAAGTTATCAAATTCATCCATGCATAAGCTAGCAGGTTTATCAAAAGGAATATTACTCTCGTCAAACCTACGCAGAGAATTTACTTCTACTACCTGTATCGGGTTATCGAGACCATGGATCTCTTTGAAAGGTGGTAGATTTTTGACATCTTCAGATTTAATGCCTTTCTCTAGCATAGATTTCTTAGCTTCTTGCATATCTTCAGGACCGAGGAATAGAATACCTCTTTTCTTAGGAGTTGGCTTAGGAGGTGGTTCGGGAATAGTCCAAGCATTCTCATTGCACAAGATGTTGTTCAATAGAATCTCAGCTTGTTCTATAGTTCGTTCCCTAAAAACACCACCAGCACAACTATCTAAGTGGTCTTTGGAAGCATCGGTAACTCCATTATAGAAGATATCAAGTATTTCATTCTTCTCAAGAGGGTGATCAGGCAAAGCATTCAGTAGCTGGATGAGCCTCCCCCAAGCTTGTGGGAGACTCTCTTCTTCAGCTTGAGCAAAGTTGTATATTTCCTGCAACGCAGCTTGCTTCTTATGGGCAGGGAAATATTTTTCAGAGAAGTAGTAGACCATATCCTGGGGGCTACGCACACAACCAGGAGCAAGAGAAGTGAACTAGGTCTTAGCATCATCCTTTAGCGAGAAAGGAAACAACTTGAGCATATAGTAGTGGCGGATCTTTTCCTCACTAGTGATATATTGTGCAGTTTGGTAAGATGGGCTACAACCGTTTCAGACTCGTAACCGTGAAAAGGATCAGATTTGACCAGAGTGATTAACTTAGGTCGACAGAGAATTCATAATCCTTATCGGTCACAAAGATAGGTGAAGTGGCAAACTTCGGGTCGTATTTCATCCTAGCGTTCAGAGATTTTTCTTTCCACTTGCGCAGAAGTTTCTCAACATCATAGCTATCCTTACACGCAAGAAAATGTTGGGGAACTTCGCATGGGAAACCAAAATTTTCCTCCGCGCACGAAGACCTATCATGGTGATGTCCATCTACGAGAGGGGATATTCGATCTACGTACCCTTGTAGATCGCACAGCAGAAGCGTTAGTGAACGCGGTTGATGTAGTGGAATGTCCTCACGTCCCTCGATCCGCCCCGCGAACCGTCCCGCGATCAGTCCCACGATCTAGTGCCGAACGGACGGCACCTCTGCGTTCAGCACACGTACAGCTCGACGATGATCTCGGCCTTCTTGATCCAGCAAGAGAGACGGAGAGGTAGATGAGTTCTCCGGCAGCGTGGCGGCGCTCCGGAGGTCGGTGGTGATCTAATCTCAGCAGGGCTCCGCCCGAGCTCCGTAGAAACGCGATCTAGAGGTAAAACCGTGGAGATATGTGGTCGGGCTGCCGTGGCCAAGTTGTGTCAAATCAGCCCTTTACTATACGAATCCGTTTCACTACTCATAGTTATTCGGATTAGTGTCAAAGCTTGCATCGACGTAACCCTTTACGACGAACTCTTTAACCACCTCCATAATCGAGAAAAATTCCTTAGTCCATCAGTTACTAAGGATAAATTTTGACCGCTGCTAGTGATTCAATCATGGATCACTTTCTGTACCTCTCAACAGACTTTGAGTCAAGGCACACATCAGGTGCGGTACCCAGCATGGCATACTTCAGATTCTACGGCTAAGGCATAGAAGACGACCTTCTTCTATTCTCTTTATTCTGCCGTGGTTGGGTTTTGAGTCTTACTCAAATTCACACCTCACAACGCAACCAAGAACTCCTTCTTTGCTGATCTATTTTGAACTCCTTCAAAAACTTGTCAAGGCATGCATCTTGTTGAAACTTCTATTAAGCGCTTTCGATCTATGCCCATAGATCTTTGATGCTCAACGTTCAAGTAGCGCAATCCAGGTACTCCTTTGAAAACTCCTTTCAAACAAATGCTTTACAGAAATTCTACATTACTTCTGATCAACAATATGTCAACCACATATACTTATCAGAAATTCTATAGTGCTCCCACTCACTTCTTTGGAAATACAAGTTTCTCATAAACCTTGTACAAACCCAAAATATTTGATCATCTCATCAAAGTGTATATTCCAACTCCGAGATGCTTGCACCAGTCCATTGAAGGATCGCTGGAGCTTGCATACTTGCTAGTATCTTTAGGATCGACAAAACCTCCTGGTTGTATCACATACAATGTTTTCTCAAGGAAACCGTCGAGGAAACAATGTTTTGACATCCTATGTGCAATATTTCATAAATAATGCAGCAACTACAAACATAATTCTAACAGACTTTTAGCATCGCTACGAGTGAGAAAGTCTCATCATAGTCAACTGTTTGATCTTTTCGGAAACATCTTTGCGACAAGTCGAGCTTTTCTTAATAGTGACTTATCACCATCATCGTCTGTATTCCTTTTAAAGATCCATCTTTACTCAATAGTCTTACTACCATCAAGTAGTTCTTCCAAAGTCTACACTTTGTTTTCATACATGGATCCTCTCTCGGATTTCATGGCCTCCATCCATTTGTCGGAATCCGGGCCCACCATTGCTTTCTCCATAACTCGTAGGTTCACTGTTGCTCAACAACATGACCTCCAAGACAGGGTTACCGTACCACTCTGCAGTAGTACGCGACCTTGTCAACCTACGAGGTTTGTAGTAACTTGATCCGATGCTTGATGATCACCATCATCAGCTTTCACTTAAATTGGTGTAGGCGCCATAGGAACAACTTCCTGCGCCCTACTACACACTGGTCGAAGTGATGGTTCAATAACCTCATCAAGTTCTACCACCCTCCCACTCATTTCTTTCGAGAGAAACCTTTCCTCGAGAAAGGATCTGTTTCTAGAAACAAACACTTTGCTTTCGGATCTGAGATAGGAGATGTACCCAACTGTTTTGGATATCCTATGAAGATGCATTTATCCGCTTTGGGTTCGAGCTTATCAGACTGAAACTTTTTCACATAAGTGTCGAAGCCCCAAAATTTCAAGAAACGACAGTTTAGATTTCTCTAAACCTCAATCTATACTGTGTCATCTCAACGAAAATACACGGTGCCCTATTTTAAAGTGAATGCGGTTGTCTCTAATGCATAACCCATAAACGATAGTGGTATTTCGATAAGATACATCATAGCATGCACCATACCAAATAGTGCGTGGCTATGACGTTCTGACACATCATCACATTATGATGTTCCAGGTGGCATGAACTGCGAAACAATTTCCACATTGTCTTAACTGCGTACCAAAACTCGTAACTCAGATATTCATTTCTATGATCATATCGTAGACAGTTTATCCTTTTGTTACGACGAACTTCACTCTGAAACAGAATCGAACTTTTCAATATTTCAGACTTGTGATTCATTAAGCAAATACTCTTGTATCTGCTCAAATCTTCATTGAAGTAAGAACATAATGATATCCACTGCGTGCCTCAGCACCCATTGGACTGCATACATCAAAATGTATCACTTCCAACAAGTTACTATCTTGTTTCATCTCAATGAAAAACAAGGCCTTGCTCATGTGGTATGATTTGCATGTCACTAGTGATTCAAAATCAAGTGAGTATAAAGATCCATCAGCACGGAGCCTCTTCATGCAATTTATACCAACATGACTCAAGCGGCAGTGCCACAAGTAAGTGGTACTATCATCATTACCTCGTGTCTTTTGGCACCAATATCATGAACATGTGTAACACTACGATCGAGATTCAATGAACCATTGAAGGTGATTATTCAAGCAAATAGAGTAACCATTATTCTCTTTAAATGAATAATCATATTGCAATAAACATGATCTAATCATGTTCATGTTAACGCAAGCACCAAATAACAATTATTTAGGTTTAACACCAATCCCGATGGTAGAGGGAGCGTGCGACGTTTTGATCATATCAATCTTGGAAACACTTCCAACATGTATCGTCACCTCGCCTTTAGCTAGTCTCTGTTTATGCCGTAGCTATCATTTCGTGTTACTAATCACTTAGCAACCGAACCGATATGCAATACCCTCGTGCTACTAGGAGTACTAGTAAAGTACACATCAACATCATGTATATCAAATATACTTCTTTCGACTTTTGCCAGCCTACTTATCTACCAAGTATCTAGAGTTGCTCCGCCTCAGTGACTGTTCCCCTCATTACAGAAGCACTTAGTCTCAGGTTTGGGTTTAATCTTCGGTCTCTTCATTAGTGCAGCAACTGTTTTGCCGTTTCACGAAGTATCCCTTCTAGCCCTTGCCTTTCTCGAAACTTAGTGGTTTTACTAACCATCAACTATTGACGCTCCTTCTTGATTTCTACTTTCGCAGTGTCAAACATCGTGAATCACTCAAAGATCATTGTATCTATCCTTGATATGTTATAGTTCATCACGAAGCTCTCACAGCTTGGTGGCAGTGACTTTGGAGAACTATCACTATCTCATCTGGAAGATTAACCCCCACTTGATTCAAGCGATTGTCGTACTCAAACAATCTGAGCACACGCTCAACGATTGAGCTTTTCTCCTTTACTTTGTGGACAAAGAATCTTGTCGGGGGTCTCGTACCTCTTAACAAGGGCACGAGCAAGAAATCACAATTTCATCTCTTTAGAACATCACTTATGTTCCGTGACGTTTCAAAACGTCTTCGGCGCCTTGCTTCTAAGCCATTAAGTATTTTGCACTGAACTATCGTGTAGTCATTAGAAACGTGTATGTCGGATGTTCACAGCATCCACAGATGATGCTCGAGGTGCAGCACACCGAGTGGTGCATTAAGGACATAAGCCTTCTGCGCATGAACGAGGACAATCCTCTCCAAAGTTTGCTACTATCAACTTTCAACTAAATTTTCTCTAGGAACATATAAAAACAGTAGAGCTATAGCGCAAGCTACATCGTAATTCGCAAAGACCATTAGACTATGTTCATGAAAATTAGTTCAATTAATCATATTACTTAAGAACTCCCACTCAAAAAGTACATCTCTCTAGTCATTTGAGTGGTACATGATCCAAATCCACTATCTCAAGTCCGATCATCACGTGAGTCGAGAATAGTTTCAGTGGTAAGCATCTCTATGCTAATCATATCAACTATACGATTCATGCTCGACCTTTCGGTCTCATGTGTTCTGAGGCCATATCTGCACATGCTAGGCTCGTCAAGCTTAACCCGAGTGTTCCGCGTGTGCAACTGTTTTGCACCAGTTGTATGTGAACGTTGAGTCTATCACACCCGATCATCACGTGGTGTCTCGAAACGAAGAACTGTCGCAACGGTGCACAGTCGGGGAGAACACAATTTCGTCTTGAAATTTTAGTGAGAGATCACCTCATAATGCTACCGTCGTTCTAAGCAAAATAAGGTGCATAAAAGGATTAACATCACATGGGAATCATAAGTGACGTCATATGGCCATCATCACGTGCTCCTTGATCTCCATCACCAAAGCACCGGCACGATCTTCTTGTCACCGGCGCCACACCATGATCTCCATCAACGTGTCGCCATCGGGGTTGTCATGCTACTCATGCTATTACTACTAAAGCTACATCCTAGAAAAATAGTAAACGCATCTGCAAGCACAAATGTTAGTATAAAGACAACCCTATGGCTCCTGCCGGTTGCCGTACCATCGACGTGCAAGTCGATATTATCTATTACAACATGATCATCTCATACATCCAATATATCACATCACATCGTTGGCCATATCATATCACAAGCATACCCTGCAAAAACAAGTTAGACGTTCTCTAATTTTGTTGTTGCATGTTTTACGTGGTGACCATGGGTATCTAGTAGGATCGCATCTTACTTATGCAAACACCACAACGGAGATATATGAGTTGCTATTTAACCTCATCCGAGGACCTCCTCGGTCAAATCCGATTCAACTAAAGTTGGAGAAACTGACACTTGCCAGTCATCTTTGAGCAACGGGGTTACTCGTAGCGATGAAACCAGTCTCTCGTAAGCGTACAAGTAATGTCGGTTCGAGCCGCTTCGATCCAACAATACCGCGGAATCAAGAAAAGACTAAGGAGGGCAGCAAAACGCACATCACCGCCCACAAAAAATTTTGTGTTCTACTCGAGAAGACATCTACGCATGAACCTAGCTCATGATGCCACTGTTGGGGAACGTCGCATGGGAAACAAAAAATTTCCTACGCGCACGAAGACCTATCATGGTGATGTCCATCTACGAGAGGGGATATTCGATCTACGTACCCTTGTAGATCGCATAGCAGAAGCGTTAGTGAACACGGTTGATGTAGTGGAACGTCCTCACGTCCCTCGATCCGCCCCGCGAACCGTCCCGCGATAAGTCCCACGATCTAGTGCCGAACGGACGGCACCTCCGCGTTCAGCACACGTACAGCTCAACGATGATCTCGGCCTTCTTGATCCAGCAAGAGAGACGGAGAGGTAGATGAGTCCTCCGCCAGCGTGACGGCGCTCCGGAGATTGGTGGTAATCTAATCTCAGCAGGGCTCCGCCCGAGCTCCGCAGAAACGCGATCTAGAGGTAAAACCGTGGAGATATGTGGTCGGGCTGCCGTGGCCAAGTTGTGTCAAATCAGCCCTAAAACCTCTGTATATATAGGGGGAAGAGGGGGAGCCTTTCCTTGGGGTCCAAGGACCCTCAAGGGGGTCGGCCGAGCCAAGGGGGGGAGTCCTCCCCTTCCAAACCGAATCCAACTAGGTTTGGAAGGAGGAGTCCTTCCCCTTTTTCCCACCTCCCCTTTTTTCTCTTTGATTTTCTTCCTATGGCGCATAGGGCCTTCTTGGGCTGTCCCACCAGCCCACTAAGGGCTGGTGCGCCACCCCCAAGGCCCCCGGGGTGGGTTGCCCCCCCCCCCCCCGGTGAACACCCGGAACCCATTCGTCATTCCCGGTAACTCCGAAAACCTTCCGGTAATCAAATGAGGTCATCCTATATATCAATCTTCGTTTCCGGATCATTCTGGAAACCCTCGTGACGTCCGTGATCTCATACGGGACTCCGAACAACATTCGGTAACCAACCATATAACTCAAATACGCATAAAACAACGTCGAACCTTAAGTGTGCAGACCCTGCGGGTTCCAGAACTATGTAGACATGACCCGAGTGACTCCTCGGTCAATATCCAATAGCGGGACCTGGATGCCCATATTGGATCCCACATATTCTACGAAGATCTTATCGTTTGAACCTCAGTGCCAAGGATTCATATAATCCCGTATGTCATTCCCTTTGTCCTTCGGTATGTTACTTGCCCGAGATTCGATCGTCAGTATCCGCATACCTATTTCAATCTCGTTTACCGGCAAGTCTCTTTACTCGTTCCGTAATACAAGATCCCGCAACTTGCACTAAGTCACATTGCTTGCAAGGCTTGTGTGTGATGTTGTATTACCGAGTGGGCCCCGAGATACCTCTCCGTCACACGGAGTGACAAATCCCAGTCTCGATCCATACTAACTCAACTAACACCTTCGGAGATACCTGTAGAGCATCTTTATAGTCACCCAGTTACGTTGCGACGTTTGATACACACAAAGCATTCCTCCGGTGTCAGTGAGTTATATGATCTCATGGTCATAGGAATAAATACTTGACACGCAGAAAACAGTAGCAACAAAATGACACGATCAACATGCTACGTCTATTAGTTTGGGTCTAGTCCATCACGTGATTCTCCCAATGACGTGATCCAGTTATCAAACAACAACACCTTGTTCATAATCAGAAGACACTGACTATCATCGATCAACTGGCTAGCCAACTAGAGGCATGCTAGGGACGGTGTTTTGTCTATGTATCCACACATGTAAATGAGTCTTCATTCAATACAATTATAGCATGGATAATAAACTATTATCTTGATACAGGAATTATAATAATAACTATACATTTATTATTGCCTCTAGGGCATAATTCCAACACCAGTTACGTTGTGACGTTTGATACACACAAGGTATTCCTCCGGTGCCAGTGAGTTATATGATCTCATGGTCATAGGAACAAATACTTGACACGCAGAAAACTATAGCAATAAAACAACATGATCAATATGCTACGTTTATAGTTTGGGTCTTGTCCGTCACATGATCCTCCTAATGATGTGATCCCGTTATCAAGTAACAACACTTGCCTATGGTCAGGAAACCTTGACCATCTTTGATCAACGAGCTAGTCAACTAGAGGCTTACTAGGGACAGTGTTTTGTCTATGTATCCACACAAGTATTGTGTTTCCAATCAATACAATTATAGCATGGATAATAAACGATTATCATGAACAAAGAAATATAATAATAACTAATTTATTATTGCCTCTAGGGCATATTTCCAACAATACATCCATTTCTCCGACAAGTATTTCCGGAGCAAGGGAGTACGCCATTGTTTTGTTATTTATGTTGACGGCCTCGGACTTTAGTTCGCCCCGGCCCTCCGAATTCTCAGGACCGGCCCTGTCTACTATGTGTCATGCATGTCAATAAATGAGATCACCTATGATACTAGTTTAGGATACTATGCACTATAAAGGTAGTATCATACAATAGTAACATATGAATGATACTACTATATGTTACCCCCCACTATGAGCAGCCTCAAGCACTGCCCCGCATCCAACTATGAGCCTTCTGCCCCGATTCAGCACCGAGCCAAGCCACTGGAGACGATGAGGTCCAATAGCTAGGCAGTCGGCCGCCGTGTGTAGCAGGGCCGAAAGGTGACCCATCCCCATGCCACGGCGGGTGTGGCCATGGCGGCTACCATCAACGAGCTACCCAGATAACGAGCACAAATGCCATAGAACCAGGCAGCTAGCGCACAAGGACGCACATGAAATTTCCTTTTTTTCTCCAAATTTTACTTGACTTCTTGATATCAGTTTCACTATACAGGCAACCTGAAATTTCACTGACTAATGTGTGTATGGTTTAGAATCTTTTCTTTTGAGTTGCACAACTTATTTGTTGTAGCCCCGTTCGTGATCTATGCAAATACACCGTGACATGAATGAAGCCAGAGAAATAGCCGACGCCATGGGATGTGAAGAAGTACATGCGTCGGTGACCAACAAGATCCAACCCCTAAATTGGGCAAGGGATTCCTGACACATATCCAACAGAGAAATGTGGATCTCTAAAGCAGAACAAAAGACAATAGGGGCATCTTCGGATAAAGAGGAGGGATGAGACAATCTAGTAGAAAGGAAGGCATGTCCATCCCTCAAAACCCTCCCAACAGAATCAAGATGAAACAATGTTGAAGAACAATAAAAGGAGCACAAGGAAGATAGAAAATGAAATCCAGAGCCAGTGGACAGATCAAGAGATTACAAAAAGATAATTGTTAAAAGGCAACACACAACTAAATGATCTGTCGGCATAATATTCTTTCTCTATCTCATGGAGAGATAAGGGGAAGAGCATGAATCATGCCGGATTCCGGAAGTTGTTGACTGCAGTTGCCACAAAGGCCTACCAAAATGCAGTCGTCGACAAGGAAGACATCGAGTGCCACAAGAACAAAGCCAAAGCTAAGTCGCCTTCACATCCGCTCGCTCCTCCAGAGACAAAATGACAACAAGTCCAAATTCATTAGGAACAAAGCTACATCTAACGTACACTCCAGGAGGAAGGGACCCTCACCGTTCTCACAATCGATGATGCCAAAGGAAGAGGAGAGGTCGAACGATGCAAATCTAGGGGGGGGGGGGGGGGGTGAATGAGAGGGGCGAGATGCGGCGAGAATGAGGAAATGGGGTGAAACCGTCACTTGCATGGAAGATATGGCACTCTCTTTACGATGGTGCAACTCCCTTGTGACTGTTGAACAGTATTGCCCAGTTGGAGATGATAAAATGCGACCATAAGATGCAACATGTTAGTAGTCACGAGAACACTTGTAGTGGTTACATGGCTAAGTTTGCATGTAACAAGCGTCGCACAACCATTTGACTCCATTACAGTCCAAATGACCTATAATAGATGAATTATATGAATTATAATAGGATTTATAGGATACTAAAGCCATGTTAGACAACACTCCATAAAGCAGAGCGTGTGGAGCGGCGGTCTAACCGCTCCACAAATTAGACCTGCATGCCACGGAGGGATGTTGAACAGGTCCTAAATCAGCGATATTTGTTTTGGAACAAAGAAAGTACAACTTTCTTATCGAAAAGAAAAGGAGCCGAAGGGCCTAACTTTACATACATGGATGGAGGTCCAAACAGGAACAGAACTAGAAATCACACACAAAGAGAAAACACTAGAAAAGCGGAAAAAGGTTTGCGGCCTTCCGCGCGCGAAGCACACCTTCCTACTATGTACAGAAACCAAAGGTGGTGCCACGTACTGTATATACCAACACGATCAGTAAGTACAGCAAACCGTTGCACGGCCGACCACGTACCCACCGTCAGGTCGATGAGGATTTCAGAACCCCACGGTGGCCACCGGCCCGAACGACGCGGCGCGGGAGCACTCGACGCCGGCGGGCGCGTTGAGGGCGCCCAGGAGCGCCCTGCCCTCGACGAGCTCGCGGAGCGCCCTGGCGTAGCTCGCGCGCAGCCGCCGCAGCGTCCGCCGGTACAGCGCCGCCAGCCACCGCACCCGCACCCGCCGCAGCGCCCCGAAGAGCCTCCGCCGGCTCTCAGACGGCCCGCCTCCATCGCCGCCCAGCCTCGCCACCGCCATTCTCTTCCTCCTCCCGCCGCCCCCGCTCGCCGTCGCCCCCGCGTCCGCCCTCCGGCGCCTCGGCATGCGGAACTGCATGGCCCTCCTCGCCGCCCCCGCGTCCGCCATACCGATCAATCAAAATGTATGCTCAGGGTCAGAGATCGGCTCGCTCTCTCGCTCGTTCTTGTCTCTCTCTCTCTTGTTATGCGCCATTGCCACGGGAAGAAGCTATATATAGTATACACGCGCCCCATATGGGGGCTAGCCTTCGTGTCCTCTCTGCTTGTTGTAAGTGAGCCGTCATCTGCGTGCGGCAGTTGAATTTTTAGACTAAGATAACAAAATCTATGACCTATATACAGCTTCAGATGGCGTCTTTTCTTTTTCTTGAAGGGTAGTGCGTCCCATGGAGCGCTCAAGGGCCGGCATTGACCGCCGTGACGTCCATCCATCAACGTTCGAGCAGGTGGTTTAGTCAGTTGGCCACCACAGTCACCAATAATCAACAGAGCAGGCCCCCGTAACCAGGATGCGCCAATCTAACAGGCCACTGACTCATACGTACGTCTCTGTGTGTGTGTGTGTGTTTATGGCACTGCGAGACAAAAGCACTGTGATTAAGCTATTGCGATCGAGCTCGCCTGCTAAGCTAGCTGCTTGCTGCAAGATAAGCTCGATAATGCGTCAGGATAAACAAATCTTGGCTATGCGACCGACGGCCCGAGCTAAACTAAGATTCCGAGCTAGCCTAATCATGGGCGGACGAGCTGATGGTCATTGACTTGTACTAGATATGACCTGTTCATTTCTGTTAAAGATGTGCGCAAGCTGCTGATTGAGCCCAGTCCATGGGCTGCTGGAGCATGTCGAGCTATTGAATGAAATTGCCCAGATCATTGTGATCGATTCATTGCTGAGGGCACGGTGGAGTTCATTGTGATCGATTCAAATTAAGGGTTAAATATAACGGAGTTGACAAAATTCGTTACAAAAAATGTAGGTCGTTCTAGGAAGGACAGCTAGCTAGGGTGGAATGGGCCATGCAAATAATGCTGCCAGAAAAAGCTCCCTCTTAGAATCACCAAGACTTTTCTTGAAAAATGAACGGAGCTAAGACTTACAAAAGGTCAAATAATTCCAAATATAATTTAAAACAAGATAACATGTTGAAAAGTATTTTGTTGTGCTGGAATCGCCTTACCTTTATTCTTCGTCTCTGATTGTAATGTCACATGAGCATTCAGTTATTGTTTGTTGGGTTTAGTCCCACATCATTTGTGAAAGGAGAGATAACACGACTTATAAGGATGAAGGTGTCCCCTCCTAACAGGCTAGTCGCCTGTCATAAGTTGGTGTTGCTTTTCGGTTGGGCCTGTTAACGCATGTGGATCGGAAACACTGGTATTAGCGGACGCAATCCACGCGCTTGGTGCCGAGCATGGCACAGCATCCTGGTGGGAAAGGCCGGGGCCGCGGGCTGCTGTTTGGGAGCTAACATAGTTGGAAGTCGAGGCGTGCCTCTGCACGTGCGTCGCGCACAAGGGAGCAACGTGTGCCTTTACTACGTTGGGTTGTGCAGTTCAACGGAGCAGCAGACGGGTTTGGATGCATGTGTTCGTACGAGCAGTAGGATGGTAGATTTGTTAAAGAAAAAAGTATGGTACCTGGAGAAGCTAATAACATGGAAAGTAGAGAAGAAGAAGTTGCGTAGAGAAAGGATCCAGCGTGATCAAGTTTTTGCACGGATAATTTTTCTTCTTTGGGTCTAGTTTGCTAAAGAGCTTCAAGCATGTATGCAAAGAAAAAAAAAAGGAAGCTACGTAACAGATTGGTGCTAACCATCAGGAGAAAGAGATAGAAAAGACCAATGAATCTACAGCCTACAAGAGCACGTGGTTCTGAGAAGCCGACTTCTGGGGCGTGAAAACACGCGGCGCAGGTCTGAGAACTTGTGTGGCTTCGACGGACTATGGCGCACGGTTGATTCAAGGCTGTGTACACATGAGAGGTTGAAGTCGACAGGGCGTGGGGTAGCATGGTCAGCTACATGGAGTCATGTTGAAGGTGGAGTTGGAGTCTAGCGGAAGACTTCACTCTGTGTTGATGGAGGGGCTACGGCGTAAGAATTCGGAGAATCGTAGCCTATTTCAGTGGGATAGTGAGAGACGCGCGGATCAGATAGGGTACCAGTGGTCTGATGTAGACGTGATACTCGGCATTGGTCGGTAATGATTGATGGTTCTCTGCAGTAGAGGGTTTGAGTGGTGTGGGTCTGCAGCCCTAGAGACTCGACCAGGACAGCAGATGCTCGACGCGGTGATAGCGGCGAGGCGTGCGGTAAGCACGGGACACAGCGACAGACCAAGACACTACTGGTCAGACATGTGGTCAGAAAAGTTGTGAAAAGGGTGCTGAAGCAGTGTTGGTGAGTATCGGATTCAAGTTGGTGATTGGGTCTATCGGTGCCGGCTTGATGGACGGGAATTTACCATGGAGAATCTGAGAAAGTGACAAAAAGTTTGAATTGTCACAAGCGGAGAGAGTACATGGCCGTATATTTTGTGGGGTTCAATGCACATGGCAAAGTGCGGATGACAAGTACTGAAGGAGGCGGAGTGCTATAGCTGTGGGACATGTCAGAGACTATTCGGGAAAAGGATGAGATAACTGCGAATTAGACTCGGGGTGATACAAGGCGACCATGAAATTCCTTCAAGTTTCATACGGACGGTCAAGAAAGAGCAAGGATGTTGAGTTCAAGTAATTCTTATATGTGGCATTCAATATGTGGGTTGTTTACTTTCACGCAGGTCATTGATCAGTGTGTGATGACGTTGAATGGATACTCCGGAAGTTGGAAGCACAAAGTAGAGTAATAAGGAACTTAACTTTGCTCGAGGGTTGACTACAAAGAAGACGAGAAGGGACTACAGTTGCAGGTGGAGTCACATGAAGTCTGGGAGTAGCAGTGGTGCTCATGGCGTATCTCAAGTCCAATGTACATGGAAGTTTGACACATGAATGAACTCAAGGTGGTGGAAAATATTCGTCAAGGTGGAGTTAGAATCGACAAATCATTTTACTTTGCCACAAACAGAGCATATTCTAGTGAACCACTCAGAAATCATCAAAGTTTGAGAACCTAAATGAACTAGACTGACAAATAAAGAAATTCTAGAATTCTAGTGTAGTTCATCCTCAGGTAATAAGGCATATCTTCTCTGAGAGACAGAGAATGAAGTAATAAAAGAGAAATGTACATGTTTGTTTTGACACTAAATAATTACACATAATTTAAAAGAACGTACATTTCGTTTTGAAAATTATAAACATTAAAAAACAGTTCCGTACAACCTCGTCCTAACTTTTGGTTTTTATTACTCCTTTCCCTGAAAAAACAAACTATTTTACAGCCTTTTTTTTTTACAGTCTAAATTCGTCCAAGTCAAACTGGGGCTTATATTGGGCTGGATGTAAAGCACAACTGACAAGTATAACCCAATCCCAGCCCAGAACTCCCATCGGGAGGCCCAACGAAGCCACGCCTTCGCGACGAAGGCACTCGGCCCCAACCCAACCCAACCCAACAGCCAACGACTTTCACCGGCCGTTCTCCTCTGCGCCACTTCTGTCCTCCCCACCCCCCACCACCACCACCGCAGAGATCGCCGGCGACGGCGACGCGATGGCAGCGTCGGCCCTGGCGGCGTCGGCGGCGGCGAGCCAGTCCATGAGGAACCGCGAGATCCTCGACGCCGTGGGCACCACCGCGGCGGCGCTCTCGCTCGCCGGCTCCTCCTTCATCGTGCTCTGCTACCTCCTCTTCCGCGAGCTCCGCAAGTTCTCCTTCAAGCTCGTCTACTTCCTCGCCGTCGCGGTGAGAGCATCGGATCTGAGAGCCTCGCTTTCCTGTTTTCCTGGGTCTGGGATGCTGATTGCGTGATCTGGCGTGGCCGCGGCTTGGAATTCGGGGCTTGTGCCGCGATCTGCGAGCAGTGGTTTGATAGTTTTGGCCTGTAATTGAGCAATTTTGATGCCTCGTGTCGTTAGTTTGCACACAATGGTTTGGTGCGGGAAGTAGTAAGGGCCGGGATCTTCAGAAATGTGCGTCGAATTTTTACCCATGATGCTTATTTCTGCCAGTTGGGGCCATCATAGATTCATTCTCACGATGGTTTAGTAGCTGCAGTAGCTGTGGCACGACGCTAAGCATGTCTTATATTATGATTAGCTTGAATTGTTGATCAACTTAACACTTGTTTTTATTATAAGATGAACTGAAGATAATTGAGATCATGTGACCTGTTGCCATTCCCACATGGGCCGCTCCAGTTTAATGAAGCTAAGCGGTAGGATGTCTTTCACATATATACTTGAATGCGGAAAAACCGGGCATCCAATAGGCATTTCTTAAATTGTTCATTTGCAAGAGATCACATTGCCCCCTAGCTCTATTTTATTTATTTTTGTTGAGAATTGTAACCAGTGGAATGATGAGCATCTGCCCATTTTTATTTCGACAATATAATGCGGAATATTTCTTAGAAAAAGGAAATACATGTCCAGTCAAGGTGCTCCGCCTATACTAGTGAAAGCATTATGTGAAGCAAACTTTCTTCATTGCTTTAGCTACTGTATATGCTTTAGTTTTCTGACAGTGTTCACTTGAATTGCAGGATATGCTTTGCAGCTTATTTACTATAATGGGGTATGTTGCTGTCTGTATAATTTTAATATACTCTCTGATGAACGCAGTTGCTTCCTGTCTTTCTGATTATATCCACATCAACATTTTATCATGGGTAGCATATATATGATATTTCCCTACAATTATCAATAGGAGGAATGTAAACGGAATGTATAGCACTTTTTTCTGCTAGAACAAAACAGACTGTTCTTTTTTCTCTTCCGTATTTTACAATGATATTTTCCATGCAGCTTGATTGCTCGGTTTGTGGCAGATTAATTTAGTGAATTTGTTATATGATGTTGCAGGGGCCCAGCAAATGCATTCTATTGCTTTGCGCATGACTACAGTGCACATTTCTTCTGTGTGGCTTCTTTTCTATGGACAACCACTATAGCATTCACTCTTCATCGCACGGTTGTCAAGCACAAAACTGATGTTGAGGAGTTTGGATTCATTTTCCACTTGTATGTATGGGGTATGTATGTTGTTCACCACTTTGGCACTTATCTGCTTTCTTTATGTTTCCAAATTACTTGCAGCGACCTGTCCAACCAGTTAAAAAGCATGCTTTGAATAGATTACATTTTTTAAAGCTTCACAAATTCATAGCTGTTTCATCACTCATCTAGGTGTAGCTAATTTGCCGATGAATATGGAAATTTTCAGACGACATAGCTGTCAGCTGTGTTGGATGCATCAGGCTTTGTATCTCTTAATATTCAGGTTGCTATATCTAATGGCAACATTTATATACCGCGTACGTATGTAACCCCTTTTTTGTGTTGCTATTTTCAACCCTGCCTATGCCAGTTCCAATTTCTGTTGTTTGTCCAATCAGATGCTCCTGCCTATTTATCTCGAAAATGAGTACTAGTGATTGCATTTGCTGGCATCATATAGTTGTAACTGGTAACCAGCCATGTTAGTAACTTGTGCTGCAGATTTTGTCTATGCATCATCTGAGTTTACCGCCCCAGGTGCTTCGTTGCAGATGATCACTGTGCTCAAAACATCCATTTCTCTTTATTATATTTTCGGCCTAGTTCACATTATGTGTATATGGGTTGCTTTAAACAGAGAGCCTCCTTCTGTTGATTCCAGGAACTTCACTAGTTACAACTGTATTACGTTCAATAGGAAGTGATTACGGAAGGCCAGGGACCTGGTGTTGGATCCAGCAGGGAAGCATGGGAAAGGTACATCTTTCTCTTTTATTAAGAGCTTGTTAATTTGGTTGTACACACTCCTGTTGCTTAAACTAAGATACATTTGATCCTATTTTTTCTTATATTATTTGTAATTCCAAAGAACAGCTCAAATAGTTATCTTCCTGAATTCTACTGTTTCCATGTAGCATTTGTACATCATCCAGAGCTGTTACCAAACTGTTCAAACTGTCATTCACCATTTATATGGATTTGTGACATAGCTTGCTTGGACTACCTTCAGACTTTCAAAGACATTGCAATATATTGACAGTCCAGTTTTATGGTCTTCACTCAGTCCCTGAGATGTAGAAATGTTTTCATTGTATCAACTTCTTAGCAATTCCTTCACTAGAATGCCCTTTACTTGCAGATCTTACACTTGATTACCTTTTACCTTCCACTTTGGGGTGCCATTCTCTACAATGGGTTTACGTACTATCAAGTAAACCGCATGTTGAACAATGCGACACGGGTATGCATACAACACACGTTCTGTTAACTGTTTTCTCTTGTATATTGACTATTGAGGGTAGGCTGACTGAGGCTTGTATTGTAGCACTTGATATGTTCTGTTCTTTCTGGCTGTATCTTCTGAAAAGTTGATGTTAATTTGTAGATGGCTGTTGGCATGAGTGATCGATCAAGTCAATCTGACGTGAGGGCGGACAAGAAGGTATATGCATTGTGTACATCATCAGTTTTTAACCAATAACAGACTGTTCAACATTGCTAGTCCATAAGCTCCTTTTATGTTTTTCTACTACTCTATAAGATTCAATGATAAAAAATTACAACTGCTTTTATTGTGAGGAACATGTCACTATGTAGTCCACTCATCATCATGCTACTTTGGTATGTCCTTGATCAGCTTCTTACCATTATTTGCTTCCTTCTGCAGGCATTTAACCGGTGGGGTTATTACCCTCTGATTTTAATCGGTTCATGGGCTTTCGCGACAATCAATCGCCTGTATGACTTTGCTAATCCTGGTCACAAGATATTTTGGCTATCCATCCTTGATATTGGGTTTGCTGGACTTATGGTGAGTCTTTGGATGTGTTTGTCTTTAATTCTTAGACTAGATGCTTCTGGATTCATATGATGCAAAGTTGCTAACTCGGGGTTCCTACTTCCTGGAGATACTGAACCAATCCATGTTATCGTTTTGTCATTCTATTGATAGTTCTACTCCAAATGATAGCCTTATTTCTTGGAACGAGCCCATGCAATTGGCTTGTACTCCCTCCGTTCCTAAATATAAGTCTTTTAAGAGATTTCACGAGAGGTCTACATACGAAGCAAAATGAGTGAATCTATACTCTAAACTATGACTATATACATCCGTATGTAGTCTTTTATTAGAATCTCTTAACAGACTTATATTTAGGAACGGAGGGAGTATTTGCTAGCCTTCATTATAGAACTAAATTGTTTAATAGATTAGGATAAAATCCACCATCAAAACAGGCCTTAGGGTATTTATGAGTTATGACTCCCTCCTGTTGCTGTATTTGCTAGGAGCATACTGTTCCTCTGTGTGTACATTATGTACGAAATAATTTCGTTGATAACTTCATTACATATTTCTCCTATTTTTCATCAGTTCCCCAGATTAATGTTCCCCAACATTTGTAGGGCCTTTTCAATTCGATTGCTTACGGCCTCAACTCCTCAGTGCGCAGAGCAATTGCAGAAAGAATTGACATGTAAGTTGCCTTCTGTAGACCAACTTTCCGCCACCATATGTTTCTTCAGTCATGTACATTGAACTATTTTGGTTGTGTTGGTAGTCATAAAGGGTCTAATTCCAAAATTTTCCAGGTATCTACCCGAGAGAATCAAAAGGAGCCTCCCTACTTTGTCAAGATTGAGAAGTCAACAAGAAAATGAGCTGACATCTCTTATTGTTGAGAGTAATAACAGATTCAACAATGCGAGTAACACCTAGGAGTTCTCTGGCTGGCCGAGTTTGTTCATATCTTTCGGGCTCTTCGTCAAGAGGAGGGTGTATTAGTGTGTACCATTTACATCACTTTAGGAGCAGATGCTTAGCACTTACACTGACATTTGGCAAATCGGGTTGTCCGCGGTACATAAGAGGTTGTTAGGAGATAGCCAACAGTGGGTAGATACTCTGATGTTCATCTGTGACCTGTAGGTAAGTTGGTGAGATTGCCGTTCTTCTGGGCGCGCCCTCCTGAGAACTCGTCTCATCGGCTTGGCGAAACTGACTACGTACTGATTACTCTTGTATACTAGCACTGTTCCATACAGTTCTTCAACCATTTGGGGTATGGTTTCACCTTGGTTTCTGCCTAGAATGTACTCTTCTGATTTTGGCCATAAAAAGAATACTGACCCCTTTTTTTTTACTTTGGATTTGGATATTGTAACTTTTTGGCCGCTTTACTGCATTTTTCGTCCAACAATTGTGAAGTCGTGACAAATATCTTTGATAGCCAACAATTTAACTTGTAGAATTGGGTTCTCATAGTACTGCTACTTCTTTTGAAAAAACATATAATTTTCCAGTTTCAGCTTGAGTAGAAGTGCCGCACAAAGTTTGCTAAATGCTCAAAAGGGTTTATGCACTAAGCGCAGGCAAAGTCTCTCCGCATAAATTTTTGCCAAAGTAACTAATGCACTACTATCTTCCACTCCGTTACAAAAAACAGACCACGCAGCGGATACCCATCAAAAATACATAAAAAGAACAACTCTTGAACAATGAGTAGAGTGTAAAGAACAACTCTTGAACTATGAGTAGAGTGGCTGGCGGCGAACGTATCGAAACATGTAACGCTTTCTGCTCATCGCATACAGCTAGGCAGGCCTTGGCGTCGGCGATTCCGTTTCAAATCCTTGTCATGTATTTTCAGCCGTTGAGATTACATGGCTGTGGCATGACCGTTCCCAATTTCCTCCATTTTGCATTCTCACAGGTGCTCTCTGCATCACCACCTCCTCGTTTCAGAGTGAGCCTGACGTCGTGCAAGGCTATCCCATGGCAAGGCACGGCTCTACTGCAACTGAGCTTGATAGCCTCTCTCGAGGCACTTGTCCCCCTAATGTTCTTGAACAACACATTGCTCACCTCCACAGCCGATTTCTATACAAAAAAGAAAACACTAGATTATATCTATATGCATATAAACAAATGAATAAAACCGACGTCGTTGTCGTCATGTTCTTTTACCTGTTCGTTACACGGAGTAGCCGAGTCGCAGTAGTTCTGGTCGATGATGATCGGGTTCCACACATCATCCATCATCATGTTCTGGAACACGATGTTCTTTGCATAGCCCCGCCCGCCCTGCCATGTCTTGATACGGGCCCCGTTCGTCGTGCCGCGCAGTCGCGCCCCGTCGATGGTGATGTTTGCAACCCGAGCTTGAGAGTTGCGATCGCCTAAGCTCCCGATGCTTATCCCGTGCCCTGGTCTGCACACGATGTTCTTGACATGTAGGTTCTCGGTTCCATCCTCGATCGACATGCAGTCGTCCCCGGTCTTGATCGCGCAGTCCATGACTTCCACATCCTTGCTATGGGCGATATGGATGCCGTCGGTGTTGGGGCTAGCGCCGGGTGCTGTGATTGACAGGCCTGACATCACTACGTCGCTGCAATGCTCCACCGATATGTGGATTTGTTGGCTGTTCAAAAGTTCCAAGTTATCCACTCTCAGATTTGTGCAAGAATAGAACGTCAAAGCCTGGAAAGTGGAAAGAAAGATAGCCAATATGTAATCAGAAAAACAAGGCTACTCGATTGGAATATGCGAAGTAGTTAGATGATTTGAAGGTGGTGCACTCACCGTTGGAGCTTGCCTGCAAGGCTGTCAAGGAAAGAAAAAAAGAACAATTCATATTAGAAAACTTTCAGGAAAATAAATAAATGAAAGCTGCAATAGTTAAACTTTAAAGTAACGGTGAAACATCACAGTTTTCTAGTTGTTTTCATTAATTCACAACTTAGAAGATACATATACTTACGAGTTTTGAGTTTACTTTGCAGGAGTTCTGCCACCAAATCTTCCCATTTCCATCAATGGTCCCACCGCCGGTGACGGTGAGGCCTCTCACGGATCTGAACAAAATCCAGTGCCTAACGGTATCCTCTATCCAATATGTCCTCTTTGGAGGAGCTAACAAAGTGCCTTCAATCTGGAGTTTGGTAAAATTTGTCATATTTGTTTGCAAAAAAATTAGGAAAGAAAATAACGCATGCATACGTTCTTGTCATTCATCTATCTCACCATTAACTTGATGGTAGATTTGCATGGGCCAGAGAAGGTTAAATGCTTGGTTAGGTATTTCTTGTTTCTGGGGATGAGCACAATGCTAGGATTCAAAGAGGAGCAAGCTGCGGCCCACGCCTTCAACAATGCCTACAAAAAGTATCCATTTCCATTTCTAGTGAAATGAATTATGTTATGTACTAATTTTGAGGTGGTTTTGCACTATACATACATACCTTTGTGTCGTCATGGCGTCCATCGCCGTAAGCCCCGTATCCGAGCACACTGAAAACATCATTTGACTCTAGAAACCCGCGTCTGTGATCATCGGCCCGATTCGTCAAAGGGGCCACTTTCATGTCTCCCTTGGCAAGAACACAACACAAGAACAATGAAAGTAGAGAGAAAAGGGGCGCAATGGAGGCCATTTGTGCAAGAAGAAGAATTCCTTCTTGGTGCAGAAACTGATGGGATCATCGATGGGACCAAAGTATCCCATCGTGAGGATTATTTATAGACGCCAAGTTGGGTTGGAGATCTTTGGATCTTCTTAGCTCAGGTTGCTTCTGGTTGATTAGCTAAGTTGGCATGTATGTTTGGAGAGTAGCAAACAGAAGATTCTCATGGCATGGGAGTCAAGATAAATGTGCTTGAAACATTACGTCTGCCAGTGCATCCAACTAACCCAGTTTGGCTTGTGAGGTTATTATCAACATGAAGATCTTAGCAGCAAAATTATGGACACCGGAGCACGACAGATCATCTGAAAAATGCATGCATTTCTTCGGTGCTGCACTCTTCATACCCACTAGCCTTGCATGGATGTTTGAAGCCCTGAAGTCATGAATCCTCGTGCACCTTATCGTGATGTAGTATAACCTGCTGGCTGGTGGAAGTCATGAATCATCGTGCACCTTATCAGTGCTAATGACAAATCATTAGGGAAAGAAGGCATGTGAATGTATTTGGATGTTTCAAGGTAGGTATCTTGACATTCATGAACAGAGCTTTCGGTTATAATAGGATCTTAGCTGAGAAAGGAAAGGCGTGGGGCTCAATTCATGCTTGCCAATTAGATGGACATTTCGTATGCTAACAATTAGCGAGGTCGTTATCTTCTTGCCAGTATAAACGGGTTACACATATCTGTCAATGTCAATCAAGTAAGAAAATGCATTTCCACTGTCTGAGGATCAACGTAAACGGTATGGGCAAAAATCATATTTTGTTTGGGTACCTAAGTTAATGAATACTAATGCCACCGGCCCTAGCGGATGCAACGACTGGACGGTGACGACATCGGCTAGTTGCGGTGACGCGTGCACCATTATCAGGTTATGATACAAAAGCACAAACCAAACACCTATCAAGTCTTAGAGCATCTCCAGCCGTTTGGTCTCCCAGTGTATCCGGCGATGACGTGCGTGGGTTAGTGTCGGCGTTTTTTGCTTTAGGGGGGGGGGGGGGGGGGGGACGTTTGCAGCCATTCCATTCCCCATGTTTCGGCCCCAAACGCACATAAAATTCAAGGTTCTCTTTCCCGCTATCAAAAAATCAACACAGGTTCGGCGATCACCATGTCATAGGTCCGCGATCATCATGCCACAAGTCGGCGATCAAACATAGCCGAAGTCCGGCGATCAAAAGGGTAAGAACCATAAACATGAAACTCAAATGGCAAGCTCCTCTCCTGCAGGGGTGGGAGAGCTCCGCGTAGGCGTTGTGGTCATAGTTGAGTGCTCGGCGTTGGCATTGGCGCCGTTGCAGTGCTCGGTGTTGGCGTTGTGGGAGCAGTTGCAGTGCTCGACGTTGGCGTGGGCGGGATTATGGTCGCCGCCGGTCCCATCATGAGGTTCAAGATGAGGTTGCGCTCTGTCGTGATGTTGGGGCTGAAGCCGCCGAGCACGTCGGTGTTAGTGTGGGCAGGATTGTGGTCGCTGCCGGTCCCATCATGCGGTTCAATATGAGTTTGCGCTCTGTCGTGATGTTGGGGTTGAAGCCGATAAGCGCGTCACCATCGGTGTATTCAGGCGAGCGCACATACCCCCACATAGGCGGCAAGAAGCTGGCTGGTGACACAACGTGATGCTGGCTACCCCACGCGCCTTGTGGCGGAAAGATCTACCGCTCGTTTGCCATGACCACACGAGACGACTCCTCCTGCTCCGCCGTGTTCCTGGCCTTCTTCATGTTGAGCCTGTTTCATCTGTCGTTGGTGACGCGGCTGAGACTTTCTTGTTCACCGACGGCCTGAGGGCACTGAAGATGCTCTTACTCCCATGTCTGGTTATACTCCCAAAATGGCAGGATGCCAACCAAGGAAACAAATCTCAAGTTTCAGTGAACATATCATTGAATGGTTTCACTTCCTCCAGTACTTCAGATCTACAGTATGTCTCCTACTTCAGATCTATAATAGGAGTATGTTTTAGTTATTGTTGCTGGAGAATGTTCTTACTGATACAAGATACAGATATCTTCAGCAGAAGCCAAAGCCACAAAATCACAACACACATCAAAGAACCACGTTCACAAATAAAATTGTAACTTATAGTGCACCTACGTAACAACAGGCCAGATAGAACCAGACAGGCCAAAGTGGTCGTCCCATCACGCATAACAATACAGCCCTAAAAAGGATCATCCGCCCTACAGGATTTACCTTACAGTGACTATATCATCAATCTTCAAGATCATTCTAACGCACTCGCACGCCAGCGAGATGGCGCTCGTGCTCACAAGCAACGGTTGCACGACATTCTCCTCCAGGATGTTTGTGATCTGGCCTTTCCTCACGTTGATGCCTGTGTTCTTCTCACCCTTGGCATGGCGGTTCCTTAGCTCGGTAACAATGGCAATTGGGTTGAGCCCTGCATTCTCTGCCAATGTGTAAGGGATGACCTCAAGTGCATCAGCAAACTCCTTGATGCAGTAACTCTCCATCCCATGGAGCTCCTTTGACCAAGCAGCCAGTTGCATTGACATTTCTATTTCAGGAGCACCGCCACCAGCAATTAGAAACCTCTTGTTCACCAAGCACCTTCATAAAAACAAGCATGGACAGGATCAGAACACGGTAATAAATTTTAAGTTAAAAGTAGCTCAAGTAAGAAATAATAAATGTTAAGCTAAACATAGCTTCATGTAATATGCAACACCAGAAATACCATAAAATGATGCACAAGCTTGAAATACACCATGAGCAAGTAATTATTTCACGAGGATACAAGCCTACTTATGATCAAGGCCTATACATTTGTATAGAACTTATCTTAATTGTCATTATTATACTTATTACGCCCACAAGGCCATACAGACCATGAGGCCAGGTCCCATATTTGGGTAAAAAAGACCTGGAAAACCATGTACTTCAAGCAGTTGTTTCTTCAGTAAAATTAAGAAGCAACCATCTAATTATAAATCAGCAAAAGTTGCAAGGTAAAGCCGTCAGGCTCTCACATCAAGACTTCACAGCATGAACTTCCTTAAAATGAGTGAAAATTGCGATAAGAGGACAACAATATTTTGCTCAGAAAATATTACAATTTCACAAGATTTGATGCGTGCATTTACTGACTTTTAAGGAAACTATTGTTGTCCTCTTATCTCAATTTCCTTTTTGAAGTATATGATGAATACACTTCGTCACTATCCTGGTTTCTCACATAAAATGCACAGAACTAGTGGTCTGGACTCTGAAGCTTATACACTACAATAAGCTTGTATTACAAGGAGGACATAGGGTCTTTTTATTACGAGTACAAACAGACCTGCACCACTGCCAACTTTACCAAGCTGACATTTTACAGCTAAATCTCAAACAGCTAACTATTGCTTCGCATGACTAGCCAAATTGACTTTGATATTCAATTTACATGCAACTCGAGATTGTACAACTAGCTAGCCAACTTGCATTCTACTTCTTGCCATCTTGCTAGAGCTAGAAACATCATAACCTGCCGGCATGCATGCACAGATACTAACAACTACGAGTACTACTTGTAACAAGATTATAACTAACAAAAGGTGCTGCCTAGCCACTACGTGGTGCCCTACTGCAGCATTTGGCCCATAAGAGGTGATTTAGCCATCAGATTCAAGCACTCCGATGCAGAAGGGTGAGGTTGAGTAAACACTGCACAAAAACCCTATTTCTATTGAGTGAAAAATGGGCGACCATGAATGAAATACAGAAGTGCTGCTTGTGGCGGTAAGTAGTAGGGTAATCCTAAAAGGTCTCCACCTTGCTCAAAGCCTCAAAGCTTCCACACAAAGGAACCTCACCACTAACTCTTGTGAATTTAATTTGACAAATCTATTATTATCGACATAAAGCACCAAATTTCCGGATTGAAAAGTATAGATGACAAAGGGTCATCATAAAGTTCCATGAACACATATGACATGCAACTTAGAAAATGAGAAAGTATATAGCCCACACAAAGCACCATGTGCCAGCCTAGTGATCACAGGATCACCGAGTCACTCAAATAGCATAAGAATGTAAACTGAGCTCAATCAAACTTGGCTCGGTGTAACACATAATCACATAGTGAACCTATGCTCCTTATGTATACCACATCATATATAGTGGTCAAAAGGGAACATAGCTATTTTTTCCAGAAGTTGTTACAACGGTGTATGTGGAAGTAACATAACAGCAGACCATGTTCATAATGGCAGAAATAGAACATGACAGTGTATGTGCAAGCAACGTGACAGGAAAATGCCATTTACTTGAAGCATGAGGCTACCAACCTACAATAACACAGGGATCCTATAGTTTTTGTGTAACTAATTAAAACATTGTTGCTTTCATCATGTAAATAAACATATTATAGCAGAACAAATGTAATGGTGTGCGTATTTAAGTTGCTTCACAAAATTTACCAATAAGACTTCACCCAAGTTACCATACACACAGACGATTGTTTCAGTGGAAGTCACATTACCTGATGACACAAAGGGCATCATGGAGACTGCGATCAGCTTCATCAATAACCAACTGGTTGGACCCACGGACAAGCACAGTTGCAGTCCTCCCCATGTCCCTGATGCCAGTGATCTTGACAATCTTGCCATCTCCAGCAGACACTTCCTCGACAACATCAGCATACCCAAGTTTATCCTCACGGAAATGCTCAATGTTGGCAATTGGCAGGCAGTTGAGAGTCTTGGTGATGAACTCAATCTCGTCCCTCTCCACATCCTTGACCACCAGAATCTTAGCCTTTGCGAGATAATGCAGCGACAACTCAGTCACCGCATCACGCAAGATGCTCTTCTGGATGAGGAGGACGTTGCATCCAGACGCCTTGATCTTCTTAACCATCCCTAGGATGTAATTGCGCTCCTCGCGGAGGATGCGGTCCATCTGCGCATAGTCTGACACGATGACGCTCTGCTCAATATCAGTCTTGGGCGGCGAGATCTGAAACTGGATGACAGCGATCTTGGCATTCTCGATCCTAGATGGCCCTCCGGCAGCATGGCTAGCCTTCTTGTCAAAGATGAGGCCGCGGACGAGCTCGGTGTCATCCACGGTGCCGCCGAGCTTCTTTATGATGCGGATGTCGCGGAGATCAAGAAGCTCCGGGTGGGCGGGATCGACCACGGAGAGGGCGGCGTCGACAGCGAGCGGGGCGAGGAGGCTGGAGTACTGGGAGACGACCTTGGAGTTGAGCGCGGTGGAGGCAGATTTGACGAGGGAGTCCCGGTCGGTGAGCTCGATGGGGATGGCCATGCCCTCGAGGACCTGGACGGCGCGGGCAGCGAGGCGGTGGAGGGAGTCGGCGGCAGCGGTGGGGTGGGCGCCAGCCGCTAGGAGCGACTGCGCGCGGCGGAGCAGGGCCCCTGCGAGGACGACGACGGTGGTGGTGCCGTCGCCGGCCGCCGCGTCCTGGGAGCGGGAGAGCTCGGCGAGCATGCGGGCGGCGGGCTGGAGGAGGGACATGCGCGAGAGGATGGTGGCGCCGTCGTTGGTGATGATGACCTCCTGGTCCCCGGAGGAGATCATCTTGTCCATGCCGCGGGGCCCGAGGGAGGTGCGCACGGCGTCGGCGACCGCGCGCGCGGCCGCGATGTTGGCGCCGCGGACGTCGTCGCGGCGCTTGGTGTCGGTGTAGGTCTCGCCCTTGCGGGCCGACGGCGCGGCGGCGACGGCTGCGGCGGCCATGGCGGCGGCGGCAGATCGGGGTGGAGGGGGCGCTGGCTAGGGCTTTTCAGATTTCGCTTGCTCGGACGGAGGAGGACAGGGACAGAGTGCGCGATCGCGGTCTCTGTATATAATCACAGGAGAGCGGGCCGAAACTTGCGGCCCAGTGGACGTCGTGGCCGTGAATATTTGGTCTCCTAGGCCTAGAATGATGCAACTGTCACCGTCGTACCCGTGGTAAGGCGGTAAGGAATTCTGAAAGAAAAAAAAAAGGTAAGGCGGTAAGGGCCGTGTATGGTAGACCTGTCGGTCACCCTATAAAAATCTATTTCTCCGAGTATAAAAAAGACCCATTTCTCACAAATAAAACTTGATTTTTTGTCCTTTTCTGTGTTTGCACGATCTTTGATACGATGACAGTAGTTTTTAATACACTAGCACAAGGACCCGTGTGTTGCAACAGGACATACAAAGTTTAGTCCTAGTGGTTCGATATTTTGTGAAAGCAAGAAATGCCATGTGTTACAAGGGATACAAAACAAATAAGCGTGTATTCGGAAACCTGAAAAATAATTTACCAATCGGATTTGAAAATAATGGCAGCTCGCTACTCATGTGACATGATCCCAACTGCAATAGAAAAGATTCTGATTTAGCTTGTTATACAAAACGTTTTTTTTTCTTGAAGAACTATTGCCTATAAATCAAACAAGTATGATAAATTTTGGCACAATGCAATGATTCATACTTTTCAATTTAAGATGAAGGATATAAATGAGAGAACTATTACCATACTAAGGCTATCGGGAAAGACATGGGCACCATAGCACACAGTTATATGAAACAACACGCCTTTAGACATTTTCAAATATACAAAACATAAGGTGTGGAATTCTTTTAGATAGACTGATATGACTTAAAAATGCAATGGCCGATGAGAGGGCAAAAAGGCCAGACGGTTTCCGTTCCTATATCAGTGCCAGCTAAAAATAATAAGAATTGAAATTAAAGACATAAATAACGGAAAAAATATCTTAAGAGCGTTTGACTTGCACTTTGACACAAAATTTTGCTGGTGCATTTCCTTGTGAACAGATTTTCTTTACTAACCCTCCTATAAACTTTGTGTAAACTTTCAACTTGATGCCAGCGCCGCTGAACTACCCGCTCCATTGAAAGCTCAACTTCAGCCAGCTCCATTCTAGGAATAGATGATTTGTAGTTTTTGACTCCTACTTCAATAAGATCATATATGTGGTGGTCGTAAGTCCTTCCAAAAGGAGTTTGTTGGCCTCTACTTTGAGTGAGAACCATATAGTCCTACTGCAAACACATAAAAGTAATAGTTGAAGAATTTTTTTTAAAAGATCGATATAACAAACATGGAAAAGGTTTATAAGTTCTATATTGGTGCTCACAAAGTCGCTATCTAGCTCAAAAAGTCCTTTTACTTTTGAGAGTGCCACCGATTTAATCTCTATTTTCTCAAGCAGATAACAATTCCTCGTTGTCAGCTACTACAGAATGGTAAATGTGAATAAAAGTCTGTAGTAAGATTTAAGGAAGAAGAAATCCAGGGAATTTTAACCCCCACTCTCAAATGATATAATGTTGTCGTTATTCTTGGTGTACTTCACAAAATGATCACGCTTCAGGTGAAAAGATCTGACAACATGGAGTTCAAAACTGCGCTAGTCTTCGTACCATGGAGACCATGGAGAATAAGCATCTTCTTGCCATTCTCAACCTGGAATAAACATTAGAGCAACAGTCTCATGTGGGAGTCAGGGAAAAGCACATCCATACTATTTCTAGTTTCTCGGCATGGAAGGTTCGAAATCAACTGTCTTTTCCAATAGCAACTAAATTAAGATTTACATGTGGTTACTTACAAATCATGGACTATGTGCTAGAAAATCTGGCCCTTTTGTGTGTGACTCGGTTCCTATAAAAAAATACAATGTTGGGAAAAGCACATTCGTACTATTTCTAGTTTCTCGACATGGAAGGTTTGAAAGCAAGAGTCTTTTCCAATAGCAACTAAATTAAGATTTACACGTGGTTACTTACAAATCATGGACTATGTGCCAGAAAATCTGGCCCTTTTGCGTGTGACTCGGTTCCTATAAAACAAAATACAATGTTGCAACACACTACTTGAAGTAATATGGGAAATTGCTAAAAGATGTCGTTATGTCAGTCTATGCTTGGCCAGTGTCATAAGACAATAATGCTGAGATACTACCTATGAAAATACCTATACTTCGTTGTGTCCATAACAATAATGACTTGATGCTAGACAGGGTTAGTGTTCTTCTGGCATTATAAACTGAAGGTGAAATTGCAACAACTAAAGAAAGGGAGTGAAGATATGAGAAGCTTACGAGCTTGGGGGCATGCTTGAGGAGCTCAAACGTGGCGAGCATGGTCATGGAAACCCTTATGCCACCATCTTGATCCTCCAGCAACCTAGGGATGAGGCCTCTGGGAAGGGTTCATAAGTGTACCAAAACTTGAATAATCCCGAATGGATGCTCGTGTTCGCTGCCATACTTGAAAGATTAGATAAACCATGTAATCATGGTCTTGGCTGGGCTCTTGAGATTACATAGAACATGTTAGCATTAGGTACAATAGAGCTTACATGAAAATGAAATAAGGTGGCACATCATGCTCAATCAATTTTTTGATTTCCCCCCGAACAAGATAGAACCTGCATAGAAGTCAAATCAATAAATTTTACTCTTGTTGTGAAGTCCAAAAACGAATCTCACATGTACTGAATAGCAAAAAAAGAAATTTATTTTGGTACTCATGATTACTGATTAAAACTGCGAGAGAAAGGATTTAGCGACAACCAAATATGCAGTGAAATTGTAGCCTAAGTCGGCATGATCTACCGCAATCTCCTATGATTTTGTAATGCATGAAAATCATGCGGTGATTGCGGCCAAATCAATCTCATCATTAGTATAATATCATAACACTTGGAACTTGCGAACATTTAAAGAACAAAGGAGAATGAAATGATGGTGTGGAACAACTTCTTTTGCTAGTGCATGTCGTAAATTTTTACTCGTTCCCGCTGCCATTCTACTGAAAATTCCATGAGGCAAATCTACGCCTTCTTTCATAGCAATGAACTCTAGAACCTTGGCCATCAAAGAGAAGATAATTTTTCATCAAATTATCCATCACTGTAATGAGAAGATAAGCAACCATAAAGTAATAAACAAGCCGAATATGACTGTACCTCATCAAATGAAGGTGGCTGAAGTGTAGCAACCTAGCATAGATATATCACAGCCGCAAGGCTTGAGGAATCAATGAAGTCAAAAGCCTCTATGTATAATATGTAGGCATGCCTACTTAGTTCATGAGCATGTTATCTACTTTCCATCAATTTTTTGTAAGCACACTTATCTTATTACTTGACAATCCTCGCTTCTTTCAAGATTTGATCAGGAAATTGACCCTAGTGGTAACTCAATAGTTGATGAGTACGCTAGAATACTAAAAGTTGTGGCTGGAAGCTCGAGTTCAGATTCTATTGATGAACACAGTGGAGGAAGAACATGAGGTAAGTACTGAAGCTGATGCTGAAAATAAATCAAGGAACTCCCCAACTCAAAACGAAAGGTGGGTGCTGAGGCTCGCCGCGATCTGCCACGGCGTGCAGCAGCCGACTGACCGACGCCACCACACACAATGGCTAGCCGTCCCATTTGAGCGCCCGAAACTCCAGCCACAACACCACCGCGCGTCCAGCCTTCAGCGTCCACGCATGTCGAGGTGGAAGCAGTGTGGAGGATTCCCGGCAGCATGATGGTAGCAGGGGCCGGGGAGCCGCCAACGGCTGCGGCTTCGAGTGTCGCTGGAAGTGGAAGACCGCGGGTCGCCGTATGTAGAAGGTCGCGGGTGTGGGGGCACTTGAGGTAGGGGTAGTCACACCAGCCAGGTAGGTGGCGGCGGGCGGCAAACTCCACACGGTGAGGTGCAGTGAGTAAGGGCGGCACACAGTGAGGCAGGGCGGCGGCAGGCGGCGCGCGGTGAGGCGTGGCGGTGGTAGGCGACGCGATGAGGCGGGATGGCGCATGCGGGGCGGCAGCAAGTGGTGCGCGGTGAGGCAGTGCGGCGCGGCGACGACGGCGGACGGTGTCGCGATGAGGCGGGACGGTGTGCGGCGGCGGACAGTGTCGTGGTGAGGCGGGACAGCGTGCGGCGGCAGCGGTCGGCGTGCTGGAGGTCGAGATGGGGTCGGGGAGGTAGAGTCGTGCTTGTGCGCGTGGGTGGGCTAATTTTTTCTCTCTCGTCCATACCTGTTCGGGTTGAATTATGATGAGGACTGCGGGTTGAATACCCAAGCATCAGGGGCTTTTTGCAAAAATGCCACGACGGACGACCAGAAGCACTGTTTGCTTTATTATTAGGTAGAGGTATCACAATAATAAAATAAAGATTCAGTTACAAGGCAAGTAAACACCGACATTACATGACTAAAAAGATAATATAATCCTACAAAAAATATTGAGCATGTCCCTCTTCATCAAGGGAAAAGGGGACACATCACCTCTTCACCTCAGCTCGACGCGCTTCATCGCTGATCTGGAGCTTTATGGACGTTCAAAGTAGTTTGCCTCAAGGAAAACCATTGCCTCGAACGAATCAGACCGGGGCAATGTGCCCCCGGACATGCCATCAAACTCCAGAATTGACGCCCCCGCACGACTAAGACATCAAAGGAGAAAATCAGAACTGTCAGCCTCCAACCACCAACCCAACACAGGATGCACCATCTTCAAGTTGTCACATGCGCGGACAATCATCTGCACGTACTCTGAGGCGATAAACCCCCCTGCTCCATCATGGTGTCGGAGAGAATGTTGTAGCAACACGGACAAAGCAAAATGAGAGACACACCTGAAGTGGCCGCCGTCGCCCCCTCACCGACATCATCCATGAACCCTATCTTCACATATCTGACGGATTGGCAAATACACGATGCCATCAACTCCGAGACGCCGTCATGAATGTCATCGCTGGTGTGGGAGTGGAGTTGAGGTAAATTTATTCGTCCGAGCATCGTTCCCACCACCCCAACGGCGCACCACGACCTACAAAATCAAACCCTAACTACAGAGCGGATGAACGGGCCCCCCTCCCTTCTGTCGTTGGAGCAACAGTTGGAGGGAGAGGGAACCAGTCCTGGTCGGTGTAGATCGGAGGTAGAGGATCACCTCCCTAGTCGCCTTCACGTGGCGGCGGCTAGGTTAGGGAAAACAGACGTCGTTTTGTTTCGATACTATTGGACAATAGCTGTGAAGCTGAATATGTTGGAAATATGCCCTAGAGGCAATAATAAAGTCGTTATTGTTATATTTTCAGTTCATGACAATTTTCTACTATTCATACTATAATTGTATTAACCAGAAATCGTAATACATGTGTGAATATATAGATCACAATGTGTCCCTAGTGAGCCTCTAGTTGTCTAGCTCGTTGATCAATAGATGATCATGGTTTCTTGATCATGGACATTGGATGTCATTGATAACGGGATCACATCATTGGGGAATGATGTGATGGACAAGACCCAATCCTAAGCATAGCACTAGATCATGTTGTTTGTATGCTAAAGCTTTTTTATGTCAAGTATCATTTCCTTAGACCGTGAGATTGTGCAACTCCCGGATACCGTAGGAGTGCTTTAGGTGTATCAAACGTCACAACGTAACTGGGTGATTATAAAGGTGCACTACAGGTATCTCCGAAAGTGTCTGTTGGGTTGTACGAATCGAGACCGGGATTTGTCATTCCGTGTGACGGAGAGGTATCTCTAGGCCCACTCGGTAATCCATCATCATATTGAGCTCAGTGTGACTAAGGAGTTGGTCACGGGATGATGTGTTACGGAACAAGTAAAGAGACTTTCCGGTAACGAGATTGAACAAGGTATAGGAATACCGACGACCGAATCTCGGGCAAGTATCATACCGGTAGACAAAGGGAACTCCATACAGGATTGATTGAATCCTTGACAACGTGGTTCATTCGATGAGATCATCGTGGAACATGTGGGAACCAACATGGATATCCAGACCCCGTTGTTGGTTATTGGCTGGAGAGATGTCTCGGTCATGTCTGCATGTCTCCCAAACCCGTAGGGTCTACACACTTAAGGTTCGACGACGCTAGGGTTATAGGGAAATAGGGTACATGGTTACCGAAGGTTGTTCGGAGTCTCGGATGAGATCTCAGACGTCACGAGGAGCTTCAGAAAGGTCCGGGAGTAAAGATTGACATATAGGATGAGAGGTTTTGGACACCGGAAATGTTTTGGGCGTCACCGGTAACATACCGGGACCACCGGAAGGGTGTCGGGGTCCATCGAGAGGGGCCACCAGCCCCAAAGGCTACCATGGGCCAAAAGGTGAAAGGGAACCAGCCAAGAGTGGGCTGGTGCGCCTCCCATCTAGGTGTTGGAAATATGCCCTAGAGGCAATAATAAATTAGTTATTATTATATTTCTTTGTTCATGATAATCTTTTATTATCCATGCTATAACTGTATTGATTGGAAACACAGTGCATGTGTGGATACATAGACAAAACACTATCCCTAGTAAGCCTCTAGTTGACTAGCTCGTTGATCAAAGATGGTCAAGGTTTCCTGACCATAGGCAAGTGTTGTCACTTGATAACGGAATCACATCATTAGGAGAATCATGTGGTGGACTAGACCCAAACTAATAAGACGTAGCATGTTGATCGTGTCATTTTGTTGCTACTGTTTTCTGCGTGTCAAGTATTTGTTCCTATGACCATGAGATCATATAACTCACTGACACTGGAGGAATGCTTTGTGTGTATCAAACGTCGCAACGTAACTGGGTGACTATAAAGATGCTCTAGAGGTATCTCCGAAGGTGTTCGTTGAGTTAGTATGGATCGAGACTGGGATTTGTCACTCCGTGTGACGGAGAGGTATCTCGGGGCCCACTCGGTAATACAACATCACACACAAGCCTTGCAAGCAATGTGACTTAGTGTAAGTTGCGGGATCTTGTATTACGGAACGAGTAAAGAGACTTGCCGGTAAACGAGATTGAAATAGGTATGCGGATACTGACGATCGAATCTCGGGCAAGTAACATACCGAAGGACAAAGGGAATGACATTCGGGATTATATGAATCCTTGGCACTGAGGTTCAAATGATAAGATCTTCGTAGAATATGTAGGATCCAATATGGGCATCCAGGTCCCACTATTGGATATTGACCGAGGAGTCACTCGGGTCATGTCTACATAGTTCTCGAACCCGCAAGGTCTGCACACTTAAGGTTCGACGTTGTTTTATGCGTATTTGAGTTATATGGTTGGTTACCGAATGTTGTTCGGAGTCCCGGATGAGATCACAGACGTCACGAGGGTTTTCGGAATGGTCCGGAAATGAAGATTGATATATGGGATGACTTCATTTGGTTACCGGAAGGTTTTCGGGCATTACCGGTAATGTACCGGGAATGACGAATGGGTTCTGGATCTTCACCGAGAGGGGGGACCACCCACCCGGGAGGGCCCAAGGACCTTGGGGGTGGCGCACCAAGTAGGTGGGGTCAGCCCAAGGCTGTCTTGCGCAAGAGAAAGAAAAACCAAAAGAAGAGAAAGAAAAAAAAGGAAAGGTGAGAAAAGAGAGAAGGACTCCACCTTCCAATCCTAGTTGGACTAGGATTGGAGGAGGACTCCTCCGCCCATTGGTGGCGCAGCCCTTGGGGCTCCTTGAGCCTCAAGGCAAGCCTCCCCTCCCTCCTCCTATATATATGGAGCAATTAGGGCTGATTTGAGACAACTTTTCAAGGCAGCCCGACCACATACCTCCACGGTTTTACCTCTAGATCGCGTCTCCGCGGAGCTCGGGCGGAGCCCTGCCGAGATTAGATCATCACCAACCTCGGAGCATCGTCACGCTGCCGGAGAACTCATCTACCTCTCCGTCTCTCTTGCTGGATCAAGAAGGCCGAGATCATCGTCGAGCTGTACGTGTGCTGAACGCGGAGGTGCCGTCCGTTCGGCACTAGATCGTGGGACGGATCGCGGGACGGTTCGTGGGACGGTTCGCGGGACGGTTCGCGGGGCGGATCGAGGGACGTGAGGACGTTCCACTACATCAACCGCGTTCACTAACGCTTCTGCTGTGCGATCTACAAGGGTACGTAGATCGGAAATCCCCTCACGTAGATGGACATCACCATGATAGGTCTTCGTGCGCGTAGGAAGATTTTTGTTTCCCATGCAACGTTCCCCATCAGTGGCATCATGAGCTAGGTTCATGCGTAGATGTCTTCTCGAGTAGAACACAAAAGTTTTTGTGGGCGGTGATGTGAGTTTTGCTGCCCTCCTTAGTCTTTTCTTGATTCCGCGGTATTGTTGGATTGAAGCGGCTTGGACCGACATTACTTGTACGCTTACGAGAGACTGGTTTCATCGCTACGAGTAACCCCCTTGCTCAAAGATGACTGGCAAGTGTCGGTTTCTCCAACTTTAGTTGAATCGGATTTGACCGAGGAGGTCCTTGTATAAGGTTAAATAGCAATTCATATATCTCCGTTGTGGTGTTTGTGTAAGTAAGATGCGATCCTACTAGATACCCATGGTCACCACGTAAAACATGCAACAACAAAATTAGAGGACGTCTAACTTGTTTTTGCAGGGTATGCTTGTGATGTGATATGGCCAACGATGTGATGTGATATATTGGATGTATGAGATGATCATGTTGTAATAGATAATATCGACTTGCACATCGATGGTACGGCAACCGGCAGGAGCCATAGGGTTGTCTTTAAACTAACATTTGTGCTTGCAGATGCGTTTACTATATTGCTAGGACGTAGCTTTAGTGGTAATAGCATGAGTAGCACGACAACCCCGATGGCGACACGTTGATGGAGATCATGATGATGGAGATCATGGTGTGACGCCGGTGACAAGAAGATCGTGCCGGTGCTTTGGTGATGGAGATCAAGAAGCACATGATGATGGCCATATCATGTCACTTATGAATTGCATGTGATGTTAATCCTTTATGCACCTTATCTTGCTTAGAACGACGGTATGATTATGAGGTGATCTCTCACTAAAATTTCAAGACGAAATTGTGTTCTCCACGACTGTGCACCGTTGCGACAGTTCTTCATTTCGAGACACCACGTGATGATCGGGTGTGATAGACTCAACGTTCACATACAACGGGTGCAAAACAGTTGCACACGTGGAACACTCGGGTTAAGCTTGACGAGCCTAACATGTGCAGACATGGCCTCGGAACACATGAGACCGAAAGGTCGAGCATGAATCGTATAGTAGATATGATTAGCATAGAGATGCTTACCATTGAAACTATTCTCGACTCACGTGATGATCGGACTTGAGATAGTGGATTTGGATCATGTACCACTCAAATGACTAGAGAGATGTACTTTTTGAGTGGGAGTTCTTAAGTAATATGATTAATTGAACTAATTGTCATGAACATAGTCTAATGGTCTTTGCGAATTACGATGTTGCTTGCGCTATAGCTCTACTGTTTTTATATGTTCCTAGAGAAAATTTAGTTGAAAGTTGATAGTAGCAAACTTTGCAGAGGATTGTCCTCGTTGCTGCGCAGAAGGCTTATGTCCTTAATGCACCACTCGGTGTGCTGCACCTCAAGCGTCGTCTGTGGATGCTGTGAACACCCGACATACACGTTTCTGATGACTACACGATAGTTCAGTGCAAAATACTTAATGGCTTAGAAGCAAGGCGCCGAAGACGTTTTGAAACGTCATGGAACATAAGTGATGTTCTAAAGAGATGAAATTGTGATTTCATGCTTGTGCCCTTGTTAAGAGGTACGAGACCTCCGACAAGATTCTTTGTCCACAAAGTAAAGGAGAAAAGCTCAATCGTTGAGCATGTGCTCAGATTGTCTGAGTACGACAATCGCTTGAATCAAGTGGGAGTTAATCTTCCAGATGAGATAGTTATGGTTCTCCAAAGTCACTGCCACCAAGCTGTGAGAGCTTCGTGATGAACTATAACATATCAAGGATAGATACAATGATCCTTGAGCAATTCGCGATGTTTGACACTGCGAAAGTAGAAATCAAGAAGGAGCATCAATAGTTGATGGTTAGTAAAACCACTAAGTTTCAAGAAAGGCAAGGGCTAGAAGGGATACTTCGTGAAACGGCAAAACAATTGCTGCACTAATGAAGAGACCCAAGATTAAACCCAAACCCGAGACTAAAGTGCTTCTGTAATGAGGGGAACAGTCACTGAGGCGGAGCAACTCTAGATACTTGGTAGATAAGAAGGCTGGCAAAAGTCGAAAGAATTATATTTGATATACATGATGTTGATGTGTACTTTACTAGTACTCCTAGTAGCACGAGGGTATTGGATACCGGTTCGGTTGCTAAGTGATTAGTAACACGAAATGAAAGCTACGGCATAAACGGAGACTAGCTAAAGGCGAGGTGACGATACGTGTTGGAAGTGTTTCCAAGGTTGATATGATTGGATCGTGTTTATTGCAATACGATTATTCATTTAAAGAGAATAATGGTTACTCTATTTGCTTGAATAATCACCTTTAATGGTTTATTGAATCTCGATTGTAGTGTTACACATGTTTCATGATATTGGTGCCAAAGGATACGAGGTAATGATGATAGTACCACTTATTTGTGGCACTGCCGCTTGAGTCATGTTGGTATAAATTGCATGAAGAGTCTCCATGCTGATGGATCTTTATACTCACTTGATTTTGAATCACTAGTGACATGCAAATCACACCACATGAGCAAGGCCTTGTTTTCATTGAGATGAAACAAGATAGTAACTTGTTGGAAGTGATACATTTTGATGTATGCAGTCCAATGGGTGCTGAGGCACGCAGCGGATGTCATTATGTTCTTGCTTCAATGACGATTTGAGTAGATACAAGAGTATTTACTTAATGAATCACAAGTCTGAAATATTGAAAAGTTCAATTCTGTTTTGGAGTGAAGTTCGTCGTAACAAGAGGATAAACTGTCTACGATATGATCATAGAAATGAATATCTGAGTTACGAGTTTTGGTACGCAGGTAAGACAATGTGGAAATTGTTTCGCAGTTCATGCCACCTGGAACATCATAGTGTGATGATGTGTCTGAACGTCATTGCCACGCACTATTTGGTATGGTGCATGCTATGATGTCTCTTATCAAATTACCACTATCGTTTATGGGTTATGCATTAGAGACAACCGCATTCACTTTAAATAGGGCACCGCGTATTTCCGTTGAGATGACACAGTATAGACTGAGGTTTAGAGAAATCTAAACTGTCGTTTCTTGAAAGTTTGGGGCTTCGACACTTATGTGAAAAAGTTTCAGTCTGATAAACTCGAACCCAAAGCGGGTAAATGCATCTTCATAGGATATCCAAAACAGTTGGGTACTTCTCCTATCTCAGATCCGAAAGCAAAGTGTTTGTTTCTAGAAACGGATCCTTTCTCGAGGAAAGGTTTCTCTCGAAAGAATTGAGTGGGAGGGTGGTAGAACTTAATGAGGTTATTGAACCATCACTTCAACGAGTGTGTAGCAGGGCGCAGGAAGTTATTCCTGTGGCGCCTACACCAATTGAAGTGAAAGCTGATGATGGTGATCATCGAGCATCAGATCAAGTTACTACAAACCTCGTAGGTTGACAAGGTCGCGTACTACTGCAGAGTGGTACGGTAACCCTGTCTTGGAGGTCATGTTGTTGAGCAACAGTGAACCTACGAGTTATGAAGAAAGCAATGGTGGGCCCGAATTCCGACAAATGGCTGGAAGCCATGAAATCCGAGAGAGGATCCATGTATGAAAACAAAGTGTAGACTTTGGAAGAACTACTTGATGGTCATAGGACTGTTGAGTAAAGATGGATCTTTAAAAGGAAGACAGACGATGATGGTGATAAGTCACTACTAAGAAAAGCTCGACTTGTCGCAAAGATGTTTCCGACAAGATCAAATAGTTGACTATGATGAGACTTTGTCACTCGTAGCGATGCTAAAAGTCTGTTAGAATTATGTTAGTAGTTGTTGCATTATTTATGAAATATTGCACATAGGATCTCAAAACATTGTTTCCTCGACGGTTTCCTTGAGCAAACATTGTATGTGATACAATCAGGAGGTTTTGTCGATCCTAAAGATACTAGCAAGTATGCAAGCTCCAGCGATCCTTCAATGGACTGGTGCAAGAATCTCGGAGTTGGAATATACACTTTGATGAGATGATCAAAGATTTTCGGTTTGTACAAGGTTTATGAGAAACTTATATTTCCAAAGAAGTGAGTGGGAGCACTATAGAATTTCTGATAAGTATATGTGGTTGACATATTGTGGATCAGAAGTAATATAGAATTTCTGTAAAGCATACAAGGTTGTTTGAAAGGAGTTTTCAAAGGAGTACCTGGTTTGTGCTACTTGAACGTTGAGCATCAAAGATCTATGGAGATAGATCGAAAGCGCTTAATGGAAGTTTCAACAAGATCCATGCCTTGACAAGTTTTTGAAGGAGCTCAAAATAGATCAGCAAAGAAGGAGTTCTTGGTTGCGTTGTGAGGTGTGAATTTGAGTAAGACTCAAAACCCGACCCCGGCAGAATAAAGAGAATAGACGAAGGTCGTCTTCTATGCCTTGGCCGTAGAATCTGAAGCATGCCATCCTGGGTACCGCACCTGATGTGTGCCTTGACTCAAAGTCTGTTGAGAGGTACAGAGAGTGATCCATGATTGAATCACTAGTAGCGGTCAAAATTTATCCTTAGTAACTGATGGACTAAGGAATTTTTCTCGATTATGGAGGTGGTTAAAGAGTTCGTCGTAAAGGGTTACATCGATGCAAGCTTTGACACTAATCCGAATAACTATGAGTAGTGAAACGGATTCGTTTAGTAGAGTAGATATTTGGAGTATTACCGAATAGCACATAGTAGCATCATCTATAAGATGACATAAAGATTTGTAAAGAACACACGGGTCTGAAAGTTTCAGAACCGTTGACTAAAACCGCTCTCACGAGCAAGACGTGATCAGACCCCATGACTATATGGGTGTTGGATTCGTTGGAATCACATGGTGATGTGAACTAGATTATTGACTCTAGTGCAAGTGGGAGACTGTTGGAAATATGCCCTAGAGGCAATAATAAATTAGTTATTATTATATTTCTTTGTTCATGATAATCGTTTATTATCCATGCTATAATTGTATTGATTGGAAACACAATGCATGTGTGGATACATAGACAAAACACTGTCCCTAGTAAGCCTCTAGTTGACTAGCTCGTTGATCAAAGATGGTCAAGGTTTCCTGACCATAGGCAAGTGTTGTCACTTGATAACGGGATCACATCATTAGGAGAATCATGTGATGGACTAGACCCAAACTAATAAGACGTAGCATGTTGATCGTGTCATTTTGTTGCTACTGTTTTCTGCGTGTCAAGTATTTGTTCCTGTGACCATGAGATCATATAACTCACTGACACCGGAGGAATGCTTTGTGTGTATCAAACGTCGCAACGTAACTGGGTGACTATAAAGGTGCTCTACAGGTATCTCCGAAGGTGTTCATTGAGTTAGTATGGATCGAGACTGGGATTTGTCACTCCGTGTGACGGAGAGGTATCTTGGGGCCCACTCGGTAATACAACATCACACACAAGCCTTGCAAGCAATGTGACTTAGTGTAAGTTGCGGGATCTGGTATTATGGAACGAGTAAAGAGACTTGCCGGTAAATGAGATTGAAATAGGTATGCGGATACTGACGATCGAATCTCGGGCAAGTAACATACCGAAGGACAAAGGGAATGACATACGGGATTATATGAATCCTTGGCACTGAGGTTCAAACGATAAGATCTTCGTAGAATATGTAGGATCCAATATGGGCATCCAGGTCCCGCTATTGGATATTGACCGAGGATTCACTCGGGTCATGTCTACATAGTTCTCGAACCCGCAGGGTCTGCACACTTAAGGTTCGACGTTGTTTTATGTGTATTTGAGTTATATGGTTGGTTACCGAATGTTGTTCGGAGTCCCGGATGAGATCACGGACGTCACGAGGGTTTCCTGGAATGGTCCGGAAACGAAGATTGATATATAGGATGACTTCATTGGGTTACCGGAAGGTTTTCGGGCATTACCGGTAATATACCGGGAATGACGAATGGGTTCCGGATCTTCACCGGGAGGGGGGACCACCCACCCGGGAGGGCCCAAGGACCTTGGGGGTGGCGCACCAAGTAGGTGGGGTCAGCCCAAGGCTGTCTTGCGCAAGAGAAAGAAAAACGAAAAGAAGAGAAAGAAAAAAAAGGAAAGGTGGGAAAAGAGAGAAGGACTCCACCTTCCAATTCTAGTTGAACTAGGATTGGAGGAGGACTCCTCCTCCCCTTGGTGGCGCATCCCTTGGGGCTCCTTGCGCCTCAAGGCAAGCCTCCCCTCCCTCCTCCTATATATATGGAGCAATTAGGGCTGATTTGAGACAACTTTTCAAGGCAGCCCGACCACATACCTCCACGGTTTTACCTCTAGATCGCGTCTCCGCGGAGCTCGGGCGGAGCCCTGCCGAGATTAGATCATCACCAACCTCGGAGCGTCGTCACGCTGCCGGAGAACTCATCTACCTCTCCGTCTCTCTTGCTGGATCAAGAAGGCCGAGATCATCGTCGAGCTGTACGTGTGCTGAACGCGGAGGTGCCGTCCGTTCGGCACTAGATCGTGGGACGGATCGCGGGACGGTTCGTGGGACAGTTCGCGGGGCGGATCGAGGGACGTGAGGACGTTCCACTACATCAACTGCGTTCACTAACGTTTCTGCTGTGTGATCTATAAGGCTACGTAGATCGGAAATCCCCTCACGTAGATGGACATCACCATGATAGGTCTTCGTGCGCGTAGGAAGATTTTTGTTTCCCATGCGACGTTCCCCATCACTAGGCCCAAGGAGCAGCAAGAGAGGGAAGGAGGGGGAAACCCTAGCGTAGGAGGCCCAAGGCCCACCTAGGGGTGCGCCTTCACCTCTCCCTGCCCTGGCCGCCACCTCCCTCGCGCAGATGGGGCTGTCGCACCCCTTAGGGTGGGGACCCTAAGGGTGGGCACCTCCGCCCTCTTCCCCTATATATAGTGGAGTTTTTGGCTGATTTGAGATACGAGAACTCTCTCTCTCTCTCTCTCTCTCGGCGCATCCCTTCCTCTCTCTCTCTCCTCGTCCTCCGCATAGCTTAGCGAAGCTCTACCGGAGAACCACGTAGCTCCCCCGCCACCACACCGTCGTGCTGCTGGAGTTCTCTTCGTCAACCTCTCCTTCCTCCTTGCTGGTTCAAGGTGTTGGAGACGTAACCGGGCTGCACGTGTGTTGAACGCGGAGGTGCCGTAGTTCGGCACATAGATTGAAATCCACCATAATCTGAATCGCTGCGAGTACGACTCTATCAACCGCGTTCATAGTAACGCTTCCGCTTAGCGGTCTTTAAATGTATGAAGATGCTCTACAACCTCTCTCGTTGCTGGTTTCTCCATAGATAGATCCATGTATGGCGTAGGAAAATTTTGAAATTACTACGACCCCCAACAGAATATGCTATTGGCCACCAATGTATGCAATATAAGAAAAAGAAAGATCATGGTTATAATGCACAAACGTGATGATCGGGTGTGATAGATTCTAACGTTCGCATACAACAGGTGTAAGCCAGTTTACACACGCAGAACACTTAGGTTGACTCGACGAGCCTAGCATGTATAGACATGGCCTCGAATACGGGAGACCGAAAGGTCGAACATGAGTCATATGGTTGATATTATCCGCATGGAGATGCTCACCATTGATGACTAGTCCGTCTCACGTGATGATCGGACATGGGCTAGTCGACGTGGATCTTGTAACACTTGGATGACTAGAGGGATGTCGATCTAAGTGGGAATTCATTTGTAATTTGATTAGATGAACTTAATTATCATAAATTTATTCTAAAAGTGTATTTACAAATATTGTAGATCCAATGGCCAACACAAATATCCCATTCAACTTCAACGCGTTCCTAGAGAAAACCAAGCTGAAAGACGATGAGAGCAACTATGCGGACTGGGCTTGTAACTTAAAGCTCATCCTCATGGCCTCCAAGAAGGCATATGCCCTTGATGCACCGCTAGGTGATCCTCCCGTTCCCGCAGCAGACCAGGATGCTAGGAATGCCTGGCAGTCACGGAGTGATGACTACTCTCTCGTTCAGTGCGGCATGCTTTACAGTTTAGGACCGGGGCTCCAAAGGCGTTTTGAGCAACACGGAGCATATGAGATGTTCGAGGAGCTCATACTTATTTTTCGATCTCACGCCCGGGTCGAGAGATATGAAGTCTCCGACAAGTTCTTTAGCTGTAAGATGGAGGAGAATAGTTCTGTCAGTGAGCACATACTCAGAATGTCTGGGTTGCACAGCCGCTTGACTCAGCTGGGAGTTGAACTTCCGGATGATGCAGTCATTGACAAAATCCTCCAGTCGCTTCCACCTAGCTAGAAAGGCTTTGTGATGAATTACAACATGCAAGGGATGGAAAATACTATTCCCGAGTTGTATTCAATGCTAAAATCTACGGAGGTAGAAATCAAGAAAGAGCATCAAGTGTTGATGGTCAATAAGACCACCAGTTTCAAGAAGGGCAAGGGTAAAAAGAACTTCAAGAAAGACGGCAAAGTTGTTGCCGTGCCCGGTAAGCCAGATGCCGGGAAGAAGTCAAAGAAAGGACCCAAGCCCGAGACTGAGTGCTATTAATGCAAGGGGACCGGTCACTGGAAGAGGAATTGCCCCAAGTACTTAGCGGACAAGAAGGCCGGCAACGTCAAAGGTATATGTGATATACTTGTTATTGATGTGTACCTTACCAGCTCTTGTAGTAGCTCCTGGGTATTTGATACCGGTGATGTTGGTCACATTTGCAACTCTAAGCAGGAACTGTGGAACAAGCGTAGGCTGGCTAAGGACGAGGTGACGATGCGCGTCGGGAATGGTTCCAAGGTCGATGTGATCGCCGTCGGCACGCTACCTCTACATATACCTTCGAGATTAGTTTTAAACCTTAATAATTGTTATTTAGTACCAGCTTTAAGCATGAACATTGTATCAGGATCTCGCTTGATGCAAGATGGCTACTCATTTAAATCTGAGAATAATGGTTGTTCTATTTACATGAGTGGTATGTTTTATGGTCATGCCCCACTGGTTAATGGTTTATTCCTGATGAATCTCGATCATGATGTTACACATATTCGTAGTGTGAGTACAAAAAGATGTAAGGTTGATGATGATAGTCCCACATACTTGTGGCACTGCCGCCTTGGTCATATCGGTGTAAAGCGCATGAAGAAACTCCATACGAATGGACTTTTGGAGTCGCTTGATTTTGAATCATTTGACACATGCGAACCGTGCTTCATGGGCAAGATGACCAAGACTCCGTTATCCAGAACAATGGAGCGAGCAACTAACTTGTTGGAAATAATACATACCGATGTATGCGGTCCAATGAGCGTTGAAGCTCGCGGTGGCTATCATTATGTTCTCACCCTCATTCATGATTTAAGTAGATATGGGTATGTCTACTTAATGAAGCACAAGTCTAAAACCTTTGAAAAGTTCAAGGAATTTCAGAGTGAGGTGGAGAATCAACGCGACAAGAAAATAAAGTTTCTACGATCTGATCGTGGAGGAGAATATTTGCGTCACGAGTTTGGCACACACATAAGGAAATGTGGAATTCTTTCACAACTCACGCCGCCTGGCACACCGCAGCGTAACAGTGTGTGTGAATATCGTAATCGCACTTTATTGGATATGGTGCGATATATGATGTCTCTTACCGATTTACCGCTATCATTTTGGGGATATGCCTTGGAAACTACCGCATTCACTCTAAATAGGGCACCGTATAAATCCGTTGAGACGACACCGTATAAATTATGGTTTGGCAAGAAACCTAAGCTGTCGTTTCTTAATGTTTGGGGCTGCGATGCTTATGTGAAGAAACTTCAACCAGAGAAGCTCGAACCCAAAGCGGAAAAATGCGTCTTCATAGAATACCCTAAGGAAACTATTGGGTACACCTTCTATCTTAGATCTGAAGGCAAGATCTTTGTTGCTAAGAATGGATCCTTTCTAGAGAAAGAGTTTCTCTCGAAAGAAGTAAGTGGGAGGAAAATAGAACTTGATGAGGTAATTGTACATCCTCTTGAACCAGAGAGTAGCGCAGCGCAAGAAAATGTTTCTGAGGCGCGTGCACCGGCTAGAGATGAAGCTAATGATGATGATCATGACACTTCAGATCAAGTTGCGATTGAACCTCGAAGGTCGACAAGGGTACGATCCGCACCAGAGTGGTACAACAACCCTGTCATGGAAATCATGTTGTTAGACAACAGTGAACCTTCAAACTATGAAGAAGCGATGGGGGGACAAAATTCCAACAAATGGATTGAGGCCATGAAATCCGAGATAGGATCCATGTATGAGAACAAAGTATGGATTTTGGTCGACTTGCCCGATGACCGACGAGCCATAGAAAATAAATGGATCTTCAAGAAGAAGACTGACGCGGATGGTAATGTGACCATCTATAAGGCTCGACTTGTCGCTAAGGGTTATCGACAAGTTCAACGGATTGACTACGATGAGACCTTCTCACCCTTAGCGATGCTGAAGTCGGTCTGAATCATGTTAGCAATTGCCGCATTTTATGAATATGAAATCTGGCAAATGGACGTCAAAACAACATTCCTGAACGACTTTCTTAAAGAAGAATTGTATATGATACAACCGGAAGGTTTTGTCGATCCTAGCAATGCTAACAAGGTATGCAAGCTCCAGCGCTCCATCTATGGGCTGGTGCAAGCATCTCGGAGTTGGAACATTCGCTTTGATGAGGTGATCAAAGCGTCTGGGTTTATACAGACTTGTGGTGAAGCCTATATTTACAAGAAAGTGAGTGGGAGCTCTGTAGCATTTCTCATATTATATGTGGATGACATATTGTTGATGGGAAATGATATAGAACTATTGGAAAGCATCAAGGCTATTTGAATAAGAGTTTTCAATGAAGGACCTTGGAGAAGCTACGTACATATTAGGCATCAAGATCTATAGAGATAGATCAAGACGCCTCATAGGTATTTCACAAAGCACATACCTTGAGAAGATATTGAAGAAGTTCAATATGGAAAAGGCTAAGAAAGGGTTCTTGCCTGTATTGCAAGGTGGGAGGTTGAGTGCGACTCAACGACCGACCACGGCGGAAGATAGAGAAAAGATGAGTACCGTCCCATATGCTTCAGCTATAGGCTCTATCATGTATGCCATGTTGTGTACCAGACCTGATGTGAAACTTGCCATACTTTGGTACGGAGGTACCAGAGTGATCCAGGAGTGGATCACTGGACAACGGTCAAGAATATCCTAAAGTACCCGAAAAGGGCTAAATATATGTTTCTCGTCTATGTAGGTGCCGAAGAGCTCGTCGTAAAGGGTTACGTCGATGCTAGCTTCGACACAGATCTGGATGACTCCAAGTCATAGACCGGATACATGTACATTTTGAATAATGGGGCAGTTAGCTGGTGCAGTTGCAAGCAAAGCGTCGTGGCGGCATCTACATGTGAAGCAGAGTACATAGCTGCTTCGGAACCATCACAAGAAGGAGTCTGGATGAAGGACTTCATCACCGACCTTGGAGTGATTCCCAGTGCGTCGGGCCCGATGACTTTGTTCGGTGACAACACTAGGGCTATTGCTATTGCAAAGGAGCCCAGGTTTCACAAGAAGACCAAGCACATCAAGCGTCGTTTCAACTCCATACGTGGATACATCTGTTGGAAATATGCCCTAGAGGCAATAATAAATTAGTTATTATTATATTTCCTTGTTCATAATAATCATTTATTATCCATGCTAGAATTGTATTGATTGGAAACTCAAATACATGTGTGGATACATAGACAACACACTGTCCCTAGTGAGCCTCTAGTTGACTAGTTCGTTGGTCAAAGATGGTTAAGGTTTCCTGGCCATAGGCAAGTGTTGTCACTTGATAACGGGATCACATCATTAAGAGAATCATGTGATGGACAAGACCCAAATTATATATGTAGCATATTGATTGTGTCATTTTATTGCTATTGTTTTCTGCTTGTCAGGTATTTGTTCCTATGACCATGAGGTCATATAACTCACTGGCACCGGAGGAATACCTTGTGTGTATCAAACGTCACAACGTAACTGGGTGACTATAAAGGTGCTCTACAGGTATCTCCGAAGGTGTCCGTTGAGTTAGTATGGGTCAAGACTGGGATTTGTCACTCCTTGTGACGGAGAGGTATCTCGGGGTCCACTCGGTAATACAACATCACACACGAGCCTTGCAAGCAATGTGACTAAATATAAGTCACGGGATCTTGTGTTATGGAACGAGTAAAGAGACTTGCTGGTAACGAGATTGAAATAGGTATGCGGATACCGACGATCGAATCTCGGGCAAGTAACATACCGAAGGACAAAGGGAATGACATACGGGATTATATGAATCCTTGACACTGAGGTTCGACCGATAAGATCTTCGGAGAATATGTAGGATCCAATATGGGCATCCAGGTCCTGCTATTGGATATTGACCGAGGAGTACCTCGGGGCATGTCTACATAGTTCTCGAACCCGCAGGGTCTGCACACTTAAGGTTTGGCGATGTTTTATTATAGTTGAGTTACATGCGTGGTTTCCAAATGTTGTTCGGAGTCCCGGATGAGATCACGGACGTCACGAGGGTTTCCGGAATGGTTTGGAGACGAAGATTGATATATAGGTTTGTCTCGTTTGGTTACCGGAAGGTTTTCGGGCATTACCGACATCGTGCCGGGAGTGACGAATGGGTTCCGGGTATTTAGCGGGAGGGTGGCAACCCACCCAGGAGTGGCCCAAGGCCATGAGGGTGGCGCACCAGCCCTTAGTGGGCTGGTAGGTGCTACCTCTTGAGCTTGCGTTGGTTTTCCCCTTGAAGAGGAAAGGGTGATGCAGCACAGTAGCAATAAGTATTTCCCTCATTTTGAGAACCAATGTATCAATCCAGTAGGAGTATCAAGCCAAGTCTCTAAAGTACCTGCGCAAAAACAGCAAACTTGCACCCAACACTACAAAGGGGTTGTCAATCCCTTCACGATTGATTGCAAGGTGAGATCTGAAGGCGGAAAGTGCAACAAAGTAAAAGTGTAGGGTTGAAAATATGATGTGAAGTAGACCCCGGGGCCATAGTGTTCACTAGATGCTTCTCTCAAGATAGAAAATATTATGGTGGGTGAGCGAATTGCTGTCGAGCAATTGATAGAACCGCGCAAAGTCATGATGATATCTAAGGCAATGATCATACATATAGGTGATACGTCTCCAACGTATCTATAATTTTTGATGGTTTCATGCTATTATCTTGTCAAACTTTGGATGTTTTGCATGCCTTTTATATATTTTTTGGGACTAACTTATTAACTCAGTGCCAAGTGCCAGTTCCAATTTTTTCCATGTTTTTGACCCCTTTCAGAGGAGATTTTGAAACAGAGTCCAAACGGAAGAAAATCCCCGAAAAGATTTTTTCCGTAACGGAAGAAGATCGGGAAGCTTGAGAGCCAAGGCACGGGGGCCTCAGGGGCCCCACAAGCCCCCACCCCACGGCTAGGGGGGAGGCCGCGGCCCACAGGCTTGTGGCCCCTGGGCGCCCTCTGCCCTAGGGGTTGCGCCTATATATTCCCTAAAAGTCCCAAAAAAATCACGAGATCATCAAAAATACTTTTTGCCGCCGCAAGCTTCTGTCTCCGCAAGATCCCATATGGGGCACGTGCTGGTGCCCTGACGGAGGGGGGATTCGGACACGGAGGGCTTCTTCATCAACACCATGACCTCTCCGATGATGCGTGAGTAGTTCACCATAGACCTACGGGTCCATAGCTAGTAGCTAGATGGCTTCATCTCTCTCTTGGATCTTCGATACAAAGTTCTCCATGATCTTCATGGAGATCTATCCGATGTAATCTTCTTTTGCGGTGTGTTCATCGAGATCCGATGGATTGTGGATTTATGATCAGATTATCTATGAATCTTATTTGAGTTTCTTCTGATCTCTCTTATGCATGATTTCATATCCTTGTAATTCTCTTCGAGTTGTGTGTTTTGTCTGGCCAACTAGATCTATGATTCTTGCAATGGGAGAAGTGCTTGGTTTTGGGTTCATACCGTGCGGTGACCTCACCCAGTGACAGAAGGGGTAGCGAGGCATGCATCATGTTGTTGCCATCAAGGGTAAAAATATGGGGTTTTCATCATTGGTTTGAGATTATCCCTCTACATCATGTCATCTTGCTTAAGGCGTTACTTTGTTCGTCATGAACTCAATACACTAGATGCATGCTGGATAACGGTCGATGTGTGGAGTAATAGTAGTAGATGCAGAAAGTATCACTCTACTTGTCTCGGACGTGATGCCTATATGTATGATCATTGCCTTAGATATCGTCATGACTTTGCGCGGTTCTATCAATTGCTCGACAGTAATTTGTTCACCCACCGTAATACTTGCTATTTTGAGAGAAGCCTCTAGTGAACACTATGGCCCCCAGGGTCTACTCCACACCATATTTTTAGCCTTACATTTTTTACTTCGTTGCACTTTTCGCCTTCAGATCTCACTTTGCAAACAATCTTGAAGGGATTGACAACCCCTTCGAAGCGTTGGGTGCAAGCTTGTTTGTGTTTGCGCATGTACTCTCGACTTGACGAGACCCTCCTTCTGGATTGATACCTTGGTTCTCAAACTGAGGGAAATACTTACTGCTCCTGTGCTGCATCACCCTTTCCTCTTGAAGGGAAAAACCAACTCAAACAAGACAAGTAGCAAGAAGAATTCCTAGCGCCAAGGAAGGACTTTTGTTCCAGTAGCAATAGGCATCACGTCCGACACAAGTAGACCGATACTTTCTGCATCTACTACTATTACTCCACACATCAACCGCTATCCAGCATGCATCTAGTGTAGTGAGTTCATGACAAACAGAGTAACGCCTTAAGCAAGATGACATGATGTAGAGGGATAAATTCATGCAATAGATATAAACTCCATCTTTTACCCTCGATGGCAACAACACGATGCGTGCCTCGCTACCCCTTCTGTCATTGGGTGAGGTCATCGCACGGTATGAACCCAAAACCAAGCACTTCTCCCATTGCAAGAACTAGCAAAATGGCTCGTGCATTGCCACGGAAAAAACATAATCTTTAATGATGCTGACCACATTATGTTCACATATCATCGCTTGATTTTGAAATTTTATGCACAAATACAAGAAAATGTTTCTTCTTTTAAATTTATTCACAAGTTGAAGCAAACTTTACATTTTCAAAAAATATATATCATGGTTGTAAAAAATTTGGTAACTCAAAGATTTATTCTGAATTTCAATAATTTTTTTTTAGAAAACATACAATAATAATTCGATCCATCCAACAGTTAATTCTTCAAAATTCACACAGTTATATTGTCACAAAGACTTAGAAGCATTAATGTTTAACTACATACGTTAGATCTTTCGTGAACAATTTTACAAATATGGAAATACTTTTAAAATCGAGAACATTTTTTACAATTTACAAACATTTACTAAAAATCGTGAATATTTTTTATATTTCGAACGGGTTTAAATATTTTCTTTTGAATTGGCGACGAATTCAAGAAAAGGCGAACATATTTTTTTATGTTGGATGATTTTATTTTAAATTCACAAACATTTTTTGAAATGCATGAAGTTTTTCTAATTAAAAAACATTTTTATAAATCAGTAATATACTTATTAAATTCATGAACATTGTTATAAATCAGTAATGTATTTATTAAATTCATGGACATTATGTTTTCGTCAGCATTTTATTTCAAAATTCCTATTTTTAATATGCAAAAGTTTATGTAATTCTAAATTATTTAAATTAGAAATAAACAAAAATGGAATGGAAAATTTTAAATAAAAAAACTATCAAAACAGGCATTAGCTATTTTTAAAATTTTAGGACATTTCTTAAATGCATTAACATATTTTCAATTAGAAAGCATTTTGTTAAATGCCTTAAATAATTTTGAATACATGGAATTGTATTTGAAATCATGGACTTTTCTTATTGTACAAATATTTTTCTAAAATTGCAACATTTTATTGTATATGCGAGCATTTTATACAAAACTCCAGGCAATTTTTGAAGTCACAAATATTTTATTTTTTAAATATGTTGATTTATAATTTTCAGTTTATTAAAATTTTAAAGATTATTTGAAGTTCTAATTTATTTAAAATAAAAAAATAAAACGGAACTGAAAATAAATAAATAAACGGAACTAAAAGTAGGCGCCTATGCATGGGCCGGCCCATACGGTGTGCTGGATATTCTCCCAGCGTGCAAAGCGTAATATAGGAGGTTTTTACGTGGGCCGGCCCAGTCCAAGATTTTTTGCTTTGTGAAACGTTTTCTATTACTTACCGGTGGCATGGTGGGTAATTTATGCAAACTTTAATGGTAATTTCCATGACGGACGACCAGAAACCCTATTTGCTTTATTATTACTAGCAAAAGAGCCCGTGCGTTGCAACGGAAGAGAAAATAACACGCACTCCTAACCCAATAACCATGACTCAAGACCTTAATAGATCCACGTCTTTTAGTTTCGAATGACATCACATTTTATGTTATCAACAGTGGTCTGAGTGCTCACACAAGGAACACGCGTTCGAATATGGTCAGTCCTAAACATAAAACTATTCTCTCTAGTCAATTTAAAAGGATAGAACTCATATATAATAGGAATTTTAAGGATGCATCCTAAACATAATTTTAGAAACAATTAACGTTCGTGATTGTAGCATATTTAGTACACATTTTTCTATGGATTTTTCATAAATCAAATGTTCAATTTAATGTTGAGGTTTGAAAGATATAAATTTTTAAAGCATTTGATTCGTCAAAAAAGAAAACAAAACGTTGCAAAACTGAGTAGCTCGGCCGACACCAAAAATTTCGTCAAAAAAGAAAACAAAAGGTTGCAAAACTGAGTAGCTCCGCCGACACCAAAAATTGAACGCTGCATGGGCGCAAAAACATGAGAATAGCTGGATTCGAACCGTGGTCTCCTTTGTGGGTAAGAGAGGCTTAAGCGAGTGTGCTATTCGGCTAGTCATGCCTTATAAAGCGCTCGCTCAGAATAAGCTAAAGTTTGCGCGGATTTTAGAAGAAAAAAGAACCGTTCTCTTCACTTACCGGTGGCATAGGGGGTAAATTCATCCGAACTTTAGGGCTATTTTTAGTGACGGACGACAGAAACCATATGTGCTTTATTATTAGGGAGAGATCATAGATCAAGTTGGCCAAACAAAACCCACAACTGAAGAGAATTACAAGAATATGAAATCTGCATATAAAAGATCAGAAGAAACTCAAATAAGATTCATAGATAATCTGATCATAAATCCACAATTCATTGGATCTCGACAAACACACCGCAAAAGAAGATTACATCGAATAGATCTCCATGAAGATCATGGAGAACTTGGTATTGAAGATCCAAGAGAGAGAAGAAGCCATCTAGCTACTAGCTATGGACCCGAAGGTCTATGGTGAACTACTCACGCATCATCGGAGAGGCAATGGTGTTGATGAAGAAGCCCTCCATATCCGAATCCCCCTCCGACAGGGCACCAGAACGTGTCCCAGATGGGATCTTGCGGAGACAGAAGCTTGCGGCGACGGAAAAGTATTTTCATGGCTCTCTCGCGTTGTTTTAGGTTTTTCAGGGATTTATAGGCGGAAGAAGTAGGACAGAGGAGCCACAGGGGGCCGACAAGCCTGTTAGGCACGGGCCCTAAGGCCGCGGCTAGGGGGCTTGTGGCCTCCGGTGGCGCCCTCTGCCTTGGTTCTCAAGCTCCATGCGTATCTTTTGTTTCGGAAAAAAAAATCTTTTCGGAGGTTTTATTCCGTTTGGACTGTGTTTAATATTCTCCTCTGAAAAGGGTAAAAAACACGGAAAAAACAGGAACTGGCATTTGGCACTGAGTTAATAAGTTAGTCCCAAAAAAGATATAAAGGCATACAAAACATCCAAAGTTTGACAAGATAATAGCATGGAACCATAAAAAATTGTAGATACGTTGGAGACGTATCAGTAGGACAACCCAAGTGAGGCTAGGCACCACAAGGAGAAAAACCAAGAGAAAAGGAAAAAAAGAAAGGTGGGAAGGTGGAGAAGGACTCCACTTTCCAATCCTAGTTAGACTAGGATTGGAGGAGGGCTCCTCCACCTCCTTGGCCGGTGCACCTAGAGGTCCTTGGCCCTCAAGGCAAGTCTCCCCACCTCTCCTCCTATATATACTGGTGATTTAGGGCTGATTTGAGACAACTTTTGCCACGTGCAACTCAGATCTAGACACCATAGTTTTGCCTCTAGATCGTATTTCTGTGGAGCTCGGGCGGAGCCCTGCAGGAGTAGATCCTTCACCACCACCGGAGCACCGTCACGCTGCCGGAGAACTCATCTACTTCTCCGTCTTGCTTGCTAGATCAAGAAGGCCAAGATCATCGTCGAGCTGTATGTGTGCTGAACGCGGAGGTGCCGTCCGTTCGGCACTAGATCAGAGCGGTTTGTGGGATGGATCATGGGATGGTTCGTGGGGTGGATCGAGGGACGTGAGGACGTTCCACTACATCAACCTCGTTTCTTAACGCTTCCTGCTGTGCAATTTACAAGGGTACGTAGATCCAAATCTCCTCTCGTAGATGGACATCACCTTGATAGGTCTTCGTGTTGAAAGTGTGTTATATCGACTAGAGGGGGGGGGGGTGAATAGAAATTTTTTAGAATTTCATCACTGAGGAAAGTCCTTTTGAGGAAATTCCTCACTGATGACTAACTTACAGCGGAAACAACAAAGGATCAGGAGTGCAAAGTTTCACTACAACAGTTTTTCAGGATGAAGAATATGAAAACAGTTTGCACAGTAAGCAGGCACGCAGAAAACAGATGAGGATTAATTTGCGTGAAGAATTTGGGGTTGAGGAATTTTAGAGAAAGTCTTCAGCAAATTCTTCAAACAGTGACAGTGAAAATCATTAACACATAATCTGAGGAATATAAAGAGTTGAGGAAATAGAACCCGTTTCACAGTGAAGACAGTAGTTGATGACTCAGTTCCAACTGCTGTGACAGTTGTACATCTGGTTTGGAGCGGCTTGGTATTGAAACCAAAAGACACACAGTCCCGAGACACACAGTCCCTACCGTATTCTCCTTGGGCTAAGAACACATAGTCCTCGCCCAACACCCGTGGTAAGTCTTTAGGGCAGACTTCCAAACCCTCACAAACTTGGTCACCCGCGATCCACAATTGACTGCTGGATTGCTCTAGACCATAACACCTAACCATCTGGAGGATGCACAGTCCTCAAAGGTAAAAGGCTTCAGTCCCACACAGGAACAACTTCTTCAGTGATGCTCAATCACTTGGTTCTCGGTTTGTGGTTTGGTGTTTGGGGTATTTCCTCACTGATGAATTACTCTCGAAGACTCTGAGGAATTTGGGTTGCTCTTATGACAAGTGTTAGTTTCTAACGGAGCAGCCAGCCAGCTAATGGTTGTGGGGGCGGCTATTTATAGCCTGGGAGCATCCCGACATGATTTGACATTAATGCCCTTAAGTAATATGACCGTTGGTGTGGATAAGACCAATGATGTGGCGTGACTATCGATAACGGTCGGGACCCTCAACTGTGAGAGTCCTCATGTCTCTCATATTCCTCACTTGAGGCTTTTGGTAGGATTAGGCTTGGGTTGAGCATCATGAGGAAATTCATTCCAATGTGTTACCTCGACCCCCTTTAACAGTACGCTGTTCCTATTACTCAAGTGTGAAGAAAACAAAACAGAAAAAAAATAAATCTTCATGCTTCAAAGTCTTCAGATTGATTTTCTTCATGACACACCGAATTCCTCAATTTCAATATCTTCATGAGGAATATAAATTTCATCCCAAATTCTTCGCGATTCAATTATTCAGCTTCAGACCAATTTCTTCAACCAAAGATATACATTTTTAGGGGTCGATATTCATTAAATATTTCAAACTCCTCAGCGACTTATAGATCCTGTGTACACTCAAGAACACATTAGATACTTAACCTATAAGTCTTCAAACCACCAAAATCACTAAGGGGCACTAGATGCACTTACACGTGTGTGTAGGAATTTTTTTGTTTCCCATGCAACGTTCCCCAACAACATCCAGGATGGAGATATAGATATTTGTAAAGTACATACGGATCTGAATGTCGCAGACGCGTTGACTAAACGTGTTCCACGGGCAAAGCATGATCAACACCAGAACTCTATGGGTGTTCGGTTCATCACAATGTAACTAGATTATTGACTCTAGTGCAAGTGGGAGACTGTTGGAAATATGGCCTAGAGGCAATAATAAAGTCGTTATTATTATATTTCTAGTTCATGATAATTGTCTATTATTCATGCTATAATTGTATTAACCAGGAACCGTAATACATGTGTGAATATATGGATCACAATGTGTCCCTAGTGAGTGATACGTCTCCAACATATCTATAATTTTGATGGTTTCATGCTATTATCTTGTAAAACTTTGGATGTTTTGCATGCATTTTATTTAATTTCTGGGACTAACCTATTAACTCGATGCCAAGTGCCAGTTCCTGTATTTTCCATGTTTTTGACCCCTTTCAGAGGAGATTTTGAAACGGAGTCCAAACGGAAGAAAATCCCTGACAAGATTTTTTTTTGGAACGGAAGAAGATCGGAGAGCTTGGGAGCCAAGCCAGAAGAGCCCTAGGGGCCCCACAAGCCCCCACCCCGCGACCAGGGGGGCCGCGCCATGCAGGCTTGTGGGCCCCCTGGAGGTCCCCTGACCTAGATCTTGCGCCTATAAATTCCCAAATATTCCCAAAAAAATCAGGGGAGCATCGTAATCACTTTTTCGCCGCCGCAAGCTTCTGTCTCCGCAAGATCCCATCTGGGGCACGTCCTAGTGCCCTGCCGGAGGGGGGACTCGGACACGAAAGGCTTCTCCATCAACACCATGACTTCTCCGATGATGCGTGAGTAGTTCACCATAGACCTACGGGTCCATATCTAGTAACTAGATGGCTTCTTCTCTCTCTTGGATCTTCAATACAAAGTTCTCCATGATCTTCATGGAGATCTATCTGATGTAATCTTCTTTTGCGGTGTGTTTGTCGAGATCCAATGAATTGTGGATTTATGATCGGATTATCTATGAATCTTATTTGAGTTTCTTCTGATCTCTCTTATGCATGATTTCATATCCTTGTAATTCTCTTCGAGTTGTGGGTTTTGTTTGGCCAACTAGATCTATGATTCTTGCAATGGGAGAAGTGCTTGGTTTTGGGTTCATACCATGCAGTGACCTCACCCAGTGACAGAAGGGGTAGCGAGGCACGTATCGTGTTGTTTCCATCAAGGGTAAAAAGATGGGGTTTTCATCATTGGTTTGAGATTATCCCTCTACATCATGTCATCTTGCTTAAAGCGTTACTCTGTTCGTCATGAACTCAATACACTAGATGCATGCTGGATAGCGGTCGATGTGTGGAGTAATAGTAGTAGATGCAAAAAGTATCGGTCTACTTGTCTCGGACGTGATGCCTATATGCTAGATCATTGCCTTAGATATCGTCATGACTTTGCGCGGTTCTATCAATTGCTCGACAGTAATTTGTTCACCCACCGTAATACTTGCTACTTTGAGAGAAGCCTCTAGTGAACACTATGGCCCCCAGGATCTACTCCACACCATATTTTTAGCCTTACACTTTTTACTACATTGCACTTTCCGCCTTCATATCTCACTTCTGCAAACAATCTTGAAGGGATTGACAACCCCTTTGAAGCGTTGGGTGCAAGTTTGTTTGTGTTTGCGCAGGTACTCTGGACTTGACGAGACCCTCCTTCTGGATCGATACCTTGGTTCTCAAACTGAGGGAAATACTTACTGCTCCTGTGCTGCATCACCCTTTCCTCTTCAAGGGAAAAACCAACGCAAGCCCAATCTCCGTCAACGTGTCAATTTCTGGCGCTGTTGATTGAGAAGTAGCAGAAGGATTTCTGGCGCCGTTTCTGGGGAGGAAGATCAAGTCAAGAACTCATCCAATTAAGTGTCACAAACTCATCTCTTGCATTTACTTTGTTTGCCAGTTGCCTCTCGTTTTCCTCTCCCCCACTTCACCAATTTTCCTTTTTCGTTCGCCTTTTCGTTCACCTTTTCGTTTGCCCTTTCTCTCTCGCTTGCTTTCTGCTCGTCTGTGTGGGATAGTCTATCCTGATGGTTAGATCCACCACTTCGAACGATACTCCCGAGAGTGAAGTTCTCAATTCCAAATAAATTGAGGGAGAAAACTTAAAGGACGCTTGGTATAGGATTTGCAATGCTCAGAGTAGATCTACTCATAAGCAATCCACTACCGTCTTGCTTCGTAGTTTTTATGTGGGTATTTCTCCTTGGAATATGTATATTCTTGACACCATCGTAGGTGGAAATTTCTTGGGTAGCCATACCGTTGATTCTTACGGAGCTGTGATAAATTTGGTAGGCTCACCCCCACTCATGGTTAATGGAACTACCTTAACTCTGGAACATGTGATGCGTAGGCTGGACGCTATTGAAAATAAAGTTGCTACGATTGAACTCATCGAGAATTTGGATAAAAAGATCCACAATCAAATCACTCAGTACGGATCCAAGATGGGAATGGTTTTAAAAAATTTAAAGGAGAAGGAACCCACAGTTAGCGAAAAGCTAGGTCATGATTCCGCTAGGATTGGCAAACTAGAGGATGTTATAACCAACTTGGGTTCCGCTTTTGCCGCTGTGCAGAATACTCCCAATTTTGCCCACAATAAAATCACCAAGCCTGTATTTGTTCCTAAAAGTAGTGGCGAATCATCTAGCAAGAAAGATGAAAACGTCAAGATGATAAGTGATCACGCTACTTATGGTTTGAGCACCAAAGACAACGATACGTGATTCTATCGCTTCTCTGCCTAGCTAAGGGCGTTAAACAATAGCGCTTGTTGGGAGGCAACCCAATGAATTTATCTTTTTTCTTTCTGTTTTGTTGCGTCCACACTTTCATAATTCTGTTGTGATTGTGTTTTTTGTGTTTCTTTTTGTGTTTGAGCCAAGCAAAACCTTTATGACTAGTCTTGGTAATGGTTGTTTGATCCTGCTGGAAAAAGACAGAAACTTTTCGCTCACGAGATGATTTTTCATTTTTATTCCGAAAGAGATTTTGAGTTGATTCTTTTTGCTGCTGATTGATATGCGTTTTCCCTAGAGCGTCGTAAGTTTTCAGATTTTTTGAGGTACCAGAAGTATACGAAGTATACAAATTGAAACAGACTGGTCTGTTTTTGACAAATTCTATTTTTGTTGAGTTGGTTGCTTGTTTTGTTGAAACTATGGTTAGTATCGGGGGGTACTAGCCATGGGAAAGTGAGAATACAATATCTCATCATCAATATAGATGGAATTCAAGTTTTCTACAGTACCAAAAGAAGTGGTAGTTTGTTTTCTTGTACTAATGTTATCACAAGTTTCTGTTTAAGTTTTGTGTTGTGAAGTTTTCAAGTTTTGGGTGACGTTCTCATGGACAAAGAGATAAGGAGAGGAAAGAGCTCAAGCTTGGGGATGCCCAAGGCACCCCAAGCCAAATTCATGGACACCAAAAATCCTAAGCTTGGGGATGCCCCGGGAAGGCATCCCCTCTTTCGTCTTCAATCCATGGGTAACATTACTTGGAGCTATATTTTTATTCACCACATGATATGTGTTTTGCTTGGAGGGTCTTGTATCATAGGAGTCTTTTCTTTTTGTTGTGTCACAATCATCCTTGCTGCACACCTTTTTGAGATAGAGAGACATGCACTCATCGTGATTTTGCTAGAATGCTCATAGTGCTTCACTTATATCTTTTGAGCTAGATACTTTTGCTCTAGTGCTTCACTTATATCTTTTGAGCTAGATACTTTTGCTCTTGTGCTTCACCTATATCTTTAGAGCACGACGGTGCGTGATTTGGTAGTTGGCTTATGCTATGAAAGTAGTCCCATGTGCTAGGTACCCAAAAAGGATGCAAAAACCTCCATCTTCATGTGCATTGAGTAGAAAGAGAAGTTTTGATTCCTCTCAATTAGTTTTGAGACACGGATTCGGTAATATTGAGAGTTATGTTAATAGGGTGTTGTGAATCTAGAAATACCTGCGTTGAAGTTAGTGATTCCCGTAGCATGCACGTATGGTGAACTGTTATGTTAGGAAGTCGGAGCATAATTGATCTATTGATTGTCATCCTTTGTGTTGAGGTCGGGATCGCGCGATGGTTTACACCTACCAACCCTTCCCCTCGGAGTATGCATTTAGGACTTCGTTTCGATTACTAATAAAAACTTTTGCAACAAGTATGTGAGTTCTTTATGACTAATGTTGAGTCCATGGTATGGATGCACTTTCACCTTCCACCTTTGCTAGCCTCTCTAGCGCCATGCAATTCTCGCCGGTGCAAAAACCCACCAAATTCCTTCCTCAAAACAGCCACCATACCTACCTACTATGGCATTTTCATAGCCATTCCGAGATATATTGCCATGCAACTACCACCGTTCCGTCTAATGACTTGTGCCGTCACTTTCATATTGCCACTGCATGATCATACTAGATCGTTGCACATCCCGGTACACTAGCGGAGGCATTTCCTATGGATTCATCATCATTGTGATCTTTGAGCTTTGAGTAACTAAAAAGTGTGATGATCATCATTATTAGAGCATTGTCCCATGTGATGAAATAAAAAAAAGAGGCCAAAGAGCCCAAAAAAAGGGGAGAGAAAAGAAAAAAATAGGCCTAAGATGCCAAATAATAATAATAAAAAGAAATGAGAGAAAAGAGAGAAGGGACAATGCTACTATCTTTTTCCACACTTGTGCTTCATAATAGCACCATGCTCTTCATGATTGAGAGCTTCTTGCTTTGTAGCCACCATATGCTAGTGGGAATCTTCGTTTTATAACTTGGCTTGTATATTCCAATGATGGGCTTCCTCAAAATTGCCCTAGGTCTTCGTGAGCAAGCAAGTTGGATGCACACCCACTAGTTTTCCCTTGAGCTTTCACATACTTATAGCTCTAGTGCATATCTTGTATGTCAATCCCTACTCATTCACATTGATATCTATTAATGGGCATCTCCATAGCCTATTGATACGCCGAGTCAATGCGACCATCTCCTCCTTTTTGTCTCACAACCACCACCACACTCTATTCCACCTATAGTGCTATATCCATGGCTCACGCTCATGTATTGCGTGATAGTTATAGAAAGTTTGAGAAAGTAAGAGTGCAAAAACAATTACTTGGCCAATTCCGGGGTTGTGTATGATTTACATTAGTTGTGTGAGGATGATGGAGCATAGCCAGACTATATGATTTTGTAGGGATAACTTTCTTTGGCCTTGTTATTTTGGAAGTTCATGATTACTTTGCTAGTTTGCTTGAAGTATTACTGTTTTCATGTCAATAGCAAACTATTGTTTTGAATCGTACGGATCTGAACATTCATGCCACGTGAAAGAATTTGCAAATGACAACTATGCTAGGTAGCATTCCACATCAAAAATTCATTCTTTATCACTTCCCTACTCGAGGACGAGCATGAGTTAAGCTTGGGGATGCTTGATACGTCTGCAACGTATCTATAACTTTTGATGGTTTCATGCTATTATCTTGTCAAACTTTGGATGTTTTGCATTCCTTTTATTTATTTTCTGGGACTAACCTATTAACTCAGTGCCAAGTGTCAGTTCCTGTTTTTTTCCATGTTTTTGACCCCTTTCACAGGAGATTTTGAAACGGAGTCCAAACGGAAGAAAATCCCCGAAAAGGTTTTTTCTGGAACGGAAGAAGATCGGAGAGCTTGGGGGCCAAGCCAGAAGAGCCCTAGGGGCCCCACAAGCCCCCACCCCGCAGACAAGGGGTGCGCCATGTAGGCTTGTGGGCCCCCTCGAGGTCCCCTGACCTAGATCTTGCGCCTATAAATTCCCAAATATTCCCAAAAAAATTAGGGGAGCATCGTAATCACTTTTTCGCCGCCGCAAACTTCTGTCTCCGCAAGATCCCATCTAGGGCAAGTCCTGGTGCCCTGCCGGAGGGGGGATTCAGACACGAAAGGCTTCTCCATCAACACCATGACCTCTCTGATGATGTGTGAGTAGTTCACCATAGACCTACGGGTCCATAGCTAGTAACTAGATGACTTCTTCTCTCTCTTGGATCTTCAATACAAAGTTCTCCATGATCTTCATGGAGATCTATCCGATGTAATCTTCTTTTGCGGTGTGTTTGTCGAGATCCGATGAATTGTGGATTTATGATCAGATTATCTATGAATATTATTTTAGTTTCTTGTGATCTGTCTTATGCACGATTTCATATCGTTGTAATTCTCTTCGAGTTGTGGGTTTTGTTTGGCCAACTAGATCTATGATTCTTGCAATGGGAGAAGTGCTTGGTTTTGGGTTCATACCGTGCGGTGAACTCATCTAGTGACAGAAGGGGTAGCGAGGCACGTATCGTGTTGTTGCCATCAAGGGTAAAAAGATGGGGTTTTCATCATTGGTTTGAGATTATCCCTCTACATCATGTCATCTTGCTTAAAGCATTACTCTGTTCGTCATGAACTCAATACACTAGATGCATGCTGGATAGCGGTCGATGTGTGGAGTAATAGTAGTAGATGCAGAAAGTATCGGTCTACTTGTCTCGGACGTGATGCCTATATGCTAGATCATTGCCTTAGATATCATCATGACTTTGCGCGGTTCTATCAATTGCTCGACAGTAATTTGTTCACCCACCGTAATACTTGCTATTTTGAGAGTAGCCTCTAGTGAACACTATGGCCCCCAGGGTCTACTCCACACCATATTTTCAGCCTTGCACTTTTTACTACATTGCACTTTCCGCCTTCAGATCTCACTTTTGCAAACAATCTTGAAGGGATTGACAACCCCTTTGAAGCGTTGGGTGCAAGTTTGTTTATGTTTGCGCAGGTATTCTGGATTTGATGAGACCCTCCTTCTGGATCGATACCTTGGTTCTCAAATTGAGGGAAATAATTACTGCTCCTGTGCTGCATCACCCTTTCCTCTTCAAGGGAAAAACGTGTCAATTTCTGGCGCTGTTGTTTGAGAAGTAGAAGTGATCCTTTAGTTGGCTAGCTCGTTGATCAATGGATGATCATGGTTTCTTGATCATGGACATTGGATGTCATTGATAATGGGATCACATCATTGGGGAATGATGTGATGGACAAGACCCAATCCTAAGCATAGCACTAGATCGTGTTGTTCGTATGCTAAAGCTTTTCTAATGTCAAGTATCATTTCCTTAGACCGTGAGATTGTGCAACTCCCGGATACTGTAGGAGTGCTTTGGGTGTACCAAACGTCACAACGTAACTTGGTGATTATAAAGGTGCACTACGGGTATCTCCGAAAGTGTGTGTTGGGTTGTACGAATCGAGACCGGGATTTGTCACTCCGTGTGACAAAGAGGTATCTCTGGGCCCACTCGGTAATCCATCATCATATTGAGCTCAGTGCGACTAAGGAGTTGGTCACGGGATGATGTGTTATGTAACGAGTAAAGATACTTGCCGGTAACGAGATTGAACAAGGTATATGAATACCAACGATCGAATCTCGGGGAAGTATCATACCGGTAGACAAAGGGAACTGCATACGGGATTGATTGAATCCTTGAGATCATGGTTCATCCGATGAGATCATCCTAGAACATGTGGGAACCAACATGGATATCCAGACCCCGCTGTTGGTTATTGGCCGGAGAGATGTCTCGGTCATGTGTGCATGTCTCCCGGACCCGTAGGGTCTACACACTTAAGGTTCGATGACGCTAGGGTTATAAGGAAATAGTGTACGTGGTTACCTAAGGTTGTTCGAAATCTGGGATGAGATCCCGGACGTCACGAGGAGCTCCGGAAAGGTCCGAAGGTAAAGATTGATATATAGGATGAGAGGTTTTGGACACTGGAAATGTTTCGGGCATCACCGGTAATGTACGGGACCACCGGAAGGGTGCCGGGGTCCATCGGGAGGGTCACCAGCCCCAAAGGCTAGCATGGACCAAAAGGTGAAAGGAACCAACCCAGAGTGGGCTGGTGCGCCTCCCACCTAGGCCCAAGGCGCAACAAGAGAGGGAAGGAGGGGGAAACCCTAGCGCATGAGGCCCAAGGCCCACCTAGGGGTGTGCCACCACCTCTCCCTGCCCTGGCCGCCACCTCCGTGGCGCAGATGGGGCTGCCGCACCCCTTAGGTTGGGAACCCTAAGGGTGGGCACCTCCTCCCTCTCCCCTATATATAGTGGAGTTTTTGGCTGATTTGAGACACGAAAACTCTCGCTCTCTCTCTCTCGGCGCAACCCTTCCTCTCTCTCTCCTCGTCCTCCGCATAGCTTAGCGAGGCTCTGTCGGAGAACCACGTAGCTCCACCGCCACCACGCTGTCGTGCTGCCGGAGCTCTCTCCCTCAACCTCTCCTTCCTCCTTGCTAGTTCAAGGTGTTGGAGACATCACCGGGCTGCACGTGTGTTGAATGCGGAGGTGTCGTAGTTCCGCACATAGATCGAAATCCACCACGATTTGAATCGCTGCGAGTACGACTCCGTCAACTGCGTTCATAGTAACGCTTCCGCTTAGCGATCTTCAAAGGTATGAAGATGCTCTACAACCTCTCTCTCGTTGCTGGTTCTCCATAGATAGATCCTTGTATGGCGTAGGAAAATTTGGAAATTACTACGATTCCCAACAGAATATGCTATTGGCCACCAATGTATGCAATATAAGAAAAAGCAAGATTATGGTTATAATGCAATTTAAAAAGCTACGGTTTTATGCGATTGTGGAAAGTACCCCTAGTTAGTTGTGTTGATTTTGGATTTGGGGCTTGAAGTGCTACTGCCCATGACATGTTTACCTTTTATTTTTCGGTGTTTCTTCTTGTTTCAATATTGAACTGCTTGGGTGCTTCGTGATTATGATTTATCTATAAAGTGGGGTACGAGCTTTTTTGTCAAAAATGTTGTTCAAATTCTTCTCTTGTACCAAAATATTTGAGTAATCAAACGCAAGCGCACTGGTATGTGGTATCCACTTAAGATCGTGGTATAATTTTTTATTATAATATGGCAAATTGACAAAGGACCTCAAGAGTGAATACACCCTCACCGGAGGGGGGGGGGGACCAGGTGCCCCCAAGCCATCAGGGCGCCCTCACCCGCTGATACGTCCATTTTGCATCATGCTTTCATGTTGATATTTATCGCTTTATGGACTGTTATTATACTTTGTGGTACCATACTTATGCCTTTTCTCTCTTATTTTGCAAGGTTTATTTGAAGAGGGAGAGTACCGGCAGCTGGAATTCTGGACTGGAAAAAGGAGCAAGTCTGAGTCCTCTATTCTGCGCAACTCCAAATGCCCAGAAAATCAACGTGGAAATTTTTGGGAATATATAAAAAATACTGGGCAAAAGAAGTGCCAGAGGGGAGCTGCCAGGGGCCCACAGGCCTGGTAGCCACGGCCTGCCCCCTGGTCGCGGCTACAGGGCTTGTGGGCACCCTGGTGGCCCACTGCCCCCTTCTTCTGCTATATTAGGGTTTCGTCCGGAAAAAATCAAGGCGAAGCTTTTTCGAGGAGGCGCCGCCGCCACGAGGCGGAACTTGAGCAGAACCAATCTAGAGCTCCGACAGGACGATGCTGCTAGGGAAACTTCCATCCCGGAGAGGGAAATCGTCGCCATTGTCATCACCAACACCCCTCTCGTTGGAGGGGAGTCATCTCCATCAACATCTTCATCAGCACCATCTCCTATCCAAACCCTAGTCTATCTCTTGTAACCAATCGCCGTCTCGCGACGCCGATTGGTACCCGTAAGGTTGCTAGTAGTGTTGATTACTCTTTGTAGTTGATGCTAGTTGGATTATTTGGTGGAAGAGTTTATCTTCAGATCCTTGATGCTACTCATTACACCTCTAATCATGATTATGATTATGCTTTGTGAGTAGTTACTTTTGTTCTTGAGGACATGGGATAAGTCATGCTAATAATAGTCATGTGAATTTGGTATTCGTTCGGTATTTTGTTATGTTGTATGTTGTTTTTCCTCTAGTGGTGTTATGTGAACGTCGACTACATAACACTTCACCATTATTTGGGCCTAGAGGAAGGCATTGGGAAGTAGTAAGTAGATGATGGGTTGCTAGAGTGACAGAAGCTTAAACCCTAGTTTATGCGTTGCTTCGTAAGGGGCTGATTTGGATCCACTAGTTTAATGCTATGGTTAGACTTTGTCTTAATTCTTCTTTCGTAGTTGAGGATGCTTGCGATAGGGGTTAATCATAAGTGGGATGCTTGCCCAAGTAAGGGCAGTACCCAAGCGCCGGTCCACCCACATATCAAACTATCAAAGTAACGAACGCGAATCATATGAACATGATGAAACTAGCATGACAGAAATTCCCGTGTGTCCTCGGGAGCGTTTTTCCTCTTGTAAGACTTTGTTCAGGCTTGTCCCTTGCTACAAAAGGGATTGGGCCACTTTGCTGCACCGTTGCTATTACTTGTTACTTGTTACTTTTCACCTGCTACGTTTCACCTCACTACACCATCACTTGTTACCGCTACTTTCAGTGCTTGCAGTTATTACCTTGCTGAAAACCGTTTATCAGAGCCTTCTGCTCCTCGTTGGGTTCGACACTCTTACTTATCGAAAGGACTACGATTGATCCCCTATACTTGTGGGTCATCAAGACTCTTTTCTGGCGCCGTTGCCGGGGAGGAAGCGCCTTTGGTAAGTGGAATTTGGTAAGGAAACATTTATATACTATGCTGAAATTTATTGTCACTTGTCACTATGGAACTGTTCCTTTGAGGAATTTGTTCGGGGTATCTTCACCATGAACGGAAGCACGAGGAGTTGCTCCTCAACCTAAGGTACCTACTAAAAATATCTTTTATGAAATTCCTTTGGGTATGCTTGAGAAACTGCTGGCTAATCGTTTTACACGAGATGGATCATCACATCCAGACTTGCATCTAATCTATGTAGATGAAGTTTGTGGTTTATTTAAGCTTGCAGGTTTGCCCGAGGATGAGGTAAAGAAGAAAGTCTTTCCTTTATCTTTGAAGGATAAGGCGTTGACATGGTATACGCTATGTGATGATACTGGATCATGGGACCACGATCGGTTGAAATTGGAATTTCATCAAAAGTTTTATCCTATGCATTTAGTACATCGTGATCGGAATTATATTTATAACTTTTGGCCCCGTGACAGGGAAAGAATAGCTCAAGCTTGGGGGAGGCTTAGATCAATGCTATATTCATGCCCCAATCATGAGCTCGAGAGAGAAATTATCACTCAAAACTTTTATGCTCGGCTTTCTCATGAAGATCGTACCATGCTTGACACTTCTTGTACCCGTTCTTTTATGAAGAAGGATATTGACCACAAGTGGAATTTATTGGAAAGAATCAAACGTAACTCTGAAGATTGGGAGCTTGAAGAAGGTAAGGAGTGAGGTATGAATTTCCAGTTTGATTGCGTTAAATCTTTTGTTGAAACAAACACTTCTAGAGATTTTAGCGCTAAGTATGGACTTGACTCTAAGATAGTAGCTTCTCTATGTGAATCTTTTGCTGCTCATATTGATCTTCCCAAAGAGAAGTGGTTTATGTATCATCCTCCTGTAGAAGTCAACATAGTTAAACCAAATCTAGTTGAAGAGAAAGTCATTGCCTATAATGATCCTATTGTTCCTTGTGCCTACACTGAGAAACCACCTTACCCTGCTAGGAAAAAGGATTATTCTAAAGCTCCAACTGTAATACGTAGGGGTTACATTAGACCACTTGAACCCCCTGAGGAAATTAGAGTTGAACCTAGTGTTGCTATTATCAAAGATCTCTTAGCCGAAGACATAGACGGGCATGTTATCAAATTCTGTGAGGACTCCGCTAGAATTGCTAAACCTCACGCGAAAGACAAATACGAACCTGTAGTTGGCGTGCCTGTTGTTTCTGTCAAGATAGGAGATCACTGTTATCATGGCTTATGTGATATGGGTGCTAGTGTTAGTGCAATACCCCGGTCCCTATATGATGAAATCAAAGATGAGATTGCACCTGCTGAGTTAGAACCCATTGATGTCACTATTACGCTAGCTAATAGAGACACTATCTGCCTTGTGGGAATTGTGAGAGACGTAGAAGTCGTGTGTGGTAAGACGAAGTATCCTACTGATTTCCTCGTCCTTGCTACTTCACAAGATAGCTTTTGTCCCATCATATTTGATAGACCCTTTCTCAACACTGTCAATGCTCACATTGATTGCGTTAAACAGACTGCCACTGTTAGTTTCGAGGATGTGTCTCATGAATTTAACTTCTCCAAGTTTGGAAGACAACCCCATGAAAAAGAGTCGTCTGGTAGGGATGAAATCATTGCTCTTGCGTCTATTGCATGAAAATGAAAATATCTACTTGAGCATGAAAATTATATGCATATGGATGAAAGAGATGAGATATATAAAATTGTTTTAGAATAATATCCTATTCTTAAGAATAATCTGCCTGTTTAATTGCTTGGGGATCCTCCCCCACCAAAGGGTGATCATGGGTTCGAGCTAAAACAGTTACCAAATACACTTAAGTATGCCTATCTTGATGAGAAGGAGATATATCCTATTATTATTAGTGCTCACCTCTCGAATCACGAAGAGAAGAAGTTATTAAGAACTTTGAGGAAGCACCGTGCTGCTATTGGATATACTCTTGATGATCTTAAGGGTATTAGTCCCACTCTATGTCAGCACAAGATTAAAACCGATCCTGATTCTAAGCCAGTCGCTGATCATGAACGGAGATTAAATCCTAGGATGAAAGAGGTCGTGAGAAAAGAAATATTAAAGCTTCTGGAAGCAGGAATCATTTATCCTGTTGCTCATAGCGATTGGGTAAGTCCAGTGCATTGCGTACCCAAGAAGGGAGGTATCACCGTCGTTCCTAATGATAAGAATGAACTAATCCCACAGAGGATTATTACTGGCTATAGGATGGTGATAGACTTCCGGAAACTGAACAAGGCAACCGGGAAAGACCATTATCCTTTGCCGTTTATCGACCAAATGCTAGAAAGGCTATCTAAACACACACACTTCTGCTTTCTAGACGGTTATTCAGGTTTCTCGCAAATACCTGTTGCACAATCTGATCAGGAGGAAACCACTTTCATCTGCCCCTTTGGTACCTTTGCTTATAGACGTATGCCTTTTGGCTTATGCAATGCACCTGCCACCTTTCAAAGATGTATGATGGCAATATTCTCTGACTTCTGTGAAAAGATTGTTGAGGTTTTCATCGATGATTTCTCCGTTTACGGTTCTTCCTTTGACGATTGCCTCAACAACCTTGATCGAGTCTTACAGAGATGCAAAGATTCCAACCTCGTCTTGAACTAGGAGAAGTGCCACTTCATGGTTAATGAAGGCATCGTCTTAGGACACAAAATCTCTGAGAAAGGCATTGAAGTTGATAAGGCTAAGGTTGATGCAATTGAGAAAATGCCTCGCCCCACAGATATCAGAGGTATACGAAGTTTCCTAGGTCATGCTGGTTTCTATAGAAGGTTCATTAAAGACTTCTCTAAGATTTCTAGGCCTCTTACCAACCTCTTGCAAAAGGATGTTCCTTTTGTTTTTGATGAGGATTGTGAGGAAGCTTTCGAAATACTTAAGAAGACCTTGATAATCGCACCTATTGTTCAACCACCTGATTGGAACTTGCCCTTTGAAATCATGTGCGATGCTAGTGATTATGTTGTTGGTGTTGTTCTAGGACAAAGAGTTGACAAGAAGTTGAATGTCATTCACTATGCTAGTAAAACTCTAGACAGTGCCCAAAGAAACTATGCCACTACGGAGAAGGAATTTTTAGCAGCCGTGTTTGCATGTGAAAAGTCCAGATCTTATATAGTTGACTCCAAAGTCATTATTCACTCTAATCATGCTGCTATTAAGTACCTTATGGAGAAGAAGGACGCTAAGCCTAAGCTAATCAGATGGGTTCTCCTGCTACATGAATTTGATTTGCATGTTGTTGACCGAAAGGGTGCTGATAACCCTTTAGCAGATAACTTGTCGAGGCTAGAGAATGTCCTTGATGACCCACGACCTATTGATGATAGCTTTCCTGATGAGCAATTGAATGTCATCCGCACTTCACATAGTGCACCGTGGTATGCTGATTACGCAAACTATATCGTAGCCAAGTACATACCACCCAGTTTCACCTACCAGCAAAAGAAGAAATTCTTCTTTGATTTGAGACACTACTTTTGGGATGATCCTCACCTTTATAAGGAAGGAGTAGATGGTGTTATTAGATGTTGTGTGCCTGAACATGAACAGGGACAGATCCTGCAGAAGTATCATTTCGAACCCTACGGAGGACACCATGTTGGAGATAGAACTACTCATAAGGTATTGCAATCAGGTTTCTATTGGCCCACTCTCTTCAAGGATGCCCGTAAGTTTGTCTTGTCTTGTGATGAATGCCAAAGAATAGGGAACATCAGTAAACGTCAGGAAATGCCTATGAACTATTCACTTGTCATTGAACCATTTGATGTCTGGGGCTTTGATTATCTGGGACCCTTCCCGAGTTCCAATGGGTATACTCACATCTTAGTTCCTGTTGATTACGTCACTAAGTGGGTAGAAGCTATCCCCACTAGAAATGCTGATCACCACACCTCTATTAAGATGCTTAAAGAAGTCATTTTCCCAAGATTTGGAGTCCCTAGATATGTGATGACTGATGGCGGTTCACACTTCATTCATGGTGTTTTCCGCAAGATGCTTGCCAAGTATGATGTCAACCATAGAGTTGCATCTCCTTATCATCCTCGGTCTAGTGGTCAAGTGGAGTTGAGTAATAGGGAGATCAAATTGATCTTACAAAAGAATGTCAATAGATCTCGAAACAATTGGTCTAGCAAACTTGACGATGCACTATGGGCTTATAGGACTGCTTATAAGAATCCCATGGGCATGTCGCCGTATAAAATGGTTTACGGTAAGACCTGTCATTTACCTCTTGAGCTAGAACACAAAGCTTATTGGGCAATCAAAGAGCTCAACTTCGATTTCAAACTTTCCGGTGAGAAGCGGTTGTTTGATATCACCTCATTAGATGAATGGAGGGCCCATGCATATGAGAATGCCAAGTTGTTCAAGGAAAAGGTTAAGAGATGGCACGATAAAAGAATACAAAAACGTGAGTTCAATGTAGGTGATTATGTCCTGCTATACAATTCTCGCTTAAGATTCTTCGCAGGCAAGCTTCTCTCTAAATGGGAAGGTCCCTACGTTGTCGAGGAAGTATATCGTTCCGGTGCCATCAAAATAAACAACACGGAAGGTAATTTTCCGAGAGTGGTAAATGGGCAAAAAATCAAGCATTATATCTCTGGTACTCCCATAAATGTTGAGACCAATATCATCAATATCATAACTCCAGAGGAGTACATAAGGGATGTTTATCAGCCTGTTTCAGACTCTGAAAACGAAGAGGTATGTGTTTCGATAAGTAATTGGACTCCAAAACTTTTCCAGTAGGAATTTTTCTCTGTTTTGGAATTTTTGGAAAAATAGAAAAATAAAAAGCAGTCCGGAGAGCGCACGAGGCGGCCACAAGCTTGGTAGCCGCGGCCTTCCCCCTGGCCGCGGCTACAGGGCTTGTGGGCACCTCGTGTGCCTCCCGGACTCCGTTTTCTTGCGGAGCACTCCTTCTGGTCCAGAAGAAAAATCATTATATATACGCCCGAGGGTTTTAATCTTCGTATCGCGCAGTTTTCCTGTGTTTTCGTTTCGAGCCTATTGTCTGCCGCAGATTTAGGTCAAGATGTCTTCTCAAGATTCAGAAGAAGAGATCTATGTGGCGGATGACCGTGCTAACTCCTGTATTAATGGGGACTTAGAGCCTTATGGTTGGACCACAGATGAGGAAGAGGATCATGAACTAAAGGGGAAGGAGCAAACAAGCTTTGACGAGGAGGAGGCTCCTCTACCTCAACGTGCAAACACCCTTGTGGAGTTCAAGAAGTCAAGCCTCCCCAACTCCAGGAAGAAGCATAAGACTTTGTTTATCCCTTCTCGTTTCCTGCAGGAGAGAAAGTAGGAATTATGCCAAAGGGTGTTGAAGCTTGAAGAAGAAAACAACGATCTGAGGGAACAGAATTTCATGCTCCATTGGAAATTAAACAAGCTCAACACCTCTGCAAAGACTCCACCACCATCTTCATCAAAGGAAGACAACTAAGCATTGGTATGGGCGACTCCCTTGGCTTGTGCCAAGCTTGGGGGAGTTTCCCTGGTATCGTATCACCTTTATATCTTTTGCTTTTACCTTTGTTTTAGTTCTTTCCTTTTCAGTTTTTATTTCTTCTCTTAGTGGGATAAGTCTTTAGTGTTTAGTTTGAGTCTTTTGCCTTGTGTCTTGCCCATTGTATTCGAGCTTGCGAGCTATATAATAAAGGGTATCTTAGTCAAGGGCTTTGTTTTGTGCCGTGATCAAAAGTATGAAAAGAACGATAGCATGAAAGATCATGAGATGATCTTATGGAAGGTGATAGCTTCACATATAACAAGTATGATGATTGAAACTTGTTGAGAATAGACTAACATAGACCCGAGTCATTGTTGTAATTAATAAGAAGTAATAAGGAAAGAGAGGTTCACATATAAATATATCATCTTAGACACTTTCTATAATTGTGAGCACTCACCAAACTATTACATGCTTAGAAGTAGATGTTGGACAAGGAAGACAACATAATGAATTGTGTTTGCTTGATTCCGAACAATGTTATATGTCTAGAGATCCCTTAGCATGTGACGATTGCTTCCACCTCATATTAGCCAAAACTTCCGTACTAAGTAGAAATACTACTTGTGCATCCATAAACCTTCAACCTAGTTTTGGCACGAGACTCCACCATACCTACCTATGGATTGAGTAAGATCCTTCAAGTAAGTTGTCATCAGTGCAAGCAATAAAAAGTTGCTACCTAAAGTATGTATTATTTATTAGTGTGTGGAAAATAAGATTTGTACAAACCTGTGATGAGGAAGACATAAAAGCGACAGACTGCATAATAAAGTTCTTTATCACAAGGGGCAATATAAAGTGGCGTTCCTTTATACTAAGAGGTCATATATCCAAACCTTAAAAGCGCATGACAACCTCTGCTTCCCTCTGCGAAGGGCCTATCGTACCTTTACTTTTGTCCTTGTGAAAGTCATGGTGATCAACACCAATTCCCTATTCCGTCTTCATCTTGGTGAACGTCATATGCTAGGGAAATATCTATATTCATATTTCAACTTGGAGATGAGTACTTATGCTTTACTATTGTTGACTTTACCCTTGAGGTAAATGGTTGGGAGGCAAAATTATAAGCCCCTATCTTTCTCTGTGTCCAACTGAAACTTTGGTACCATGAGTACCACGTGAGTTGTAACAATTGTGGAAAACAAAAGAGATGATTGAGTATGTGGATTTGCTTTACAAGCTCTTATTTGACTCTTTCTGATGCTATGATAAATTGCAATTGCTTCAATGACTATGGACTGTTGTTGGCTACTTCCTGGTAAGGTTTTTGATTCATACTTTTCTTTGTGAAGGAATTGTTACTTTCCCATAAGAATCTTTATGATGTATTGTTGTTCTATGTGTGATCTTGATGCCCTCTTGTCCGTATTATGTTTTATCGACACCTTCATCCCTAAACATGTGGACATGTTTATGAATCTTGGTTTTCACTTGAGGATAAGCGAGGTCTAAGCTTGGGTGAGTTGATACGTCCATTTTGCATCATGCTTTCATGTTGATATTTATCGCTTTATGGACTGTTATTATACTTTGTGGTACCATACTTATGCCTTTTCTCTCTTATTTTGCAAGGCTTATTTGAAGAGGGAGAGTACCGGCAGCTGGAATTCTGGACTGGAAAAAGGAGCAAGTCTGAGTCCTCTATTCCGCGCAACTCCAAATGCCCTGAAAATCAACGTGGAAGTTTTTGGGAATATATAAAAAATACTGGGCGAAAGAAGTGCCAGAGGGGAGCTGCCAGGGGCCCACAAGCTTGGTAGCCGCGGCCTGGCCCCCTGGCCGCGGCTACAGGGCTTGTGGGCACCCTGGTGGCCCACTGGCCCCCTTCTTCTGCTATATGAAGGGTTTCGTCCGGAAAAAAATCAAGGCGAAGCTTTTTCGAGGAGGCGCCGCCGCCACGAGGCAGAACTTGTGCAGAACCAATCTAGAGCTCCGGCAGGACGATCCTGCTGGGGAAACTTCCCTCCCGGAGGGGGAAATCGTCGCCATCTTCATCACCAACACCCCTCTCATCGGAGGGGAGTCATCTCCATCAACATCTTCATCAGCACCATCTCCTATCCAAACCATAGTCTATCTCTTGTAACCAATCGCCATCTCGCGATGCCGATTGGTACCCGTAAGGTTGCTAGTAGTGTTTATTACTCTTTGTAGTTGATGCTAGTTGGATTATTTGGTGGAAGAGTTAATGTTCAGATCCTTGATGCTACTCATTACACCTCTAATCATGATTATGATTATGCTTTGTGAGTAGTTACTTTTGTTCATGAGGACATGGGATAAGTCATGCTAATAATAGTCATGTGAATTTGGTATTCGTTCGGTATTTTGATATGTTGTATGTTGTTTTTCCTCTAGTGGTGTTATGTGAACGTAGACTACATAACACTTCACCATTATTTGGGCCTAGAGGAAGGCATTGGGAAGTAGTAAGTAGATGATGGGTTGCTAGAGTGACAGAATCTTAAACCCTAGTTTATGCGTTGCTTCGTAAGGGGCTGATTTGGATCCACTAGTTTAATGCTATGGTTAGAGTTTGTCTTAATTCTTTTTTCGTAGTTGCGGATGCTTGCGAGAGGGGTTAATCATAAGTGGGATGCTTGCCCAAGTAAGGGCAGTACCCAAGCGCCGGTCCACCCACATATCAAACTATCAAAGTAACGAACGCGAATCATATGAACATGATGAAACTAGCATGACAGAAATACCCGTGTGTCCTCGGTAGCGTTTTTCCTCTTGTAAGACTTTGTTCAGGCTTGTCCCTTGCTACAAAAGGGATTGGGCCACTTTGCTGCACCGTTGCTATTACTTGTTACTTGTTACTTTTCACCTGCTACGTTTCACCTCACTACACCATCACTTGTTACCGCTACTTTCAGTGCTTGCAGTTATTACCTTGCTGAAAACCGTTTATCAGAGCCTTCCGCTCCTCGCTTGGTTCGACACTCTTACTTATCGAAAGGACTACGATTGATCCCCTATACTTGTGGGTCATCACCCGCCTGGGGGCGCCCTGATGGCTTGGGACCACCTCGTGGCTCTGTTTAACGTAATTACAACGCTAAAAAATCCTATATATATATACAGAAACCCTCTAAAATAAACCTAGAACTTTCGCTCCGCCGCCGCAGCTCTATGGGAAGAAGAGATCTCATCCCGGGCCCTTTCCGATACCCTACCGGAGGGGGCAATCATTATCGGAGGCCATCCTCATCATCCCGATGGCTACCATGACGAGGAGGGAGTAGTTCACCCTTGGGGCTAAGGGTATGTAGAAGTAGCTATGTGTTTGATCTCTCTCTCTCTCTCCTACTCTTGAGATGTCACAATCTTGATGCATCCCTTGCTATCCTGTTGTGATGAATTGAATATGTCCCTTTGAGATCTCGTTATGTTGGATTGAATATTGGATTTGAGAACACTTGATGTATGTCTTGCATGCGGATACCCTTAGTGACATTCGGGTATTCTATTGATTCACTTGATATATGTTATGGCATCAACTTGCGAACTCCGGTGATCTTGGGGATTTATGGATAGGGGTTGATTGCAAGCTTTTGTACTACATTATCCGATAGAAATCTCGGGTTACTCTTTGAAGTTCTTGGTGTTGGATTGAATATGATGAATCTAAAATTGTTTGATTCATGTCGAGTAATTAGCCAACGGATACTTGAGGTGGCATTAGGGTTGATTGATAGTATCATGGGTGTTATTCTAGTACGAACTGTAGGGCTATTTGTGACACTTATAGGAATAGCTCAAAAGATTGATCAGAAAGAATAACTTTGAGGTGGTTATACTACATACGACAATTTGATATTATGTTCTCTGCTACTTATGAACTTGAGAGTAATTCCTTGTTGCACGTTGAGGGATGATCATATGATTCTATTATGTTAGCATTGTTGAGAGATTGCACTAGTGAAAGTTGTTAGGGAACGTTGCATGGGAAACAAATATTTTCCTACGCTCACCAAGATCAACCTAGGAGGTGCACATCTATGAGAGAGATGTTGTATTTACATACCCTTGTAGATCGCTTAGCGTAAGCGTTAAGAAACGTCGTCGATGTGGTCGAATGTCTTTGTGATGCTATCACGATTAGTCCTGTGAACTCCCAATCAAGTGTCGAACGGACGACACCTCCGCGTTCAGCACACGTACAACTCGATGACGTCTCTACCTCCTCGATCCACCAAGTGAGGGTGGAGTGGTAGATGAATTTCCCGGCAGTGCAACGACATGCCAGTGGTGGTGGTGGTGCTGTCTCGGCAGGGCTTCGCCTAAGCACTACCAAAAACTAGAGGAGAAATCGATCTAGGGAGAGAGAGGGGCACCAAGGGCTTTGTGTGTCCTCTTGGGGCACCCCTCCTCTCTATATATAGGTGGAGGGGCGTGGGGAACAACCCCTCCAAGCCATAGTGCGCAGCCAAGGGGGTAGGAGCTAGAATCCTAGTCCCCTTCCTTCCCTTCCATACAAAGGTGGACTTTCCACCTTTCCCAACTGCATGGGCCTTGAGGGACTTGTGTGCTTGGCCCAATAAAGCCACGATGTCTCCCCTCAGCCCATGCAAACCCTTGGGATGTGGTGGAACCCTTGGTGGACTTCCAGACTCCTTTAGAAGTTTCTGGAACCTTCTAGAAGATTCCTGGTACAATATCGGAAAAACTCGAAACTTTTCCGGTAGCCAAAACACGACTTCCCATATACAAATCTTTACCTCCGGACCATTCCGGAGCTCCTCGTGATGTATGGAATCTCATCCGAGACTCCGAGAAACTTTCGGTTACTACCACACATGACTCATTAATACCAAATCATCACCAAACCTTAAGTGTGTAGACCCTGCGGGTTCGAGAACTATGCAGACATAACCGAGACACTCTCCGGCCAATGAACAATATTGTCTCTTACATATTCTACGAAGATATTTATCGGTCGAACCACAATGTCAATGATTCAATCAATCCCGTATACTATTCCCTTTGTCTATCGGTATGTTACTTGCCCGAGATTTGATCGTCGGTATCTCTATACCTAGTTCAATCCCATTACCTGCAATTCTCTTTACTCGTCCTATAATACAAGATCTCGTGACTAAATCCTCAGTCACATTGCTTGCAAGCTTCTTGTGATGTTGTATTACCGAGTGGGCCATAGAGATACTCTCCGTCATATGGAGTGACAAATCCGAGTCTCGATTCACGCGAACCCAACAGACACTCTCGGATATACATATAGAGCACCTTTATAGTCACCCAATTATGTTGTGACGTTTGATACACACAAGGCATTCCTCTGGTGTCTAGGAGTTGCATGATCTCATGGTCATAGGAATAGATAATTGACATGCAGAAAACAGTAGCAATAAACTGAGACGATCACATGCTACGTTCATAGTTTGGGTCTTGTCCATCACATCATTCTCCTAATGATGTGATCCCGTTATCAAATGACAACTCTTGTCTATGATTAGGAAACCTTGACCATCTTTGATCAACGAGCTAGTACATTAGAGGCTCACTAGGGACAATGTGTTGTCTATGTATCGACACATGTATTTGAGTTCCAATCAATACAATTCTAGCATGGATAATAAACGATTATCATGAACAAGGAAATATAACAATAACCAATTTATTATTGCCTCTAGGGCATATTTCCAACAAAAGAATGAACCCTAGGCCTTATTTCCAAGCATTTATACAATATTTTGCTCATTCTTTTACACTTGCTACCTTACTATTTTTATATTTTCAGATTACAAAAACCTTTATGTATCATCCATATTGCACTTGTATCACCATCTATTTGCCGAACTAGTGCACCTATACAATTTACTATTGTATTGGGTGTGTTGGGGACAGAAGAGATTTCTTGTATTTGATTGCAGGGTTGTTTGAGAGAGACCATCTTCATCCTACACCTCCCATGTATTGATAAACCTTAGGTCATCTACTTGAGGGAAATTTGCTGATGTCCTACAAAACACTGCACTTGGAGGCCCAAAAACATCTACAAGAATAAAATTGCATAGCACACATCAAGCTCTTTTCTGGTGTCATTGCCGGGGAGGTGAGTATTCGAAGCTATATATTTAGATCTTGCAATCAATTTTTAGTTTCTTGTTTTTCACTAGTTTGGTTTATAAAATAAAACTACAAAAAATGGAATTTAGGTTGCCTCATTTGCTTCATCTTTTTAATGCCTTTTGTGAAAATGATGGTTTGGAAAATTGTACTCAATTGGTAGATGAAGAATTTATGAAAATGCTTAATGTGAAATCCTTCAATGATGATCATGATGGCAATATTGTTAGTATTAATTATATGAATATCCTTGAAGCTAATGATATGCAAAGCCACAACCTTGGGGATGCTATGTTTGATGAAGATGATATTTTTAGCCCCCCAAGTTTTGATGAGAAAATTTATTATGATGAAAGCATGCCTCCTAGTTATTGTTGGAAATACACCCTAGAGGCAATAATAAAGTGGCTATTATTATATTTCCTTGTTCATGATAATTGTTTATTATCCATGCTAGAATTGTATTGATTGGAAACTCGAATACATGTGTGGATACATAGACAACACGCTATCCTTAGTGAGCCTCTAATGGACTAGCTCGTTGATAAAAAATGGTCAAGGTTTCCTGGCCATAGACAAGAGTTGTCATTTGATAACAGGATCACATCATTAGGAGAATGATGTGATGGGCAAGACCCAAACTATGAACATAGCATATGATCGTGCCAGTTTATTGCTATCGTTTTCTGCATGTCAAGTATATGTTCCTATGACCATGAGATCGTGCAACTCAGTGACACTGAAGGAGCACCTTGTGTGTATCAAACGTTGCAACGTAACTGGGTGACTATAAAGGTGCTCTACAGGTATCTCTGAGGGTGTCTGTTGGGTTGGCATGGATCAGGACTGGGGTTTGTCACTCCGTGTGACAGAGAGGTATCTCAGGGCCCACTCGGTAATACACCATCACAACAAGCTTGCAAGAAATGTGACTAAAGAGTTAGCCACGGGATCTTGTATTACGGAACGAGTAAAGAGACTTGCCGGTAACGAGACTGAACTAGGTATGAGATACCAACGATCAAATCTCTGGCAAGTAACATACCGATAGACAAAGGGAATTGTATACGGGATTGATTGAATCCTTGACATCGAGGTTCAACCGATATAGATCTTTGTAGAATATGTAGGAACCAATATGGGCATCTGCTACGGCGACAAAGATCTTCTGTCGTCTCTTGAGCTTGCGTTTGTTTTTCCCTTGAAGAGGAAAGGGGGATGCAGCACAGGAGCAATAAGTATTTCCCTCAGTTTGAGAAACAAGGTATCAATCCAGTAGGAGAATCTCGTCAAGTCCAAAGTACCTGCACAAACACAAAAGAGCTTGCACCCAACGCTATAAAGGGGTTGTCAATCCCTTCAAGATTGATTGCAAAGTGAGATCTGAAGGCGGAAAGTGAAACGAAGTAAAAGAGTAAGGCTGAAAATATGGTGTGGAGTAGACCCGGGGGCCATAGTGTTCACTAGAGGCTTCTCTCAAAAGAGCAAATATCACGGTGGGTGAACAAATTACTGTCGAGCAATTGATAGAACCGCGCAAAATCATGACGATATCTAAGGCAATGATCATACATATAGGCACCACGTCCGACACAAGTAGACCGATACTTTCTGCATCTACTACTATTACTCCACACATCGACCGCTATCCAGCATGCATCTAGTATATTGAGTTCATGACGAATAGAGTAATGCCTTAAGCAAGATGACATGATGTAGAGGGATAATCTCAAACCAATGATGAAAACCCCATCTTTTTACCCTTGATGGAAACAACATGATGCGTGCCTCGCTACCCTTTCTGTCACTTGGTGAGGTCACCGCACGGTATCAACCCAAAACCAAGCACTTCTCCCATTGCAAGAATCATAGATCTAGTTGGCCAAACAAAACCCACAACTCGAAGAGAATTACAAGGTTATGAAATCATGCATAAGAGAGATCAGAAGAAACTCAAATAAGATTCATAGATAATCTGATCATAAATCCACAATTCATCGTATCTCGACAAACACACCGCAAAAGAAGATTACATCGGATAGATCTCCATGAAGATCATGGAGAACTTTGTATTGACGATCCAAGAGAGAGAAGAAGCCATCTAGCTACTAGCTATGGACCCGTAGGTCTATGGTGAACTACTCACGCATCATCGGAGAGGTCATGGTGTTGATGAAGAAGCCCTCCGTATCCGAATCCCCCTCTGGTAGGGCACCAGAACGTGCCCTAGATGGGATCTCGCGGAGACAGAAGCTTGCGGCGGCGGAAAAGTACTTTCGATGATTTCCTGATTTTTTCTAGGATTTTAGGGAATATATAGGCAGAAAACCTAGGGCAGAGGAGGTCCAGGGGGCCCACAAGCCCGTGAGGCCCGGCCTCTCCCCTGGCCCGGGTTGGGGGGGCTTGTGGGGTCCTTGGGGACCCCCTGCCTTGGTTCTCAAGTCTCCCGATCTTCTTCTGTTTCGAAAAAAAATCTTTTCGGGGATATTATTCCGTTTGGACTCTGTTTCAAATCTTCCTCTGAAAAGGGTGAAAACCCGGAAAAAACAAGAACTGGCACTTGGCACTGAGTTAATAAGTTAGTCCCAAAAAAGATATAAAAGGCATATAAAACATCCAAAGTTTGACAAGATAATAGCATGAAACCAGAAAAAATTATAGTTATGTTGGAGACGTATCAAGCATCCCCAAGCTTAACTCCTGCTCGTCCTCGAGTAGGGAAGTGATAAAGACTGAATTTTTGATGTGGAATGCTACCTAGAATAGTTGTCCTTTGCAACTTCTTTCATGTGACATGAATGTTCAGATCCGTAAGATTCAAAGCAATAGTTTGCTATTGACATGAAAACAATAATAATTCAAGCAAACTAGCAAGGTAATCATGAACTTTCAAAATGACGAGGCCAAAGAAAGTTATCCCTACAAAATCATATAGTCTGGCTATGCTCCATCATCCTCACACAACTAATGTAAATCATGCACAACCCCGGTATTGGCCAAGTAATTGTTTTCGACTCTTACTTTCTCAAACTTTTTATAACTATCACGCAATACATGAGCGTGAGCCATGGATATAGCACTATAGGTGGAATAGAGTGTGGCGATGGTTGTGAGACAAAAAGGAGGAGATGGTCACATTGACTCGGCGTATCAAAAGGCTATGGAGATGCCCATTAATAGATATCAATGTGAATGAGTAGGGATTTCCATACAAGGGATGCACTAGAGTCCTAAGTATGTGAAAGCTCAAAAGGAGAACTAGTGGGTGTCCATCCAACTTGCTTGCTCACGAAGTCCTAGGGCAATTTGAGGAATCCCATCATTGGAATATACAAGCCAAGTTATATAATGAATATTCCCACTAGCATATGGTAGTGACAAAGCAAGAAGCTCTCAATCATGAAGAACATGGTGCTACTATGAACCACAAGTGTGGAAAAAGATAGTAGCATTGTCCCTTCTCTCTTTTTATCTTTTTTTTATTTGGGCTCTTGGCATCCTTTTTTTTAATTTGGGCTCTTGGCCTCTTCTTTTTTTAGTTGGGCTCTTGGCCTGTTTTTTTATTTCCTCACATGGGACAATGCTCTAATAATGATGATCATCACACTTTTATTTACTCACAACTCAAAGCTCAAAATGATGATGACTCTATAGGAAATGCCTCCGGCACTTTACCGGGATGTGCAACGATCTAGCTTGGCGTATGACGTTGGAACATCACGCTAGCTATCTTACGATCATGCAATGGCAAAATGAGAGTGACGGCACAAGTCATGAGGCGGAACGGTGGGAATTGCATGGCAATATATCTCGGAATCGCTATGGAAATGCCATAGTAGGTAGGTATGGTGGCTGTTTTGAGGAAGGCATATGGTGGGTTTGTGCACCGGCGAGAATTGCGCGGCACTAGAGAGGCTAGCAATGGTGGAAGGTGAAAGTGCATCTATACCATGGACTCACATTAGTCATGAAGAACTGACATACTTGTTGCGAAAGTTTTTATTAGTAATCGAAACAAAGTGCTAAAGGCATACTCCTAGGGGAAGGGTTGGTAGGTGTTAACCATCGCGCGATCCCGACCTCAACACAAAGGATGACAATCAATAGATCAATTATGCTCCGACTTCCTAACATAGCGGTTTACCATACGTGCATGCTACGGGAATCACTAACTTCAACAAAAGTATTTCTGGATTCACAACACCCTACAAAGATAGCTCTTAATATTACCAAATCCATGTCTCAAAACTAATTGAGAGGAACCAAAACTTCTTTTTCTACTCAATGCACATGAAGATGGAGGTTTCTGTATCCTCTTTGGGTACCTATCATCTTTGGGACTACTTTCATAGCATAAGCCAACTACCAAGTCACGCACCGCCGTGCTCTAAAAGATCTAAGTGAAGAACATAGAGCAAAATATCTAGCTCAAAAGATATAAGTGAAGCACGATGAGCAATCTAGCTGTGCTCTAAAAGATCTAAGTGAAGCACATAGAGCAAAATATATAGCTCAAAAGATATAAGTGAAGCACGATGAGCATTCTAGCAAAATCACGATGAGTGCATGTCTCTCTCTAAAGGTGTGCAGCAAGGATGATTGTGACACAACAAAAAGAAAAGAATCCTAAGATACAAGACGTTCCAAGAAAAACACATATCATGTGGTGAATAAAAATATAGCTCCAAGTAATGTTACCGATGGATTGAAGACGAAAGAGGGGATGCCTTCCCGGGGCATCCGCAATCTTAGGCTTTTTGGTGTCCTTGAATTTGGCTGGGGATGCCTTGGGAATCCCCAAGCTTGAGCCCTTTCCACTCCTTATCTCTTTGTCCATGAGAACATCACCCAAAACTTTAAAACTTCACAACACAAAACTTAAACAGAAACTCGTGATAACATTAGCACAAGAAAACAAACTACCACTTCTTTAGGTACTGTAGCAATCTTGATTTCTGTTTATATTGGTATTGGGCTACTGTATTCTCACTCTTCCATGGCTAGTACCCCCCGATACTATCCATAGTTTCATCAAAACAAGCAACCAACTCAACGAAAACAGAATCTGTCAAAAACAGACCAGTCTGTAGCAATCTGTATACTTCGTACACTTCTGGTACCTCACAAATTCTGAAAAATTACGACTGCCTGGGCAAAATACATATCAAACAGCAGCAAAAAGAATCAACTCAAAATCTCTTTCTGAATAAAAATGAAAAATCATCTCGTGAGCGAAAAGTTTCTGTCTTTTTCCAGTAGGATCAAACAACCCTCACAAAGACTAGTCATAAAGGTTTTGCTTGGCTCAAACACAAAAAGAAACACAAAGAACTCAATCTCAACATAATTATGATGGTGTAGACGCAACAAAACAGAAAGAAAAAGATAAATTCATTGGGTTGCCTCCCAACAAGCGCTATTGTTTAATGCCCTTAGCTAGGCACAAGGCGATAGAATCACGTATCGTCGTCTTTGGTGCTCAAACCATAAGTGGCCCTCATCATGGATTCATAAGGCAATCTTATTTTATTTCTAAAAAGTGTTCCATGCCCTTCTTTAAAGGAAATTTAAATCTAATATTCCCTTCCTTCATATCGATGATAGCACTGATAGTCCTTAGGAAAGGTCTACCAAGAATAATAGGGCAAGTAGGATTGCAATCAATGTCAAGCACAATGAAATCCACGGGTACATAGTTCCTATTTGCAATAATAAGAATATCATTGATCGTTCCCATGGGTTTCTTGACAGTAGAATCCACAATATGCAAATTAAGAGAACACTCTTCAAGCTCATTAAAACCCAGAACATCACATAAAGACTTTGGATCGCGGAAACACTAGCACCCAAATCACACAAAGCATTGCATTAATAGTTTTTGATTTTGATTTTAATAGTAGGTTCCTACTCATCATGAAGCTTTATAGGGATAGAGACTTCCAATTCAAGTTTCTCTTCAAGAGATTTTATCATAGCTTCGACGATATGATCGGTAAAGGCCTTGTTTTGGCTATAAGCGTGTGGAGAGTTTAGCATGGATTGCATCAAGGAAATGCATTCAATCAAGGAGCAACTATCATAATTGAATTCCTTGAAATCCAAATTAGTAATTTCATTACTACTCAAAGTTTTAATATCTTCTACTCCACTTTCAATGGACTCCGAATCATTGGGGCTCTTTTCAACCAAAGTGTTTTCATATCCAGCCCCATCATCATTAGGTTTGACACAAGAAAACAAAGATTCAATGGGAGTCACACCAAGCACTTTAAGATCTTCGTGATTCTTATCAGGAGTTTCAGGTTTAGCAGCCATTTTATTGACTAAAGTAGCGTGCTTATCAGAAATCTGGCCTACCAACTTTTCAAGACGAGCAAACTGAGAATTTAGCACGAGGAATTCTTTAGCCATATCATCAACTTCTCTACTCATAAAAGGTAGAAAAGAATTTTGCTCCTTCAGTTCTCTACAAAAGTAACTGTTGTATTCAAACTGTGTAGACATGAAGCCTTTAACACTAGTTTCAATATCTTCCAACCTTGCATCGTGAGCATCAAAATCCCTTGGTTGGGCCATGCGGGTTTTAGCAGGCGTACAAGCGGGCAAAGAGCAAGCAAGAGAAAGGGCAAACGAAAAAGGCAAACGAAAAAGGCAATTTTGTGAAGTGGGGGAGAGGAAAACGAGAGGCAACTGGCAAACAAAGTAAATCCAAGAGAAGAGTTTGCGACACTTACTTGGATGAGTTCTTGACTTGATCCTCCACGGCAACGGCGCCAGAAATTCTTCCGCTACGGCAACAAAAGTCCTTCCCCAGCAATGGCACCAGGAATCCTTCTGCTACTTCTCAAACAACAGCGCCAGAAATTGACACGTTGACGGAGACTTGCTTGCGTTGGTTTTTCCCTTGAAGAGGAAAGGGTGATGCAGCATAGGAGCAGTAAGTATTTCCCTCAGTTTGAGAACCAAGGTATCAATCCAGTAGGAGAATCTCGTCAAGTCCAGAGTACCTGCGCAAACACAAACGAGCTTGCACCCAATGCTATAAAGGGGTTGTCAATCCCTTCAAGATTGATTGCAAAGTGAGATCTGAAAGCGGAAAGTGCAACGAAGAAAAAGTGTAAGGCTGAAAATATGGTGTGGAGTAGACTCGGGGGCCATAGTGTTCACTAGAGGCTTCTCTCAAAATAGCAAATATCACGATGGGTAAACAAATTACTGTCGAGCAATTGATAGAACCGCGCAAAGTCATGACGATATCTAAGGCAATGATCATACATATAGGCATCACGTCCGAGACAAGTAGACCTATACTTTCTACATCTACTACTATTACTCCACACATGGACCGCTATCCAGCATGCATCTAGTGTATTGAGTTCATGACGAACATAGTAACACCTTAAGCAAGATGACATGATGTAGAGGGATAATCTCAAACCAATGATGAAAACCCCATCTTTTTACCCTTGATGGCAACAACACGATGCGTGCCTCGCTACCCCTTCTATCACTGGGTGAGGTCAACGCACGGTATGAACCCAAAACCAAGCACTTCTCCCATTGCAAGAATCATAGATCTAATTGGCCAAACAAAACCCACAACTCGAAGAGAATTACAAGGATACAAAATCATGCATAAGAGAGATCAGAAGAAACTCAAATAAGATTCATAGATAATCTGATCATAAATCCACAATTCACTGGATCTCGACAAACACACCGCAAAAGAAGATTACATCGGATAGATCTCCATGAAGATCGTTGAGAACTTTGTATTGAAGATCCAAGAGAGAGAAGAAGCCATCTAGCTACTAGCTATGGACCCGTAGGTCTATGGTGAACTACTCACGCATCATCGAAGAGGTCATGGTGTTGATGAAGAAGCCCTCCGTATCCGAATCACCCCTCCGACAGGGCACCAGAACGTGCCCCAGATGGGATCTTGCGGAGACAGAAGCTTGCGGCGACGGAAAAGTACTTTCGATGATGTGCTGATTTTTTCTCGGATTTTAGGAAATATATAGGCGCAAAACCTAGGGCAGAGGAGGTCCAGGGGGCTCACAAGCCCGTGAGGCCCGGCCTCCCCACCTGGCCGGGCTGGGGGGCTTGTGGGGTCCCTGTGGACCCCCTGCCTTGGTTCTCAAGTCTCTTGATCTTCTTCTGTTTCGGAAAAAATATTTTCGGGGATTTTATTCCATTTGGACTCCGTTTCAAATCTTCCTCTGAAAAGGGTCAAAAACACGGAAAAAACAGGAACTGACACTTGGCACTGAGTTAATAAGTTAGTCCCAAAAAAGATATAAAAGGCATATAAAAAATCCAAAGTTTGACAAGATAATAGCATGAAACCATAAAAAATTATAGATACGTTGGAGACGTATCAATGCCCAAGGCAACCTCAAGGTAATATCCAAGGAAGACTCAAGCATCTAAGCTTGGGGATGCCCCGGAAGGCATCTCCTATTTCATCTCCAACATTATGGGTACATCTGACTTAGAGCTATATTTTTATTCGTCACATGATATGTGTTTTCCTTGGAGCATTATTTTATTTTGTTTTTCTCTGTTATATGTTATTTATATTCTTTTTCAATAAAATTTTCCAAGAATGACCTTTATAATGCTTGAATTGCATGTGTGATGTGTGCTATACAAAACATAAACTTTTGCTGCAGTATTAGAATTTTGAGATTCTACTTGAAAGGACGTGGATGTCGCCTAGAGGGGGGGGGGTGAATAGGCGCTTTAAAATAATTACGGTTTAGGATTGAACAAATGCGGAATAAAACTAACGTTTAATTTGTCAAGCACAAAACCTACAACAACTAGGCTGACCTATGTGCATCAACAACTTATGCTAAGCAAGATAAACAACTAAGTGATAGCAAGATATATGACAATAAACAATATGGCTATCACAAAGTAAAGTGCATAAGTAAAGGGTTCGGGTAAGAGATAACCGAGGCACGCGGAGACGATGATGTATCCCGAAGTTCACACCCTTGCGGATGCTAATCTCCGTTGGAGCGGTGTGGAGGCACAATGGTCCCCAAGATGCCATTAAGGCCGCCGTAATCTCCTCACGCTCTCGCACAATGCAAGATGCCGTGATTCCACTAAGGGACCCTTGATGGCGGTCACCGAACCCATACAAATGGCAAACCTTGGGGGCGGTCACCGATACCCGTACAAATTGCTCGGGGCAATCTCCACAACCTAATTGGAGACCCCGACGCTTGCCCGGAGCTTTACACCACAATGATTGAGCTCCGAGACACCACCAAGCTTCTAGGACGCCAAAGCATCCACGAAGAACAATATCTAGGGTACTAAGTACCAAAGGTAATAAGCTTCTGAAACTTCACTTCCACGTATCACCGTGGAGAACTCAAACGATGCAACTAATTCAATGGCAAGGGCACACGGAGTGCCCAAGTCCTTCTCTCCCAAATCCCACCAAAGCAACTAATGCTAGGGAGGAAAATGAGAGGAAGAACAAAGAAGAACACGAAGAACTCCAAGATCTAGACCCAAGGGGTTGCCCTCACTTAGAGGAGAAAGTGATTGGTGAAATGTGGATCTAGATCTCCTCTCTCTTTTCCCTCAAGAACTAGCAAGAATCATTGGAGGGATTGAGAGTTAGCAAGCTCGAAGAAGGTCAATAATGGGGGAAGAACACGAGATTAAGAGATTTGATTCAATGGGGAAGAAGACCTCCTTTTATAGGTGGGGAAAAATCCAACTGTTAAGCCTCACAGCCCGCACAAAGTGGTACTACCGCTCATGGGAGCGGTACTACCGCTCGGTAGGTTCACCAACCATGCCGAGGCCATGAAAAACAGTCCGACGGAGCGGTACTACCGCTCCTGGAGCGGTACTACCGCTAGGGAGTGATGACCCACAAGTATAGGGGATCAATCGTAGTCCTTTTGATAAGTAAGAGTGTCGAACCCAACGAGGAGCAGAAGGATCTGACAAGTGGTTTTCAGCAAGGAAATATCTGCAAGCACTGAAATTGTCGGTAACAAGTGATTGTGTGGTGAGATGATTCGTAGCAAGCAACAAGTTACAAAAGTAGCAACGGCGCAACAAAGTGGCCCAATCCCTTTTGTAGCAAGGGACAAGCCTGGACAAGGTCTTATAGGAGGAAAAACGCTCCCGAGGACACACGGGAATTTCTGTCATGCTAGTCTCGTCATGTTCATATGATTCGCGTTCGTTACTTTGATAGTTTGATATGTGGGTGGACCAGCGCTTGGGTACTACCCTTACTTGGACAAGCATCCCACTTATGATTAACCCTTCTCGCAAGCATCCGCAACTACGAAAGAAGAATTAAGACAAAGTGTAACCATAGCATTAAACTAGTGGATCCAAATCAGCCCCTTACGAAGCAACACAAAAACTAGGGTTTAAGCTTCTGTCACTCTAGCAACCCATCATATACTTAGTACTTCCCAATGCCTTCCTCTAGGCCCAAATAATGGTGAAGTGTTATGTAGTCGACGTTCACATAACATGTAACATCCCAAATTTTGGAATGTTAGAATAATTATTATATTGTTTGTTTGTTTGCTTGAGTGATTGAAACTTGAGTAAATTTGAAACTTTTCAAAAACTTTTGAATGAGAGGGAATAAAATGACTTTCCCCTTCTCCGGTAAATTCAAATTCAAAAGCAATGAGAGAAGATGACATGACTTCTTCAACTATAAAGAATTTGAATGGAGTTTGCATTTGAATTCTTTCAAAAAAAAATTCTTTTGCTCTTCTATATTTTTCTTCCCCGAGAAAATGCCCCGACAAAATTCTTGCACGCAAGAAAGAGCGGAGGAAAATGATGCTCCAAAATGTGAGGCATTTCTGAAATATTTTGAGCCAAGAAGACCCAAGTTTTATGGAGAAATTATTTGCGAAAAAGGAAATAAAGCCTTAGGGATTTTTTCTGAAAAAAAACATTTTTAAAAAGTTTTTATTTTTGTTTTGGAAAAATGATAATCAATTAGGAAATATTTTTCTGATCGATTTGGTATATAATACCCCATATAAATCTTTTTATTTTGTTTCCTTTTATTATTATTTTCCTTGCTGTTTTAAAAGAAAAACAAAATGAGGAAATCTTCTTTCCTTTTAATAGGAAACCGCCCTAGGGCGTTTTTTTTTCTCGGCCAGATCCCCTGGCCGATCCTTCCACCCAGCGCACCCACCCCCTCTTCTTTTCTTTTTTTTTCTTTTCTTTCCTTCCTTCTTCTTCCCCTTTCCTTTTCTTTCTCCCGTGCCCTTCCCTACCCAGCGCCACTGCCCCCTTTCCATGGCGCTGCCCCCGCCTCGCCGGGATCCGATGGCCCCTCCCTGATCTCGCCCCCCTTCCTTCCCTCGCTCCTCCCTCGCCCTATATAAACCGCCTCGCCCCTCGCCCCTCGGCCCCCTCCTCTTCCCACGCCAGAACGCCGCCTCGCTGGAGCCCAAAGCTCCAGTAGAACCGCCACCACCACCAATCGACGGAGGAGACCCACCTCCGTCCTCCCCACGCCTCGTACGCCGCCGGATATCGCCGGAGCCCCCTCCCCGAGCACCAGCTCTTCTCTATCTCGCCGGAGAAGAAAGAGCCCGAGCAACTCACGGTGAGACCCCCCATCTTTTCCTTAGCCGTTAGATCGTGAGTAAACGATCCAGATTAGAACAAGTTACCTCTTCGGTCTTTGGACAATAACCGAACCGGGTTTTCTCTTCACTTATTAGTTAGCCGGTGTTTTTACTTACATAGCGGCCGTTTGCTAGAAAGCCCCGCAACACACACCACCTAGGCCAACCAGAAGTTGCCACGTGTACCCATGTCAGTTAGAATCAGTTTCTACTTTTTTCTGTCTAATTCCAAAACAGAGAAAGTTCTAATTTTGTTTGGCTCATAACTTTTGATCTAGTGATCCAATGAGGTTGATACTTTTTCCAGTAGATCACAATTTTTTTGTAGTTTTTAAAAACTATTTAGTGTTTTATGTAGTAGAAGACTCCCTAGTCTTATTTGAAGTTTCCTTCGGATTCTTATTCACTCTCTCTTTTGTTTTGATTGCTAGAATGATTGCTAGTATGAGTGCTTATGTGAATGATATGTTTGTTATATAGATTTCATCGGAGAGTGACGAGTAGTCTATCAAGTTATTTCTCGAGAAATTCTTCTTCATCAACCTCACCAGGCAAGTCATTTGATCATGTATCACCTATGTTTTATGCATCGTAGTTCTACCATCCTATGCCCAATTGCATGCTGAGTAGGTACTTGGAAATTATGGTTACATATTGTAGTATCATGTGGTAGGCACCCAACAACCCCGTTACTTGGCCCGGGACGACAAATTTCATATTGCTATGCTTGAGTAGACGAGATTCTGGTTGAGAGTTTATCACGAGTGATGCGAGAATAATTTAATAACCAAGACCGGTTAAGTCAAGACTTTTCAAGACCTCGTGCTGCAATGCAACTCTGGGTGAATGACGGTTGATCGGCTCCCTGGATAAACCAGTGGATGACCCGGGATGCTGGAGACGGCCATGACATCTTGCGGAAAGCTTCACCCAGGCTCAAAGAGACGGACGGATATTTTCAAGACCCTAGGCTTACCTGCACAACCACAAGTCATTATGGGCTCTGGCTTGGTTGGACAACGCGGCGACTCTGGACAGGCGGTGCTAGCAGATGTAGAAGAACGGTAGGAATGGATGGGCACCGACAGGGATTCAGAGGGACCCGTTGAAAGACCATGTTTTGATCATCCGATCTTCAAACACCCTGAAGTGCGAGGACATACTCGGAGGCGATCAAATCTTGTGGGGAACGTGTGCACAACTCTGTAGAGTACTCAAACCTAATCGATTAGCCGTGTCCACGGTCATGGACAACTTGAGCCAAAGGAACTGAAGTTATCTGAAATTCTCAACACACATAATAATATTGATGTGGGTATTATTGACAACATGGGTACGAGAATTGGTTGGTGGAACCATCTCGTTAACAACCAACAATGTAGTAACATTTTGCTTTTAGCCCTCTCTTGATGTAGGAGAAAACTTGCTTTTCACTAAAAACTTATAGCCCCACCTGCCATATATGCATATAGTATAGATGATTACTTTTCATCCCTCTCTTATGTGACTTGCCGGCATATTCAATATGCTGACCTACACGGCTGCAACGTCTTATGTTGCAGATATTTTTCTTCCACGAGTAAGAGTACGATTCAGGGTTACGGTCTACACTTAACTTCCATTGGTGTTTATTGGGACTCCACTCCCTTGACTGCTTCCGCTGAGATATTTAAGGTATATATCAGTTTTATGCTATTTCCATGTGATTGCACTTTGATATATACATTGATGTACTGTGTGTGCCAGCATACTGATCCAGGGATGGCACAGATACACAGAGGCTTGACTCGTCTTGAGTCGGGTCGCTACAGGAATGGTATCAGAGCACATGTTGACTGTAGGACGTGACCCTAGAAACTGGAAATTTCTTAGGATAGGATCTCTCAAAAAATCTTATTTTCGAGAACACCTTTCACTTCTCATCTCTTCTGATTTCATCAAATGTTCTCTCTCACCTCAAATAGTTATACAATCCCCTTACCCCTTTGACCTCATGAAGAATCAACAGAGTTCTACTTCAAAGTAAAGAGGATTTCATCATGCAATTGAAGCTACACCAATTGAAGACTCTCAAGGCCCGAAGAACTCGAAGACCCCGAAATGTTCGAATATTTATATGACCATTAGAAGTCCAAACCCCTGTTATATACCCACGTTAGTTACGATGATTTGTGAGCCGTCATTGGTGTGTGTTTTCCAACGGCCACAAATAAAACCTATTCTCAAAAATATTGTTTGTATTGTGTGTATCTCCCTCCCTCTCTTACCCGTCTCATCCCCAAAACCTCAACCCTACCAGATGGAGTATGAAGCTGGACTTGTAGTCTCTGGACCAATGACCCAGCTGGAGGCTGATATATGGACTCAAAACATGGAGAACCACTTCAGGAGCAACTTGATCTCAAGGAAGTATGAAGTGGAACACGCTCTTGAGTACTTTACACAAAGTGCTGCAATCTAGTGGAAAATGCATCATGCCATACAAGGATTTAGTGGAGCAAAAACATGGGACGAATTCAAGAAGACTTTGTTAAGATCCCGTCTTATTCAGAAGTGCTATGATAATCCGAAGGATAAGACTTGTGCATGCAAGATCTGTGGAGAAATAGGACACACCCAGGAAGAACACAAGGATGGATGCACTCATTGTGAAGAAAATCACCAAGCTGAGGAGTGCCCAAGTAGTCAGGTGACTTGTTTCCTTTGTGAAGGAACCACCCACTACCCAGCTCAATGTCACATTTACCCCAAGGTACAACAAGTTGTCCAGCAGCAGAAAGAAGCAATGAAGGAAACACTCAAGAATAAGATTCTAGAAGAGCCGGTGATGAACGAAAATATTGAAGACCCCGATGGACAAGGTCTGACCAGATTTTTGTCCAATGCATGCTAGTCATGTGGAGAAGAAGGACATTATTCACAGGATTGCACGAAGGGAAGCCAAGAGTATCTGGGAAACTTCATGACGGGAAAAGTGGAGTTTGATCCACTTGAAATAGAAGAACTGGCCAAAATAAAGGAGTCCGGAAAGAAGAAAAAGTACCCTCGAAAGAGCCAAATCTCTGTAGATATAGACCTGAGTCATGTCAGATGTTACAAGTGTATGGAATTTGGACACCACAAATACATGTGCTCAGGAAGGAAGCCGGAAACCCAAGGAGCAAAAGCAAACACTAAGACGCCTCGAGACTTGTCAGGACTCATTTGCTTTCGTTGCAAGGAAGCAGGACATTATGCTAGTGATTGTCCACAAGGGAAGAAAGCTAAAATGGAGTAGATAAGTTTTGACAGTGACAATAAGTGGAACCTGAAGCACTCTTGTTTTTCATGAGATTATGGAGTTGAATTTTTGCAATAGAAGCCTCTGAGATTGTAATAACTCATGAATAAATAAAATTGTAGTGTCATGATCTCCTATGTTAAAACTGTATGCGTTGTTTTCTCGACGAGCAAAGATCTCTGAACATTTATGAGGATATGAGAAAATATGGTCTATGCAGGCATGAGTATAATTCATTTTAAGTGTGGTAGCATCCCACTTTGCCGGAAGTTGGATTTGTTAGAAGACCCCCAAACCCTAACCTTTCTTTCTAGCCCCTCCGAATCTCGAGGACGAGATTCATTTTAAGTGTGGTAGGTTTGTAACATCCCAAATTTTGGAATGTTAGAATAATTATTATATTGTTTGTTTGTTTGCTTGAGTGATTGAAACTCGAGTGAAATTTGAAACTTTTCAAGAACTTTTGAATGAGAGGGAATAAAATGACTTTCCCCTTCTACGGTAAATTCAAATTCAAAAGCAATGAGAGAAGATGACATGACTTCTTCAACTATAAAGAATTTGAATGGAGTTTGCATTTAAATTCTTTCAAAAAAATTTCTTTTGCTCTTCTATATTTTTCTTCCCCGAGAAAATGCCTCGACAAAATTCTTGCACGCAAGAAAGAGCGGAGGAAAATGACCCTCCAAAATGTGAGGCATTTCTGAAATATTTTGAGCCAAGAAGACCCAAGTTTTATGGAGAAATTAAATGCTAAAAAGAAAATAAAGCCTTAGGGATTTTTTCTGAAAAAAAAGATTTTTTAAAAAGTTTTTATTTTGGTTTTGGAAAAATGATAATCAATTAGGAAATATTTTTCTGATCGATTTTGTATATAATACCCCATATAAATCTTTTTATTTTGTTTCCCTTTATTATTTTTTCCTTGCTGTTTTAAAAGAAAAACAAAATCAGGAAATCTTCTTTCCTTTTAATAAGAAACCACCCTAGGGCGTTTGTTTTTTTCTGGGCCAGGTCCCCTGGCCGATCCTTCCACCCAGCGCACCCACCCCCTCTTCTTTTCTTTTTTTTTTCTTTTCTTTTCTTTCCTTCCTTCTTCTTCCCCTTTCCTTTTCTTTCTCCCGTGCCCTTCCCTACCCAGCGCCACTGCCCCCTTTCCATGGCGCTGCCCCCGCCTCGCCGGGATCCGACGGCCCCTCCCCGATCTCGCCCCCCTTCCTTCCCTCGCTCCTCCCTCGCCCTATATAAACCGCCTCGCCCCTCGCCCCTCGGCCCCCTCCTCTTCCCATGCCAGAACGCCGCCTCGCTGGAGCCCAAAGCTCTAGGAGAACCGCCACCACCACCCCACGCCACTACCGCACCTCCCCGCCCCCAACCGACGCCGCCACAAGCACCCCCTCCTCCACCGCGTTCCATTTTTCCACCCAGCCCGAGCCCCTCGCCGCTCCACGCCACCCCCGCTGCTCGCCGGAGTTCGGCCGGCAACAGGAACTTCCCCGGCCGCCCCTGCTCTCCCCTGACCTCGAAGCACCTCGCCGTCGTCGCCAATCGATGGAGGAGACCCACCTCCGTCCTCCCCACGCCTCGGACGCCGCCGGAGATCGCCGGAGCCCCCTCCCCGCGCACCAGCTCTTCTCTATCTCGCCGGAGAAGAAGGAGCCCCAGCAACTCACGGTGAGACCCCCATATTTTCCTTAGCCGTTAGATCGTGAGTAAACGATCCAGATTAGAACAAGTTACCTCTTCGGTCTTTAGACAATAACCGAACCGGTTTTTCTCTTCACTTATTAGTTAGCCGATGTTTTTACTTACATAGCGGCCGTTTGCTAGAAAGCCCCGCAGCACACACCACCTAGGCCAACCAGAAGCTGCCACGTGTACCCGTGTCAGTTAGAATCAGTTTCTACTTTTTTTCTGTCTAATTCCAAAACAGAGAAAGTTCTAATTTTGTTTGGCTCATAACTTTTGATCTAGTGATCCAATGAGGTTGATACTTTTTCCAGTAGATCACAATGTTTCTGTAGTTTTTAAAAACATATAATTTGTCTATGTTTGAAATTTTCAAATTTGAATTAGATCAGATTTAGTTTAAACCTTGTTTTGCTTATTCTGGGAGTTTAAAAATACCTTTTAATTTAATTCTTTTTGCTACTGATCACTAGTAATCTGAATTATAAGTGGTAAAAATTTCAGAATTATTTGAGTATTTTAGCTCATTGTTTCTTGTGAAACAATATCTTTTCACCTCTTTTAGGATTGTGACTAATTTCCTTTCCATAGTTGTTTTTAAATTATTTTTCTTTTATATTTCAGAAACATTATGTTTTGTTTCTGTTAGTTAACAGTAGGTTTGCAACAAGTTTTGATTTTTATTTTTATATGTTATCATGAAATCAATTCTAGTTCTCTAATAACTTGCAGTTGGTTTCTCCACTGTTTCAAATTCCGTTTGGAAATAATTCCAAATAGTTTTGTGAAAAATACTTTATTTTATCTTAGTTCCCTGTTATTATTTTCCGTTGGACAAAAACTATTTAGTGTTTTATGTAGTAGAAGACTCCCTAGTCTTATTTGAAGTTTCCTTCGGATTCTTATTCACTCTCTCTTTTGTTTTGATTGCTAGAATGATTGCTAGTATGAGTGCTTATGTGAATGATATGTTTGTTATATAGATTTCATCGGAGAGTGACGAGTAGTCTATCAAGTTATTTCTCGAGAAATTCTTCTTCATCAACCTCACCAGGCAAATCATTTGACCATGTATCACCTATGTTTTATGCATCGTAGTTCTACCATCCTATGCCCAATTGCATGCTGAGTAGGTACTTGGAAATTATGGTTACATATTGTAGTATCATGTGGTAGGCACCCAACAACCCCGTTACTTGGCCCGGGACGACAAATTTCATATTGCTATGGTTGAGTAGACGAGATTCTGGTTGAGAGTTTATCACGAGTAATGCGAGAATAATTTAATAACCAAGACCGGTTAAGTCAAGACTTTTCAAGACCTCATGATGCAATGCAACTCTGGGTGAAGGACGGTTGATCGGCTCCCTGGAGAAACCAGTGGATGACCCGGGATGCTGGAGACGGCCATGACATCTTGCGGAAAGCTTCACCCAGGATCAAAGAGACGGACGGATATTTTCAAGAACCTAGGCTTACCTGCACAGCCACAAGTCATTATGAGCTCTGGCTTGGTTGGACAACGCGGCGACTCTGGACAGGCGGTGCTAGCAGATGTAGAAGAACGGTAGGAATGGATGGGCACCGACAGGGATTCAGAGGGACCCGTTGAAAGACCATGTTTTGATCATCCGGTCTTCAAACACCCTGAAGTGCGAGGACATACTCGGAGGCGATCAAATCTTGTGGGGAACGTGTGCACAACTCTGCAGAGTACTCAAACCTAATCGATTAGCCGTGTCCACGGTCATGGACAACTTGAGCCAAAGGAACTGAAGTTATCTGAAATTCTCAACACAAATAATAATATTGATGTGGCTATTAGTGACAACATGGGTACGAGAATTGGTTGGTGGAACCATCTCGTTAAAAACAAACAATGTAGTAACATTTTGCTTTTAGCCCTCTCTTGATGTAGGAGAAAACTCGCTTTTCGCTAAAAACTTATAGCCCCACCTGCCATATATGCATATTGTATAGATGATTACTTTTCACCCTCTCTTATGTGACTTGCTGGCATATTCAATATGCTGACCTACACGGCTGCAACGTCTTATGTTGCAGATATTTTTCTTCGACGAGTAAGAGTACGATTCAGGGTTACGGTCTACACTCAACTTGTCGTTGGTGTTTATTGGGACTCCACTCCCTTGACTGCTTCCGCTGGGATATTTAAGGTATATATCAGTTTTACGTTATTTCCATGTGATTGCACTTTGATATATACATTGATGTACTGTGTGTGCCAGCATACTGATCCAGGGATGGCACAGATACACAGAGGCTTGACTCGTCTTGAGTCGGGTCGCTACATAACACCACTAGAGGAAAAACAACATACAACATATCAAATTACCGAACGAATACCAAATTCACATGACTACTATTAGCATGACTTATCCCATGTCCTCAGGAACAAAAGTAACTACTCAAAAAGCATAACCATATTCATGACCAGAGAGTTAATGAGTAGCATCAAGGATCTGAACATAAACTCTTCCACCAAATAATCCAACTAGCATCAACTACAAAGAGCAATCAACACTACTAGCAACCTTACAAGTACCAATCCGAGTCGCGAGATGGAGATTGGTTACATGTGATGAACTAGGGTTTGGAGATGAGATGGTGCTGATGAAGATGTTGATGGTGACGAGTCCCCTCCGATGAGAGGAGTATTGGTGATGACGATGGCGACGATTTCCCCCTCCGGGAGTGAAGTTTCCCCGGTAGGATCGTCCTGCCAGAGCTCTAGATTGGTTCTGCTAAAGTTCCGCCTCCTAGCGGCGGCGAAACCATGAAAAAGCTCCTCCCTGATTTTTTCTGGACCAAACCCTTCATATAGCAAAAGAGGGGGGCAAATGGGCCAGCAGGTTTCCCACAAGCCCTCATGGTGCGGCCTGGGGGGTGGCCGCGCCGTGTAGGCTTGTGGCCAACCCCTGGCGCCCCTCTGGCACTTCTTCGGCCCAGTATTTTTGATAAATCAGGGAAAAAATCCCCGTTGATTTTTACGGCATTTGGAGTTGCGCAGAATAGGTATCTCAACTTTGCTCCACTTTCAGGCTAGAATTCCAGTTGCCGGCATTCTCCCTTTTCATGTAAACCTTGCAAAATAAGAGAGGATAGACATAAGAATTGTACCGTGAAGTGAAATAACAGCCAAAGAAGCGATAAATATCAACATGAAAACATGATGCAAAATGGACGTATCAACTCCCCCAAGCTTAGACCTCGCTTGTCCTCAAGCGAAAGCCTAGCTCAATGAACATGTCCACATGTTTAGGGAGAGAGGTGTCGAAAAAACAAGATATGAACATGCAGGCATCATGATCATGATCATGATCAGAACAACAATACCAACATATAATCTCTCATGCTAAAGTGACAATTCCTTCACAAAGTAAAGCATGGATCACGAACCTTACCGAGAAGTAACAACCGATAGCCTGTAGTCATTGAAGCAATTGCAATTTATCACAACATCAGAAAGAGTCAAATAAGAGCTTGTAAAGCAAATCCACATATTCAGTCATTCTTTCGTTCTCTACAATTGCTACAACTCACGTGGTACTCATGAGAACAAAGTTTGAGCTGGACATAGAGAAAGATAGGGGCTTAGAGTTTTGCCTCCCAACTACTCACCTCAAGGGTAATGTCAACAACAATAATTCATGAATGCCTACCTCCAAGTTGACATATCAATATAGATCTTTCTCAAGCATATGACATTAGCCAAGACAAAGGCGAAATAAGGAATTGGTGAAGATCACCATGACTCTTTCAAGGGAAAAAAGTAAAGGTACAAGATAGGCCCTTCGTAGAGGGAAGCAGAGGTTGTCATGCGCTTTTGAGGTTTGGATGCATGTCCTATTAGTGCGGAGGAACGTCACTTTATATTGCCTCCTATGATAAAGAACTTTATTATGCAGTCTGTCGCTTTTATGTCTTCCTCATCATAGGTTCATACAAAGCTTATTTTCCACACACTAATAGATCATACATATTATAGAGCAATTTTTATTGCTTGCACCGATGACAACTTACTTGAGGGATCTTATTCAATGCATAGGTAGGTATGGTGGACACTCATGGCAAAACTGGTTTGAAGGTTTATGGATGCACAAGTAGTATCTCTACTTGGTGCGACAGGTTTTGGCTAATATGAGGTGGAAGCAATCGTCACATGCTAAGGGATATCTAATCATATAACATTGTTCGGAGCCAAGCAAACACAATTCATTATGCTCTCTTCCTTGTCCAACATCTACTTCTAGGCATGCAATAGTTTAGTGAGTGTTCACAATCATAGATGGTGTCAGAGATGATATATTTATATGTGAACCTCTCCTTCTTTATCACTTCCTATTAATTGCAACCATGACCAAGGTCTACGTTTGCCTACCCTCAACAAGTTTCAATCCTCATTCTTTTTATATGTGAAGCCATCACTTCCCATAAGATCATTACATGATCTTTCATGCTTTTGTTCTATTCTCACTCTTTTGATCATGGCACGAGGCAAAGCCCTTCAACTAAGACACTCTTTATTATATGGCTCACGAGCAAGAATACATTGGGGGTGACACAAAGCAAAACTAAGAACTAAAACACTAAGACTTTTAAACTACTAGAGAAAGAGAAAACTGAAAAGGAAAACTAAAACAAAGGTAAAGGCAAAAGATGTGATGGTGATATGATACCGCGGCAACTCCCCCAAGCTTGGCACAAGCCAAGGGGATTGCCCATACCAATGCTCAGTTGTCTTCCTTTGGTGGTGATGGTGGAGGAGTTGTTGAAGAGGTCTAGAGTTTGTTTAATTTCCACTTGAGCATAAAATTCTGCTCCCTAAGATCATCATTTTCCTCTTCAAGCTTCAACACCCTTTGGCATAATTCATGCTTACTCTCCTGCAAGAAACGAGAAGGGATAAACAAGGTCTTAGGCTTCTTCCTTGAGTCAGGGAGGCTCGACTTCTTGAACTCCACATGAGTGTGTCCAGGTTGAGGTAGAGGAGCCTCCTCTTCGTCGGAACTTGTTTGTTCCTTCCCCTTCGGATCATAATCTTCTTCCTCATCAGTGGTCTAGCCATAAGGATCCACGTCCCCATAGACCTTGGGATCAGCAAGGTAATCAGCCACATAGCTCTCCCCCTCTGAGTCCTGAGAAGACATCTTGACCTAGATCTACGGTAGAAAACAGGCTCGAAACGAAAAACACATGAAATCTGCGTGATGCAGGGGTCAGATCAAACGGAAGTATATATAATGATTTTTTTCAGACCATAAGGAGTACCCTGCACGAAAATGGAGTCCGGGAGGCACACGAGGTGGCCACAAGCCCTCACGGCGCGACCAGGGGGTGGGCCCACCTCGTGCAGGCTTGTCGCCTCCTCGCGCACTTTCCAGACTACTTCCAATTTTTGTATTTTTTCAAATATTCCAAAACGGAGAAAATTTCCTACTGGAAAAGTTTTGGACTCTGTTTTCTTACCGAATCACATACCTCTTCGTTTTGAGAGTATGAAACAGGCTGATAAATATCCCTTAGGTATTCTTCCGGAGTTATGGTATTGATGATATTGCTTTCAACATTTATGGGAGTACCTGAGATATAATGCTTGATTCTTTGCCCATTTACCACTCTCGGACAATTACCTTCCATGTTGTTGATCTTGATAGCACCGGAACGATATACTTCCTCAACAACATAGGGACCTTCCCATTTAGAGAGAAGCTTGCCCGCAAATAATCTTAAACGAGATTTATATAGCAAGACATAATCACCTACGTTGAACTCACGCTTTTGTATCCTCTTATCATGCCACCTCCTAACCTTCTCTTTGAACAGCTTGACATTCTCATATGCCTGAGTTCTCCACTCATCAAGCGAGCTAATATCAAATAACCTCTTCTCACCGGCAAGTTTGAAATCAAAGTTGAGCACTTTGATTGCCCAATAAGCTTTATGCTCTAGCTCAAGAGGTAAATGACATGCTTTACCGTACACCATTTTGTACGGAGACATGCCCATGAGATTCTTATAGGCAATTCTATAAGCCCATAGTGCATCATCGAGCTTCTTAGACCAATTCTTTCTAGACCCGTTGACAGTCTTTTGCAGAATTAGTTTAATCTCTCTATTACTTAGATCTACTTGACCACTGGACTGAGGGTGATAGGGAGACGCAATTCTATGGTTGACATCGTACTTAGCAAGCGTTTTACGGAAATCACCATGAATGAAGTGTGAACCACCGTCGGTCATTAGATATCTAGGGACTCCAAATCTAGGGAAGATAACTTCTTTCAACATCCTGATAGAAGTGTTGTGATCAGCACTACTAGTGGGGATAGCTTCTACCCACTTAGTGACATAATCAACAACAACTAGGATATGAGTATACCCGATGGATTTTGGAAAAGGTCCCATATAATCAAAGCCCCAGACATCAAATGGTTCAATGCCAAGTGAATAGTTCATAGGCATTTCCTGACGTTTGCTAATATTACCTATTCTTTGACATTCGTCACAATACAAGACAAACTTACGGGCATCCTTGAAGAGAGTGGACCAATAGAAACCTGATTGCAATACCTTATGTGCAGTTCTATCTCCCGCATGGTGTCCTCTGTAGGCCTCGGAGTGGCACTTCTGTAGGATCTGTCCCTGTTCATGTTCAGGTACACAATGTCTAATAACACCATCTACTCCTTCCTTATAAAGGTGAGGATCATCCCAAAAGTAATGTCTCAAGTCAAAGAACTTCTTTTGCTGGTATGTGAAACTAGGTGGTATGTATTTGGCAACGATATAGTTTGCATAATCAGCATACCACGATGCACTACGTGAAGCATTGATGACATTCAATTGCTCATCGGGAAAGCTATCATCAATAGGTTGTGGGTCATCAAGAACGTTCTCCAACCTAGACAAGTTATCTGCTATGGGGTTATCAGCACCCTTCCTGTCGACAATGTGCAAATCAAATTCTTGTAGCAAGAGAACCCATCTTATAAGTCTAGGTTTAGCATCCTTCTTCTCCATGAGGTACTTAATAGCAGCATGATCAGTGTGAATAGTGACTTTGGAGTCAACTATGTAAGACCTAAACTTTTAACATGCAAAGACGACTGCTAAAAATTCCTTCTCCGTAGTAGCATAGTTTCTTTGGGCACCGTCTAGAGTTTTACTAGCATAGTGAATAACATTCAACTTCTTATCGACTCTTTGCCCTAGAACAACACCAACAACATAATCGCTAGCATCACACATGATTTCAAAAGGTAAGTTCCAATCAGGTGGTTGAATAATAGGTGCAGTTATCAAAGCCCTCTTAAGTATTTTGAAGGCTTCCTCAAAATCATCGTCAAAGACAAAAGGAATATCCTTCTGCAAGAGATTGGTAAGAGTCCTAGAAATCTTAGAGAAGTCTTTAATGAACCTTCTATAGAAACCAGCATGACCAAGGAAACTTCTTATACCTTTGATATCTATGGGGTATGCCATTTTCTCGATTGCGTCAACCTTAGCCTTATCGATTTCAATACCTCTTTCAGAAATTTTATGTCCTAAGACGATGCCTTCATTAACCATGAAGTGGCACTTCTCTCAATTCAAGACAAGATTGGTATCTTTACATCTCTGCAAGACTCGATCAAGGTTGCTGAGGCAATCATCAAAGGAAGACCCGTAAACAGAGAAGTCATCCATGAAAACCTCGACAATCTTTTCACAAAAGTCAGAGAATATAGCCATCATACATCTTTGAAAGATGGCAGGTACATTACGTAAGCCAAAAGGCATACGTCTATAAGCAAAGGTACCAAAAGGGTAGGTGAAAGTGGTTTTCTCCTGATCAGATTGTGCAATTGGTATTTGGGAGAAACCAGAATAACCGTCTAGAAAGCAGAAGTGTGTCTGTTTGGACAACCTTTCTAGCATTTGGTCGATAAAAGGCAAAGGGTAATGATCTTTCCTAGTGGCTTTATTCAACTTCCTAAAATCGATCACCATCCTATAGCCAACAATAATCCTTTGTGGGATCAATTCATCGTTATCATTAGGGACAACAGTAATGCCTCCCTTCTTAGGAATGCAATGCACCGGACTCACCCAATCGCTGTGAGCAACAGGATAAATGATACCTGCTTCCAGGAGCTTTAGTATTTCTTTTCTTACTACTTCTTTCATCTCAGGATTCAATCTCCTTTGATGATCAGCAACTGGTTGAAGTCAGGATCAGTTATAATCTTGTGCTGGCATAGAGTGAGACTAATGCCCTTAAGATCATCAAGAGTGTATCCAATAGCAGCACGGTGCTTCCTCAGAGTTTTTAGTAACTTATTTTATTCATGCTCTCAGAGGCTAGCACTAATTATAACAGGATATATCTCTTTTTCATCAATATAGGCATACTTAAGAGTATCAGGCAACTGTTTAAGCTCGAACACAGGATCACCCTTTGGTGGGGGTGGATCCCCAAGCAGTTCAACACGCAGATTATTCTTAAGGATAGGATATTGTTCTAAGACAACTCTATATATCTCATCCCTTTCATCCATATGCATATCATTCTCATGCTCAAGCAAGTATTGCTCTAAGGGATCAGTAGGGGGCACGACAATAGAACCTAAGGAAATAGTTTCATCCTTACTAAGCAACTCCTTTCATGAGGTTGACTACCAAACTTGGAGAAGTTGAACTCATGTGACATGCCTTCAAAGCCAACAGTGACAGTTTGCTTCTCATAGTCAATATGAGCAATGACGGTATTGAGAAAAGGTCTGCCAAATATGATGGGACAAAAGCTATCTTGTGTGGTAGCAAGAACGAGGAAATCAGCAGGATACTTCGTTTTACCAGACAAGACTTCAACATGCCTAACAATTCCCACAGGGCAGATAATATCTCTATTGGCAAGCTAAATAGTGACATCAATAGGCTCTATCTCAATAGGTGCAATCTCATCTTTGATTGCATCGTATAAGGATTGAGGTATTGCACTAACACTAGCACCCACGTCACATAAACCATGGTAACAATGATCTCCTATCTTAACAGAAACCACAGGCATGCCAACAACAGGCCTATGTTTGTCTCTAATGTGAGGTTTAGCAATTCTAGCAGCATCTTCACAGAAGTGAATATTGTGTCCCTCAACATCGTCGAACATAAGATCTTTGATAATAGCAATGCTAGGTTCAACTCTAATTTGCTCAGGGGGTGTAGGTGTTCTAATGTAGCCTCTACGCATCACAGTTGAAGCTTTAGAATGATCCTTTATCCTAACAGGGAAAGGTGGTTTCTCAATGTAAGCACTGGGAACAACAGGATCATTATAGGCAATGACTTTCTCTTCAACTGGAGTGGGTTTAACTACATTGACTTCTAAAGGAGGATGATATTTAAACCACTTCTCTTTGGGGAGATCAATATGAGCAGCAAAAGATTCACAGAATGAAGCTACTATCTCAGAGTCAAGTCCATACTTAGCGCTAAAATCACTAAAGGTATTTGTCTCAACAAAGGATTTAACGCAATCAAACGTGAAATTCATACCTGACTCCTTACCTTCTTCAAGATCCCAATCTTCAGAGTTGCGTTTAATTCTCTCCAATAAATTCCATTTGAAGTCAATATCTCTCTTCATAAAAGAACCAGTACAAGAAGTGTCAAGCATGGTGCGATCATCATGAGAAAGCCGAGCATAGGAGTTCTGAATGATAATTTCTCTCGAGAGCTGATGATTGGGGCATGAATATAGCATTGATTTAAGCCTCCCCAAGCTTGCGCGATGCTTTCTTTGTCACGAGGCCAAAACTTATAAATATAATTCCGATCACGATGTACTAAATGCATAGGATAAAACTTTTGATGAAATGCAATTTCAACCGATTGTAGTCCCATGATCCAGTATCATCACATAGCCTATACCATGTCAACACCTTATCCTTCAAAGATAAAGGAAAGACCCTCTTCTTGACCTCATCCTCGGGCAAACCTGCAAGCTTAAATGAAGCACAAACTTCATCTACATAGATTAGATGCAAGTCTGGATGTGATGTTCCATCTCCTGTAAAAGGATTAGCCAGCAGTTTCTCAAGCATACCTGAAGGAAATTCAAAGCGAATATGTAGTGCCCTAGATGTAATCCTTCCATATTTGGAACCTTCTCTATGTGGGTCCCCCATGTCAATGCTATGAGAGAGCCCATGCTCATTATGTCATGTGATGTCACCTTATTAATTACTCTTCCTTTGCATGCATGCATTCCATATCATGCCATGTGTTCTTGTTGTTGCATTGTGTTCTTGTGATTTCATGTGTTGCCTTGTGATGATGTGCATGTGGTGTATAGCTTGTGTGGGGTGATGCATGTGATAGTATTTGCATAGGTTTAAAACCATCCTCCCTCTCTCTCTAAATCCTACTCTATGTCAAGTTGCACTTCTTCCTTTCCCCTTTAAAAATGCTCATGTGTTAGCTTTGATTTGTGGTAGTTGAGAGCCTGTGTTATCTCTTTTGGCATGAAGTGGGAAGATTGTCTGCCTTTCGCGGAATTCTCGTATAACAACAGTTATCGAGCTAGTTCTGGCAAGGCTCCGTTTGAAATTCTCTATGGCAGGAAGTGCCGTACTCCGCTCAACTGGTCCGAGACCGGCGAGCGTCAGATCCTTGGCAAGGATATGATAGAAGAAGCTGAGGAGATGTGTCAGATCATTCGCGACAACCTCAGAGCAGCTCAGTCCCGCCAGAAGAGCTATTATGATAGCAAGCACCATGACATGTCTTATGAGCTTGATGACTTTGTCTATCTCAAGGTGTCTCCTATGAAGGGTATGCAGCGCTTTGGCATCAAAGGCAAGCTTGCGCCTCGTTTCGTTGGTCCGTTCAGAGTGGTTGGCAAGAGAGGCGACCTTGCGTACCAGTTCGAGCTTCCGTCAACCTTTGCAAATGTCCATGATGTGTTCCATGTTTCTCAGCTTCGGAGGTGTTTCAAGACCCCTGAGCGCACTGTGCATCTTCAAGACATCGACCTTCAGCCTGACCTTTCTTATCGTGAGCATCCAGTTGCGGTTCTCGAGGCGACTGAGCGCAAGACCCGTAACAAGACTGTCAAATTTCTCAAAGTGCAGTGGTCACACCATTCCGATAAAGAGGCTACGTGGGAACGCGAGGATCACCTCCGTTCCGAATTTCCCGATTTCTTTCAGTCTTAGATCTCAAGGGCGAGATCTTCTTTGTAGTGTGGGAGAGTTTGTAGTGCCCCAGATGTAATCCTTCCATATTTGGAACCTTCTCTATGTGGGTCCCCCATGTCAATGCTATGAGAGAGCCCATGCTCATTATGTCATGTGATGTCACCTTATTAATTACTCTTCCTTTGCATGCATGCATTCCATATCATGCCATGTGTTCTTGTTGTTGCATTGTGTTCCTGTGATTTCATGTGTTGCCTTGTGATGATGTGCATGTGGTGTATAGCTTGTGTGGGGTGATGCATGTGATAGTATTTGCATAGGTTTCAAACCATCCTCCCTCTCTCTCTAAATCCTACTCTATGTCAAGTTGCACTTCTTCCTTTCCCCTTTTAAAAATGCTCATGTGTTAGCTTTGATTTGTGGTGGTTGAGAGATGTGAATTGCTGGTTTTGAATGCGTGTTTTAAAGGTGCACAAAATTACAAAGCAGATCAACCAATACTGTTTTGTGAAATATTATCTGCTCCTAAAAATCTTGATCTTATTTTAGTTAAATAGGTCATATTTTATATGACCAGGGGGTATTTTCTTTTGAATTTAACCCAGTAGTTTTTTTGCCTTGTATTATTTGTTTTATTTCTGGGCTTTCTTTTAAATAGAACAGGTGCAGGGTTCCTTTTCTTTTTCTAGCGCACTAAGTGGGCTCCCTCCCACTTAGCGGCCCATCTCCCCCTCCCTCGCGCATAGGAGCCCAACCCCGCTCCTCCTTCTCCCACCTGACGCCGTTCCCTCCCAGTGCGTTCTTTTCCGTCAGGCAGAGAGAGAGCGAGCAGTAACACCGTGCACAAACGTCGAGGTCCCCCATATAACATGGCGTTCGTGCCTTCCCCCTCGCATAGGGTTCCTCTCCATTCCCTCCTGCCGCCGCCACCTCTCCCCATCTCCATCTCATCTTCTTCCATCCTCCTCTGGTAAGTTCTGTAGATAGGCCAGAGAAGGTGCCCGCGTCTACCCCGCCGTCATCATCGTCTCCGACGCCGTCCGCCATGTCCGGGAGCTCGGGGTGGTTCCCCGCGATCCATTCCCGGCGCTAGGAGCCCCGGGGATCGACCACACCGATGGCCCGAGCTCACCAAGGCCGTGCTCCTGGTGTTCTGCTTCTCCTTCTTCTTCGGTTCTGCACAGCGACGTCTTCGACTAATTCTTCCCCTCCGGCCGGCCTCCTCCTTCAGATCGGCCCCTCTTCCTCCCAAGGTGAGACCTAGCACCTCCCCTTCCTTCTTCCCCCCTAGATCGGCCGGATCCGAGGAAAACCTGTCGCCGTGTTCCCTTTGTTGTAGTTCGTCAGTACTGCAGCTGATGTTGGTGCAGTGGGGTGGCGATCCCGTGGTGTGCAGAAGTAGTAGTAGCTGATGTAGAAGCGGTAGATGTAGTTCTTTCAGGCGCAGCAGCAGCAACGGTCTTGCTGTCGTGCAGAGCATGCCGACCCCCCTGTCACCATGATCTCTGCCGAGCAGAGTACTTGCAGGTGCTCCGCTGCCGTGTGATGATGTGTGTGTGCGTGCTTCTTGCTAGATGATGTAGTGGATGTGTGTGTGTTGGGAAGAGGGGTTCCCCCCTCTTAGTGCCTCGTTGCATGTGGTGGTGGCTCCTTCGGTGGCGCAGCAGCAGTAGCAGCACGGCGAGGTGCCGGCGCTCCTTCTCTGTTGTCGCCGGCACGTCTGTCAGTTATCGTGTCCGCATCTATCAGCAGCAGTAGTATACCTTGATCGCGACCCTCCTCTATTCAAGCATCGTAGCGTAGCCCAGTGGTATGTGGTGTGGTGTGCCTGTGGTGAGGGCACGGGTTCGATCCCCCCTCGGCGCTATTTTTCTGTTCCTGTTTTTGTTACCTGCACAGTAGCCAGCAGAGAGCATACCCTGCTCCCTTGCCCTTATTTGTCGAGCAAGGGCCTCTCAGCCCAGTGGTGTGCTGCAGAGTTGCACACCAGAGGCACAGGGGTTCGACCCCCAGGGTGCCCTTTTATTTTCTTTTCCCTGTTATTTATTTTTCCTTTTTGCTCTTTTGCTTGCTTGATGTTTGTGCATTGAACTTAGATGGCAGAGGGCATTTTATTGGTTTTCTTTGCTGCTATAGAATGGCCATATGATGTGATGTGTGTATGTGTTCTTGAGAGAGGTATGTGTGTGTGTGTGTGTGTGTGCAGACACTTGATGCTTGCCAAATGTGCATGTGTGTGTGTGGTGCCTCCATTGTAGTTGTTGCAAGTGTAGGTGGTGTGTGTTCTTTTGCTTGTGTGTCTAGATAGGTGGCAAGATATGTGCATGTGTGTGTGAGTGTTGCACACACATGAGGTGTTGCTAGTGTAGGTATGCATGTGTGTGTAAGTGCCTTATGCATGTGTTAGCATTCTATTGTGTTGTTAGCATGTGTATGTGGTGTGGTTTCATCTAGGTGATATGCATATGAGTTGATGTTATGCATTGGAGAAAACAGCCCCACTTTGCAACACTTGTGCTCCTCCTCATGTGCATATGTGAGATGGCATCGTGATTTGTATGTGTGGATAGCTTGGTAGAAGTGGTTGTGAAGTTCATGTGCATGACACAAACATGGGGTTCAAACCCCCATGTCACTTTGTCATTGTGCACATGAGCTCAACCATGTAGTAGTTGATATAGTGAAACTACATGAAATGATGCACTATTCACTAGGCATGATTTGGAGTAGTTTCCTCTTCCTTAATTTGTGGTCACTTGTTCCAAGTAAGTGCCCACATATTATATATGATTTTGTGGTACAATTTCCCAAGGAATCTATTGGTGAACCTATATTTGCCATTGGAACATTTTCCGGAAAGGTCATATTTGCATTTTCTTCTAAGTTTAGAGCTTGGTTCCATGCATGGTGATGTGCTCTTGTATTTGATTCTTAGTTGTGGTAGTAGAGGGTGACCCCCTATACCACATATGGGTTTCAATTCATGATTTGGAATCCATGTGTGCAAGTTGTGCCCATCCAAAGTAGACTTGTGGCTGAAATTCCAGCTTAGTGAAAATCTGGAATTTTCACTAAGTCTGAGAATCTGGAAATATTTTGTTCTCCTGTAGATGAGGTTGTGCTGGTCATTGTGTTGTGATCTAGCCTTAGTTCAGTGCTAGTAATTTGTACCTGATATGTGTTTGAAGCTCCCTGTCAAATTTCATCCCATTTGGAGTCCTGTAGTTTATGTTTTGGCTGCTTCAAAAAGCTTCAGAACAAAGACAGAAAGTCAGGTACAGGAATTTTCACCAAGTCCCTGAGATCTGATGGTTTTGGGAAAGTTTGCAGCCTTGTAACTTCCTGTGCTTAACTCCTTTAGGTGTGATTCTTGATTGTGCTTGTAGTATTCTTGGTTGTCTACAGCCACATATATTATTTGTCATATTTGGAGGGCTGTAGCTATGTTGCATGTAGCTCACAAAGTGCTAAGATGCAGATTATGGCAGATTGTGTAGTATTGTCATTTTGATGTTTGTGAGTGCTTAGTTGATGTTGTGGTGTTCTTCCATGCTCTAATCCATTCATATTGGGTTGTTATATGTCTTGGCAACCTGGGAATACCAGATTTGTGCCATTTGAGTGTGTGGTGTTGATTCTTACACGTAGGGCTTCATATCTTGTTTCGTTGATTCCCGTTGATCCCTAGCTCCGATTGTAATGTTCTTTATATGGTTTTTCATCGATTTCTCGAGAGGCATCTGATCATGTCATTCTAATGCATGTAAAAATAGCTTAGGGTAAAGTTATGTCCAGAAACTTGTAGTAGTTTCTTTTGCTTGTGCTAGTGATAGAAATAGTGATGCATGCTCATTTTTCATCTCATGCATCATGTGCTTGTTGCATCTTGAGGTGCTGTTGTTCATTGGATGTTATTCTTATGTTGTGTACCACCGGGATCGGAGAACGAGTACGTGGATTCGGGAGAGTACGTGCAGGACGAACAAGAACCATTCCAAGCTGAGGATATCACAGGCAAGATGATATGACCTTGATTCCATCTCTAGACTTGTTATGCTAGTTTGCATTTCCATGTCATATTGCTTTCTGCCTACCACTGAAATATTTGCCTCTTCATATGCCATGAACCCAAACACTGATCCCTTCCTAGCAAAACTTGAATGGCTAAGTAGGCTTTGCTCAGCTACTAATGTTAGCGTTGCTAGATGCAGGTGCTTTGACTCATGTGATAACATGAGCTTGATATCATTATCATAAATTCTGTTATTTAATTAATGCATCTATATTCTTGGTAAATGACGGGAGGCCTAGCCTTTTGCCGGGTGCTTTGTTCTGTTATTGCCGCCTTAGTTACCGGCTACCGGTGTTTGATTCCATAATGAGCGCTCCTAACACGTTCGGGGTTGTTATGGGCCCCCCCCTCGATAAATCGCGTAGTGCTAAGGCTTGTCCGGCAGGACCCAACATTGGTTTTATTGCTAATCACTTAATAATCCGCATAGGGAATAGCTACCCCGAGGAATTTAATCAACAACTCGGGCCAGTGCTCCTCATGAGTGTTGGTCCAATCACCTAGCAGTCGGCAAGACCACCCCAAGGAAACTTGAGGTTTGGTCCTTGTCCACTTTGCATAGATGGTGTTGTCCTGAGACTGAGATACGCGACTCTTATCGGGTCGTCGACACACCAGGAGGTCATGCTAGCCTTGTCTTACCTTAGCAGTATATCTTGCGTATAGGAATCCCAGTGAAGCTTTGGTTTCCCCCAGAGTTGAGGTTTTCCTCTAAGGAATCCGACGAGATCACGAGCATCGTGATAGAGGATTACTTTGCGGCCTGTGTACGTTTGTGATGGACTAGTTGGAGCACCCCTGTAGGGTTTAATCTTTCGAAAAGCTGTGCCCGCGGTTATGTGGCAACTTGGAATATCTTGTTAACATCCGGTATTAGATAACTCAAACATAAGCTAATAAAATTGCCAACTGTGTGCGTAACCGTGAGTGTCCCCTTGAAGATCTCTCTTCGATCGGGAACACGGTGGGGTTATGAATGCCGTAGGTAGGTGTTCAGGATCACTTAGTGATCAAGTAATCATGACCGCTAGTGTAGACCACCTTCATAAATGCTACGTAAGTTAGCCACCCAAATCAAGCTTAGGATGCTGCAACCTTAAACACTTCACCTTATCCTACCTAATAGCTTGACTAGTTCTGGCACCAGGGTCTTAGATTGCTAAGTCCCCATGGCTCACGGATTCCTCCAAAATCCCAACAGGTATAGGTACCCCAGAGACAGATGATCCCGACGGCACTCAGCTGGCGTGGTAGTACGACGAGGAGACAGACCGCCTTTACGTGAACTATCCAGAAGATTGAGGCGTGGTCGAGATCGTGGGCCTGCACACAGGGTAGCATAGCATTTCTATGTTTTGTAGTCCGTAGCAGAACTACCTTGGTTCTATGTGTGATGTACTCTGAGATATTTATGAGAAGGCAATTGAATCCCTGATTGTCTATTTTTATTATTATGTATGTGCTGTGTTACCCGCTTGCGAGACGCTTAGATGCGCTCCTTTCCAATTCGGGGCCTCGATCCCCAGATCGGAAAGGACCACATCTTGGTCGTTACAAGTTAGGTGCAGCAGGTTGAGGAGCAACTATTTGTGCTTCTGTTCGAGGTGAAGATACCCCGAACAAGCCCCTCAGAGGATTAGTATCCATAGTGACAAGTGACAATAAATTTCGGCACACTATATGAATGTTTCCTTACCAAGTTCCACTTACCAAAGGCGCTTCACTCCCCGGCAACGACGCCAGAAAAGAGTCTTGATGACCCACAAGTATAGGGGACCAATCATAGTCCTTTCGATAAGTAAGACTGTCGAACCCAACGAGGAGCAGAAGGATCTGACAAGTGGTTTTCAGCAAGGAAATATCTGCAAGCACTGAAATTGTCGGCAACAAGTGATTGTGTGGTGAGATGATTCGTAGCAAGAAACAAGTAATAAAAGTAGCAACGGTGCAGCAAAGTGGCCCAATCCTTTTTGTAGCAAGGGACAAGCCTGGACAATGTCTTATAGGAGGAAAAACGCTCCCGAGGACACACGGGAATTTCTGTCATGCTAGTTTCATCATGTTCATATGATTCGCGTTCGTTACTTTGATAGTTTGATATGTGGGTGGACCGGTGCTTGGGTACTTCCCTTAATTGGACAAGCATCCCACTTATGATTAACCCCTTTCGCAAGCATCCACAACTACGAAAGAAGAATTAAGACAAAGTCTAACCATAGCATTTAACTAGTGGATCCAAATCAGCCCCTTACGAAGCAACGCATAAACTAGGGTTTAAGCTTCTGTCACTCTAGCAACCCATCATCTACTTACTACTTCCCAATGCCTTCCTCTAGGACCAAATAATGGTGAAGTGTTATGTAGTTGACGTTCACATAAAACCACTAGAGGAAAAACAACATACAACATATCAAATTACCGAACGAATACCAAATTCACATGACTACTATTAGCATGACTTATCCCATGTCCTCAGGAACAAAAGTAACTACTCACAAAGCATAATCATATTCATGACCAGAGAGGTAATGAGTAGCATCAAGGATCTGAACATAAACTCTTCCACCAAATAATCCAACTAGCATCAACTACAAAGAGTAATCAACACTACTAGCAACCTTACAAGTACCAATCGGAGTCGCGAGACGGAGATTGGTTACAAGTGATGAACTAGGGTTTGGAGATGAGATGGTGCTGATGAAGATGTTGATGGTGACAAGTCCCCTCCGATGAGAGGAGTGTTGGTGATGATGATGGTGACGATTTCCCCCTCCGGGAGGGAAGTTTCCCCGGCAGGATCGTCCTGCCGGAGCTCTAGATTGGTTCTGCTCAAGTTCCGCCTCGTGGCGGTAGAGAAACCATGAAAAAGCTCCTCCCAGATTTTTTCTGGACGAAACCCTTCATATAGAAAAAGAGGGGGGCAAGTGGGCCAGCAGGTTGCCCACAAGCCTTCATGGCGCGGCCTGGGGGGTGGCCGCGCCGTGCAGGCTTGTGGCCAACCCCTAGCGCCCATCTGGCACTTCTTCGGCCCAATATTTTTGATAAATCAGGAAAACAATCCTCGTTGATTTTTACGGCGTTTGTAGTTGCACATAATAGGTATCTCAACTTTGCTCCACTTTCAGGCTAGAATTCCAGTTGCCGGCATTCTCCCTCTTCATGTAAAGCTTGCAAAATAAGAGAGAAAAGGCATAAGAATTGTACCGTGAAGTGAAATAACAGCCAAAGAAGCGACAAATATCAACATGAAAACATGATGCAAAATGGACGTATCAGGGAGCGGTAGTAAAAAATTACTACCGCTCCGGGGGCGGTACTACCGCTACAGGAGCGGTACTACCGCTCACACGAGGACTGGTACTACTGCTGGATACTGAATCTGCTGTAACTTTCGCATACGGACTCCGAATTCAACGAAACCAAGTTTGTTGGAACGCTAACGACATGGTCTAACACAATATTGATATAAATATAAATAAGAATCAAGTGAGAGAAGTCCCATAATAAAATGGTGAGAACCCTTCTTCGAATAAGACCGATAAAAACTCCCAACCTCGAAAACATCATAGAAGATGCATATGGACTCCGATTTCGATGAACTCGAGCGTGTAATGAAGATGACCATAAGCTCTAAAACTCACAAATAGAAATATAAAACAAGAACCAAGAAGTATGATGCAAGGATGCAAATGGTTTGAGCTCTCAACGAACGATACGATCAAGCTACTCACTTGAGAGCTCCCCTTGATAGTACGACAATCTATCCTAAAACAGAAAACCTATCAAGGGAAAACCTATACCTTGAACCTCATCCTCTTGAGCTAGATGACAATGATCCTGGCTTCCTCAAGATGGACTGATACGTCTCCAACGTATCTATAATTTTTGATGGTTCCATGCTATGATCTTGTCAAACTTTGGATGTTTTGTATGCCTTTTATATATTTTTTTGGGACTAACTTATTAACTCAGTGCCAAGTGCTAGTTCCTGTTTTTCCATGTTTTTGACCCCTTTCAGAGGAGGATTATGAACGGAGTCCAAACGGAATAAAACTTCCGAAAATATTTTTTCCGGATCGGAAGAAGATCGGGAGACTTGAGACCCAAGGCACGGGGTCCTCGGGGACCCCACAAGCCCTCATGGCGCGGCCAGGGGGGAGCACGCACCGTCCAGGCTTGTGGGCTCCCTGGGCCACCTCTTCCCTAGGTTTCGCGCCTATATATTCCCTAAAAATCCATAAAAAATCAGGAGATCATCGAAAGTACTTTTCCGCCGCCGTAAGTTTCTGTCTCCGCAAGATCCCATCTGGGGCACGTTCTGGTGCCCTGCCGGAGAGGGGATTCGGACACGGAGGGCTTCTTCATCAACACCATGACCTCTCCAATGATGCGTGAGTACTTCACCATAGACCTATGGGTCCATAGCTAGTAGCTAGATGGCTTCTTCTCTCCCTTGGATCTTGAATACAAAGTTCTCCATGATCTTCATGCAGATCTATCTGATGTAATATTCTTTTGCGGTGTGTTTGTCGAGATCTGATGGATTGTGGATTTATGAGCAGATTATCTATGAATCTTATTTGAATTTCTTCTGATCTCTCTTATGCATGATTTCATATGCTTGTAATTCTCTTCGAGTTGTGGGTTTTGTCTGGCCAACTAGATCTATGATTCTTGCAATGGGAGAAGTGCTTGGTTTTGGGTTCATACCGTGCGGTGACCTCACCCAGTGACAGAAGGGGTAGCGAGGCGCGCATCGTGTTGTTGCCATCAAGGGTAAAAAGATGGGGTTTTCATCATTGGTTTGAGATTATCCCTCTACATCATGTAATCTTGCTTAAGGCGTTCCTCTGTTCGTCATGAACTCAATATACTAGATGCATGCTGGATAGAGGTCGATGTGTGGAGTAATAGTAGTAGATGCAAAAAGTATCGGTCTACTTGTCTCGGACGTGATGCCTATATGTATGATCATTGCCTTAGATATCATCATGCCGTTGCACGGTTCTATTAATTGCTCGACAGTAATTTGTTCACCCACCGTGATACTTGCTATTTTGAGAGAAGCCTCTAGTGAACACTATGGCCCCCGGGGTCTACTCCACACCATATTTTCAGCCTTACACTTTTTACTTCGTTGCACTTTCCGTCTTCATATCTCACTTTGCAAACAATCTTGAAGGGATTGACAACCCCATTATAGCGTTGGGTGCAAGCTCTTTTGTGTTTGTGCAGGTACTCTGGACTTGATGAGATTCTCCTACTCGATTGATACCTTGGTTCTCAAACTGAGGGAAATACTTACTGCTCCTGTGCTGCATAACCCTTTCCTCTTCAAGGAAAAAACCAATGCAAGCAAGTCTCTGTCAACGTGTCAATTTCTGGCGCTGTTGTTTGAGAAGTAGCAGAAGGAGTTCTGGCGCCGTTGCCAGGGAGGAACAACTCAAGAACTCATCCAAGTAAGTGCCGCAAACTCATCTCTTGCATTTACTTTGTTTGCCAGTTGCCTCTCGTTTTCCTCTCCCCCACTTCACCAAGTTGCCTTTTTCATTTTCCCTTTCTTTCGCTTGCTTTTCTGTTTGCCTGTGTTGCCATGTGCCTTCAATATGCTTGCATCTTTGCTTGCTGAAAATCTATTGATATGGATCCTCATCCACTTGCTAATCTCTTTAAGAGATCCAATTATGTTGATCCAATTGCTAGTGAGTTGAGTGCACTTGACTTCCTCTATGGAGTTTTCCTTGAGATGCGTGAATCTAAAAATCGTGATGAAGAAATTTATGAAGTGATTCACGAGGGATCCTTGAATGAAAAGCATGATTGCAATGGTTTCACTATAAATCCTATTAGTGTCAATCATGCTAGAAATATGCAAAACCCTAAGCTTGGGGATGCTAGTTTTGCTTTGTCCCCTACTTGTTGCAATGATCATGATTGGGGTAATGATTTTTCTTATGATCTTGAAAATTTGTTTAAACCTCATGATGATTGTGATAATTGCAATAATATTGAAAGTGGGTTTGGAGAAGTCAAGACTTTAGTTGATGATAATCCCACTATTTTTGAAGAGCGTCAACTTTGCATGCATGTGGATCATGAAAAGAATATCCTTTGTGATAGCTATATTCTTGAATTTTATTATGATCCCACATGTAATTGCTATGAGAGAGGAAAATATTGTGGTAGAAACTTTCATGTTACCAAATCACCTCTCGTTATGTTGAGATTGATATTGCCTGTTTCTTCTTCCGTGCATATGGTAACTATTGGTTGTCTTGACAATCCGTTTTCCTATAAAATTCCTATGCATAGGAAGTATGTTAGACTTATATGTGATTTTCACATGCTTTATGATGCTCTTGTTGTGCTTCAATTCTTGTCTTTTGTGTGAGCATCATTGAATTATCAATGCCTAGCTAAGGACGTTAAACAATAGCGCTTGTTGGGAGGCAACCCAATGAATTTATCTTTATCTTTATGTTTTGTTGCGTCCAAACCATCATAATTCTGTTATGATTGTGTTTTTGTGTTTCTTTTTGTGTTTGTGCCAAGCAAAACCTTTATGATTGGTTTGGCGATGGTTGTTTGATCCTGCTGGAAAAAGACAGAAACTTTTTGCTCACGAGATGATTTTTCATTTTTATTTAGAAAGAGATTTTGAGTTGATTACTTTTGATTCTGATTGATATGCTATTTTCCCAGGCACTCGTAATTGTTCAGAATTTTTGAGGTACCAGAAGTATACGAAGTATACAGATTGCTACAGACTGGTCTGTTTTTGACAAATTCTGTTTTTGTTGAGTTGGTTGCTTGTTTTGAAGAAACTATGGTTAGTATCGGGGGGGGGGGGGGTACTAGCCATGGAAAAGTGAGGATACAGTAGCCCAACACCAATATAGTTGAATTCAAGTTTGCTACAGTACCAAAAGAAGTGGTAGTTTGTTTTCTTGTGCTAATGTTATCACGAGTTCCTGTTTAAGTTTTGTGTTGTGAAGTTTTCAAGTTTTGGATGATGCTCTCATGGACAAAGAGATAAGGAGTGGAAAGAGCTCAAGCTTGGGGATTACCAAGGCATCCCAAGCCAAATTCAAGGACACCAAAAAGCCTAAGCTTGGGGATGCCCCGGGAAGGCATCCCCTCTTTCGTCTTCAATCCATCGGTAACATTACTTGGAGCTATATTTTTATTCACCACATGATATGTGTTTTGCTTGGAGCGTCTTGTATCGTAGGAGTCTTTTATTTTTGTTGTGTCACAATCATCCTTATTGCACACCTTTTTGAGAGAGAGAGACATGCACTCATCGTGATTTTGCTAGAATGCTCATAGTGCTTCACTTATATCTTTTGAGCTAGAGAATTTTGCTCTATGTGCTTCACTTATATCTTTTAGAGCACGGCGGTGCGTGACTTGGTAGTTGGCTTATGCTATGAAAGTAGTCCCAAAGGTGATAGGTACCCAAAGAGGATACAAAAACCTAAATCTTCATGTGCATTGAGTAGAAAGAGAAGTTTTGATTCCTCTCAATTAGTTTTGAGACGTGGATTTTGTAATATTAAGAGTTCTGTTATTAAGGTGTTGTGAATCTAGAAATACTTGTGTTGAAGTTAGTGATTCCCGTAGCATGCACGTATGGTGAACCGCTATGTTAGGAAGTCGGAGCATAATTGATCTATTGATTGTCATCCTTTGTGTTGAGGTTGGGATCGCGCGATGGTTTACACCTACCAACCCTTCCCCTAGGAGTATGCGTTTAGCACTTTGTTTCGATTACTAATAAAAACTTTCGCAACAAGTATGTGAGTTCTTCATCACTAATGTGAGTCCATGGTATAGATGCACTTTCACCTTCCACCTTTGCTAGCCTCTCTAGTGCCGCGCAATTCTCGCTGGTACACAAACCCACCACATGCCTTCCTCAAAACAACCACCATACCTACCTACTATGACATTTTCATAGCCATTCCGAGATATATTGCCATGCAACTCCCACTGTTCCGTCTCATGACTTGTGCCGTCACTCTCATATTGCCATTGCATGATCGTAAGATAGCTAGCGAGATGTTTCAACGTCATACGCCAAGCTAGATCGTTGCACATCCCGGTACACTGCCGGAGGCATTTCCTATAGAGTCATCATCGTTCTAAGCTTTGAGCTGTGAGTAAATAAAAGTGTGATGATCATCATTAGAGCATTGTCCCATGTGAGGAAATAAAAAAAGGAGAGGCCAAAGAGCCCAAAAATAATAATAAAAAAAGAGAGAAAACAAAAAAAGAGAGGCCTAAGAGCCCAAATAAAAAAAGAGAGAAAAAGAGAGAAGGGATAATGCTACTATCTTTTTCCACACTTGTGCTTCATAATAGCACCATATTCTTCATGATTGAGAGCCTCTCGTTTTGTCACCACCATATGCTAGTGGGAATCTTCATAACTTGGCTTGTATATTCCAATGATGGGCTTCCTCAAAATTGCCCTAGGTCTTCGTGAGCAAGCAAGTTGGATGCACACCCACTAGTTCTCCTTTTGAGCTTTCACATACTTATAGCTCTAGTGCATCCCTTGTATGGCTATCCCTACTCATTCACATTGATATCTATTTATGGGCATCTCCATAGCCTTTTGATACGCCGAGTCAATGTGACCATCTCCTCCTTTTTGTCTCACAACCACCACCACACTCTATTCCACCTATAGTGCTATATCCATGGCTCATGCTCATGTATTGCGTGATAGTTATAAAAAGTTTGAGAAAGTAAGAGTGCGAAAACAATTACTTGGCCAATACCGGGGTTGTGCATGATTTACATTAGTTGTGTGAGGATGATGGAGCATAGCCAGACTATATGATTTTGTAGGGATAACTATCTTTGGCCTTGTTATTTTGAAAGTTCATGATTACCTTGCTAGTTTGCTTGAAGTATTATTGTTTTCATGTCAATAGCAAACTATTGTTTTGAATCTTACGGATCTGATCATTCAGGTCACATGAAAGAAGTTGCAAAGGACAATTATGTTAGGTAGCATTCCACATCAAAAATTCATTCTTTATCTCTCCCCTACTCGAGGACGAGTAGGAGTTAAACATGGGGATGCTTGATATGTCTCCAACGTATCTATAATTTTTGATGGTTCCATGCTATTATCTTGTCAAACTTTGGATGTTTTGCATGCCTTTTATATATTTTTTGGGACTAACTTATTAACTCAGTGCCAAGTGCCAGTTCCTGTTTTTTCCATGTTTTTGACCCCTTCCAGAGGAGGATTTTGAACGGAGTCCAAACGGAATAAAACTTACGAAAAGATTTTTTCAGAAACGGAAGAAGATCGCGAGACTTGAGAACAAAGGCACGGGGTCCTCAGGGACCCCACAAGCCCTCATGGCGTGGCCAGGGGGGAGCCCGCGCCGTCCAGGGTTGTGGGCTCCCTGGGCCACCTCTGCCCTAGGTTTTTCGCCTATATATTCCCTAAAAATCCATAAAAAATCAGGAGATCATCGAAAGTACTTTTCCGCCGCCGCAAGTTTCTGTCTCCGCAAGATCCCATCTGGGGCATGTTCTGGTGCCCTGCCGGAGGGGGGATTCGGACATGGAGGGCTTCTTCATCAACACCATGACCTCTCCGATGATGCGTAAGTAGTTCACCATAGACCTACGGGTCCATAGCTAGTAGCTAGATGGCTTCTTCTCTCTCTTGGATCTTCAATACAAAGTTCTCCATGATCTTCATGGAGATCTATCCGATGTAATCTTCTTTTGCGGTGTGTTTGTCGAGATCCAATGGATTGTGGATTTATGATCAGATTATCTATGAATCTTATTTGAGTTTCTTCTGATCTCTCTTAGGCATGATTTCATATCCTTGTAATTCTCTTCGAGTTGTGGGTTTTGTCTAGCCAACTAGATCTATGATTCTTGCAATGGGAGAAGTGCTTGGTTTTGGATTCATACCGTGTGGTGATCTCACCCAGTGACAGAAGGGGTAGCGAGGCACGCATCGTGTTGTTGCCATCATGGGTAAAAAGATGGGGTTTTCATCATTGGTTTGAGATTATCCCTCTACATCATGTCATCTTGCTTAAGGCGTTACTCTGTTCGTCATGAACTCAATACACTAGATGCATGATGGATAGCGGTCGATGTGTGGAGTAATAGTAGTAGATGCAGAAAGTATCACTCTACTTGTCTCGGACGTGATGCCTATATGTATGATCATTGCCTTATATATCGTCATGACTTTGCGCGGTTCTATCAATTGCTCGACAGTAATTTGTTCACCCACCGTGATACTTGCTATTTTGAGAGAAGCCTCTAGTGAACACTATGGCCCCCGGGTCTACTCCACACCATATTTTCAGCCTTACACTCTTTACTTCGTTGCACTTTCCGTCTTCAGATCTCACTTTGCAAACAATCTTGAAGGGATTGACAACCCCTTTATAGCGTTGGGTGCAAGCTCTTTTGTGTTTGTGCAGGAACTCTGGACTTGACGAGATTCTCCTACTGGATTGATACCTTGGTTCTCAAACTGAGGGAAATACTTACTGCTCCTGTGCTGCATCACCCTTTCCTCTTCAAGGGAAAAACCAGCGCAAGCAAGTCTCCGTCAACGTGTCAATTTCTGGCGCTATTGTTTGAGAAGTAGCATGGACCACCTTTCTTGCTTGCGTTAGCTTCATGAAGACTAGTTGATTGCTCCCCCATACACACTATGGGTGAGCCGCTCTTCAGCATATCTTCACAAGTCCATTGCCACTATCCTCCACCACTTGATGTCATCCTCCATGGGTTGTATGAGATCTTCCTCTTGACGCAAGCCGATGGAAACACACCTAACCCCACATATAACTCTCAGGAAGACCATGGGTTAGTACACAAATACGTACTGGACAATGCTTACCATACCATGGGATCACTTGATCCCTCTCGGTACATCTTGTACGCTTTGTGTGTTGATCATCTTGATTTACTCTTTGTCTGACGATCTTGATCAACCTTGTGTCTCTATGACCATTCTTTGGATAATACCTTGAATACCACCTTGGTCATCATATAAACTCTTTGAACCCAACAGATGGACTTCAAGAAGTGCCTGTGGACAAATCCTATAAATATAACTTAAGGCAACCATTAGTCCATAGGAATTATCATCAATTACCAAAACCACATATGGAGATATATGCTCTAACACTACTCGAACGTGAAAAGTTTTTGAAATTTTTACACAGTACTGTCATACAAATTATTTATCATGTCCTAAATTTTCAGAATTTTTGGAGTTACATAAGTACACTTTTCAAATAGGTTTATACAGACTGTTGTGTTGGATAGATTGCTATCGTAGATTTGTTATCTACTTATGCTACAGTTTTCATGGCTTATATTGGTAGATATAAATTTTGAAAATGTAGTATACAATATATAATGTTTGAAAATTATTATGCAACTTGTCTTTGCAGTACATGAATTTTTGGTTTATTCTTATGTGTACTAACCTATCTCACGAGTTCTTTTCGAGTTTTGTGTGGATGAAGTTTTTGGGATAGGTGAAACTGGGATATGAGGAGATTGAACGAGATACAAAAGCTCAAGCTTGGGGATGCTCAAGGCATGCTAAGTAAATATTGGCACCCCAAGTAAATATTACAAGAAGTCTCAAGCATCCAAGATTGGGGATGCTACACATCCCACCTCTCCTCATGAATAAATATCGGTTAGCCTATGCTGAGCCTAAGTTTTTTATTTGTCCACATGATATGTGCTATTCTTGGAGTGCATTTTTGTTTACTTTGCTGATTGAATAAAATTATCAAATCTGAAAATCTTTATTGAGAGAGAGTCCTCACAAATCTACTTGATTGTTTAACTACTCATTGATCTTCACTTATATCTTCCGAGAGTAGTTTGATGTTTACTCGTGTGCTTCACTTATATCATAAGAGTAAACTGTGAATGAATGAAATATCATAAACATGAAATTATCAATGTGCTATTTTATTAGTAGTAGTTTCACATTTGGTTTAGAAAGTAAAATCCGTTGAAGTTTGACAATCACAATATGGGTCATACAAGCAATTTATGAATGATTAGTATAAGAAAGAGAGCTTTCACGTGCAAATATAATATATTGGACATCTTTTATGACTGTGAATACCCATTAATTATTTTCAACCTTGATCAACTTACTGAAGTTGGATAAGGAATACAACTTAATGGTTAGGTTTGGGTATATTTGCAAAGAAGTTATATTGTTATGGATCCTCCAACATGTGGTGCTTGTTTAGAACCTTTTGCTAGCCAAAACTTCGTACTAAGTAGAGATACTACTTGTGGATCCAAATCCTTGAGACAAGATTCTTCGATGAGGGTCCACCATACCTAACTTTATATGGTATTTCACTGCAATTCCAAGTAAATTTGTATGTGCCACCTCTAAACATTCAAATAAACATTTTTTTGTGTGTGCTCGTACCGCTCTTGGACTCATGGTGCGGTAATTATCTTCCATGCTAAGCGAGTTATTCTCAAGATGAGTGTTTATTCACTTGTCATTGCACGAGATAGGCTGGTAAAAAGGATACCTAGTCCTACATAATACAAAAGTAAATAAACAAGAAATCCACCTAAAAGTTGATTGTTTGGAGGGCACCCGTCGATACGGCTAGCCATGGAATGTGATTGAATGGTTGAAGGGGAGTAAAATTTCAATTCTATTTGGGAACCGCCAATAATATGATTAGCATGGAAGATGTTGAAATCCGTTGTTGTAATGTTGACATGAAAGGCACACCACCCAAAATTACATATTCATCTCTGTTTTAAAACAATGAGCTCTCGCACCTCTGCAAATCCATGCTTCCCTCTGCGAAGGGACACTCTATTTACTTTCATGTTGCTTACTTTTCATGTTGAGTCAACTTCTTATTCCAACCTCAATCTATTAGTTGGCAAACATCATGTAGTGGGGAAATATCCAAACTTATATACCCAATCAAATATATTTGATCATAATTCATTATTATTGACAATTATCTTTATGATAAGTATGTTGGGAGGCGAAACTTTAAGCCCCTATCTTTCTATGTGTTCAATGGATGTGGGTTGTTCTAAAAATATTCCTTTAGTATTAGCAATCATGGAAGACTACATGATAGTTGAGTATGTGGAGCTCTTACTTAGACTTGATGATGCATTGTAATTGTTTGGTGACTAAGAACATGGGTTGTTAAGTTTCAAGAGAATGCATTATTTCAACCATGACATGTGAATTGATTGCTACTCAACCATGATGAGTTTTATGAGAAAAAAGTTGCCGGTTATGATGCTAGAAAAGTGACTGGATTTAACATTGATCAAACTTATATACTATGCTAGCATTCACACTTCATAAATTATTTCTTCATCATTTACCTACTCGAGGACGAGTAGGAATTAAGCTTGGGGAAGCTGATACGTCTCCAACGTATCGATAATTTATGAAGTACATGTTTGCCTATGTTTAGAATACTTCTATATGGTTTTGATGCACTTGATGTGATTTATTTACAACTAATCCGGACCGACGTTGTTTTCAGCAGAATTACCGTGGTGTTTTTTTTTTTGTAGAAAACGAATGTTCTCGGCATCACCTGAAACTTTTTGACGATTTTTATGGAACATATGAGCAATATTGGAGCGAAGAACCACCATATGGGAGGCACCTATGGGCCATAAGCCAACAGGGCGCGACCAACCTCCTAGGTCGTGCCCTGATGGCTTACGGGGCCCACATGGCTCCGTATAGCATGATTCCAACACCAAAAAATCCTATATATATAGTAACCCTCAGAAATAAAAGTAGAACTTTTTCTCCGCCGCCATAACTCTCTGTATCGATGAAAAACCATCTGGAGCGTTTTCAATACCATGCGGGAGGGGGGAAATCATCTCCGGTGGCCATCTTCATCATCCCATCGGAGGCCATGACGAGGAGGAAGTAGTTCACCCTCGAGGCTGAGGGTATGTACGAATATCTATGTGTTTGATCTCTCTCTCTCTCGTGTTCTTGAGATGTCATGATCTTGATGTATCATGGACTTTGTTAATATAGTTGGATCATATGATGTTCTTCCCTTGCTATCCTGTTGGGATGAATTGAATCTTTCCCTTTGAGATATCATTATGTTGGATTAAATATTGGATTTTAGAATTCCTGATGTATGTCTTGCATGAGGGTACCCGTAGTGACATTGGGATACTCTATTGATTCACTTGATATATCTTATGGCGCCAACTTGTGGATTCCGGTGACCTTGGGGATCAATGCATGGGGGTTGATTGCACATTTTTGTACTACATTCTCCGATAGAAATACTGTGGTACTCTTTGAAGTTCTTTGTGTTGGATTGAATATGATGAATCTTAATTTTTTTGATGCATGTCGAGTAATTAGCCCACTGATACTTGAGGTGACATTGGAGTATCCAGGTGACATTAGGGTTGATTGATATGTATCATGGGTGTTATTCTAGTATGAACTCTAGGGCTGTTTGTGACACTTATAGGAATAGCTCAAAAGATTGATCAGAAATAATAACTTTGAGGTGGTTCTACTACCTACGACAATTCTTTGTTGCATATTGAGGGATGATCATATGATTCTATTATGTTAGCATTGTTGGGAGATTGCACTAGTGGAAGTATGAACTCTAGGCCTTATTTCCAAGCATTTATACAATGTTTTTTCTCACTGTTTTACACTTGCTACCTTACTATTTTTATGTTTTCAGATTACAAAAACCTATATCAATCATCCATATTGCACCTGTATCACCATCTCTTCGCCGAACTAGTGCACCTATATAATTTACCATTGTATTCGGTGTGTTGGGGACACAAGAGATTTATTGTATTTGATCGTAGGGTTATTTGAGAGATACCATATTCATCCTACACCTCCCACGGATTGATAGACCTTAGGTCATCCACTAGAGGAAAATTTGTTGTTGTCCTACAAAACTCTGCACTTGAAGGCTCAACAATGTCTACAAGAATAAAGTTGCATAGTAGACATCATGATCCCATCTACTTATCCTCGCTTTCTTGCTAGATAAAGAATGAGGATACGTCGTCGAGCCGCATGTGTGTTGAATGTGGAGGTACCATCCATTCGGCACTGGATCGGATTGGATCGTGAAGAGTACGACTACATGAACCGTGTTATATACGCTTCCGCTTAATGGTCTACAAGGGTACATAGACACACGCTCCCCTCTCGTTGCTATGCATCTCCATAGATAGATCTTGGGTGTTTCGTAGGAAATATTTTGTTTCTCATGTAATGTTCCCCAACAGTGGCATCATGAGCTAGGTCTATGCATAGATGATATGCACGAGTGGAACACAAAGAAGTTGTGGGTGTTGATTTTCAAATTGCTTACCTCCCATGTCTTATTTTGATTCGATGGTATTGTGGGATGAAGCGTCTCGGACCAACCTTACTTGTCCTCGCACACGAGACTGGTTCCACCAATTAATTTTGCATAAAGGTGGTTGGCGGGTGTGTGTCTCTCCCACTTTAGTTAAATCTGATTCAACAAAAGGGGTCCTTGTAGAAGGTTAAAAGGCAACTTGATTATCATCGTTGTGGCTTTGTGTAGGTAAGAACAATTCTTGCTAGTTGTCCATAGTAGCCACGTAAAACTTGCAACAACAAAGTAGAAGACGTCTAACTTATTTTTATATGGTATGTTGTGATGTGATATGGCTAACACGTGATGTGATATATGTGAAGTATGAGATGATCATGTTTTGTTATACTTACCACAACTTGCATGTCGATGAGAACGTCAACCAGCAAGAGCCATAGGGTTGTCTTTAAATATTTTTATGCCATTGCTTCACTTTATCGCTATGTGTTAGCAATAGTTGTAGAAGCAACAGTTGGTGAGACAACCACGTGATGACACGATGATGGAGATCATGGTGTCATGTAGGTGACGATGGAGATCGTGACGGTGCTTTGAAGATGGAGACCGAAAGCCCAAGACAATGCTGGCCATATCATGTCACTTATTGATTGCATGTGATGTTGATCTTTTATGCAACTTATTTTTCTTAGGACGAGGTAGCATTATAAGATGACCCCTCACTTAATTTCAAGATGAAATAGTGTTCTACCCATGTAGGCACCATTGTGAAAGTTCATCCTTTGGAAGCACCTCGTGATGGTCGGGTGTGATAGACTCTTCGTTCACATACAACGGTTATAAGCCAGTTTTGCACATGCAAAAAACTTGGGTTAAACTTGACGAGCCTAGCATGTGCAGACATGGCCTCGAAACACAGGAGACCAAAAGTTCGAACATGAGTCATATGGTAGATATGATCAACATGGAGATGTTCACCATTGAAACCACCTCATCTCACTTGATGATCGGATTTGGGTTGGTAGATTTGGATCATGTCACACTTAGACAACCCGAGGGATCTTGATTTGAGTGGGAGTTCATTAGTAATTTAGTTAAGTGAACCAGTTATCATGAACATAGTCTGAATATATTTGCAAGTTAGGTTGTAGATCAACTACTCGCGTTGTATCTCCCCTGAATTTTTGATACGTTCCTAGAGAAAACTAAGTTGAAAGATGATGGTAGCAATCATACGGACTGGGTCCGTGATCTGAGGATTGTCTCATAGCTGCACATAAGGCTTATGTCCTTGATGCACCGCTCGGTGCGACACCCTCTCAAGCATCGTTTTGGATGTTATGAACGTCTCACAAGCATGTTCTGATGACTCGATAGTTTAGTGCGCCATACTTTATGACTTAGAACCGGGGATCCAAAGACGTTTTGAGCACCACGAACCATATGAGATGTTACTAGAGATGAAATTGGTATTTCAGGCTCACGCCCGTGTCAAGAGGTATCAGAGCTCTGGCAACTTCTTTGGCTACAAGATGGAGGATAATAATTTAGTTAGCGAGCATGTGCTCAGAGTGTGTGAGTACGACAATTGCTTGAATAAAGTGGGAGTTAATCTTCCAGATAAGACAATGATTGACACAGTTCTGTAGGCACTATAACCAAGCTACTAGAGCTTCGTGATGAGCTATAACATGCAAGGGATGGAGAAGATGATCCCTGAGCTATTTGTGATGTTTTACACCGCGGAGGTAGAAATGAAAAAGGAGCGTCAAGTGTTGATGGTTGATAAGATCACTAGTTTCAATAAGGCGAAGGGAAATATGGGAAACTTCAAAAATGGCAAGCCAGTTGTCGCTCCAATGAAGAAACCCAAGGTTGGACTCAGACTCGAGACAGAGAGCTTCTATTATGAGGGGAACGGTCACTCGAAGTGGAACTGTCCCAAATACTTGGCAGATAACAAGGGTGGCAACATCGATAAAAGTATATTTGATATACATGTTATTGATATGTGCCTTACTAGTACTCGTAGTATCCCCTGGGTAATTTATACTAGTTCAGTTGCCAATATTAGTAACTCGAAACATGAGCTGCAGGCTAAATAGAGACTAGCTAAGGATGAGGTGACGATGCACGTTGGAACTGTCTCGAAGGTTGCTGTGATCACCATCGGCACACTCTCTCTACCTTCGGGATTAACTTTAGACCTAAACAAATGTTATTTGGTGCCTGCCTTGAGCATGAATATTATATGGATCATGTTTAGTGCGAGACGATTATTATTTAAGTCTAAGAACAATGGTTGTTCTGTTTATATGAATACTATCTTCTATGGTCATGCACCTAATGTGAATGGTTTATTTAATCTAGATCGTAGTTATACAAATGCTCATAATATTGATGCCAAAATATGCAAAGTTAATGATGATAGTACCACATACTTGTGGCACTGCTCCTTAGGTCATATTGGTGTATAGCACATGAAGAAACTCCATGCTGATGGATCTTTGGACTCACTCGATTTTGAATCGCTTTAGACATGCGAACCATGCTTCATGGGTAGGATGACTAAGACCCTATTGTCCGGTATGATGGAGTGGGCAACACTATAGGGATCAGATACTTTGTCGTCTGCCATGGCAGACGGCAAAGGGGGACACCCCGGACGACAAAGGCCTTTGTCGTCCGTCAGCACACAGCAAACTGGATGGCAAACAAAAATCCGGTGAAGGGCCTATTTGCCGTCTGCATTGTGACAACTGACGTCAAAGGATATTTTTCGTGAGGGGGCAGACGACAAAGAATATGGGACGACACATCTACGGGCACCTCCGTCAAGTGCTAACGGTAGCCTGCTGGGCCCACATATAGTTTGCCATCTGCCATGGACCCTTTAGCCGTCTACCATGCTGGTGGGCTAACGGCAAAGGTGCCACCAAAGCCCCTCTCATTTGCCCCTTTGCCGTCTGCCCTTTGCCCCTTTGCCGCCAGCCCACAAGCATGGCAGACGGCAAAGGGGGCACCCAGTTTGATTCAAAAGGCCACTTTAGGCCCTTTGTCGTCTGCTGTAGCTCCTTTGCCGTCGGTGGGTGGATGGCAAAGGGTCCAAACTGCCCCTGTTTATTTTACTTTTTATAATATCCAGCGATTTTCACACAAATCAGGAATATATATATATATATTTGATATTTCATCCATAATACATAATATATATTTGACAGTTTCATCCATAGTCCATAATACATAATATATTTCACATAAACTTCCCCATACTCATAACCATATTAAAATAAGTTTCATCCATAATACATACATATTATGCAAGTTTCATCCGTACCAAACCATATATCACACTAGTTTCATCCATACATACAAAGTTTCATATCCATTTGCTACAATAGTTTCAATCCAAGCTTCGGTGAAGCCATTTCAGAAGAAACCATATTGAAGCAGTCCATCAATATAATTCAAGCTCTCGTGAAATGAATGTAATCTGCAAAATGGGAAATAAGTAAGTTAGAAGAAGAAGACTAGATGAAGAGGAGAAGAAATAAGTAAGTTTCATATCCATTTAGCTCCAAAAAGACATACTTAGCTAATTTAGCTCCAAGAAGAGGAGAAGAGGAGAAATGAAAAGAAGGAAGAAGAAGAAGAGAAGAAGAGAAGAAGAAGAAGAATACGGAGAAGAAGAAGGAGAAGAAGGAGGAAGTAGGACTCCTTCTCCTTCTTCTCCTCCTTCTCCTTCTTCTTCTCCTTATCCTTCTCTTCTTCTTCTCTTCTTCTTCTTCTTCCTTATTTTCATTTCTCCTCTTCTCCTTTTCTTGGAGCTAAATTAGCTAAGTATGTCTTTTTGGAGCTAAATGGGCTAATTATGTCATTTTAGAGGAAAACAAGCTAAGTATATAATATTCATGAGCTAACCAAGGTTCTTATGCCATTTTCAGCTTATTATGTCATTTTGGAGCTAAATTAGTCATTTTAATGAGCTAACCAAGGTTCTTATGATGTTTTTACCTAACTAAGCTAATTATGTCATTTTGGAGGATAATTAGCTAAGTATCTCTTTGTTGGGAAAATAAGCTACGTAGAAGAAGAAAGAGAAGAAGCAAGAAGAGAAGAAGGAGAAGAAGAAGAAGAAGAAGAAGGAGGAGGAGGACAAGGAGAAGGAGGAGGAGAAGAAGAAGAAAAGAAGAAGAGAAGAAGAAGGAGATAAGAAGGAGAAGAAGAATGAGAAGAAGGAGGGCTCCTTCTCCTTCTTCTCCTCCTTCTCCTTCTCGTTCTTCTTTTTATCTTCTTCTTCTTCTTCCTTCTTTTCATTTTTCCTCTTTCTTCTCCTCTTGTCCTCTTCTTCGAGCTAAATTAGCTAATTATGCCTTTTTGGAGCTAATTATGTCATTTTGGAGGATAATTAGCTAAGTATAGGTCATTTTTTATTAAATAGACAATTTTGGAGCTAACTAAGCTAATTATGTCATTTTGGAGGATAATTAGCTAAGTATGTCTTTGTTGGGGAAAATAAGCTACGTAGAAGAAGAAAGAGAAGAAACAAGAAGAGAAGAAGAAGGAGAAGAAAAAGAAGAAGAAGGAAGAGGAGGAGGAGGAGTAGTAGGAGAAGGAGAAGGAGAAGGAGGAGCAGAAGAAGAAGAAAAGAAGAAGGAGAAGAAGGAGGAGAGAACAAGAAGGAGAAGAAGAAGGAGAAGAAGGAGGGCTCCTTCTCCTTCTCATTCTTCTTCTCTTCTTCTTCTTCTTCTTCCTTCTTTTCATTTTTCCTCTTTCTTCTCCTCTTGCCCTCTTCTTCGAGCTAAATTAGCTAATTATGCCTTTTTGGAGCCAATTATGTCATTTTGGAGGATAATTAGCTAAATATAGGTCATTTTTTATTAAACAGACCATTTTGGAGCTAACTAAGCTAATTATGTCATTTTGGAGGATAATTATCTAAGTATGTCTTCGGGGAAAATAAGCTACGTAGAAGAAGAAAGAGAAGAAGCAAGAAGAGAAGAAGAAGGAGAAGAAAAAGAAGAAGAAGGAGGAGGAGGAGGAGGAGGAGAAGGAGAAGGAGAAGGAGGAGGAGAAGAAGAAGATAAGAAGAAGAGAAGAAGAAGAGAAGAAGAAGGAGAAGAAGAAGGAGAAGAAGGAGGAGAGAAGAAGAAGGGGAATAAGAAGGAGAAGAAGGAGGGCTCCTTCTCCTTCTTCTCCTCCTTCTCCTTCTTCTTCTCTTCTTCTTCTCTTGTTCTTGTTCTTCTTCTTCCTTCTTTTCATTTTCCTCTTTCTTCTCCTCTTGGCCTCTTCTTCGGCTAAATTAGCTAAGTATGCATTTTTGGAGCTAATTATGTCATTTTCGAGGATAATTAGCTAAGTATAGGTCATTTTTATTAAATAGACCATTTCGGAGCTAACTAAGCTAATTATGTCATTTAGGTGGAAGTCTAGCTAACTATAGGTCATTTAGGAGCCAACTTGGGTAAAATTGGTCATTTCGGAGCTAACTATGCTTATTAAGCCATTTTGGAGCTAGCTCAGCTAATTATAGGCCATTTAATAGCAAAGTTAGGGGGAATAGGTCATCTTGGAGGTACGTAAGCCTTATTATGTCATTTAGGACAGAACTTAGCTAAGTATAGGTCATTTTTTATTAAATAGGTCATTTTGGAGCTAACTAAGCTAATTATGTCATTTAGGTGGAAGCCAAGCTAACTATATGTCGTTTTGGAGCTAACTTGGGTTAAATATGTCATTTTGGAGCTAACTATGCTTATTAAGCCATATTGGACCATTATGCAGTTGTTAAGCAAAACACTATAAATAACATACCATTATCGTCATCACGGCGGTGAAGCACGGTGGATCTGGCTTGTTTCACCTAGAGAAGGCTGCCCTGGAGAAGGCTCCACTGTAGAAGGGTCATGCGATGCGTTTCGGGAGATATTCTGCACCAAACATCGTTTGCAATGTGCCGTTAGCATGATGGCACTCTTGGGATCACTGCATTGAAATGAAACTCACCGTCCCCGCCATGTTAATGTCTGGCATCGCCGGAGGGACGTGGCCGGTCTTCTCGCACATAGACTGTACATTTGGTTTCGACAAGTCAAACTTTTTAGTTATTAATGAAACGAACATTAAAATGCAAGATTTGAAATAATATGAAGAAGAAACTTACCACGAAGAGCTCGTACATGGCCCTGTTAGACGCATCATTCCGTGCCCTCTCCGCCTCCACCAATGCAACCGTCCTCTCCTCCAGCTCCTTCATCTCCTTATCCTTCTCCGCCAAAAGTGCGTGCATTGCCTCTCTCTCTTTCAGAATAGTAGCCTACAATACAACTCAATGTTAGCATTATAATCATATTGGTTCCCACACACAACATAATGCGGAAAGATAATTGAGTCCATTAAACTAACCTGGATGGCGAGCTCGACTGGCCGTGGACGAGGTGTTATCTCAGGACAGGAGCACGTTTGGCGTGCCTTTATCTGCCGGAGAGTGCTAGGACAACGTATAAGGCCATCTCTAATGGAGATCGAGCCATGGGGCCTCCTATTGCCAGCTATCATCACCAGCTCTGGATCAATAGGCCCCTCGCTCCGGTTAAAGTGCTCCCCTTTCCTTGCCTTCCCGTGATCTCTGTACTTCACGAGCTTGTGGTGGGAGGAGATGTTGGTGAAGTTTTCTGGATGCTCGAGGTCAGACTCAGAGAATGCCTTGACCTTCTTGTACGAGGCAATATGGGCCATCACATACAGGTCGTACATTTGTGGCACCTCCGTCTTATTGTGACGCGCCTAAAAGAGAGAGAGAGGAAAAATGTATTAGTAAAGGGCTCAAGATAGCATTAAGAATGAATTGCATGGGGCATGAAGGAAACCACATACCCAGTTCTCGTCAAATTGGATTAAGTTGATGCTCCCTTGATGGTGTGGCACACCAACCATTTTGCCACGCCTCTCCTTGGCGTTGTTTTGGCTGGCATCCCATGTTTCGGAGCACCAGTGATCCACCAAGGCCTCCCAACAATCCATCTTATCCACATACCATCTCGGGGGCACCTAAGTTAATAAACATAAATTTGAGCGCAACGCGTAAGAATCAAATCAAGGAAACTAACTACAAGGCCTTAATAATATGTAATTACCTTCATGTAATGCTCCTTATCCATCTTAGAATCGCGACACTTCGCCTTGTCCTTCCTAATACGCCGTGAGGCATAGTAGTCTCGAACAGCCTGCACCCGAGCCTCGTGCCGAAAGTTTTGAAGTAGGCGGCGACATTCAGTTTCGATATCCTTTGTCACGTCCTCCTCGTATCCCTCCTCACACCTCTAGTAGGTCTGCAAACGAGACAACACTGATTAGTACAATAACTAGCTATGGTTGATTTATAATTCTGTAAAGGACAAATTACCCAGAACTGTCGGATAAACATGTCGGCCCTCGTGTGGCACAAAACACCGCCGATCTCCACCTCCGGCGGGGCCGGGGCACCCAAGTAGTGCTCCCAGGTCATTCCTACCTCTCGCTCCCGACCGGGCAACGTAACAAACCCCGGAAAGTTTTGACGGCAAAGCACAGCAAGGACGCTGTTGGGCTTGCGGACACCCTTGGCAACAATCCAACCCCTGCAGTATGACAAATTAAAGCCAAAACATTAGATATTTGAGAAAACGTGAATGAAAAAGGTTAAATAAGAGTAAATTAACTTACTTGTCCCTATTTGTCTTAATCGACCACCTCTGCTCGCGGGTCGCAGGCACGAGCGGGAGCCCCGAACTACTACGCTGGTAGACGGTGCCCCCTCACCCAACTCCTCGTTTGTGACGCCCTCGGTTTAATCGTACGCTAATCATACACGCAAATGCGTAAGATCAAACTCAAGGACTCACGGGAAGATATCACAACACAACTCTAAACACAAATAAAACAATACAAGGTTCATATTACAAGCCAGGGGCCTCGAAGGCTAGAATACACAAGCTCGATAAACACACGAGTCAGCGGAAGCAACAATATCTGAGTACAGAAATAAAACATGGGGTGCCTTAGAGAAGGCTAGCACAAAAGAAACACGATCGAATGAGGCGAGGCCTCCTGCTTGGGAATCTCCTAAACTACTCCTGATCTTTAGCGGCCTCCATGAAGAAGTCACCAACGGGGGGGGGGGCAGACGTCGGCAGGAACTCCATGTCCTGGGCTCCATCATCTGGACGCAGCAACGGATCAAGGGGACAAAAGGGGGGAGCAAAGCAACGGTGAGTACTCATCCAAAGTACTCGCAAGTCTTACATCAAAACTATTCTAAATATGCAACAGTATCAAGGGAGGGGGTTTATATGTGGACTGACTGTAGCAATGCAACAATAGAGAGAGAAGGCCTAGTCCTATCGAAGACTAGCATCTTCAGGGTCTTGCAGCAATAGACGAGAATAGAGCAAGGTAACACAATTAAATAGTCATATTGTTGCAGCAATATTAATGTGAGGTCACGCCCAGAGATCCTCCCTCGACTACCTGCGAGGAAGCAATCCTGAGGCAACTAATTCCAGTGAAGTAACAATTGTAGTTGTATAAGATCAGGGCACAACTCCAAGTCGTCCTGTAACCGTGGACACGGCTATCCAAATAGTTAATTTTCATCCCTGCAGGGGTGCACCACATGTCCCGTCACGCTCGATAACACTCTGGCCGGACACACTTTTCTGGGTCATGCCCGGCCTCGGAATATCGACACGTCACAGCCCCAACTAAGACTCAACAGAGAGGCCAGCCCGCCGGTCTAACTCCTAAGCACAAAGGGTTCGTGGGCCCAGTTCCCCTTCGCGCTCCTGCATGATGTGTGGGCGGCCGACGTCAGTCCTAGCATCCCTTAATCACAAGTGCGATGCATCTCGGGACCACTTGGGCGCGCGCCGCTACATTGCTGACATCTGAAAAGCTTCGGCTGTTACCGCGACGTCGAGTACCCATAATTCTTCCCAAGTAGCCGGTTAGTGCGAAAAGGTCTCCAACCAACCCAGATCAAATAACCGAATCCATTATCATTTTAATTAGGCCATCGACACAATCTCGCGGGAATCCACCCGTCTGACATCTAATCACCAATGATCCCAGTAACATGGTCGAGTAACTGTTTGGTTGTAACATCGGGGGGAATCCGAGGTATCACCCTCGTTGGATTGCGAACAATGTATCCGTCAAGGTGGGCTTAGAGGAATCACCCTCGGGGGTCCCACACTTGAGGGGTTGCATGACAGAAGCATCGTCAGGAATGGTGAAAGAGGAATCACCCTCGATAACCATGATGGACTAGCTATACTACACAGATATCATCAGGAGTACTTAGTGAGGTGTCACCCTCGGTACTTGATAGTATTTCTGTAGGGTCATACAACTAAGGGGGTGTATGTGCTATGTCGAGTCTGGCTCGTCGATCAAGGATCGAGATTTGAAAGCAAAACGGGGCAACTGGACTACGGGGTCAGAGGGGATGACTGCTCCACCGATACTAAGCAGATTTAAAGTACAGTACTGAAAGTAGTAGTTCATGAAAAATAGGCTATGCATCAGATATAGGAGCTAACTACAACATTAGCAAAATACTAATGCAAGCATGAGGGAGAAAGACATAGGCGATATAGGAATGATCAAGGGGGGTTTGCTTGCCTTGTTGCTCTGCAAACATATACAGATCCCCGACGTTGAAGTAGTCGATCACCGGATCAACATCGGTCTCGGGGTCTACCGGAAAGGAAAATAACAAAGGGGAAACACAATAAATAAGAGAGCAAGCAAACACACCACAAAGCATGACAAGGTAATACACCATGCCAGGGATGACCTAACACGATACTAAACGTTAGAGACGAAGCGGGAAAATATCTCACGATATTTCCCGGCCTTTGGCTATTACCGAGCAGATGAACCTAATGCATAATGTCCATGCTCATCATGCTCCGAGCATGTCACAGATGAACGGACACCGTATTCGGATTCGTGGGATTTTTGTGAACAATTTTCATATATACATTATTTTCATTCGAGTTACGAATTATTTTATATGAATTTTCAAAGTTTTAACAATATTCTAGATTATCCTAATTCGAAAATAAATGCGGAAATACTTTTCTCACATGGGGCTATGCTAGCCAATGGTATGACAGTGTGGTGAGGGGGCTAGTTAGCACTAGTTGACCAGTCAATGTTGACTGGTCAACATGGTCAATGGGGCCGTGTGTCATTGACTATATTTGAACAAATAATTTCAAACTAACTCTAATTAATGGGGTCCACTTGTCATTTGTGCATTAGACTAAATAAATAATCAACTAACCTAATTAGCACTAACTAATTAGAAGAGGATCGGCCAGCGAGACACACACGCACGCATATGGCCATACTCATCGGCTTGGAATGCCATGCTAGCATGCACAACACACAGGCCATGATGCCCAGCGGCACAAGCAGCAACAGCAGCTGGCAACAGCCATAGCAAGCAACAACAGCAGCTCGCAGCAATATCCAGCAGCATCCAGCGATAACACTATGCGGTAGCAGGGACCAGTAGCCAACGACAATAACAGTGGCAAGACGGGAGCAGTCAAAAGCAGCAGCACAGCGACTAGCAGCACGACAGTAGTAGTGACGGCGAGCAACGAGCAGTGATACGTGTCCAACGTATCTATAATTTTTGATGATTTGACGCTATTATCTTGTCAAACTTTAGATGTTTTGCATGCCTTTTATATATTTTTTGGGACTAACTTATTAACTCAGTGCCAAGTGTCAGTTCCTGTTTTGTCCATGTTTTTGACCCCTTTCAGAGGAGATTTTGAAAAAGAGTCAAAACGGAAGAAGATCGGGAAGCTTGAGATCCAAGGCAGGGGGCCTCAGGGGCCCCACAAGCCCCCACCCCACGGCCAGGGGGGAGGCCGCGGCCCACAGGCTTGTGGGCCCCCTGGGCGCCCTCTGCCCTAGGGGTTACGCCTATATATTCCCTAAAAATCCCAAAAAAAATCAGGAGATCATTGAAAGTACTTTTCCACTGCCGCAAGCTTCTGTCTCCGCTAGATCCCATCTGGGGCACGTTCTGGTGCCCTGCCGGAGGGGGGATTCGGACACGGAGGGCTTCTTCATCAACACCATGACCTGTCCGATGATGCGTGAGTAGTTCACCATAGACCTACGGGTCCATAGCTAGTAACCAGATGGCTTCTTCTCTCTCTTGGATCTTCAATACAAAGTTCTCCATGATCTTCATGGAGATCTATCCGATGTAATCTTCTTTTGCGGTGTGTTTGTCGATATCCGATGAATTGTGGATTTATGATCAGATTATCTATGAATCTTATTTGAGTTTCTTATGATCTCTCTTATGCATGATTTCATATCCTTGTAATTTTCTTTGAGTTGTGGGTTTTGTTTGGCCAACTAGATCTATGATTCTTGCAATGGGAGATGTGCTTGGTTTTGGGTTCATACCATGCGGTGACCTCACCCAGTGACAGAAGGGGTAGCGAGGCACGCATCGTGTTGTTGCCATCAAGGGTAAAAGAATGGGGTTTTCATCATTGGTTTGAGATTATCCCTCTACATCATGTCATCTTGCATAAGGCGTTACTCTATTCGTCATGAACTCAATACACTAGATGCATGCTGGATAGCGGTCGATGTGTGGAGTAATAGTACTAGATGCAGAAAGTATCGGTCTACTTGTCTCGGACATGATGCCTATATGTATGATCATTGCCTTAGATATCGTCATGACTTTGCGCGGTTCTATCAATTGCTCGATAGTAATTTGTTCACCCACCGTGATATTTGCTATTTTGAGAGAAGCCTCTAGTGAACACTATGGCCCCGGGGTCTACTCCACACCATACTTTCAGCCTTACACTTTTTTTACTTCGTTGCACTTTCCGCCTTCAGATCACACTTTGCAAACAATCTTGATGGGATTGACAACCCCTTTGAAGCGTTGGGTGCAAGCTTGTTTGTGTTTGCGCAGGTACTCTGGACTTGATGAGACCCTCCTTCTGGATCGATACCTTGGTTCTCAAACCGAGGGAAATACTTACTGCTCCTGTGCTGCATCACCCTTTCCTCTTCAAGGGAAAAACCGACGCAAACAAGAGAAGTAGCAAGAAGAATTCCTAGTGCCAAGGAAGGACTTTTGTTACCGTAGCAAGCAGCAACAGCAGCAAGGAGCAGCAACGGCAGTAGTAGTGCATCATCAGTAGCAGCAGGACAAAGCAGCGGTGACAGCAAGCAGAGCAAGAAACAGTGAACGACAACAGCTAGTAGAGGCGCATGCCAAGCAGCGGCAGCGGCCAGCACGGGGACAGCGAGCGAGCACGTGGGCGCGGCCAGGGAGCAGTGTGCGGGCGGCTACATCGGTAGGCAATGGCAAAGCCACACACAGAGACACACACACACACATGCACGTACATACGCCTACGCTCGGACGGGCTCGGAGAAGGCAGCTACGACGATGAATCGAGCCGGGAAATAAGGGGAATCGGGCGAGGAACTCACCACGGAACTCGTGGACATGGTTAGGAAGCGCGGCCGCGACCGGACGTGACGAGCTCGACGATGCAGTGCGATGGTCGTGTTGGAAAACCAGCTCGATGCGAGCGTACGGGCCGTCCCGGCTTTAGTTGGTCCCCGGAACGGACGGATCCGGCCGCGGCGGACCTCTGGACGTCATCTCACGCGACGAGGAGCACGGTGGCCACGACGACTAGGTCGTCCATGGCGACAGGAGCTCGGGAAAGGCGGGGAGAGGCGAGGGAGAGAGAGGGGAGCGCGACTGGGGAGGGGGGGTAGGGTTTCGAGGGTGGTGAGAGAGAGAGAGAGCATGGGGTTGCTCTTATCCACCCAGGGAGCCGTGGGATGACCGCGAGGGCGCCATCAGTGGCCATGGTGGCCCGGATTGACGCCACGACCCCGTGCTCGTGTACAGGGGAAGGGGATGGCCGAGTTGGGCTGGACTGGATTTGCCCTGTGCACCAAGGCCCAATGCAGAGTGGCATTTGCCCCTTTTATTTTATTTTTAATCTTTGCTTTTCTTTTCTTTTGTTTGTTTTGTATTTATATAATTAGTAAACGAATTTTATTGCACAAGAAACTTCATCCGTAACGACTAGGCAATATTATGGTGTAGTACAAAGTGTTCCAAGCCATCTGGGGACGTATAATTATTTGTTAAATTTGGAAAGGCTCAATTAAATTTTTTCGGTACAATTCTAAAATAGATAGGGCGTTTTTGGTGCCTCAAATTATGTCGGTTATTATATGACAATTAGTTAGAGAATATTTGCAAGACAAACGTGATTTTTCTTTTATAGTTTGAAGAAATAATAATTTGACTTTATTTTTAAAATTTGAAATTGGCTTTGATTTTTATCAATTAGAAATTTGTCTTAGTTAATCTTAATGACATAGTACCATTAGTGTGTGATTATTGTAGCTTAACTACCGGGGCGTCACATCGTCGCTATCAGCATGGCCACTTGGCTCAGGCTGACCCAGATCAGGCCAGGTATCCCACTGGGTCTCTTTGGACGTACCCTCATCCCTGCTTTGCTCCGGAGTCACCTCGAACAAAGCCTCTAGGACACGAGTCTCGTGGGTCGAAGGCTCGTTGACCTGAGGCTCGTGAACCAGAGACCATGTAGCCTCCACCTCAGACGAATCCACCATAGCAGGAATGTGCTCAAGTGAATCAGCTTGGGGTGGCGGCGAGGAAGGCATGGCAACAACCGCCCTACCTCTCCTGCGGCCACGTGTACCTTTAGTACCTCTCAGCTTCGCGGGGGGTCGACCTCCTCTCACGGGGGCCGCAAGAGTCGAAGAAGCGGCCACTCCATGCAGAGTAGAGAGCAACACTCTCCGAAGAGGCGAGGCAGGAATGGAAGTACCCATCCCACCACCGCCGACGAAGAAGGAGCCGTGGAGTCCTTTCGACCCTTTCCCACCATCTTTCAACACCTCTCATGCCAAAGAGTAAATGAAATCAGTACAACATAAATACCAACATGAGTAATAAAATGTATATAATTTAAGTGTATCATCATCATAAATACCAACATGACTAACAAAAATTGAATACCTAACATGAACTCAAAATTTAAATATAGTAATAGTTGAATACCTGAGATGAACTAATAACAATAGTGCTTGTCTATATATGCTTCGGGGTCAATAGATGCATCATGATAATCACTATCATCAATAAATGCATCATCATCATCACTATCAAGAAGAACATGTGGAAGGCCACCATTATGTAGTCGGTCAAGAAGTGACAAGTCATCCGCAACAGTAACCTCTTCTTCTTCCGACTCTTCCTGTTCGGGCTCAGGGGTTAAGACGGATTCACTGTCGCTGTCTACTTCAATGTTCTGGGGTGAAGTAGAGCGGTTCTTGAAATGTTTCTTGGACATACGTGTTTCTTGGAAGAATTCTCCTTCATATGTGTCTGGGTTAATGTGAGATTAGTAATTCTCTTCATTGAGGGTAGGTGGTCTAAAATGTGGCGGCACTTCATCAACAACATCCCAACCTTTCAGATTTGGATCAGTTTGGCAGGCCCACGGTAGATAGAAAACTTGTGTCGCCTGTTGAGCCATAATATAGACATCGGGAACATCTAAGTGGGTGTTTTAGTTGATTTTGACTAGTCCTATATGTTCATGAGTCCTTCTAGTCTCCCTCCGCTCAAACCAAGAACATTTGAAGACTACAACGGTCGGTGGGTTTTCACCATAGAATAGAAGTTCATAAATTGCTTCAACTCTTCCATAATACTCGGTGCCTCCTTCGCCGATAGCAGAGACAGAACAATTTGTAGTCTTTAGGTCGGGCATAGATAGCTCTTTGCCAAAGGTACGGAAGTGATACCCGTTGATGTTGTATTTGTCAAATGAACGAACCTTATAGTCAAAACCATTAGCGACTTGTCTCAACTCGGTGTCCATATACTCTGCATTAGCCTACAAGTTTAATACAAAAGAATGGATGCATTAGCCGCAAATTAGACCAAGAAATCAAATGACCCATTAATGGTAATTAATTACCCTTTGTTTGAACCAAGAGATGAAACCAGGATAGTCGCCTCCATGCTTTGCGAGAATCTCATACTCTTCGACGGAATCCTTTTCAATGACCACTCCATCTAAGAATTTGGCGACGTATCGACTATATCAAATATCCGGGAATAAGAGTAGTTCAAAGGAACTAGAAGTTTCGGAACAATAATTTACCAAGAACTTACTCGATGTACGGCCGCACTTATGTTAGGTTGGTGAAGATATACAATGAAATGGTCCGCCATTCTTCGACATCCAATGATTTCCCTTTCGAAGCACCTGATGGTGCGAGCTTCCCTTTGAATAGGCTGAGGTTGGATCGACCTTTTTAGGATCTCCATCATTGTACCGAGGCTTCGGGTTATGCAAATGATGATCTTTGTCTTCGTAGTGTGCTGTCGTGAAGTTTGCGGCCTCCTCAGTAATGAATGCCTCGGCCATCGATGCTTCAATTTTACGTTTATTTTTACATTTAGCTCGAAGAGTCTTCTGTATCCTCTCAGTTGAGTAGCAGCATCGATTTTGAACAGCGCCCCCAATCTTGCCTTGGTCGGGAGATGTAAAATCAAATGCCGCATTGGATTAAAGAAGCCCGGTGGAAAGATATTTTTTAATTTGCAGATCAACTTCGCCGCCAACTTTTCCAATTCATCTAACACACAAGGTGATAGTTCTTTCGCACAAAGAGAACAGAAGAAATAGCTCAACTCTGCGAATACTAGCCATTCATCCTCAGGGATAAAGCCACGCAACATCACCGGCATTACCTGCTCAATCGATATGTGCCAATCATGACTCTTGAGACCAAATATTTTCAATTTCTCAAGACTCGCTCCCCTCTTTAGATTTGCAGCATACTCATCGGGGAACATCAACCGCATTTTCACCCACAATAGCATTTCCATCATAGCTGGCCTTTCAAGATTGAACCATGTCTTTGGCTTCGCTATGCTTTCCTTTCCTTTCCGTTGTCGCAAGTTTGGTAATGGCCTATCACATAGAGCCTCCAGGTCGATTCTAGCCTTAGGATCATCTTTTGACTTTCCCTCTATGCCGAACAATGTACCAAAAATGTCCTCCGCAATATTCTTTTCAGTGTGCATCATGTCGATGTTGTGTGGGCAAAGGAGGTCTTTGAAGTAAGGCTTGTGAGTCCACGCGTGTTCCGTATTATACCCTTTGAAGTACCTAGGACGCAAAGGGTCAGGCTCGAGAGCGTTTAACTGATCATGGGTCTGTTGGCCTGTCAACGCAGCTGGTGCAGTTTTTTTTGACAACTCTACCTTTGATGAAATTGTTCTTGTCTTTTCTGAACTTATGGTCAGGATCCAGGAACTGCCTATGCATGTCGAAGCAAGAAAACTTGCGACCAGCCCGCAGCCAACGGAAATGAAGAGATGCCTTGCATGTGGTGCACGGGAACCTTCCATGCACACATCAGCCAACGAATAGCGCAACTGCCGGATAATCATGCGTCGAGTACATGTACCACACATGCATTTTGAAATTTGTTTTGGTAGCGGTTTCGTATGTTTTGATTATCCCAGGCTTCTTGCAACTCATCCTTAAGTGGTTGCATGTAAACATTCAATTCTTCCCCGGATAGTTGGGCCCTGGAATTATAAACGTCAGGAAACTGTTCTTTCTTTTCATAATCTCTTCGGGTGGGAGATTGAGTGGAATGACAAATACAGGCCAACAACTGTATTGTGCTGGCGTCATACCATACACATTGAACCAATCCGTGCTGATGGCAACTCTGGGATGCCTTGGAACTTCCGATTTATCCTTATGTAATGCATTGAAGTGCTTTGATAGTCATGTCAACGGCACCAGGAATCCTTCTGCTGCGGCTACGCCTTAAGGGACTTCCTAGGCAAATATGCAAAGGATTTCCCCCGTGGCCTTGGAGCCTTGCGTTGGTGTTCCCTCAAGCGGAAAGGGTGATGTAGCACAGCGGTGGTAAGTATTTCCCTCAGTTTGAGAACCAAGGTATCGATCCAGTGGAGGAGTATCACAAGATCCTGCACAAACACAAAGAGCCTGCTCCCAACGCTATAAAGGGGTTGTCAATCCCTTATAGATTGTTCGCCAAGTGAGAACTGTAAGCAACAAAGTAACAAAGCAAAGTAAAAGCGGAGGTGTAAACGATAGATGTGAATAGACCCGGGGGCCGTAGTGTTTACTAGTGGCTTCTCTCATGAAAACAAGTAGACAGTGGGTGAACAAATTACTGTCGAGCAATTCATAGAACCGCGCAAAGTCGTGACGATATTTATGGTAATGATTATATCTATAGGCATCACGTCCAAAACAAGTAGACCGATACTGTCTACATCTACTACTATTACTCCACACGTCGACCGCTATCCAGCATGCATCTAGTGTATTAAGTCCAAAAGAACAGAGTAACGCCTTAAGCAAAATGACATGATGTAGATGGACAATCTCATATCAACGACAGAGCCCATCTTGTTACCCTTGATGGCAACTACTTAATGTGTGCCTTGCTGCCCCTACTGTCACTGGGAAAGGTCACCACATGGTAGAACCCAAAACCAAGCACTTCTCCCATTGCAGGAATCATAGATCTAGTTGGCCAAATAAAACCCAAGACTCGGAGAGACTTACAAGGATATCAAATCATGCATATAAGAAATCAGCAAAGACTCAAATATATATCATAGATAATCTGATCACAAATCCACAATTCATCGGATCTTGACAAACACACCGCCAAAGAAGATTACATCGGATAGATCTCCATGAAGATCATGGAGAACTTTGTATTGAAGATCCAAGAGAGAGAAGAAGACATCTAGCTACTAACTACGGACCCGTAGGTCTGAAGTGAACTACTCACGAGTCATTGGAGGGGTGATGATGATTATGAAGAAGCCCCCAACTCCAAAGTCCCCTCCGGCAGGGCGCCGGGAAGGGTCTCCAGATGAGGTCTCGCGGAAACGGAAGCTTGCGGCGGCGGAAAAGTATTTTCGAGGTCCCTTTATTTTTTGCTATATTTTAGGGAATATATAGGCACAAGACCTAGGTCGGGGGGCGCTCAGGGAAGCCACAAGCCCTGCCACCGCCGCCTCCCGCTGGTGGCGGAGTGGAAGCTTGTGGGCTCCCTCGAGCCCTCCTGGCTTGGCCCACAGGCCCCCTGATCTTCTTCCGTTCGGAAAAAAATCATTTCGGGGATTTTATTCCGTTTGGACTCCGTTCCAAAATCAGATCTGAAAAGAGCCAAAAACACAGAAAAAACAGGAACTCGCACTTGGCACTAAATTAATAAGTTAGTCCCAAAAAAGATATAAAAGGTACATAAAACATCCAAAGATGAAAAGATAACAACATGAAACCGTCAAAAATTATAGATACGTTTGAGACGTATCAAGTATCCCCAAGCTTTACTCCTGCTCGTCCTCGAGTAGGGAAGTGATAAAGAATGAATTTTTGATGCTTTCATGCTACCTAGCATAGATGTCCTTTGTAACTCCTCTTATGTGACGTGAATGTTCAGATCCATTAGGTTCAAAACAATAGTTTTCTATTGACGTGGAAACAATAATAATTCAAGCAAACTAGCAAGGTAATCATGAACTTTCAAAATAACAAGGCCAAAAGAAAGTTATCCCTACAAAAGCATATAGTCTGGCTATGCTCTATCATCATTGCACAACGAATTTAAATCATGCACAACCCCGGTATTGGCCAAGTAATTGTTTCACACCTTTACTTTCTCAAACCTTTTCAACTCTCACGCAATACATGAGCGTGAGCCATGGTTATAGCACTATAGATGGTGTGGAGTGTGGTAGAGGTTGCAAGACAAAAAAGGAGAAGACAGTCACATTAACTAGGCATATCAATGAGTTGTGGAGATGCTCATCAATAGATATCAATGTGCATGAGTAGGGATTGTCATACAAATGATGCACTAGAGCTACGAGTATGTGAAAGCTCTTAAAGAAAACTAGTGGGTGTGCATCCAACTTGCTTGCTCAGGAAGACCTAAGGCAATTTTGAGGAAGCCTATCATTGGAATATACAAGCCAAGTTATAAAATGAAAATTTCCCACTAGCTATATGGTGGTGACAAAACGAGAGACTCTCAATCATGAAGAGCATGGTGCTTAATATGCACAAGTGTGGAAAAAGTGGTAGCATTGTCCCTTCTCTCTTTTTCTCTCATTTTTTTTATTTTTTTGGTGGGCTCTTTGGCCTCTTTTTTTATTATTTTGGTGGGCTTCTTTGGCCTATTTTATTTCCTCACATGGGACAATGCTCCATTAATGATGATCATCACACTTTCAACTCAAAACTTAGAGCAACGATGACTCTATATGGAATGCCTTCGATAGTGTACCGTGACAATGATCTAGCATGGCATAGACATTAATGGAAACCTCATGCTAGCTATCTTACGATCATGCAATGGCAATGTAGCCATGGTGGCACATGTCATGGTGGTAGTTGCATGGCAATATATCTCGGAATGACTTTGAAAAAGCCATAGTAGGTAGGTATGGTGGCTGTTTTGAGGGAGGCTAATGGTGGGTTTTGTGCACGGGCGAAAGTTGCATGGCACTAAGAAGATAGTGATGGTGGAAGGTGAAAGTGCATGTAAACCATGGACTCAACATTAGTCATGAAGAACTCATATACTTGTTGCAAAAGTTTTATTAGTAATCAAAACAAAGCATTCAACGCATACTCCTAGGGGAAGGGTTGGTAGGTATAAACCATCGCGCGATCCCGACCGCCACGCAAAGGATGACAATCAATAGAGTAATCATGCTCAGACTTCATCTAATAGCGGTTCACCATACGTGCATGCTACGGGAATCACTAACTTCAACACAAGTATTTCTAGATCCACAACACCTTACTAGCATGCCTTCAATATTACCAAAACCACAACTCAAAACTAATTGAGATGAATCAAACTTCTCTAACTATTCAATGCACATGAAGGCGGAAGTTTTCGTATCCCTTTGGATAACTACCCCTTTTGAGACTACTTTCAAAGCATAGATCAACCACCAAGCCACGCACCACTGCGCTCTAAAAGATATAAGTGAAGCACTTAGAGCTAAAGTATCTAGCTCAAAAGATATAAGTGAAGCACATGTGAGCTGAGTTGTCTACCGAAAGATATAAGTGAAGCTCGACAAAATCATGGTGAGTGCATGTCTCTCTCTCTAGGTGTGCAGCAAGGATAATTGTGAAACAACAAAAATAAAAGACTCCCACGATACAAGACGCTCCAAGCAAAAACACATAACATGTGGTGAATAAAAATATAGCCCCAAGTAACGTTACCGATGGATTGAAGACGAGAGAGGGGATGCCTTCCCGCGGAATCCCCAAGCTTAGGCTTTTACAGAATCCTTGAATCTCTTGGGGTGCCTTGGGCATCCCCAAGCTTGAGCTCTTGCCACTCCTTTTCTCTTTGTCCATAAGAACTTCACCCAAAACTTGAAAACTTCACAACACGAAACTTAAACAGAAACTCGTGATAACAGTAGTATGAGAAAGCAAACCACCACTTCCTTAGGTACTGTAGCAAACTTAAATTCTACTTATGCTGATGTTGGGTTACTGTATTTTCAATCTTCGATGGCTAATACCCCTCGATACTGTAACATCCCAAATTTTGAATGTTAACATAATCATTAGATTGATTGTTTGTTTGTTTTGAGTGATTGAAACTTGAGTGAAATTTGAAAACTTTTTAAAACTTGCGAATGAGAGGGAATAAAATGACTTTCCCGTTTCCCGGTGAATTCAAAATTCATCCATGAGAGAAGATGACATGACTTCTTCAACTATAAAGAATTTGAATGGAGCTGACATTTGAATTTCTTTCGGTTTGATTTGCAATTCTATTTTTCTTTTCTCCACTCAAGAAATGCCGGGAAATACATTCTGTCAAATAGAAAAGAGAGGAGGAACATGACCCTCCAACACACGGGAATTTTGAAAGTTATTTGAACCCTAAAACTTAGAGGGTCATTTGAAAATTATTTGCAAAAGAAAATAAATTTTTAGGCAATTTTGTGAAAATAATTTTTTCTGAAGCTTTTATTCTGGCAGTGGAAAAATGTTAATCAAATTCTATATTTTCTTCTCATAATTTTGGTATATTATATGCCCATTTTTGGAAAAAAAAATTCGACCCCTAAAACCTTCCGTTTCTTCCCGTTTTTAAATAAAAGGAAATTTTGCTTTAATAGGAAATCGCCCGCGGGCATTAGGTAAGAAATCAGGCCCAATAACCCTGTCATCCCCTACCTCTCGTTCTTTCCTTCTCTGCCATGGCCACGCTCTAGGGAAGCTTCCTCCCAAAAAAAATTCCCCGGGATTCGCGGATTTCTTTCCCTCCTAGCTTCTCCCGTCGCCCCTATAAGAATGCCCAGGTCCTCCTCGTTCCATTCCTGTTGGAACCGCCGCCTCTCCCCACCTCCTCCTCCCCCTGTGGACCTCGCCGGAGCCGGCCACAAGAACTCTCCCGTCGCCACCCCACGCCCCGGCCGAGCCCCTCCAGCACCCCACTCCCCTCTGCCACCCCACGCCCCTGCCGCGCCCCCCCTCACGCAACCTTCCCTCCCCGTCGCCCCCCCTGCAGGCCGCACCTCTCCTCCGATCCGGCCACGCCGTCAGGAGCACGAGCAGCCCCCCTGACGCTCCTCCTCGCCTCGGACGCCCTGGGCCCTCGTCGCCAACCCCCCCCCCCTCCACCGCCCCCTCCGCCACCCCCCCCCCCCGCCGGCGACCCCACCCCGCCGGAGTTGCCCCATCGCCGGAGTGCCCCTCGCCGCTGCTCCTCCTGCCATCGTGGGTGTTCTCTAAAGCACGAGGTAACCCCCTCTCCTTTACCTTTTTTCTTTTTCTTTTCTTTTGTTTTACTTCTACAGTTAGATCTTTAAGCAACGCGCTAGATTAGATCTAAGTTATCCCTTCGGTCTTTTAGATAAAACCGATCGGTCTTTCTTTCACTTAATAATAGCCGAAGAGGTTTTTGTTAAGATGCGGCCGTTTGCTAGTGTTTCTCGCAGCAAACACATTCCAACCAATCAGAGAGCGCCACGTCTACCCCACTCCGATTAGATTCATTTTTCTTTTCTGTTTGAATTCCAAAAACAGAGAGAGTTTTAATTCTGTTTTGATCATAACTTTTGATCCACAACACCAATGAGGTTGATTCTTTTTCCAGTAGATCACAATTTTTGTGTAGTTTTCAAAAACATATTATTTGCCTATGTTTGAAATTTTCAAATTTGAATTAGATCAGATTTAGTTTAAACCTTGTTTTGCTTATTCTGGGAGTTTAAAAATAGATTTTTAATTAGTTCTTTTTGCTACTGATCACTAGTGACCTTATTTATCAGTGGTAAAAATTTCAGAATTGTTTGAGTATTGTAGCTCATCATTTCTGTTGAAACACTTTCTGTTTCACTTCTTTTAGGATTATGACTATATTTCTTTCTTTAGTTGTTTTTAAATTATTTTTCTTTTATATTTCAGAAAGATTACGTCTTGTTTCTGTTAGTTAACAGTAGGTTTACAACAAGATTTGATTCTATTTTTATATGTTATCATGAAATCAATTCTAGTTCTCTAATAACTTGCAATTGATTTCTCTACTGTTTCAACTCCCATATGAAAATACTTTCAAAATAGTTTTATGTAAAATACTTTATTTTATCTTGGTCAAATTTATATCTTAGTTCTATGTTATTTAATGTTTTATTTCCAGTTAGAACAAAAAAAAACTATTTAGTGTTTGATGTAGTAGAAGACTCCTAGTTTTAGTTGAAGTTTCTTTCGGATTCTTATTCGCTCTCTCTTTTGTTTTGATTGCTAGAATTATTGCTAGTATGAGTGCTTATGTGAATGATATGTTTGTTATATAGATTTCATCGGAGAGTGACGAATAGTCTATCAAGTTATTTCTCGAGAAACGATAATTCTTCCTCGTCAACATCACCAGGCAGGTCATTTGATCATGTATCACCTATGTTTTATGCATCGTAGTTCTACCATCCTATGCCCAATTGCATGCTGAGTAGGTACTTGGAAATTATGGTTACATATTGTAGTATCATGTGGTAGGCACCCAACAACCCCGTTACTTGGCCCGGGACGACTAATTTCATATTTCTATGCTTGAGTAGACGGCATTCTGGTTGAGAGTTTATCACGAGTGATGCGAGAATAATTTAATAACCAAGACCGATTAAGTCAAGACTTTTCAAGACCTCGTGATGCCATGCAACTCTGGGTGAAGGACGGTTGATCGGCTCCCTGGAGAAACCAGTGGATGACCCGGGATGCTGGAGACGTGCCATGACATCTTGCGGAAAGCTTCACCCAGGCTCAAAGAGACGGACGGATATTTTCAAGACCCAAGGCTTACCTGCACAGCCACAAGTCATTATGGGCTCTGGCTTGGTTGGACAACGCGGCGACTCTGGACAGGCGGTGCCAGCAGATGTAGAAGAACGATAGGATTTGGATGGGCACCGACAGGGATTCAGAGGGACCCGTTGAAAGACCATGTTTTGATCATCCGGTCTTCAAACACCCTGAAATGCGAGGACATACACGGAGGCGATCAAATCTTGTGGGGAACGTGTGCAAAACTCTGCAGAGTACTCAAACCTAATCGATTAGCCGTGTCCACGGTCATGGACAACTTGAGCCAAAGGAACTGAAGTTATCTGAAATTCTCAACACAAATAATAATATTGATGTGGGAATTATTGACAACTCAGGTACGAGAATTGGTTGGCGGAACCATCTCGTTAACAACAAACAACGTAGTAACATTTTTCTTTTAACCCTCTCTTGATGTAGGAGAAAACTTGCTTTTCGCTAAAAACTTATAGCCCCACATGCCATATATGCATGTAGAATAGATAATTATTATTTCACCCCCTCTCTTTGATGACTTGCCGGCATATTCAATATGCTGACCTACACGGCTGCAACATCTTATGTTGCAGATATTTTCCTCGATGAGTAAGAGTACGATTCAGGGTTACGGTCTGCACTTAACTTGCCGTTGGTGTTTATTGGGACTCCACTCCCTGGACCATTTCCGCTGAGATATTTAAGGTATATATCAGTTTTACGCTATTTACATGTGATTGCACTTTGATATATACATTGATGTACTGTGTGTGCCAGCATATTGATCTAGGGATGGCACAGATACACAGAGGCTTGACTCGTTTTGAGTTGGGTCGCTACAGAAATGGTATCAGAGCACATGTTGACTGTAGGACGTGACCCTAGAAACTGGAAATTTCTTAGGAAAGGATCTCTCTAAAATTTTATTTCCAAGAACACCTTTTACTTCTCATCTCTTTTGATTTCATCAAACGTTCTCTCTCACCTCAAATAGTTAGACAATGCCCTTTCCCCTTTGACCACGTGAAGGACCAACCGACTCCCACTTCAAAGTAAAGAGGATTTCATCATGCAGTTGAAGCTACACCAATTGAAGACTCTCAAGACCCGAAGGACTCGAAGACCCCGAAACGTTCCAATGTTTATTAGAAGTCCAAACCCCAATTATATACCCACGTTAGTTACGATGATTTGTGAGCCGTCATTGCTGTGTGTTTTCCGAAGGCCACAACTAAAACCTATTCTCAAAAATATTGTTTGTATTGTGTGTATCTCCCTCTCTCTTACCCGTCTCATCCCCAAAACCTCAACCCTACCAGATGGAGTATGAATCTGGACTTGTAGTCTCTGGACCAATGACCCAACTAGAGGCTGATATATGGATTCAAAACATGGAGAACCACTTCGGGAGCAACTTGATCTCAAGGAAGTATGAAGTGGAACACGCTCTCCAGTACTTTACCCAAAGTGCTGCTATCTGGTGGAAAATACACCATGCCATACAAGGATCTAGTGGAGCAGTAAGTTGGGACGAATTCAAGGAGACTCTGTTAAGATCCCGTCTCATTCAGAAGTGCTATGATAATCCGAAGGAGAAGACTTGTGCATGCAAGATCTGTGGAGAAATAGGACACACCCAGGAAGAACACAAGGATGGATGCACTCATTGTGAAGAAAATCACCCAACCGAGGAGTGCCCAAGTAGTCAGGTGACTTGTTTCCTTTGTGAAGGAACCACCCACTACCCAGCTCAATGTCACATTTACCCCAAGGTACAAAAAGTTGTCCAGCAGCAGAAAGAAGCAATGAAGCAAACACTCAAGAAGAAGATTCTAGAATAGCCGGTGATGAACGAAAATATTGAAGACCCTGATGGACAAGGTCTGACCAGATTTTTCTCCAATGCATGCTACTCATGTGGAGAAGAAGGACATTATTCACAGGATTGCACGAAGGGAAGCCAAGAGTATCTGGGAAACTTCCCAACAGAAAAAGTGGAGTTTGATCCACTTGAAATAGAAGAACTGGCCAAAATAAAGGAGTCCGGAGAGAAAAAAAGGTACCCTCAGAAGAGCCAAACCTCTGCAGATATAGACCTGAGTCATGTCAGATGTTACAAGTGTATGGAATTTGGCCACCACAAATACATGTGCTCAGGAAGGAAGCCGGAAACCCAAGGAGAAAAAGCAAACACTAAGAAGCCTCGAGACTTGCCAGAACTCATTTGCTTTCGTTGCAAGGAAGCAGGACATTTTGCTAACGATTGTCCACAAAGGAAGAAAGCTAAAAAGGAGTAGTTAAGTTTTGACCGCGGCAATTAGTGTAATCTGAAGAACTCTTGTTTTTCATGAGATCATGGAGTGAAATTTTTTGTAACAGAAATCCCTGAGATTGTAATAACATCATGAATAAATGGAATTTATTGTCTCATGATTGCCTATCTTGAAACTATATACGTTGTTTCTCTTCGAACAAAGATCTCTGAAAAATTATGAGGATATGAGAAAATATGGTCTATGCAGGCATGAGTATAATTCATTTTAAGTGTGGTAGTAATCGGTAAACCCACAGGATCCACTGAGTAGGAATGTACCATAACTACCCAGGAGATATATACATTCCTCTGAGTACCTATTTACTGACTCCTGCAGATGAAAACTCTCTACAAGTCATTCCTCAAGGGCCCAGAAACGATCATGACCCTGACCAGTGATCATGATTACCCAAAAATCCTGAAGGACATGATGAAGCACATTCATCTTGAAGGAGATGCGGTCTACAAAGGCTACACATTCATGGAAAGTGGAGTAGAACTTTGGTATGTGGAAGTACACCTCCACCATGTGAAAGGAGTTTGTCCAAAGACTATGGGGCAATACTTTTTCATTTCACGTGTACCACGAGCAACCTTCTTTGATGCTGTTCGTGAAGCTACCATGGAAGCCATACGTCAGATTGGAGAAATACTTGAAGCAAGACTCCGTCATACCCAGGAATACCTGAGTGAGGTACGTGTGGAGATGATGGAGATGAAGGTCATGGCCACCATGATGAAGCAAAAGATGGATGATTTCAAGGAGCACCTCGGAAAGTTCCAGTGGAACTAAAGTACCTCCAAGAGAGACAGATGAATAAAGTTGGCAGAAATGCTTGACCATACCGAACAATGTGGATGGCAGCATTTGTAATAAATTACTTTTGAGTTAGAATTTTGAAGAAAGTAAGGATGTAATAAAGGATTGATTATGAAATGAATATGATTTATGGATGAACCAATACCTTTTCATGGTAAACACACCAATGGAAAGTATCCCACAGAGTGGAGTGTGTACCAAAAATAAGTCTGAGGATTTTTATTATATGATGGTTACCCCAAGAGTATGATGGAGTGAAACACTATAGGATTTAAGGCGTAGTGGTTCCAAGTATGCCTGCAACCCACACACCCCGGAACTACTAAGGATCAATCACTACCTTTATGAAGAAAGAAACTTGGAAGAAACTATGATGGATCAGCAAACGTTTTCTTAGGAAAATACGAAAGCGAGAGAGTTGTGAAGATACGATAAACGTTTTGTTCGGCTTGCAGAACCAATGGATTATCCGAACTTCGTTCATGGACAAGAGAAATTCTGCAATGCTTGTGAGGATGCCCAAGTGTTAGAATACGAGATTCACTAAACCTTATACAAGGTAATGTTTTCAGTGTGACATGGTTTGGCCACCATGACGACTTACTATTATCATTCTCTTGCTATTCGGAATGGTAAATCTGAGAGACTTACCATAGTGAGAGATGACGTTCTTTGACGCTTTTGTTTAAGCCTTAGAATGGTATAAGAAAAGCCCATGTACATGGCACTTGTTGTCACGTCTAGAAATTTTACGGTGAGGATGAAGACAAGACCTCTCTCTCTGCAGGATAACCACAAATGGTAGACCACCATGAGTATCATCGATAGGTTATTTAGTATTAATCACGAGACTGTCAGTTAAGAAGACCCAGTGACGGAAGAAGCTTATATCAACAGAAGAACCCTTGATTTTGATGGAAACATTATGAATACAATGGAAGAGCTTCACCAAAGTAGTTACCATGGAGAATGTGAGGAGTCAGATGCCAAGATCCAAGAGGATTGTTAATAATTTGAGGGACCGGTAACTCTCATATTAAGTGTGGTAGCATCCCGCTTTGCCGGAGGTTGGATTTGTTCGAAGACCCCCAAAACCCTAACCTTTCTTTCTAGCCCCTCTAAATCTCGAGGATGAGATTCATTTTAAGTGTGGTAGGTTTGTAACATCCCAAATTTTGGAATGTTAATATAATCATTAGATTGATTGTTTGTTTGTTTTGAGTGACTGAAACTTGAGTGAAATTTGAAAACTTTTTAAAACTTGCGAATGAGAGGGAATAAAATGACTTTCCCCTTTCCCGGTGAATTCAAAATTCATCCATGAGAGAAGATGACATGACTTCTTCAACTATAAAGAATTTGAATGGAGCTGGCATTTGAATTTCTTTCGGTTTTGATTTGCAATTCTATTTTTCTTTTCTCCACTCAAGAAATGCCGGGAAATACATTCTGTCAAACAGAAAAGAGAGGAGGAACATGACCCTCCAACACACGTGCATTTTGAAAGTTATTTGAACCCTAAAACTTAGAGGGTCATTTGAAAATTATTTACAAAAGAAAATAAATCTTTTAGGCAATTTTCTGAAAATAATTTTTTCTGAAGCTTTTATTCTGGCAGTGGAAAAATGTTAATCAAATTCTATATTTTCTTCTCACAATTTTGGTATATTATATGCCCATTTTTGGAAAAAAAATTCGACCCCTAAAACCTTCCTTTTCTTGCCGTTTTTAGATAAAAGGAAATTTTGCTTTAATAGGAAATCGCCCGCTGGAATTAGGTAAGAAATCAGGCCCAATAACCCAGTCAGCCCCTACCTCTCGTTCTTTCCTTCTCTGCCATGGCCACGCACGAGGGAAGCTTCCTCCCAATTTTTTTCCCCGGGATTCGAGGATTTCTTTCCCTCCTAGCTTCTCCCGTCGCCCCTATAAGAATGCCCAGGTCCTCCTCGTTCCATTCCCGTTGGAACCGCCGCCTCTCCCCACCTCCTCCTCCCCCTGTGGACCTCGCCGGAGCCGGTCACAGGAACTCTCCCATCGCCACCCCACGCCCCTGCCGAGCCCCTCCGGCACCCCACTCCCCTCCGCCACCCCACGCCCCTGCCGTGCCGCCCCCCTCACGCAACCTTCCCTCCCCGTCGGGCCCCCTGCAGGCCGCACCTCTCCTCCGATCCGGCCACGCCGTCAGGAGCACGAGCAGCCCCCCCTGACGCTCCTCCTCGCCCCGGAAGGCCCGGTCGGTCTTTATTTCACTTAATAATAGCCGAAGAGGCTTTTGTTAAGATGCGGCCATTCGCTAGTGTTTCTCGCAGCAAACACCTTCCAACCAATCAGAAAGCGCCACGTGTACCCCACTCCGATTAGATTCATTTTTCTTTTCTGTTTGAATTCCAAAAATAGAGAGAGTTTTAATTCTATTTTGATCATAACTTTTGATCCACAACTCCAATGAGGTTGATTCTTTTTCCAGTAGATCACAATTTTTGTGTAGTTTTCAAAAACATATTATTTGCCTGTGTTTGGAATTTTCAAATTTGAATTAGATCAGATTTAGTTTAAACCATGTTTTGCTTATTCTGGGAGTTTAAAAATAGATTTTAATTAGTTCTTTTTGCTACTGATCACTAGTGATCTTATTTATCAGTGGTATAAATTTCAGAATTGTTTGAGTATTTTAGCTCATCATTTCTGTTGAAACACTTTCTGTTTCACTTCTTTTAGGATTATGACTATATTTCTTTCTTTAGTTGTTTTTAAACTATTTTTCTTTTATATTTCAGAAAGATTACGTCTTGTTTCTGTTAGTTAACAGTAGGTTTACAACAAGATTTTATTCTATTTTTATATGTTATCATGAAATCAATTCTAGTTCTCTAATAACTTGCAATTGATTTCTCTACTGTTTCAACTCCCATATGAAAATACTTTCAAAATAGTTTTATGTAAAATACTTTATTTTATCTTGGTTCTATGTTATTTAATGTTTTATTTTCAGTTAGAACAAAAAAATACTATTTAGTGTTTGATGTAGTAGAAGACTCCTAGTTTTAGTTGAAGTGCTTATGTGAATGATATGTTTGTTATATAGATTTCATCGAAGAGTGACGAATAGTCTATCAAGTTATTTCTCGAGAAACGATAATTCTTCCTCGTCAACATCACCAGGAAAGTCATTTGATCATGTATCACCTATGTTTTATGCATCGTAGTTCTACCATCCTATGCCCAATTGCATGCTGAGTAGGTACTTGGAAATTATGGTTACATATTGTAGTATCATGTGGTAGGCACCCAACAACCCCGTTACTTGGCCCGGGACGACAAGTTTCATATTGCTATGCTTGAGTAGACGGGATTCTGGTTGAGAGTTTATCACGAGTGATGCAAGAATAATTTAATAACCAAGACCGGTTAAGTCAAGACTTTTCAAGACCTCGTGATGCAATGCAACTCTGGGTGAAGGACAGTTGATCGGCTCCCTGGAGAAACCAGTGGATGAGCCGGGATGCTGGAGACGTGCCATGACATCTTGTGGAAAGCTTCACCCAGGCTCAAAGAGACGGACGAATATTTTCAAGACCTAAGGGTTACCTGCACAGCCACAAGTCATTATGGGCTCTGGCTTGGTTGGACAACGCGGCGACTCTGGACTTGCGGTGCCAGCAAATGTAGAAGAACGATAGGATTTGGATGGCCACCGACAGGGATTCAGAGGGACCCGTTGAAACACCATGTTTTGATCATCCGGTCTTCAAACACCCTGAAGTGCAAGGACATACATGGAGGCGATCAAATCTTGTGGGGAACGTGTGCAAAACTCTGCAGAGTACTCAAACCTAATCGATTAGCCGTGTCCACGGTCATGGACAACTTGAGCCAAAGGAACTGAAGTTATCTGAAATTCTCAACACAAATAATAATATTGATGTGGGAATTATTGACAACTCAGGTACGAGAATTGGTTGGCGGAAGCATCTCGTTAACAACAAACAACGTAGTAACATTTTGCTTTTAACCCTCTCTTGATGTAGGAGAAAACTTGCTTTTCGCTAAAAACTTATAGCCCCACCTTCCATATATGCATGTAGAATAGATGATTATTATTTCACCCCCTCTCTTTGATGACTTGCTGGCATATTCAATATGCTGACCTACACGGCTGCAACATCTTATGTTGCAGATATTTTCCTCGACGAGTAAGAGTACGATTCAGGGTTACGGTCCGCACTCAACTTGCCGTTGGTGTTTATTGGGACTCCACTTCCTGGACCGTTTCCGCTGAGATATTTAAGGTATATATCAGTTTTACGCTATTTACATGTGATTGCACTTTGATATATACATTGATGTACTGTGTGTGCCAGCATACTGATCCAGCGATGGCACAGATACACAGAGGCTTGACTTGTTTTGAGTCGGGTCGCTACAGATACTATCCATAGTTTCATCAAAACAAGCAACCAACACAACAAAAACAGAATTAGTTAACAGCAGACCAGTCTCTAGCAATCTGTATATTTCGTATACCTCTGGTACATCAAAAATTCTGAAAACTTACGACAGTCTGACGAATTTGTGTAGCAATCAACAGCAAAAAGAATCAACTCAAAAGCTCTTACATAAAAGAAATGAAAATTCTTTTCATGAGCAGAGAGTTTCTGTCTTTTCCAGCATGACCAAACGATCATCGCCAAGACTAATCATAACGGTTTTGCTTGGCACAAATGCAAAAAGAAACACAAAAAACACAATCATAACAGAATTATCAAAGTGTGGAAAACATAAAACAGAAAGAAAAAGGATAGATTCGTTGGGTTGTCTCCCAACAAGCGCTTTTGTTTAACGCCCTTAGCTAGGCATTGATAATTCAATGATGCTCACACAAAAGACAAGGATTGAAGCACAATGAGAGCATCATGGAGCATATGGCTAGAACATTTAAGTCTAACCCACTTCCTATGCATAGGCATTTTATAGGAAAACAGATTGTCAAGACAAGCAATAGTTGCCATATGCAAGGAAGAAGAAAGAGACAATAGCAATCTCCACATAACGAGAGGTAATTTGGTAACATGAAAGTTTCTACCAAAATATTTTCCTCTCTCAGAGCAATTACATGTGGGATCATATTCAAATTCAACAATATAGCTATCCCATAGGATATTCTTTTCATGATCCACATGTATGCAAAGTTGACTCTCTTCAAAAATAGTGGGATTATCATCAAATAATGTCATGACTTCTCCAATCCCACTTTCAATATTGTTGCAAATATCATATTCATCATGAGGTTTGAACAAATTTTCAAGATCATAAGAAAGATCATCACCCCAATCATGATTATTGCAACAAGTAGTGGACAAACCAAAACTAGCATCCCCAAGCTTAGGGTTTTGCATAATTTTAGCATGATTATCACTAATATAATTTATAGTGAAACCATTGCAATCATGCTTTTCATCCAAGGAGACCTCGTGAATCACTTCATAAATTTCTTCCTCACAATTTTCACATTCACGCATCTCAAGCAAAACTCCATAAAGATGGTCAAGTGCACTCAACTCACTAGCAATTTGATCAACAATATTGGATCTCTTAAAGAGATCAGCAAGTGGATGAGAATCCATATCACTAGATTTTCAGCAAGCGAAGATGCAAGCATATTGAAGGCACATGGCACACAAGCGAACAGAAAGCAAGCTAGAGAAAAGGGAGAACGAAAAAGGCAAAAGAAGAAAGGAAAATGAAAATGGCAAAGGAGAAAGGCAAAAAGGCAAAAGGCAAATGGAAACGGGAAATGTGAAGTGGGGGAGAGGAAAATGAGAGGCAACTGGCAAAAAAGTAAATGCAGGAGATGAGTTTGTGAGACCTACTTGGATAGATCTCTCGTTCCCTAGCAACGGCGCCAGAAATACTTCTGATGTCAGCTGTGCTTCCCTGGCAACGGCGCCAGGAATAGTCGTGTCAACGGCACTAGGAATCCTTCTGCTGCGGCTACGCCTTAAGGGACTTCCTAGGCAAATATGCAAAGGATTTCCCCCGTGGCCTTGGAGCCTTGCGTTGGTGTTCCCTCGAAGCGGAAAGGGTGATGTAGCATAGCGGTGGTAAGTATTTCCCTCAGTTTGAGAACCAAGGTATCGATCTAGTGGAGGAGTATCACAAGATCCTGCACAAACACAAAGAACCTGCTCCCAACGCTATAAAGGGGTTGTCAATCCCTTATAGATTGTTCGCCAAGTGAGAACTGAAAGCAACAAAGTAACAAAGCAAAGTAAAAGCGGAGGTGTAAACGATAGATGTGAATAGACCCGGGGGCCGTAGTGTTTACTAGTGGCTTCTCTCATGAAAACAAGTAGACGACGGGTGAACAAATTACTGTCGAGCAATTGATAGAACCACGCAAAGTCGTGACGATATCTATGGCAATGATTATATCTATAGGCATCACGTCCAAAACAAGTAGACCGATATTGTCTGCATCTACTACTATTACTCCACACGTCGACCGCTATCCAGCATGCATCTACTGTATTAAGTCCAAAAGAACAGAGTAACGCCTTAAGCAAGATGACATGATGTAGATGGACAATCTCATATCAACGACAGAGCCCATCTTGTGACCCTTGATGGCAACTACTTAATGTGTGCCTTGCTGCCCGTACAGTCACTGGGAAAGGTCACCACATGGTAGAACCCAAAACCAAGCACTTCTCCCATTGCAAGAATCATAGATCTAGTTGGCCAAACAAAACCCAAGACTTGGAGAGACTTACAAGGATATCAAATCATGCATATAAGAAATCAGCAAAGACTCAAATATATATCATAGATAATCTGATCACAAATCCACAATTCATCGGATCTCGACAAACACACCGCCAAGGAAGATTACATCGGATAGATCTCCATGAAGATCATGGAGAACTTTGTATTGAAGATCCAAGAGAGAGAAGAAGCCATCTAGATACTAACTACGGACCCGTAGGTCTGAAGTGAACTACTCACGAGTCATTGGAGGGGTGATGATGATGAAGAAGAAGCCCTCCAACTCCAAAGTCACCTCCGACAGGGCGCCGGGAAGGGTCTCCAGATGAGATCTCACGGAAACGGAAGCTTGCGGCGGCGAAAAAGTATTTTCGAGGCTCTCTTTATTTTTTTGCTGTATTTTAGGGAATATATAGGCGCAAGACCTAGGTCAGGGGGCGCATAGGGAGGCCACAAGCCCTGCCACCGCCGCCTCCCCCCTGGTGGCAGAGTGGTGGCTTGTGGGCTCCCTGGAGCCCTCCTGGCTTGGCCCATAGCCCTCCTGATCTTCTTCCGTTCGGAAAAAAATCATTTCGGGGATTTTATTCCGTTTGGACTCCGTTCCCAAATCATATCTGAAAAGATCCAAAAGCACAGAAAAAACAAGAACTGGCACTTTGCACTGAATTAATACGTTATTCCCAAAAAGATATAAAAGGTACATAAAACATCCAAAGATGACAAGATAATAGCATGAAACCATCAAAAATTACAGATACGTTTGAGACGTATCATGCTGCCAAGCAAAACCATCTGAAGTGTGTACCAGCATCTTGTTCCCATCCGCATCTAGTTCGGTTCTTTTGCCCAATTTGTGCCATGTTATCTATCTGGCCATCTCTTCGACCATAAAGAGACGTTGAAGTCTTGGTACGATTGGCAGATGTCGAAGAACACTAATGGGGATTTTGGTGTGATTCTTCTCAGCCATACCGTTGTCTACCACAATATACGTGGAAGAATTGCAAATGGGGCAATAGTTCAAGGCCGCATACTCAAGCCTAAATAAGGCACATCCATTCTCAGAGGCATGTATCTTCTCATAGGGCATCTTAAGTACGCGAAGGATTTTCTCTGACTGGTACAGGTTTGCAGGCAGTACATGGCCTTTGGGTAGAAAGCATCCAAATATCATCATCATGACGTCGTAGCATTCTCTGCCTAGGTTGAACTGAGCCTTCAGAGCCATTACTTGCACAATGGCATCCAGCTGACAAATCTCGGTCTGCTTGTGGAGAGGACGTTTTGAAGACTCCAACATTTCATAGAAGGCCTTTGCAGATTCCTCCATCTCATCATCCCAATCCCGAGGATCATCAAAGTCTTCCACCATGTCTTCGATCCCGGTACCATGCTCGTCGGTGCGACAACGAATCACCTCAGCTCTGGCACGTTGGTCAGACTCACCATGAAAAGTGCACACCGTATAATTTGGCATAAAACCCCACTTCTACAGGTGTTTACTGTTGGAAATATGCCCTAGAGGTAATATAAATTGGTTATTATTATATTTCCTAGTTCATGATAATTATCTATTATTCATGCTACAATTGTATTAACCAGAAACTGTAATACACGTGTGAATACATAGATCACAATGTGTCCCTAGTAAGCCTCTAGTTGGCTAGCTCGTTGATCAATAGATGATCATGGTTTCTTGATCATGGACATTGGATGTCATTGATAACGGGATCACATCATTGGGGAATGATGTGATGGACAAGACCCAATCCTAAGCATAGCACCAGATCGTGTTGTTCGTCTGCTAAAGCTTTTCTAATGTCAAGTATCATTTCCTTAGACCGTGAGATTGTGCAACTCTCGGATACCGTAGGAGTGCTTTGGGTGTACCAAACGTCAGAACGTAACTGGGTGATTATAAGGTGCACTACGGGTATCTCCGAAAGTGTGTGTTGAGTTGTACGAATCGAGACCATTTGTCACTCCGTGTGACGGAGAGGTATCTCTGGGCCCACTCGATAATCCATCATCATATTGAGCTCAGTGTGACTAAGGAGTTAGCCACGGGATGATGTGTTACGGAACGAGTAAAGAGACTTGCCGGTAACGAGATTGAACAAGGTATAGGGATACCGACGATCGAATCTCGGGCAAGTATCATACTGATAGACAAAGGGAATTGCATACGAGATTGATTGAATCCTTGACATCATGGTTCATCCGATGAAATCATCGTGGAACATGTGGGAACCAACATGGATATCCAGACCGCGCTGTTGGTTATTGGCCGGAGAGATGTCTCGGTCATGTGTGCATGTCTCCCGAACCCATAGGGTCTACACACTTAAGGTCCGATTATGCCATGGTTATAGGGAAATAGGGTACGAGGTTACCGAAGGTCATTCAGAGTCCCGGATAAGATACCGGACGTCACGAGGAGCTCCGGAATGGTCCAGAGGTAAAGAATTATATATAGGAAGTGAGGATTTGGTCGCAGGAATTGTATCGGGCGACACCGGTAATGTACCGGGGCCACCGGAAGGGTTTCGGGCTCGGGAGGGGCCACCAGCCCCAAAGGCTAGCATGGGCCAAAAGGTGGAAGGGAACCAGCCCAGAGTGGGCTGGTGCGCCTCCCACCTAGGCCCAAGGCGCTAGAAGAGAAGGAAGGGGGGGCGAACCCTAGTGCAGATGGGCCTAAGGACCATCTGGGGTGCGACAACCCCCTCTCCCTTGCCCTGGCCGCCACCTCCCACACCAGATGGGGCTGCCTCACCCATTGGGGGTGGGAACCCTAAGGGGTGCGCCCCCTTCCTCTTCCCCTATATATAGTGGAGTTTTTGGCAGATTTGAGATACACGAAATCTCTCTCTCGGCGCAGCCCTGCTTCTCCTCTTTCTCCTCTCCCACAGTGCTTGGCGAAGCCCTGCCGGGAGACCTTGTAGCTATTGGAATTATGCCCTAGAGGCAATAATAAATATAGTTATTATTATAATTCCTGTATCAGGATAATCGTTTATTATCCATGCTATAATTGTATTGAATGAAGACTTATATACATGTGTGGATACATAGACAAAACACTGTCCCTAGCAAGCCTCTAGTTGGCTAGCCAGTTGATCAAAGATAGCCACGGTCTTCTGATTATGTACAAGGTCTTGTTGCTTGATAACTAGATGACGTCATTAGAAGAATCACGTGATGGACTAGACCCAAACTAATAAACGTAGCATGTTGATCGTGTCATTTTGTTGCTACTGTTTTATGCGTGTCAAGTATTTGTTCCTGTGACCATGAGATCATATAACTCACTGACACCGGAGGAATGCTTTGTGTGTGTCAAACGTCGCAACGTAACTGGGTGACTATAAAGATGCTCTACAGGTATCTCCGAAGGTGTTCGTTGAGTTAGTATGGATCGAGACTGGGATTTGTCACTCCGTGTGACGGAGAGGTATCTTAGGGCCCACTCGGTAATACAACATCACACACAAGCCTTGCAAGCAATGTGACTTAGTGTAAGTTGTGGGATCTTGTATTACGGAACGAGTAAAGAGACTTGCCGGTACACGAGATTGAAATAGGTATGCGGATACCGACGATCGAATCTCGGGCAAGTAACATACCGTAGGACAAAGGGAATGACATACGGGATTATATGAATCCTTGGCACTGAGGTTCAAACGATAAGATCTTCGTAGAATATGTGGGATCCAATATGGGCATCCAGGTCCCGCTATTGGTTATTGACCGAGAAGTCACTCGGGTCATGTCTACATAGTTCTCGAACCCGCAGGGTCTGCACACTTAAGGTTCGACGTTGTTTTATGCGTATTTGAGTTATATGGTTGGTTACCGAATGTTGTTCGGAGTCCCGGATGAGATCACAGACGTCACGAGGGTTTCCGGAATGGTCCGGAAACGAAGATTGATATATAGGATGACCTCATTTGATTACCGGAAGGTTTTCGGAGTTACCGGGAATGTACCGGGAATGACGAATGGGTTTCGGGTGTTCACCGGGGGGGGCAACCCATCCCGGGGAAGCCCATAGGCCTTGGGGGTGGCGCACCAGCCCTTGGTGGGCTGGTGGGACAGCCCAAGAGGGCCCTATGCGTCAAGGATAGAAAATCAAAGAGGAAGAAAAAAAAAGGAGGTGGGAAAGGAGAGAAGGACTCCACTTTCCAATCCTAGTTGGACTAGGATTGGAGGAGGACTCCTCCTCCCTTGGTGGCGCAGCCCTTGGGGCTCCTTCAGCCTCAAGGAAAGCCTCCCCTCCCTCCTCCTATATATATGGAGCAATTAGGGCTGATTTGAGACAACTTTTCCAAGGTAGCCCGACCACATACCTCCACGGTTTTACCTCTAGATCGCGTTTCTGCGGAGCTCGGGCGGAGCCCTGCCGAGATAAGATCATCAGCAACCTCCGGAGCACCATCACGCTGCCGGAGAACTCATCTACCTCTCCGTATCTCTTGCTGGATCAAGAAGGCCAAGATCATCGTCGAGCTGTACGTGTGCTGAACGCGGAGGTGCCGTCCGTTCGGCACTAGATCGTGGGACGGATCGCGGGACGGTTCGTGGGACGGTTCGCGGGGCGGATCGAGGGAGGTGAGGATGTTCCACTACATCAACCGCTTTCACTAACGCTTCTTCTGTGCGATCTACAAGGGTACGTAGATCGGAAATCCCCTCTCGTAGATGAACATCACCATGATAGGTCTTCGTGCGCGTAGGAAAATTTTTGTTTCCCATGCGACGTTCCCCAACAGTAGCTCCACCGCCACCATGCTGTCATGATACCGGAGCTCTCCCTCAACCTCTCCCTCCTCCTTGCTGGATCAAGGCGTGGGAGACGTTACCGGGCTGTACGTGTGTTGAACACGGAGGTGTCGTGATTCGGCACATAGATCGGAACCGACCGCGATCTGAATCGTTGCGAGTACGTCTCCATCGACCGTGTTCATAGTAACGCTTACGCTTAGCGATCTTCAAAGGTATGAATATGCTCTACAACCTCTCTCGTTTCTGGTCCCTCCATAGATAGATCCTTGTATGGCGTAAGAAAATTTTAAATTTACTACGTTACCCAACAGTGGCATCCGAGCCAAGGTTCTATGTGTAGATTCTATGCACGAGTAGAACACAAAAGTTGTGGGCGTTGATTTTGTCAACTGCTTGCCATTACTAGTCTTATCTTGATTTGGTGGCATCGTGAGATGAAGCAGCCCGGACCGACTTTACACGTACTCTTACGTGAGAATGGTTCCACCGACAGACATGCACCAGTTGCATAAGGTGGCTAGCGGGTGCCTGACTCTCCCACTTTAGTGAGATCGGATTCGATGAAGAGGATCCTTATGAAGGGTAAATAGCATTGGCATATCAACGTTGTGGCTGTCACGTAGGTAAGAAACGTTCTTGCTAGAAACCCAAATCAGCCACGTAAAACTTGCAACAACAATTAGAGGACGTCTAACTTGTTTTTGCAGGGTATGCTATGTGATCTGATATGGCCAAAAGAATGTGATGTTGCATATGTGATGTATGAGATTGATCATGTTCATTTAATAGGATCCACGACTTGCATGTCAATGAGTATGTCAACCGGCATGATCCATAGGAGTTGTCTCAATTTATTGTATGAGATGCAACGCCATGTTGGTTACTTTACTTTATTGCTAAACGTTAGCTATAGTAGTAGAAGTAATAGATTGGCGTGACGAATTCACAGAGACACGATGATGGAGATCATGATGATGGAGATCATGGTGTCATGCCGGTGACGATGATGATCATGGTGCCCCGAAGATGGTGATCAAAGGAGCAAGATGATAATGGCCATATCATGACACTATATGATTGCATGTGATGATTATCATGTTTTTTTACATCTTATTGCTTAGAACGACGGTAGCAAAGATAAGATGATCCCTCATGAAAATTTCGAGAAAGTATTCCCCTAAGTGTGCACCGTTGCGAAGGATCGTTGTCTCGAAGCACCACGTGATGATCGGGTGTGATAAATTCTAACATTCGCATACAACGGGTGTAAGCCAGTTTACACACGCAGAACACTTAGGTTGACTTGACGAGCCTAGCAAGTACAGACATGGCCACGAATATAGGAGACCGAAAGGTCAAACATGAGTCGTATGGTTGATACGATCTGCATGGAGATGCCCACCATTGATGACTAGTCCGTTTCACATGATGATCAGACATGGGCTGGTCGACGTGGATCGTGTAACACTTGGATGACTAGAGGATGTCGATCTAAGTGGGAGTTCATCAGATGAATTTAATTATCATGAACATAGTCACATAGGTCTTTGCAAATTACGTTGTAACTTACGCTATAGCTCTACGGTATTTGATACGTTCCTGGAGAAAATATGGTTGAAATATAGAAGTAGCAATTATGCGAACTCGGTCCGTTAACTGAGGATTGTCGTCATTGCTAAACAGAAGGCTTATGTCCTTAACGCACCGCTCGGTGTGCTAAACCCCAAGCGTGATCTATGGATGTTGCGAACATCCGACATACACGTTTTTGATAACTACATGATAGTTAAGTGCATATTGCTTGAACGACTTAGAATTAAGGCGTTAAAGATGTTTCAAACGTCACAGGACATACGTGATGATCCAAGAGATGAAATTGGGATTTCATGCTCGTGCCCTTGTTGAGAGGTATGAGACCCCCGACAAGATTCTTTGTATACAAAGTAAAGGAGAAAAGCTCAATCGTTGAGCATGTGCTCAGATCGTCTGAGTACTACAATCGCTTGAATCAAGTGGGAGTTGATCTTCCAGATGAGACAGTGATAGTTCTCCAAAGTCACTTACACCAAGCTACTAGAGCTTCGTGATGAACTATAACATATCAAGGATGGATATGATGATCCTTGAGCTATTCATGACGTTTGACACCGCGAAAGTAGAAATCGAAAAGGAGCATCAATTGTTGATGGTTTGTAAAACCACTAGTTTCAAGAAGGGAAAGGGCATGAAGGGATACTTCATTGAACGTCAAACCAGTTGTTGGTCTAGTGAAGAGACCCAAGGTTGAACCCAAACCTGAGGCTAAGTGCTTTTGTAATGAGGGGAACAGTCACTGAAGAGGAACTATCCTAGATACTTGGTAGAAGAGAAGGCTGACAAAGTCGACAAAAGTATATTGGATATACATGATAATGATATGTACTTTACTAGTACTCCTAGTAGCACCAGGGTATTAGATACCGGTTCGGTTGCTAAGTGTTAGTAACTCAAAATAAAAGCTACGGAATAAACAGAGACTAGCTAAAGGCGAGGTGACGATGTGTGTTGGAAGTGTTTCCAAGGTTGATATGATCAAACATCGCACGCTCCCTCTACCATCGAGATTAGTGTTAAACCTAAATAATTTTTATTTGGTGTTTGCGTTGAGCATAGACATGATTGGATTATGTTAATGGCAAATACGATTATTCATATAAAGAGAATAATGGTTATTCTGTTTACTGGAATGATACCTTAAATGGTCTTGCACCTAGAATGAATGGTTTATTGAATCTCGATCGTAGTGATACACATGTTCATAATATTGTTGCCAAAAGATACAAATTAGTAATGATAGTACCACTTACTTGTGGCACTGCTGCTTGAGTCATATTGGTATAAAATGCATGAAGAAGCTCCATGCTGATGGATCTTTGTACTCACTCATTTTTGAAACGTTTGAGACATGCAAACCATGCCTGTTGGTATAAACGCATGAAGAAACTCCATGCGGATGGATCATTTGATTCACTTGATTTTTGAATTACTTGAGACATGCAAATCATACCACATGGGCAAGATGACTGAAGACCTCTTTTGCCAATGACATGGAACAAGAATGTAACTTGTTGGAAGTAATACATTTTGATATGTGCAGTCCGATGAGTACCCATGCACGTAGTGGATATCATTATGTTCATACTTCACAAATGATTTGAGTAGATACTAGTGTATTTCCTTGATGAAACACAGGTCTGAATTATTGAAAAAGGTTCAAGTAATTTCAGAGTGAAGTTGAAGATCATCGTGACAAGAGGATAATATGTCTACGATGTGATCGTGGAGGTAATCATATATATATATCTGAGTTACGAGTTTGGTAAACGCTTAAGACAAGGTGAAAATTGTTTCACGTGAAAAATGTTTCACAACTCATGCCACCTGGAACACCATAGTCTGATGGTGTGTCCGTATGTCATAATCGTGCACTATTAGATATAGTGCATACTATGATATTTCTTATCAAATTACCACTATTGTTTATGGGTTAGGCATTAGAGACAACCGCATTCACTTTAAATAGGGCACCACTGAATTCTGTTGAGATGACACCGTGTGAACTATGGTTTAGAGAAACCAAACCTGTCATTTCTTAAGAGTTTGGGGCTGCGATGCTTATGTGAAAGAGTTTCAGCCGGATAAGCTCGAACCCAAAGCGGATACATGCATCTTCATAGGACACTGAAAACAGTTGGGTATACCTCCTATGTCAGATCCGGAAGCAAAAGTGTTTGTTTCTAGAAACGGGTCCTTTCTCGAGGAAAGGTTTCTCTCGAAAGAGTTGAGTGGGAGTATGGTGGATACTTGATGAGGTTATTGAACCATCACTTCAACCAATGTATGGCAGAGCACATGAAGTTGTTCCTCTGGCGCCTGCACCAATTGAAGTGGAAGCTTATGATAGTGATCATGAAGTTTCAGATCAATTTACTACCAAAACCCTCGTAGGCGGACAAGGACGCGTACTACTATAGAGTGGTACGGTAATCTTGTCTTAGAGGTCATGTTGTTGGACAACAATGAACCTACGAGATATGGAGAAGCGATGGTGGGCCCGAATTCCGATAAATGGCTGGAGGCCTTGAAATCCGAGAGAGGATCCATGTATGAAAAACAAAGTATAGACTTTGGAAGAACCACTTGATGGTCATAAGACTATTAATTGTGCATGGATCTTTAAAAGGTAGACATACGATGATGGTGGCAAGTCAACATTAAGAATGCTCGACTTGTCGCAAAGGTGTTTTCGACAAAGTTCAAAGAGTTGACTATGATGAGACTTTCTCACTCGAGCGATGCTGAAAGTGTGTTGAAATTATGTTAGCAGTTGTTGCATTATCTATGAAATATTACAGATAGGATGTCAAAATATTGTTTCCTCGACGGTTTCCTTGAAGAAAGGTTGTATGTGATACAACCAAAAGATTTTGTCGATCCTAAAGGGTGCTAACAAGTATGCAAAGCTCCAACGATCCTTCTATGGACTGGAGCACATCTCGGAGTTGGAATATACACTTTGATGAGATGATCAAAGTTTTTGGTTATATAAAGTTTATGAGAAACTTGTATTTCCAAAGAAGTGAGTGGGAGCACTATAGAATTTCTGATGAATATATGTGGTTGACATATTGTTGATCGGAAATAATGTAGAAATTCTGGAAAGCATAAATGGTTGTTTGGAAGGAGTTTTTCAAAGGAAAACCTGGATTAAGCTACTTGAGAGTTGAGCATCAAGATCTATAAAGATAGATCAAAGTGCTTAATGGAACTTTGAACGAAATGCATGCCTTGACAAGTTTTTGAAGGAGTTCAAAATAGACCAGCAAAGAAGGAGTTCTTGGCTATGTTGTAAGGTGTAAATTTGAGTAGGACTCAAAGCCCGACCACGACAGAAGAAAGAGAAAGGACTAATGTCGTCCCCTATGCATCAGTCGTAGGCTCTATAAGTATGCTATGCTGTGTACCACACCTAAAGCGTGCCTTACCATGAGTCAGCAATGGGGTACAAGAGTGATCCAGGAATGGATCACTGGACAACGGTCAAATTTTTCTTAGTAACTAATGGACTAAGGAATTTTTCTCAATTATGGAGGTGATTAAAGAGTTTGTCGTAAAGGAGTTACGTCGATGCAAGCTTTGTCACTAATCCGGATGACTATGAGTAGTAAACCAGACTCGTATAGTGGAGCAATCATTTGGAATGGTTCCAAATGGGGCATAGTAGCATCTATAGGATGACATAGAGATTCGCAAAGCACACACGGATCTGAAAGGTTCGGACCCGTTGACTATAAACCTCTCTCACAAACAAGACATGATCGAACCCAGAACTGTATGGGTGTTGGATTCATTGCAATCACATAGTGATGTCAACTAGATTATTGACTCTAGTGCAAGTGGGAGACTGTTGGAAATATGCCCTAGAGGCAATATAAATTGGTTATTATTATATTTCCTAGTTCATGATAATTATCTATTATTCATGCTATAATTGTATTAACTAGAAACCATAATACATGTGTGAATACATAGATCACAATGTGTCCCTAGTAAGCCTCTAGTTGGCTAGCTCGTTGATCAATATATGATCATGGTTTCTTGATCATGGACATTGGATGTCATTGATAACGGGATCACATCATTGGGGAATGATGTGATGGACAAGACCCAATCCTAAGCATAGCACCAGATCGTGTTGTTCGTTTGCTAAAGCTTTTCTAATGTCAAGTATCATTTCCTTAGGCCGTGAGATTGTGCAACTCCCGGATACCGTAGGAGTGCTTTGGGTGTACCAAACGTCAGAACGTAACAGGGTGATTATAAAGGTGCACTACGGGTATCTCCAAAAGTGTCTGTTGAGTTGAATGAATCGAGACCATTTGTCACTGCTACTTCTGAAACAACAGTGCCAGAAATTAACACGTTGACGGAGACTAGCTTGCGTTGGCTTTTCCCTTGAAGAGGAAAGGGTGATGCAGCACAGGAGCAGTAAGTATTTCCCTTAGTTTGAGAACCAAGGTATCAATCCAGCAGGAGAATCTCGTCAAGTCCAAAGTACCTGCACAAACACAAAAGAGCTTGGACCCAACGCTATAAAGGGGTTGTCAATCCCTTCAAGATTGATTGCAAAGTGAGTTTTGAAGGCGGAAAGTGCAACAAAGAAAAAGAGTAAGGCTGAAAATATTGTGTGGAATAGACCCAGGGGCCATAGTGTTCACTAGAGGCTTCTGTCAAAATAGCAAATATTATGGTGGGTAAACAAATTACCGTCGAGCAATTGATAGAACCGCGCAAAGTCATGACGATATCTAAGGCAATGATCATACATATAGGCATCACGTCCGAGACAAGTAGACCGATACTTTCTGCATCTACTACTATTACTCGACACATCGACCGCTATCCAGCATGCATCTAGTGTATTATGTTCATGACGAACAGAGTAACACCTTAAGCAAGATGACATGATGTAGAGGGATAATCTCAAACCAATGATGAAAACCCCATCTTTTACCCTTGATGGCAACAACACGATGCCTGCCTCGCTACCCCTTCTGTCACTGGGTGAGGTCACCGCACGGTATGAACCGAAAACCAAGCACTTCTCCCATTGCAAGAATCATACATCTAGTTGGCCAGACGAAACCCACAACTCGAAGAGAATTACAAGGATATGAAATCATGCATATAAGAGATCAGAAGAAACTCAAATAAGATTCATAGATAATCTGATCATAAATCCACAACTCATCGGATCTCGAGAAACACATCGCAAAAGAATATTACATCGGATAGATCTCCATGAAGATCATGGAGAACTTTGTATTGAAGAACCAAGAGAGAGAAGAAGCCATCTTGCTACTAGCTATGGACCCGTATGTTTGTGGTGAACTACTCACACATCATCGGAGAGGTCATGGTGTTGATGAAGAAGACCTCTGTATCCGAATCCCCCCTCTGGCAGGGCACCAGAACGTGCCCCAAATGGGATCTTGCGGAGACAGAAGCTTGCTGCGGCGGAAAAGTACTTTCGATGATCTCCTGATTTTTTCTGGGATTTTAGGGAATTTATAGGCGAAAGACCTAGGGCAGAGGTGGACTAGGGAGCCCACAAGCCTCGGAAGCGCAAGCCCCCTGGTCGCGGCTAGGGGGCCTGTGGAGTCCCTGCTGGCCCCCTGCCCTGATTCTTAGGCTTCCCGATCTTCTTTTGTTTCGGAAAAAATCTTTTTGGAAGTTTCGTTCCGTTTGGACTCCGTTTAAAATCCTCCTCTGAAAGGGGTCAAAAACATGGAAAAAACAGGAACTGCACTTGGCATTGAGTTAATAAGTTAGTCCAAAAAAGATATAAAAGGCATACGAAACATCTAAAGTTTGACAAGATAATAGCATGAAAGCATCAAAAATTATAGATACGTTGGAGACATATCAGTCACTCCGTGTGACGGAGAGGTATCTCTCGTCCCACTTGGTAATCCATCATCATATTGAACTCACTGTGATTAAGGAGTTAGCCATGGGATGATGTGTTACAGAACGAGTAAAGAGACTTGCCAGTAATGAGATTGAACAAGGTATAGGGATACCGACGATCGAATCTCGGGCAAGTATCAAACCGATAGACAAAGGGAATTGCATACGGGATTGATTGAATCCTTGACATCGTGGTTCATCCGATGAGATCATCGTGGAACATGTGGGAACCAACATGGATATCCAGATCCCGCTGTTGGTGATTGGCCAGAGAGATGTCTCGGTCATGTCTGCATGTCTCTCGAACCCGTAGGGTCTACACACTAAAGGTTCGATGACACCAGGGTTATAGGGAAATAGTGTATGAGGTTACCGAAGGTTGTTCGGAGTCCCGGATGAGACCCCGGACGTCACGAGGAGCTTCGGAATGGTCCGGAGGTAAAGAATTATATATAGGAAGTGAGGATTTGGTCGCCGGAATTGTATCAGGCGACACCGGTAATGTACCGGGACCACCAGTAGGGTTCCGGGGGTCCACTGGGAGGGGCCACCAGCCCCAAAGGCTAGCATGGGCCAATAGGTGGAAGGGAACCAGTCAAGAGTGGGCTGGTGTGCCTCCCACCTAGGCCCAAGGCGCCACAAGAGAGGGAATGGGGGAAACCCTAGTGCAGATGGGCCTAAGGACCATCTGGGGTGCGCCAACCCCCTCTACCTTGCCCCGACTGCCACCTCCCATGCCAGATGGGGCTGCCGCACCCCTTGGGGGTGGGAACCCTAAGGGGTGCGCCCCCTCCCTCTTCCCCTATATATAGTGGAGTTTTTGGCTGATTTGAGACACACAAAATCTCTCTCTCGGCACAGCCCTACTTCTCCTCTTTCTCCTCTCCCACGGTGCTTGGCGAAGCCCTGCCAGGAGACCTCGTAGATCCATTGCTACCACGCCGTCGTGATGCCGGAGCTCTCCCTCAACCTCTCCCTCCTCCTTGCTGGATCAAGGCGTGGGAGACGTCACCGGGCTGTACGTGTGTTGAACGCGGAGGTGCCGTGATTCGGCACATAGTTTGGAACCGACAGCGATATGAATCTCTACGAGTACGACTCCATCGACCATGTTCATAGTAAGGCTTCCTCTTAGCGATCTTCAACGGTATGAAGATGCTCTACAACCTCTCTCGTTGCTGGTCTCTCCATAGATTGATCCTTGTATGTCGTAAGAAAATTTTGAATTTACTACGTTACCCAACATTTACCCATTTCAAACTCTGTTTTCTTTTTCCAGTTGTCGCAGTTGGGACAGGGGCACCATGTTTTTTGCTAGCCATTTGCAAATGCGGCTCTCACAAACCCCCTGGTTTTTGTTAACCATTCATGAGTCGTGTCTTTCTGATTAGGGTGACCAGTGTACATCCAAACACGATCACTCATCTTGCCTAGCTACCTATGGGCACACAAAAAATAAATATATAATTCATCATCTATATTCATCCACTAATCAAGTTTGTTAGTTTTATTACGTCCATGCAACCTACACGCTAATAGGTAAAGATAGGTCCTAATCCCACCCGAGTATGTGTAGATTCGGTTCGTTTTCCCATGCTCTGCTCCAGATCCAATGCAGAATTTCGGCAGCACCTCCCCGCTGTTCTCCTGATACACGTCTCAGCAATAAATAGAGAGGATGTGTACCGGAGAACAACAGGGAGGCACTGATGAAATTCCGCATTGGATCCGGAGCACAGCATACGGGAAAATGAACCCAATCTAGACATACTCGGGCTGTCCATGGATAACGTTGGAAAATTCGGAAGACATGCATATTTATAGATGTCGTCCTTTCGAACGGGAGACGCATACTGGTCACACATACTCATGATTGAAGAAACCTATAGCTAGCAAGTTTCATCGGCACAAAGCCCGAAACAGAGCAAATTAAGGGGGTAGGAGGAGAAGTCATTTGTGCTCACCAACAAACGCAGGGACGGAGCTCGTCCAATGCACGTGGAGGTCGTCGAACAACTGCACATTGAAATTCACCCGATCAACACAAATATGATGTTCTTATAATTAACATAATCGGAAAATATGTGACCTAACTCATAATTTACAAAACTATGACCCCGCCAGCCTCTGGAAGGCCGAAAAGCACCTTCTCGTTCAACAGGAGGCAGAAGAGGCGTCGGGTGTCGGACCTTAGTGGCGTCGGGAGTCGGTGGTGTCGGGTGTCGGTGGCATCGGGGGTTAGTGGCGTCGGTAGTCGGGTGTCGGTGTCGTCGGGGGTCGATGGTCAGTGGCGTCGGGGGTCGGGGGTCTTTGTGATCAACAAGAGGCCGAAGAGGTGTCTGGGGTCGGGGTTGGAGGTCAGTGGCGTCGGGGCTCGGGGGTCGAGGGTTGAGGGTCAGTTGCGTCGGGTGTCGGGGGTCAGGGGTCGAGGGTCAGTGGCGTCGGGGGTTGAGGGTCAGTGGCGTCTGGGGTCGGGAGTCGGGGTCGGGGGTCAGTGGCGTTGGTTGTAGGGGGTCGGGGGTCGGGTGTCAGTGGCGTCGGATGTCGGGGGTCGGGGCCGGTGGCGTCGGGCGTGGTCAGGGGTCGGGGGTCAGTGGCGTCGAGGGTCGGGGATCAAGGGTCAGTGGCGTCAGGGGTCGAGGGTCAGTGGCGTCGGGGGTCGGGGGTCAGTGGCGTCGGGCGTCGGGGGTCAGGGTCAGTGGCGTCGGGGATCGGGGTAGAGGGTCGGTGGCGTCGGGGTTCGAGGATCGAGGGTCAGTGGCGTCGGGCGTCGGGGGTCGAGGGTCAGTGTCGGGGTGCCGGGGTTCCTTTTTCCTCTTCTTTCTTCTTCTCCGCTCTCCTCTTTTTCTTCTTCCCTTCTTCTTCTTCTTCTTCTTCTTCTTCTTATTATTATTATTATTATTATTATTATTATTATTATTATTATTATTATTATTCTCTTTTCTCCTCCTCTTCCTCCTCTTCTTCTTCTTCTTCTTCTTCTTCTTCTTCTTCTTCTTCTTCTCCTTCTTCTTCTTCTTCTTCGTCTTCTTCTTTCGCCTCCTCCTCCTCCTCCTCTCCTCTTCTTCTACTCTTCTCTTCTCTTTCTTTCTTCTTCTTCTTCTTCTTCTTCTTCTTCTTCTTCTTCTTGTTGTTGTTGTTGTTGTTCTTCTTCTTCTTGTTGTTGTTGTTCTTGTTCTTGTTCTTCTTCTTCCTTCTCCTCCTCCTCTTCTTCTTCTTCTTCTTCTTCTCCTTCATCCTCTTCTTCCTCCTTCTACTTATTCTTCCTAGCACTAAACCTAGCACTAACCTAATCTAATCTAACACTAAACCTAGCACTAAACTACGTACATAATCTAATCTAACAATTAAATAGCAAAAAAGAAGAAATAAATAGAAACAAAAACAAAAAAGAGAAAAAAAAACTCACCGGAGGGCGTCGGGGTGCCGGGGCGGCAGGGTGCGAAGGAGGGCGCCTAGGTGTCGGGGAGGGGGTCGCCGTCGCTGGGTAGGGGTCAGACGGGGAGGGGGGTCGCCGGCACGGTGCAACAGGCACACGGGAAGGGGGGTCGCCGGCGCAAGGGAGGTGGCACACGGGAAGGGGGGTCGCCGGCGCAGGGGAGGTGGGGCTGGGGCGGCGACCGGGAGGGTGGTGGGGCTGGGGCGGCGTTCGGGAGGGAGGTGGGGCTAGGGCGGTGGTCGGGAGGGAGGTGGGAGGGGGGCGGCCGCCGGAGGGAGCAGGTGGGAGGGGGGCTGCGGCCGGGAGGGAGGTGGGGCTGGCCAGGGGTCGCTCGCGCGAGGGAGGTGGTGGGAGGGGGGCGGCGACGCGGGTGGCTGGTGAGAGAGAGGGGGTGGAGCGGGTGAGTGGGGGTTGGGGGTGAATTGGGAAGTAGCGCATCTTTGAAAGGTGTTCATGCGATGCATACACCAATTGAAGATGAAGCTAATGATGATGATCATGAAACTTTGGATCAAGTTACTACTGAACCTCGTAGGTTGACAAGGACACATACTGCCCCGAGTGATATAGTGATCCTGTCTTGGAAGTCAGGTTGTTAGACAACGATGAGCCTAAGAACTATGAGGAAGCGATGATGGGCCCATATTCCAACATATGGCTAAGACCATTAAATCCAAGGTAGGATCCATGTATGAAAACCAGGTATGGACTTTGGTAGACTTTCCCGATGACCGACAGGCGATTAAGTACAAATGGATCTTTGAGAATAAGACAAATGCTAATCGTAATGTCACCATTTATAAAGCTTGACTTGTCACACAGAGGTTCCCGACAAGTTCAAGGAGTTGACTACGATGAAACTTTCTCACTCGTACCGATGCTAAAGTTTATTGGGATTATATTAGAATTTGTTGCATGTTTTGATTATGAAATCTGACAGATGGATGTCAAAAAAAAGTTTCCTTAATAGTTTCCTTAAGGAAAGGTTCTATGTGATACAACCAAAATGTTTTTTTGATCCGAAGGATGCTAAAAGGTATGCAAGCTCCATTGATCCTTTTATGGACTGGTGCATGCATGTAGGAGTTGAAAGGTATGCTTTGATGAGGTGATCAAATCTTTTGGGTTTATACAAAGTTTATGAAGAAACTTGTATTTACAAGAAAGTGAGTGGGAGCACTATATAATTTCTGATAAGTATATGTGGATGAAATATTCTTGATCGGAAAAGATGTAGATTTTTTGCAAAGCATAAAGGGTTGTTCGAAAGGAGTTTTTCAAAGGAAGACCTGGGTCAAGCTACTTACATATGGCGTGCCACATGGCGTCATGGCGTCAAAGCCTATGTGCCTCTTGTGTCATTGGTTGTGAAACATCATACCATTTGCCACATGGCATGCCATGTCAGCTCAGCCACGTTGGATCCTACGTGGTTTAAGCATATGGGTAATGACCAAAATTTTGGTCAAAGGTCATTTGACCAAAATTTTGGTCATTGATACCAATGACCAATTTTTCCAAGAAGGTCACATTTGTTCTTTCTTGACGGCCAACTATTGACCTTCTAAATTTGGTCATAAGTACAAAACAATCACGATTTAATGAGCAAAGTGTGGGATCAAAGATGAATGTATTTCTTGTAGTGATATTGGGCATCAAGATAAATAGAGATAGATCAAGATGCCTGATAAGAATTTCACACATCACATGCCTTGACAAGATTCTGAAGGAGTTGAAAATGAATCAGTCAAAGAAGGAGTTCATGTCTGAGTTGTAAGGTGTAAAGTTGAGTAAGGCTCAAAGCTCAATAATGATAGAAGAAAGAGAAAGAATGAAGGTCATCCCCTATGCCGCAGCCATAGGCTCTATAATGCATGCCATGTTGTGTACCACATACCTGATGTGTGACTTGCCATGAGTAAAGCAAGGGGGTACAAGAGTGACCCAGCAGTGGATCACTTAACCAAATGTTTCTTGGTTATGGAGATGATAAAGAGTTTGTCGTAAAGGTTTACGTCGATGCAAGATTTAACACCGATTTGGATGGCTCCGAGTCACAAACTGGATATGTATATTGGAGCAGTTATTTGGAATAGCTCCAAGTGGAGGGTGATAGGAGCATCTATAGTATGACATAAGGATTTGTAAAGTAAGCACGGATCTGAATAATGCAAACCCATTGACTAAAATCTCTCTCACAAGCAAAACATGATCAAACCCCAGAACTCATCACTCGGTGTGAATCACATGGCATTGTGAACTAGATTACTGACTCTAGTGCAAGTGGGAGACTGTTGGAAATATTACCTAGAGGCAAGAATAGATTGGTTATTATCATATTTACATGTTCATGATCAACATTTATTATCCATGCTAGAATTGTACTGACTGGAAACTTAGGTATATGTTTGGATGCATAAACGACATTGTGTCCCTAGTGAGCCTCTACCAGACTAGCTGATTGATCAAAGACGATTAAGGTTTCCTAACCATAGACATGATTTTTCATTTGATAATAGGATCACATCATTAGGAGAATGATGTGATGGACAAGACCCAACCATATGAGCACAACATTTGATCATATCACTTAGTTTGTTGCTATTGCTTTCTTCATGTCAAGTATCTGTTCTTAAGACCATGGGATCATGCAAGTCCCTGACAACGGAAGAATGCCTTGTGTGCATCAAACATCACTTCATAATTTGGTGATCATAAAGGTGCTCTACAGTTATCTCTGAGGGTGTCTTCTGGGTTGGCATAGATCAACGCTGCGATTTATCACTCTGTATGACAGAGAGGTATCTCTCGACCTTCTCGGTAATACAACATCAGAAGAAGCTTGCGAACAATGTGACTAAGGAGTTAGTCACGAGATCTTGTAATATGGAATGAGTAAAAAGACTTGTCGGTAACGTGATTGAACTAGGTATGGAGATACCGACGATCGAATCTCGGGCAAGTACCATACCGTTGGACAAAGGGAACTGAATACGAGAGTGACTGAATCCTTGACATGGTGGTTTCTACAAACTATGACAACGTAAATATTGCATTTGATAATAGATATATTACATATTCGACGCACTCTTCTTCGATTGAGCCCTCATGGAAAAAGTAAAGACACTTTTGTAGTGGATTTGTTTCTCCAAGGCATGTTGACCGTCATTATCCGGAAGCACTTTCAAAATGATTCATAGTGACTAACTACATGCTTAATTAATTACACAATTAATTAATTGCCTACTTAATTCTCTCAATGTCTACTTAGGGGGTGTTTGTTTAGAGGGATTTTTGGTGTAGGGACTAAAAAAATCCCTTTTAGTGTCCTCTAAACCAAACATGAGGGACTTTTAGGGACTAAAAGTGGGCATTTGGGACTAAAGAAAGAAGTCCCTAAGAGAGAGTATTTTTGAGACTTTTTTTCCAACAGTGCCCCTACTTTTAGCATGTCATTTAATAACCTCTAGTCCATTAGTACGGGTAACATGGTTTTTTAGCATGTCATTTAATAACCTCTAGTCCATATTTAGTTCTTGAAACCAAACATGTAGGTACTAGGGACTTCTTAGTTGAGACTAAAAAAAGTCCTAGGACTTTTTAAACAAACACAACCTTAACTGCCAACCAAATCAAAATTGTGAAAAATAATCTCTACTTCTAATTATCTCTAGACATAATTAACTATATGCCTAATTATTTAATTGCATTAATTACTCGGTTCCTAAACTGATTCGATGCGGAAAAAAAAATATGCAAATGAACTTAATTAATTATATATGTAATTAACTATGTAGCTAATTAGTTACAATAATGGTTTGATTTACAAATTGATTCAATGTTTTATTTCTAAATTATTTTCGCATACGTGGCTGGTTCGAACGATGACTACGTAAATATTTCCTTTGAAACCGTCAGTTAGACCCCTCCATGAATGTGCTCGATCGGGTCTTCATGTCCCCGGAGATGGAGCTGCAGTTCCCCCTCGCGTTCCTCGAGGCCATCACAAGGATTAGCTCGGACCACATGCCTTTGCTGCTATCATCTTCAGATGACCGTCCCCACCCCTCCCTGGTTTCGTTTCGAAACATTTTGGCTGCGCAAACCGGGTTTCATTCAGGTGGTTAAGTCTCACTGGGCGGTGCCGCGTCTAGAGCCCCATCGTGTCATGTCGGCGGTTGACGGCTGACACTTCTTGGCTAAGCATTTCCGTCAATTTATGAAGGGATGGGGCACCAACATTGGTCGTGACCTTTGGGTCCTTAAGGCGTTTCTCCTCTCGCAAATCTAGGCTCGGGATTTGAAGGCCAATAGGGCTTCCACGCGACGAATGGGCAGTGCGATATAGCCGCGAGGATGAGCTTACGGAAATCTTCCATAAGGAAGAGGAATTCTAGTGTCGTCGGGGATCCGTGAGTTGGGTTCTCTTAGTGGATGCTAGCACGGAATATTTTCATGTGATCGCCAATGGACGTCGTAGATGTTGTTCCACCCCCTTGCTTTGGGATGAGGGCTCTCTTATTCAAGAACCGATTGCACTCCGGGCCCATGTAGATGGATTCTACAAGGGTTTTTTGCGGCCCGCCCGCGCGGTGGTGCTGCCTTGGCTCCATCCATTTGGAGCGGGGCTCAACTTGTTTCCCCTGCTGAAAATGAGTTGCTGCTCGCTCCCTTCGTGGAAGGATAGGTAGCAAAAATCATTAAGGAGATGAATCAGGCCTCGGCCCCCGGACCACATGGCCCGCCGGTCCATTTTTTTCAGGTGTTATGGCCCTCCATCAATGGGGAGGTCCTCGCTCTGTTTCCTGAATTCAAACAAGGGATTTTGGACTTACCCCGTTTGAATTCTGGATGTATATCGCTGATCTCGAAGGTCTCCGGGCCCGTTGACATCCGGCAATTTATACCAATTACGATAATAAACGTGATCTTCATGATCATTGCCAAGGGGTGCGCCAATAGGGCGGCCGTTCTGGCGCTGAGGATTACCCAGCCGAACCAATCCGCCTTCATTAAAGGACGATTCATTCTTGATGGGATCCTTGTACTCCACGTGGTCCCTCACAAAATAAAAAGGAAGAGATTGTAAGCGGTGCTCTTCAAGATCGACTTCCGTAAAGCCTATGATACTGTGCGTTGGTCCTTCATTCGGGAAGTGCTGATCCGAAAATGCTTTGATCCTAGGTGGATCGCTAGGGTGATGCAGCTCACGTCGAGTGATCGCTCGACGGTGAACATTAATGGAGAGGTTGGCCCTTTCTTCCAGACGAAACAAGGTGTGTGACAGGGGGACCCTTTCTCCCCTTTCCTCTTTAACCAGGTAGTCGACACTCTGGCAACGATGATGTACGTTGCTAATTGGGCCGGCCACATCAAGGGAGTCTGCGGCCACCTCTTAGGTGGAGAGGGCCTCGGCCATCTCCAATATGCGGATGGCACGATCTTGCTGGTAGAGGGGTCCGCATAGGACATCTGCCATCTCAAATTCCTCTTGCTCTACTTCCAGGAGATGTCCTGTCTTACCATTAAATTCGCCAAGAGCGAAGTCATGGTCCTCGGCTAGCCAGAGGAAGATCACCTTAGGATTGCGAATCGGCTGAACTGCTCGCTTGGGTCCTTCCCGACTACTTACCCGGGGATGCCAGTGAGTGACCCCCGTATACTTGAGAAATACTCGCGACCTTTAGTGAACAAGATCCAGTATCGTGTTGACCCTGGCAGGGTAGATGACTCTCCAAGGCTGCTTGGGTCATTCTCATTAACTCGTATATGACTAGCCTATTGATGTAGCTCATGGGATTCTATAGTCTTAGTGAATGCCTTCACCAGGACATCGCCAAATACAAATCTCGCTTCTTTTGGGCGGGTAAGGGGGGTAATCAGAAGTACCATATGGTGAAGTGGTATGAAGTCAGCAAGCCTAAGGACCAGGGCGGTATTGGCATGATCTCCTCCAGGCGCATGAACTGTACCCTATTATCCAAGTGGCTATGGCGAATCTCGTCCGGGGACGGTAGCCTCTCGCTGGATATTATTTGTGCGAAATACCCGAGTGGCCAGCCATTGTCTTTTGCTCAGCGATCTGGGGGTTCCCAGTTCTAGCACACTATAATTCAGCTGATGCCGACCTTACGTCTGGGGTCCTCTATTGCCATAGGGAGTGGGAATGCCACTCTTTTCTGGTTAGACCGGTAATCGGGCGACCGTCCCTTTGCCATCCGTTTCCAACGTTTGTTTCAGATCTGTCCCAATCCAAGGGTGTGGGTGGCCACGGCCCTAGAGGATTTGGGTAACATAGGTTTTTGCCGTTCCTTCGGGTCGACCGAGCTCCTTCTCTAGGAAGAGCTCGTTGCATGTATTTCTCTCCACACTCCTTCCCTCGAGGAGGACTTGACTCGATGGTGTCTCGAGCCCAACGACCGGTTCTCGTCCCGATCGCTCTACCATGCGATCCTGTCTGTGCCAGGACCGGATGAGCTCTCCCTCCTTTGGGACATTAAGTTACCTTTGAAGATTAGGATCTTCCTTTGGCAACTGGTTCGAGGGCGACTTCCGTCCGGGACGGAGGTGCATAACCGCCACGACCCCTCTGACAGGTTGTGCCCCTTGTGCCTCACCCCCGAGGACTCAAACCATCTATTCTTTAGGTTCCCTCCTGCTCGTTTCCTCTGGTCTTGTCTTCGGGAGATTGTGGGTGGGAGATGGAACCACAACAATCTCCCGTATATGTTCTCGAAGCTGGTACTTTTCCGACGACTACACAGCCAGCCGTCTGGGTAATCATCGGGACGCTCCTTTGTCCGCTTTGGAACGTTCGTAATAAGTTAGTGATCGAGCGCATAATCCCTTTTCGTGTGACTGATGCTCTTTTCCAAATGTCTGGGTTCCTATAGCTTTGGGGGCCGCTTAGCAAGCAACGCGACCGCGACACCATTGACTTGGCCTTTGCCGGCCTTCGCTCGACCGCCACTAGACTCTCTCTACTGCTTGCACCTCCTCCGCCGGCGCCGAACTAGAGCTTTGTCCTTTTTTCCTTTCGCTTTTGGGGATTGTTATGCTGTTCCCCCAGCAAGACATTTGTTTTCTGTGATGTTGGATCTCGGAGCGTGACGGTTAGTGTGTTGTATGCTTTGGCCAGTGCTTTATAATACAAAGCGGGGTAACCTTTTTTTTTATCATAATAGATATATTACACATTTCAAGTGCCTCTTGTATTGTTCGATTGAGCCTTGGTCGTAAAGATGATTTTTTAGTGGATTCACTTCTGTAAGGTTCCTTAGTGAATTGCTTGACATTTGAATGGACACCTGATTTGAGAATGTAGCCTGTCTATCTATCTGTATGATTGACAAGAAATATAATATGATCGCATCGACGAACCGTGTACATGGCAGTCCGACAACCCGCCTGCCGCCACGACCATCCTTAACGCCGTGCTCCACGCCCTATCAATCTCGAGCATCGCACCAACGCAGGTCCGGCAACTACGTCCCTCATGGTGCCGCTCATGGCGTCCCTCCGCAAGGACGTGCGGATGCAGCCTACCAACCCCCCTTCAATAATAGAAGTACATGTAATTTAGTAAGATAAGTAAATATATCTGATTTGATAAGATAAGTAAGAGGATATGTTATTTTTATGTATTAGGAAAGTTGTTGTTGTCAACTAATAGTAGAGATAATGGTAATAATAAATGACATAGCATGCAAGATTAGCAATTTGTTATGAAGGAATATCTGATTTTGTTTTGCAACGTTAAAAAAGAATTATATTTTTTTAGTAAGACGGTCTCACATATATGGGGCGATCTCTGACTTTTAATTACCGATTATTTTCCTTATTGAATTGAAGGCACCTACCAAAGTAAGCATGGAATGAGATTTGTTTTTTTATTGAGAGAGAGAAAAATCCGGTGAAAAAGATGATGGGAGATGGGGCGAAATAAACCATACGAAAATAAATCGGTGAGGAGAAGTTATCAACCTATTTCAGAAGTAGAGATATTGTCATTCTCGACGACACGAATAGAACAAATTATGATGGAAGTACCTTTGACTAAAAAGAGGCGGCTTAATTTGGTTGAATTATTATGATAAAGAAGTGAACCATATGAATGATTACGAAGCACCGATACGCCGACACGGGTACGACGATGCGTGATACGACAATTTAAGAAAATAACAACACAGCGATATTATAAGCATATATAAATAATAACAAAATGATATGTAAGCATAATAGAATGTATGGTATGAGATCAAAATACCGCCCCACTAGTAGCTTGATTGCTTCCGTGCCTCCTTTCTTTTCTAGTCTTGAATGATCATCCAGGTCCTCAACTTCTCATGATGCATGCAAAATAGAAAATACATCACATTAATATTAGACTTGATAATATGAGATAGACAAGTATGAAAAGTGAAAAAGCAATAAACAAGTTGGCTTGTAAGAGTAGCATACCAAATGATGAAATTAATATAAACTTCCTTGTTGTCAACCACCAACAAGTTCCAGCAAATTCCAATTCTGAATTCTTAATGGCCACAGAGAAATAATACAAAAGTTCACCAAGATAACATGATAAAGAGGAAGATCCATATCAAACAGTGCATTACAACATAACAACAGAAAGATACAAGGCTCAGGTGGCCATAGACCCATAGTCAAACAGATTATTGTGCATTACAACATAAACTAAAGACAACTCAAGCCAGAGCATCCATGATCTCAGCCTCAATACAGGTTCCTCAAGTTTATTTAATCGAGCTTGCATATATTAATGATGCAAGAAGAAGAAATGCGATCAAATCGATTGCATGGTATACAGAACGCGCAAGTCCACATGCATCACAATTACGGAGCAATAATGTTAGACATACAAAAACTTACAAAGATTTACTTAACCTTCCAAACTAAGAGGGTGCTTGGATACGTTTTAGTCCCATGACTAAAAGTAGTGAGACTAAAACTTGCTAACCTCACCCATGTTTGGATTCAAATACTAAAGAGACTAAAATCAAGTTAATGAGCATTTATTATCCTCCAAACTGTCCAATCCAGAACTTGCATGATGAGTTAAATGAGGAGAGAGAGGACTAACGTACATTTTAGTAGGGATACCCCTGACTAAAAGATTTTAGCCTCAAGACTAGTTTTAGCCTCTCTTTAATCAGGGGTGCTTGGAACTTTAGCCTCTTAAAAAGACTAGTTTTAGTCTCTTGGATCCAAGCACCCTCTAACTCTTCTTTCCCCCTGATTTTTAGTGGGGGTGGAGCCCCCTCATACCTCAATTACTAATCATAATCTTACACATCAGTTTGTACATAAAATCTTTACGTAAGCCTTTGTACGTGTAGCATTACTCATTACGGAGTATATTAGACGTCTCTGTAGCGTCTCAGGTGCTCCTCGAGCTCGTCGATGTAGTGCTCTTGGCGTCTCTGGTCCACTAGAATCTCTTGCAGCTTCTTCACGTTGGTCGCGAACACCTTTCCCTGCTCCTCCACCATGACGCGCCGCACCGCCACCGCAACGCCGTCCCTGTCAAACGAACCGTCGTTCTCATCTCTCGCCACCTCCACGCCGATCCCTCTCTCAGCCATCGCCCGCGCGATCAAGGGCTGGTCGACGACGAACGGGAGCATGACCAGCGGGATCCCGATGGAGAGGCTCTCGATGGTGGAGCCCCAGCCACAGTGCGACAAGAACGCGCCCGTGGCGCAGTGCGCCAGTGCCTCCACCTGCGGCACCCACCCCGTGCAAACCACCCCGCGGTCCCGCGTCCGCTCTTCGAACCCGGCCGGCAACAGAAGCTCATCGTCGCTGCCGGTGCCTGCCGGCTTGCGCAGTGCCCAGAGGAAGCGCACACCGGCGAGCTCCAGACCGAGCGCAAGTTCATGGGCGTTCTCTGGCGTCAGCGGCGCCTCGCTTCCCAGCGCAATGTAGATGACAGACTTGGGAGGCTGGTCGTCGAGCCATCGCAGAACCTGCGGACGGGCGACGCCGCCTGAGGTGCTCTGCCAGTGGTCTTCGTCAAGGCCGTCGGACGCCCCCGGCAGCAGGATCCCGGCGGGCACAGCGGGCTTCCGGAAGAGATCGGATAGGAGGCCGAACATCCGGGGTTCTAATTCCTCACAGCTCCGGTGGATGGTGAGGCGGCTGTGCTCCAAGACCTGCCACCAGCGGTCCATGTCGGACACGCCAGATGCATTGGTACGGAAGGCGTCGGTGATCCACTGAGTCTCGTGGCGGCGGAAGAAGGTGGTGGACGGGAAGGGAATCCACCTGGGTGCCTCGGCGAAGTGCTCCGGCTCCGTGCGCGGGTGTGCGGTGTTTGCCCACCGTGGCCCCACGAAGACCAAGAAGGCGGCCTGGAAGATGAGGAACGTGGCGGACGCCACCTTGTGCTGGTCGGCGATGGGAGGGACCCAGTGGTGGCAGAAGTCGTGGAGGATCCAGTCGGGCCTCCTTCCGGCGGCGAGGAATGCCGCGAGTGGGTCGGCGAGGCCGTCCATGGCCTTCTTGAGGAGCCCGACCTTGTCTGGCGGCAGGTCAGACGTGGCCTCGGCGCCCTCCGGCAGCCCCTCCACGGCGGGCAGCGGCAGCGGCACGAACCGGAGGCGGGTGGAAAGACCGGCCGGAACGGGCGGGAGCCTGGCGAGATTCCGGGGCGTGGACACGAAGGCCACGGCGTGGCCTCTGGCCGCGAGGTGCTTGGAGAGCTCCAGGAACGGGATCATGTGCCCGAATGCCAGCCACGGGAACACAACCACCTCCAGCTCGCCGGCGCCGGCATCCGCTGCTTCCATTTCCATCTGCTCGCAACGGATCGGTGGAGCAAAATAAAACAGGAAGAGGCTTGGTGCTTGGTGTTGGCGTAAGTGTTGCTGTGTGGGCAGTGGGCACCGCGAGCTAACTAAATAAAGGGCGATTCTCTGCGCCGGCCCGCCGGCCAAAATATTCGGCCGGCTGTGCGCGGATCGCCAGATCTGATCTTCACGTAACATTTTTTTTTCTTGATGTAACAAATTTCGACGTTATGCAACAATTTTCATCAATAATTATAGCAAAAAAATATCTATATGATTGTAGCAAAAAAATGAAGAAGACGATGCGTGGTAGCAAAAGTCAAATGTCGATTGTAGTAAATATCTACGTAACGTGTATGCAACTTTTTTAGTAAACGGTTGCAGTAAAAAATGATGCCGGTTGTAGCAAAAAAATAACACGGTTGTAGCAAAAGTGAAAACGCCGGTTGTAGCAAAAATCCAACAAACTCGAGTTGCAACCAAACGTATATGCAACTTTTTTACTGGATAAATGTAGTAAATAAAAAACACTTGTATCAAATATGAACGCTTGTTGCAACAAATTTAGACGAGAAAAAAACTATATAAAAACGTTTATATCAAAATAACACATGACTACAATAAATATAATAAAAAAATATTGCATGCACCTGCCAGCAAGGCACGGCCCGTGAACTATCGTCCGAACGATTGGGTCGACGCCCCGAATGAAAACGTTTACCATAAATAAAGAAGCTGCTCGGCTGCGCACGAGTAAACATCCAGGGACCACGGCTATAAACTGTTTTGGTGTTATTAGTCCAGGGGAGTGGGCACGAGATGGCCGGAATTTAACTTTTGTTGTTGGCTCGCGATGGCCTTTTTGAATGGTTTGTAGCAATGTATGGTTTTAGAGCAACTTCAACACACGCGATGCGGGGGACGTTAAATTCTTTTACAAGTTTGAAATTGTTCTTTCTAGCATGCGTCATGGCGTCTGCTCCTTCAGGAGCTGGAAATAAGGGCGCGGCGAAATAGCTTCAGCAGACGTGTTAAATTTACAGCGCCCACGTCTAGCACAAATAATATTTTTCATCACAATAAAATCAAAAAGGTCAAGCATAGAAAAAATAAATCAATAATATAAATAGTTTAATTATTATTACAATTCAAATAAATAGTGTATTTTTCAATACAACAAATAGTTTAGCAAAACAACATCAAATTAATTTGGCGGTCATGTCATGCCCATTACTCTTTGATTAGATCATCTTGAAGATCATCATGCGTTTCGGAACGTCGAATCGGATGATAACAGACAATAAATCAGGCTACCCTCGCAGTCGTACTCCTCGCACGGGATGTCCAAATAATTCATACTGAGAGTAGTCTAAATCTTGCCCATGTCATTTTCGGTGATCATGTTATGTATGATCACGCAAGCGTTCATGATGTATCAAAGGATCTTTTGATCCGAAAATCTAGACGGTCCTCCCACAATAGCAAATTGGCTTTGCAAAATCCCAAAATCTCTCTTCACATCTTTCCTAGCCGCCGCCCGAGCATTGTGGAAATCAAAAAATTTCTTATCTTGCGGTGCCATCATCGGCTTCACAAATGTTTGCCACGTTGGATAGATGCCATCCCCAAGATAGTAGTCATAGTTGTATGTATGGCCATTTGCTACAAACTCCACCAGTGTAGTTTTATCGTTTGCAATCTTATTCATGAATGGTGACCGATTAAGAATGCTGATGTCATTCAAAGATCGAGGTAACCCCAAAAAAACATGCCAATCCAAGTCTCCTAATCGGTCACTTCTTCAAGGATTATAGTGAAACCTTTTTTCTGATCGTGGAATTGACCATGCCATGTCTTTGGATAGTTCTTCCAACTTCAAAGTATGCAATCTATTGAGACAAGCATACGTGGGAACCCACGTGCTTTGTTCATCTCCAAAATCCTTGCGGTGTCTTTAGCGTTGACAGCTCTCAAATATTTTGGACCAAACATGTGCACAATTCCGATTGCGAAGCACTTGATACACATGATGACTTGACTCTCACACATGGCCACCTGGTCATCAACAAGATCCGCCGGAATACCGTATGCCAACATAGGCAAAGCGATGGTCAACTTTTGGAAAGTGATATGCCCGTGTTCTTTGACGGCAATTGCTTCCTTTGCTGAGAAAACTGATCATGGCTCGCTATTGGGGAACGTTGCATGGAAACAAAAAAAATTCTACGCGCACGCAATACCTATCCATGGTGATGATCATCTACGAGAGGGGAGAGTGAATCTACATACCCTTGTAGATTGCTAAGCGGAAGCGTATATAACGCGGTTGATGTAGTGGAACATCTTGGCGATCCAAACCGCAACCCGTCCCGCAATCTCATCACGACCCGTCCCGCGATCCCATCACGATCCATCCCGATCTAGTGCCGAACGGACGACACCTCCGCGTTCAGCACACGTACAACTCGGTGATGATCCCCTCCTTCTTGATCCAGAAAGAGGGGCGGAGAGGTAGATGAGTTCTCCAGCACGACGACGTGGTGGTGGTGGTGAACTAATCCAGCAGGGCTTCGATTAAGCACCGCCGAACTAGACTAGAGGAGAAATAGATCTAGAGAGAAGTAGAGGGATCACGTGGCAATTAGGGTAAGGGCTGCCTCTAATTCCTCTAGTATATATAGGAGGGAGGGAGGGGAGGTGGCAGCCTCAAACCCTCAAGGTTTGGCCAAAATTGGAGGTGGAGTAGTCCTACTCCAATCATACGAGGAGTAGGATTCCTCCTCTCCACTTGAAAACCCTTTCCTGCTCTTCCACCTTTGGGTTTCTTCCTTCTCAAACATCTTGGGCCTTAGTGGGGGCTTAGGCCAGCCCACTAGGGGCTGGTTTGTCTCCTCCCACAGCCCATGAGGCCCTTCGGGGCGTGACACCCCTCCCGATGGTCCTTGATACCCTCCCGGTACACTATCGATGAGCCCGAAACTTTGACCAAAACAGGACTTCCTAATATATCAATCTTTACCTCCGGATCACTCCAGAGCTCCTCGTGACGTCTAGGGTCTCATCCGGGACTCCGAACAACCTTCGGTCACCAACACCAATAACTCAACTATACCGAAACGTCACTGCACCTTAAGTGTGTAGACTCTGTGGGTTCGAGAACTATGTAGAAATGACCCGAGACATTCTCCGGTCAATAACCAATAGCTGGAGATGGATATACATATTGGCTCCTACATATTCTACGAAGATCTCTATAGGTTGAACCTCTATGTCAAGGATTCAGTGAATCCCATATGTTGTTCCCTTTGTCCTTCGGCATGTTACTTGCCCGAGATTCGATTGTCGGTATCTCTATACCTAGTTCAATCTCGTTACCGGAAAGTCTCTTTACTCGTTCCGTAATACAAGACCCCGTAACTAACTCATTCGTCACATTTCTTGCAAGGCTTGTTGTGATGTTGTATCATCGAGTGGCCCCCGAGATACCTCTCCGTCACACGGAGTGGCAAATCCCAGTCTTGATCCATGCCAACCCAACAAACACCTCTGGAGATACCTCTAGAGCACCTTTATAGTCACCCAGTTACGTTGCGACTTTTGATAACACACAAGGTATTCCTTCGGTGCCCGGGAGTTGCATGATCTCATGGTCATAGGAACAGATACATTGACATGCAGTAAACAGTAGAAATAAACTGACACGATCATATGCTACGTTCATAGTTTGGGTCTTTTCCATCACATCATTCCCCTAATGATGTGGTCCCGTTATCAAGTGACAACACTTGTCTATGGCCAGGAAACCTTGACCATCTTTGATCAACGAGCTAGTCAACTAGAGGCTCACTAGGGACAATGTGTTGTCTATGTATCCACACATGTATTTGAGTTCCCAATTAATACAATTCTAGCATGGATAATAAACGATTATTATGAACAAGGAAATATAATAATTGTTGGGGAACGTTGCATGGGAAAGAAAAAATTTCCTACGCACAAGAAGACCTATCATGGTGATGTCCATCTACGAGAGGAGATTTGGATCTACGTACCCTTGTAGATCGCACAACAGGAAGCGTTAAGAAACGCGGTTGATATAGTGAAACGTTTTCACGTCCCTCAATCCGCCCCACAAACCGTCTCACGAACCGTCCCGCGATCAGTCCCACGATACGTTCCGATCTAGTGTCGAACGGACGACACCTCCGCGTTCAGCACACGTACAGCTCGACGATGATCTCGGCCTTCTTGATCCAGCAAGCAAGACAGAGAAGTAGATGAGTTCTCCGGCAGCGTGACGGCGCTCCAGTGGTGGTGATTATCTACTCGTGCAGGGCTCCGCCCGAGCTCCGCAGTAATCCGATCTAGAGGTAAAACTAGGGTGTCGAGATCTGAGTTGCCCGTGGCAAAAGTTGTCTCAAATCAGCCCTAAATCACCACTATATATAGGAGGGAGGGGGAGGAGGCTTGCACCGGCCAGGAGGAGAGGAGGAATCCTACTCCAATTAGGATTTGAAAGTGGAGTCCTTCTCTTCCTTCCCACCTCCCCCTTTTTCTTTCTCTTTGGTTTTTCTTCTCTTGGCGCCAAGGCCCTCTTGGGCTGTCCAACCAGCCCACTAAGGGCTGGTGCACCACCCTAAGGCCATTGGGCTTCCTCCGGGTGGGTTGTACCCCTCCCGGTGAACTTCCATAACCCATTTGTAACTCCCGGTAGAATGCCGGTAATGCCCGAAAACATTCCGGTAACCAAGTGAAACTACCCTATATATCAATCTTCATTTTTGGACCATTCCGGAAACCGTCGTGACGTCCGTGATCTCATCCGGGACTTCGAACAACATTCGGTAACCACACATATAACTCAACTATACTAAAACATCGCCGAACCTTAAGTGTGCAGACCCTGCGGGTTCAAGAACTATGTAGACATGCCCCGAGGCACTCCTCGGTCAATATCCAATAGCGGGACCTTGATGCCCATATTGGATCCTACATATTCTTCGAAGATCTTATCAGTTGAACCTCAGTGTCAAGGATTCATATAATCCCGTATGTCATTCCCTTTGTCCTTTGGTATGTTACTTGCCCGAGATTTGATCGTCGGTATCCACATACCTATTTCAATCTCGTTACCGACAAGTCTCTTTACTCATTTCATAATACAAGATATCATGACTTACACTTAGTCACATTGCTTGCAAGGCTTGTGTGTGATGTTGTATTACCGAGTGGGCCCCGAGATACCTCTCCGTCACACGGAGTGACAAATCCCAGTCTTGATCCATACTAATTCAATGGACACCTTCGGAGATACCTGTAGAGCACCTTTATAGTCACCCAGTTACGTTGTGACGTTTGATGCACACAAGGTATTCCTCCAGTGCGAGTGAGTTACATGATCTCATGGTCATAGGAATAAATACTTGACACGCAGAAAACAATAGCAATAAGACGACACGATCAATATGCCACGTTCATAGTTTGGGTCTAGTCCATCACATGATTCTCCTAATGATGTGATCCACTTATCAAGTGACAACACTTGCACATAGCCATAAAACCTTGACTATCATTGATCAACTGGCTAGACAAATAGAGGCTTGCTAGGGACATTGTTTTGTCTATGTATCCACACATGTATCTATGTTTTCATTCAATACAATTATAGCATGGATAATAAACGATTATCTTTAATTAGGAAATATAATAATAACTATTTATCATTGCCTCTAGGGCATATTTCCAACAGTCTCCCACTTGTACTAGAGTTAATAATCTAGTCCTCACATCGCCATGCGATTTACATTGTAATAAATCGAACACCCATACAGTTTTGGTGTTGATCATGTTTTGCTCGTGGAAGAGGTTTAGTGAGCGGGACTGCTACATTCAGATCCGTGTGCACTTTGCAAATATTCACGTCCTCTCCTTCGACGTAGTCGTGGATGAGGTTGAAGCGTCGTTTGATGTGTCTGGTCTTCTTGTGAAACCTTGGTTCCTTTGCTAAGGCAATGGCACCAGTGTTGTCACATAACAGAGTTAATGGATCTAGTGCGCTCGGCACAACTCCAAGATCTGTCATGAACTGCTTCATCCAGACACCCTTCTTTGCTGCCTCCGAGGCAGCCATGTACTCCGCTTCACATGTAGAATCTGCTACGACGCTCTGCTTAGAACTGCACCAGCTTACTGCACCTCCATTAAGAATAAAGACGTATCCGGTTTGCAACTTAGAGTCATCCGGATCGGTGTCAAAACTTGCGTCGACGTAACCTTTTACGACGAGCTCTTTGTCACTTCCATAAACGAGAAACATTTCCTTAGTCCTTTTCAGGTACTTTAGAATATTCTTGACCGCCGTCCAGTGATCCACTCCTGGATTACTCTGAAACCCGCCTGACATACTTATGGCCAAGTTGACATCTTGTCTAGTGCACAACATTGCATACTTGATAGAACCTACAGCTGAAGCGTAGGGGACGGAACTCATTTGTTTTCTATCTTCCGAATTTGCTGGGCACTAAGTCTTACTCAATTTTATACCTTGTAATACTGGCAAGAACCCTTTCTTGGACTGATCCATTTTGAACTTCTTCAAAACTTTATCAAGGTATGTGCTTTGTGAAAGTCCTATCAGGCGTCTCGATCTATCCCTATAGATCTTAATGCCTAGAACGTAAGCATCTTCCCCTAGGTCCTTCATAGAGAAACTTTTATTCAAGTAATCCTTTATGCTCTCCAAAAGCTCCACGTTGTTTCCAATCAGCAATATGTCATCCACATATAATATTAGAAACGCCACAGAGCTCTCACTCACTTTCTTGTAAATACAAGATTCTCCAACCACTTGTACAAACCCAAATGCTTTGATCACCTCATCAAAGCGCTTATTCCAACTCCGAGATGCTTGCACCAGTCCATAAATGGATCGCTGGAGCTTGCATACTCTGTTAGCATTCGTTGGATCGACAAAACCTTCGGGTTGCATCATATACAACTCTTCCTTAAGAAAACCGTTAAGGAATGCCGTTTTCACATCCATGTGCCAGATTTCATAATCGTAAAAGGCAGCTATTGCTAACATGATTTGGACGGACTTAAGCACCGCTACCGGTGAGAATGTCTCATCATATTCAACTCCTTGAACTTGTGAAAAACCGTTTGCCACAAGTCGAGCTTTATAAACGGTCACATTACCGTATGCGTCCGTCTTCTTCTTAAAGATCCATTTGTTCTGAATAGCCTTGCGGCCTTCACGTAGTACTTACAAAGTCCACACTTTGTTCTCGTACATGGATCCTATCTCGGACTTCATGGCCTCCAGCCATTTGTTGGATCGGGGCCCACCATTGCTTCTTCATAATTCGCAGGTTCATTGTTGTCCAACAACATAATCGTTAAGACAGGATTACCGTACCACTCAGGAGCAGTATGTGATATTGTCGACCTGCGAGGTCCGATAGCAACTTGATCCAAAGTTTCATGATCATCATCAACAACTTGCTCCTCAACCGGCACCGCAGCAACGGGGGTTTCCCTTGCCCTGTGCCACCTTCTAGAGGGATTAGATGTTCGACAACCTCATCAAGTTCTATCTTCCTCCCACTCAATTCTTTCGAGAGAAACTACTTCTCAAGAAAAGCTCCATTTTTAGCAATAAACACTTTGCCCTCGGATTTGAGATAGAAGGTATACCCAACTGTCTCTTTTGGGTAACCTATGAAGACGCACTTTTCCGCTTTGGGTTCCAGCTTTTCAGGCTGAAGCTTTTTGACATAAGCATCACATCCCCAAACTTTAAGAAACGACAATTTTGGTCTTTTGCCATACCACAGTTTGTATGGTGTCGTCTCAACGGATTTTGATGGTGCCCTATTTAAAGTGAATGCAGCTGTCTCTAATGCATAACCCAAAAACGATAACGGCAAATCGGTAAGAGACATCATAGATCGCACCATCTCTAATAAAGTACGATTACGACGTTCGGACACACCATTACGCTATGGTGTTCCAGGTGGTGTTAACTGTGAAACAATTCCACATTGTCTCAAGTGAGCACCAAACTCGAAACTCAGATATTCACCCCCACGATCAGACTGTAGGAACTTGATCTTCTTGTTACGATGATTTTCAACTTTACTCTGAAATTGCTTGAACTTCTCAAACGTTTCAGACTTGTGCTTCATCAAGTAGACATAACCATATCTACTCAAATCGTTAGTGAAGGTGAGAAAATAACGATATCCGTCGCGCGCCACCACACTCATCGGACCGCATACATCGGTATGTATGATTTCCAACAAGTCACTTGCATGCTCCATTGTTCCGGAGAACGGAGTCTTAGTCATCTTGCCCATGAGGCATGGTTCGCACATGTCAAGAGAATCAAAGTCAAGTGACTCCAAAAGTCCATCGGAATGGAGTTTCTTCATGCGCTTTATACCAATATGACCTAAGAGGCAGTGCCACAAAAACATGGCGCTATCATTGTTAACTCTAACTCTTTTCGTCTCAATGTTATGTATATGTGTATTATCGCTACCAAGATTCAATATGAACAATCCTCTCACATTGGGTGCATGACCATAAAAGATATTACTCATAGAAATAGAACAACCATTATTCTGTGGCTTAACCGAGTAACCGTCTCGCAATAAACAAGATCCAGATATAATGTTCTTGCTTAACGCATGCACTAAATAACAATTATTTAAGTTCATAACTAATCCTGATGTTAACTGAAGTGCACCTGTGCCGACGGCGATCGCATCAACCTTGGAACCATTTCCCACGCGCGTCGTCACTTCATCCTTCGGCAGCCTTCGCTTATTCCGCAGTTTCTGTTTCGAGTTGCACATATGAGCAACAGAACTGGTATCGAATACCCAAGCACTACTACGAGAGCTGGTTAAGTACACATCAATAACATGTATATCGAATGTACCTGATTTTTTGCTTGGCCGCCTTCTTATGAGCCAAATACTTGGGGCAATTGCGCTTCTAGTGACCCATACCCTTGCAATAATAACACCCCGTTTCAGGCTTAGGTCCAGCTTTGGGTTTCTTCGTCAGATTGGCAACAGGCTTGTCGCTCTTCTTGGAATTACCCTTCTTTCCTTTGCCGTTTCTCTTGAAACTAGTGGTCTTATTCACCATCAACACTTGATGCTCTTTACGGAGTTCTGACTCTGCGACTTTCAGCATCGCGAATAACTCGCCGGGTGACTTGTTCATCCTTTGCATGTTATAGCTCAACTCAAAGCTCTTGTAGCTTGGTGGTAGTGATTGAAGAATTCTGTCAGTGATAGCCTCTTGTGGGAGTTCAATCCCCAGCTCAGCTAGACGGTTTGAGTACCCAGACATTTGAGCACATGTTCACTGACACACGAATTCTCCTCCATCTTGCAAGCATAGAATTCATCGGAGGTCTCATACCTCTTGATTCGGGCGTTCTTCTGAAAGATAAACTTCAACTCCTGGAACATCTCAAATGCTCCATGACGCCCAAATCGACCTTGAAGTCCTGGCTCTAAGCCATACAAGACTGCACATCGAACTACTGAGTAGTCCTCCTTACGTGTTAACCAAGAGTTCTTAACATCCTGGTCAGTGCTACGTCAACAAAAGTACTTCCCCGGCAACGGCGCGAGAAATCCTTCTGCTACGTCAACAAAAGTACTTCCCTGGCAATGGTGCCAGAGATCCTTCTGTCGTCTCTTGAGCTTGCGTTGGTTTTTCCCTTGAAGAGGAAAGGGTGATGCAGCACAGGAGCAGTAAGTATTTCCCTCAGTTTGAGAACCAAGGTATCAATCCAGTAGGAGAATCTCGTCAAGTCCAGAGTACCTGCACAAACATAAAAGAGCTTGCACCCAACGCTGTAAAGGGGTTGTCAATCCCTTCAAGATTGTTTGCAAAGTGAGATCTGAAGGCGGAAAGAGCAACAGAGTAAAAAGTGTAAGGCTGAAAATATGGTGTGGAGTAGACCCTGGGGGCCATAGTGTTCACTAGAGGCTTCTCTCAAAATAGCAAGTATTACGGTGGGGAACAAATTACTGTCGAGCAATTGATAGAACCGCGCAAAGTCATGACGATATCTAAGGCAATGATCATACATATAGGCATCACGTCCGAGACAAGTAGACCGATACTTTCTGCATCTACTACTATTACTCGACACATCGACCGCTATCCAGCATGCATCTAGTGTATTATGTTCATGACGAACAGAGTAACACCTTAAGCAAGATGACATGATGTAGAGGGATAATCTCAAACCAATGATGAAAACCCCATCTTTTTACCCTTGATGGCAACAACACGATGCGTGCCTTGCTACCCCTTCTGTCACTGGGTGAGGTCATCGCACGGTATGAACCGAAAACCAAGCACTTCTCCCATTGCAAGAATCATACATCTAGTTGGCCAGACGAAACCCACAACTCGAAGAGAATTACAAGGATATGAAATCATGCATATAAGAGATCAGAAGAAACTTAAATAAGATTCATAGATAATCTGATCATAAATCCACAATTCATCGCATCTCGACAAACACACCGCAAAAGAAGATTACAACAGATAGATCTCCAGGAAGATCATGGAGAACTTTGTATTGAAGATCCAAGAGAGAGAAGAAGCCATCTAGTTACTAGCTATTGACCCGTAGGTCTATGGTGAACTACTCACGCATCATCGGAGAGGTCATGGTGTTGATGAAGAAGCCCTCCGTATCCGAATTCCCCCTCCGGCAGGGCACCAGAACGTGCCCCAGATGGGATGTTGCGGAGATAGAAGCTTGCGGCGGCGAAAAAGTACTTTTGATGATCTCCTGATTTTTTGGGATTTTTAGGGAATATATAGGCGCAAAACCTAGGGCAAAGGGGCCTCAGGGAGCCCACAAGCCAGGGGGCCGCGGCCTCCCCCCTGGCCGCGCCATGAGGGCTTGTGGGGTCGCTGGGATCCCCTGCCCTGATTCTCTGGCTCTCCGATCTTTTTCCGTTCCGGAAAAAAATCTTTTTGGAAGTTTCCTTCCGTTTGGACTCCGTTCAAAATCCTCCTCTGAAAGGGGTCAAAAACATGGAAAAAATAGGAACTGACACTTGGCATCGATTTAATAAGTTAGTCCCAAAAAATATATAAAAGGCATACAAAACATCCAAAGTTTGACAAGATAATAGCATGAAACCATAAAAAATTATAGATACGTTGGAGACGTATCAAGCATCCCCAAGCTTAACTCTTGCTCGTCTTCTAGTAGGGAAGTGATAAAGAATGAATTTTTGATGTGGAATGCTACCTAGCATAGTTGTCCTTTGCAACTTCTTTCATGTGACATGAATGTTCAGATCCGTAAGATTCAAAACAATAGTTTGCTATTGACATGAAAACAATAATACTTCAAGCAAACTAGCAAGGTAATCATGAACTTTCAAAATAACAAGGCCAAGGAAAGTTATCCCTACAAAATCATATAGTCTGGCTATGCTCCATCATCCTCACACAACGAATGTAAATCATGCACAACCCCGGTATTGGCCAAGTAATTGTTTTCGCACTCTTACTTTCTCAAACTTTTTATAACTATCACGCAATACATGAGCGTGAGCCATGGATATAGCACTATAGGTGGAATAGAGTGTGGTGGTGATTGTGAGATAAAAAGGAGGAGATGGTCACATTGACTCGGCATATCAAAAGGCTATGGAGATGCCCATTAATAGATATCCACTAGTGGAAAACGGGCCTTTGGCCCGGACCCTTTAGTCCCGGCCTGCCTCTGGGCCGGGACTAAAGGCCCGGCCACGTCGCCCCAATTCTCAATGCCTCCCTCGAGGCTTTAGTCCCGGCCCGTAAGGAGCCTTTAGTCCCGGCTCATGTCCCAAACCGGGACTAAAGGGCTACGCGGTGGGCAGTGGTGGTGGCAACCGTTTGTATCCCCCTTTAGTCCCGGTTGGTGGCTCAACCAGGGACTAAAGGCCTAACACGTGGCCTGCCGTAGTGGTGGCAACCGTTGGTATACCTCTTTAGTCCCGGTTGGTTCCTCAACCTGGGACTAAAGGCCCAAACGGTTTGCATCCCGCTTCACAAAACCACAACTGAAGCAGAGTCTGTGTCGCGTCGCCCTTCTTTCTCTATTCTTCTTCCTCTCTCGCTCTCGCTCTGTTCTTCTGCTCTTTTCTTCCCTTCTCTTCTTCCACCATCCCGTTTTGGAGAGGTGCTCGCACATGGCAAGACCAAGCTCGATGTCGTGTACACGAACGAGAGCAGGGAGATGCCGCATTTTCTTGAATAGTTGAAGGAACGATGGCTTGACGCCGTAGTGGATCATGAGAAGTTCTTGGGGCTTGATCTGGAGTACATGGCCGATCAACACGGTGTTGCCGTCATCCAACTATGTTTCGCACACCATGTCTTGATCTTCCAATGGGCGAGGTAAGTTTTGAGGCTTTCTTTGATCCAAGGTAATGACATTGTAAGTTTATTTGTTTCAATCATAGTTGGTTCCCTTCAAATAGTTGTAGTGAAACAATTTTGATTAGTTGAAGGGGAACACAATCTGATTGGAATAGTGTTCCATAATCTGAAAAATCGTATTAGAATCAACTAGTGTTTAATATGTTCCATTGGAATCGTAGTTGGTTCGCTTCAAATAGTTGTAGTGAAACAATTTTGATTAGTTGAAGGGAACACAATCTGATTGGAATAGTGTTCCACAATCTGAAAAATCTGATTGGTTCAATATGTTCCATTGAAATCATAGTTGTAGTGATACAATTTTATGCGGTGTTCTTTGATCCAAGGTTATGAAAATTGCATATAGCTAGTGATCTCTCTAGGTTCCATTGGATAGCAATATGATATGTCATAGTCATGAAAATTGCATATAGCTAGTGATCTCTCTAGGTTCCATTGGATAGCTATAGTGATCTCTCTAGGTTCCATTGCATATGTTCTATTTGAATCCTAAAGATAATTTTCTCTTTAGTTGTAGTGAAACATGTTTCCTTATTGCAGCAGTATGTAACATTTGTTCCATTTTAATTTGTTTCTGTTGCAGTAGTGACAAGCATTGTCTAGAACTCATGGACTTCCTTCGCAGCGGCATCACTTTTGCTACCGTTGACATAATGAACGACAAGCTGAAGATGAGGTACAGCTTCGGTATTGAGATACCAACTGGTTGTCTCATTGATCTCCAAACGGTATTCAGGCTTCGACATGTCAGGACTTCGATGGCTCATATGGTAGTTGCCTTGATCGACGAGGAATATGGTAATATGAAGAAGGAGTAGCGACCATCATCGACGGTCGAAAAATCAGGTGAGGGAGTGTCCACCATACATGAGAGAAGAAGAATGTCGACTGTTGCTGTGGGGGTCGTTTCTCCTTCTTTTCCTTGTGCTAGATATTGGTTATGCACTAGGGGAAGTAGGAGTAGCGACCATCATCAACGGTTGAAAAATCAGGTGAGCTAGTGTCCACCATATATGAGAGAAGAAGAATGTCCACCATATACCATAGGTGAGCTAGTGTCCACCATATATGAAATTGTTGAAATTTCGTGATGTGCCTTTGAATGGTGCATTTTGAACACACAAAAAGTATGGAGTTCAAATAAGTTCAAAAAAATGAAATCCCTTAGTAAGAGATGAGTTCTCGTTCGAAACGCTGATACTTCGAGAGAGATTGTCCGTTTTGTACACGAAGTGCATCCAATTTTTGTCATAGCCCTCTCAACTTTTTAACACATGCTATGTGGGTGAAATGATGATAGCATGCCAACTTTCAACATTTGCAGAGTTCATTTGTAGTGCTTTTCAATTTCAGGGTCAACTAGCTCAAAAAAAAGTAAATGCACGAAGAATACCAAATGAAGTCAGAAATTGTTGAAATTTTGTGATGTGCCTTTGAATGGTGCATTTTGAACACACAAAAAGTATGGAGTTCAAATAAGTTCAAAAAAAATGAAATCCCTTTGTAAGAGATGAGTTCTCGTTCGAAACGCTGATACTTCAAGAGAGATTGTCCGTTTTGTACACGAAGTGCATCCAGTTTTTGTCTTAGCCCTCTCAACTTTTTAACACATGCTATGTGGGTGAAATGATGATAGCATGCCAAATTTCAACATTTTTAGAGTTCATTTGTAGTGCTTTTCAATTTCAGGGTCAACTAGCTCAAAAAAAAGTAAATGCACGAAGAATACCAAATGAAGTCAGAAATTGTTGAAATTTTGTGATCTTCCTTTGAATGGTGCATTTTGAACACACAAAAAGTATGGAGTTCAAATAAGTTCAAAAAAAATGAAATCCCTTTGTAAGAGATGAGTTCTCGTTCGAAACGCTGATACTTCGAGAGAGATTGTCCGTTTTGTACACGAAGTGCATCCAGTTTTTGTCTTAGCCCTCTCAACTTTTTAACACATGCTATGTGGGTGAAATGATGATAGCATGCCAAATTTCAACATTTTTAGAGTTCATTTGTAGTGCTTTTCAATTTCAGGGTCAACTAGCTCAAAAAAAAGTAAATGCACGAAGAATACCAAATGAAGTCAGAAATTGTTGAAATTTTGTGATCTTCCTTTGAATGGTGCATTTTGAACACACAAAAAGTATGGAGTTCAAATAAGTTCAAAAAAATGAAATCCCTTTGTAAGAGATGAGTTCTCGTTCGAAACGCTGATACTTCTAGAGAGATTGTCCATTTTGTACACGAAGTGCATCCAGTTTTTGTCGTAGCCCTCTCAACTTTTTAACACATGCTATGTGGGTGAAATCATGATAGCATGCCAAATTTCAACATTTTCAGAGTTCATTTGTAGTGCTTTTCAATTTCAGGGTCAACTAGCTCAAAAACAAATAAGTTAATAGTTTGGATAGTCAAAATAATTACTTTTGAAAATATAAAATAGTTTTGCATTATTTATTCAATTTCAAACACTTTTCATTATCATAGTTTTGTCAAATTCTCAAATATGCAAAAAGAATTTTAATAAACATAGTTTTTAATTGAAAATAACAAAATAGTTAATAGTTTGGATAGTCAAAATAATTACTTTTGAAAGTAGAAAATAGTTTTGCATTATTTATTCAATTTCAAACACTTTTCGTTATCATAGTTTTGTCAAATTCTCAAATATGCAAAAAGAATTTTTAATAAACATAGTTTTTAATTGAAAATAACAAAATAGATAATAGTTTGGATAGTCAAAATTATTAATTATGAAAATAGAAAAAAATTGAAACTATATGAGAATTTATAGAGAAAATTCAATTGCAATTCAAAGTGAACTCACTTTGAATTCAGGTTGAATTTTCTCCATAATTTCGAATATAGTTTCAATTTTCAGTGAGTTTAGGCCCGTAAGCCTGCTTTAGAGAGGAGCTCGATGGAGAAGTTGTGACGGGGCTTATAAACAAGTGTTAGTCCCCCTCGCTGGGTGAGGTGGGACTAAATTTATCGTGCAACCGAGGAGGGGCTGTAGTCCCGGGTGGAGCCACGCCCCGGGACTAAAGACCCCCTTTAGTCCCGGTTGGAGCGCCGCGCCAGGACTAAAGGCCCCTGCTTCCCACCTTCTGGTCTGCCGAAAAAGGGCCTTTAGTCCCGAGTTGTGGCTCCACCCGGGACTAAAGGGGGTCTTTAGTCCCGGATCGAGCCCCGAACCGGTACTAAAGATCCACCTATATAAGCGGGAGTTAGAAAATTTCCAACCCAAATCGCATTTCCTTCTCTCCTTCTTCCTCGTTCTCCTGCCCGGCGCGGCACAGCGACGAACTCGATGACGCCGTCAGGCTGCCCGCCGTCCTGCTCGCCGCCGCCTGCCGTCCACCTCGCCGTCACCATCGTCCTGTCGCCGCGCGCCGTCGACACCTCCGGCCGGTAAGCCCCTCGCCCCCTCCTCCCCAACACTCCGGCCAGTAGAAGAAAAGAAGAAAAAGGAGAAGAAAAGAAGAAAAAGGAGAAGAAAGGAAGAAAAAGGAGAAGAAAGGAAGAAAAAGGAGAAGAAAGGAAGAAAAAGGAGAAGAAAGGAAGAAAAAGGGAAGAAAAGAAGAAAAAGATTTTTTTGTCATTTAATTCCTATTGTTATTAGGTTTGTGCTAGATTATTAGGGTTAGTAATATTTAGAATTAGGAAAAAGGAAAATAAGAAGAGGAGGAGAAGAAAATAAGAAAAAGGAGAATAAGAAGAGGAGGATAGGAGAAGAAGAGGAAAAATAGAAGAAGAGGAGAAGTAGAAGAAGAGAAAAAATTAGAAGAGGAGGAGAGGAGAAGTAGAAGAAGAGAAGAGGAGAAGTAGCAGAAGAAGAGGAGAAGTAGAAGTAGAAGAAGAAGTAGAATAAGAGGAGAAATAGAAGAAGAGGAAAAATTAGTTTAGGGTTACAAGAAGGAGAAATATTGTATAGTGTATATGCTTAAGTGTTAATAGTGTTTCTTAGATTATTGCTTAATTTTGCTATTGTATATGCTTAAGTGTTAATAGTTTAATTTTGCTATTGTATATGCTTAAGTGTTAATAGTTTATTTTTAGAAAGAAAATTAATAGAACTAGTTTATTTTTTTAGTTCATTTTACGATGCCTATCCCGCATCCTCGTCGTCGACTCGGCGGAGGACACCTGCTTGATCAGAGGGGCCCTGTCCGGGACTGGGCTCCGCCCGGCTGGTATTGGGAGGTGCTACCTTCCGGGGGCGTAGGTTGGTGAGGAGCCAGCCTGTCGTTGACCCGATCCTTGTTTGGTGCCGGTCGCGTGGGCCAGTGAGGGTGCCGAGGCTTCCGGACACCGCGGAGGTGGTACGTCACCGTGTCAGCGAGGAGGATGAGCACGTCCGTCGCTACATGGTTGCGTTGGAGGGCAGGTTCGAGCATACCTGACAGGTTCTTCGGGGATCTCACTGGAGCTATGATCCTGTGATGGTTCCTTCTCTTTGGGTGTCCACCGCCCACGCCGATACCCGTCGGGCGCTACGGTTCTAGATGTATCAGTGATGCTATATGTATGATAGTATTCGAGGAGTATTAGTGATAATATTCGACGATGTACGGACAAAAGAGATGATGTATTTGCTTATAATTTAATGCATGCTAATTTGAATACTACTTTATTTTATGATTTGGTTTTGCTTATTGAATGCTCAAATTGGAAAAGTACTCCTACTTTGAATACTATGCAGAAATCTAGGAGTCCCGGGTGGAGCCACAACCCGGGACTAAAGTTGTTTTGGAACGGAGTTCCTGATAGAATAATTCTTTTTTGGTACAAAGGTTAAGAGAATCCGTTTTTTGCAGAACTATGGATCCACATATCAGGAACCTCGAAGAGGAAGAACTTCTCGAAGATATAATCAAAGACGGCCCCGACGTTGAACCAGCTGAATCTCCGTCGTCATATCTAAACCCCTCAGGATATGGAATGGAGGTCGACCGACACGAAGATGAAGCCGATGGGGCAGGAGATAGGTCCAATGACGGAGAAGGTGATAGCTCCACTGATGGAGAAGCCGGTGAAGAAATAATAAAGTCCGGCGAGGTATACGTATGAAGTTCGACAATCACTTGTAATATGTGAAAATATTGGAGATAGCTCTATATTGTATACATATACATTCATTTGACCAATGTTTCTCCTTCTTAGGCCTCCACATCGAGCAAAGCTACGAAACGAGGCCCGACTAGAAAGTTGGATGCACGGACACATTACACCTTTGAGGTGATATTGCCTACGGGGGAACCCAAGCTTCCTAAGAATGCTGCTGACACATTCAAGAAGCAATGCAGAGTTCTCGTTAGGGATCACGTCCCGATCAGCGTTCGGGAGTGGAACAAGCGCAAAGGGGCAGCCGATAGTGACTATGTCGTCGAAAGGTACAAAGATAATATTTGGAATGATCTCATGTCACATTTCAACCTGCCAGAATGTGAGAATGAAGACGCCGCAGACAAACTGAGGGCCAAAGTCAAGCAGTGGACTCTAAAGAATATGGCCGAACTGTTCCGTAGCTGGAAGAAGAAGCTATGGAAAAACTATGTGAAGACACAAAAAGTGCCAGTATTCGAGGGGTATCTAGCCAAGCAGGCGAATCACTCGAAGGCATTTCAAGAGTACAAGGAGTCAGAAGATGCCCAGGCATTATCAGAAAAGAACAAGATAAATGCCGACAAGAAGAAATATCACCACAAGCTGGGGCCAGGGGGCTATGAGACTGCCATCCCAAAGTGGGATAAGAAAGAGCAAGATCTGCTAGATAAAGGCATCGTACCTGAACCACTCCGTGATGAGTGGGAATTGAGAGCAAGAAATTGGTTCCTTGCACATGGTGGGTCGTACGACGAAGAAACAGGGGACCTCATCTGTAGTGAGGGTCTTAGGATACCCAGGGAGAATTGGAAAAGGATAGTGAAAGAAATTAAGGAGGGAAAAATAAAGTTCACTGCAGATAGAGAGAAAGATTTGCTCACACTGGTCCTCGGCAATGACGAACATGGAGGACGAACGCGAGGCTTCGGTCCTTCTTACCCGTGGTGGCTTGGGTTTGCTAGAGACCAAGACACTTACAGAAGCCGAGAGAGAGCAAAGAAGCGGCAAAAGGATGAGGAGAATGACAAGTTCAACCAGTTGCTTGCCAGGATTAATGAGCAACAGAAGCAGATTGATGAGCTTAGAGGAGTAGCGCGCCAGGAAGATCCTGCACTTGATATTACCGGCGCCCCATCTAAGCGGAAAAGCAGCGTGGCTGAATCTGAGGCCCCGCCCGACGATGCACGAAGAATGATAGAGGGCGGTCCCGGCTACCCCGTGGATGGAATCAAGGAGTCAACATCATGTGAACTCCATCAGAAATTCAAGAACATATCCATGAAGGTGGCCATCGGACAAGCTTTACCTTCTGGCCCTGATGCACGCTGGCATGGCCGTGAGATTCCAGCTGGCTTTTCTAAAGTCGGGGTGGATGAAATCATGGCCGGGTTTCATGGTATGGAGCTCGACATAGCTGGACCCGAAGATGAGAGGACACTCGGAGAAGTACTGGGTGGAGTCATCCTATGGGACAAGAACTACATCAAGCTTCCAGGCTCGGCCACAAGGACAACACCGCCTCCGAGTCGTCGCAGGTCACCTACACCTCCATTACCTCCAAGCCCTCCACATGACGTCGGCCAGCACAACACGATTCCATCTCGATCACCGCTGCCGGACTTGGGTCGTCCGTCTCCGCCGCCGCCCGCACAGGATACTAAGCGGAAGCGTGCCACCAAGAACGCTCCACCGACGATTTCTAAGCGACGGAGCCCCCCAAAGCGCAAACGGTCGCCCCTCCCAAAGGTACCTCATGCTAATCTTCCTATCAGACCTTATGATCGTACCCCCGAGGAAAACGCAGGATAGCAAAGGAACATCATGATGCGCAGATGAAAAAGAAGGAACCCGAGCCCCGCCCGGAATACACCGAGAAGCAAATAGCATTTGCAAAATACTTCACGACCCTTCCATCACAGTATGACTTACACCATAAGCCAGATGACTATACACGGATATTGCAGAAGGAAGTGAAAAAGAGCAGATCACGGGCAAGTGCAAGTGGGAGCAAATCAAGTTCAACTACAAGCAAGAAAAAATCAGACGTTCCTTAGCTTGGACAACAGGCCAAACAGTCGATCCCATCCCTCAAGGTGTTAACCGAGAATGTTCTCCCTCCGGTGCAGGGGAAAGATTTTGAATTAGCAAAGAAGTGGGCGACTGAATGGGTTGTCTCGGTTGAAGATGTTCTGGCTTCCCAAGACGACAGGTTACCCAAGGCTGTGGTAGCCCCTAAGCCACAGTTTGTCATGGGAGAGCCTTTGGTCAGCAAAGATGATCTCCCAACAAATATGCATTACTTGCATACATGGTACTTAAGTGAATCAAAGAATGGGAGAACGATGATCGTGGCGAGTGTCCCACGGGAGTACTACGGCCGCCCCGAAGAAATCCATATCGACTTTGATGAACTCTTCCAGATGTACAATGGCGACGCCCTCGACAAATCGCTTATGAGTTGATATTGTCTGTAAGTTTTTCAATTCGTTGTCTACATATAACTTGTTTAGTTATTTCAATTCATTGTCTATATATAACTTGTACTCTATTATGCAGAATGAAGATTCTGGATTGTAAAAGTAAGAACATCCTAAATATTGGGTTTATTGACCCAGATAAAATACATATAGTGATGCTAAGTGATAAACCCAAGGAGACGGAGGAAAACCTTCTAAGGTTTCTAACAGATCAAAATTTCTGTGACCACATACTGTTTCCATACAACTTCAGGTGAGGGTCTTTACTCTGTTGTGTCCATTCACTTATAAGTGTAATTGATAAGTTACTGACATATATATATATATATATATATATATATATATATATATATATATATATATATATATATATATATATATATACAGGTGCATCTTCCATTGACTCTGGTGGGCATTCAAATTGATAAGGGAAGAGTTGATGCCTTCGACCCATTACCGAGACCCTTGGAACAGTTCCAAAGCCTGCAGGACATGCTCTAAGGGTAATTTCAATCATTCTTGCGCTCTATCGGTCTCTTTCGATGATTTTCTGATATATCAATTAATGAAAAAGTTAGCAAATCACTATCCTTGTCGGGCAGGGTTTGGAAGCGGTTCAAGTGCGTGACTCCCGGTATCGAGCCTGTGAAGCTGACCTTTAGAGCGGCTTAGGTAAGTAGTAGTATGATATACTTCTATTTTCAATACATTTATGATGCTAGATTATTATTTTGATTATATATATTCTATTCTCGTAAAGTGCGACCAGCAGCCACGGGGGACACATCTATGCGGATACTATGTTTGCGAGACCATTCGCACGTTTACCTCTGAGCACAAGGATCACAGATTCGACGTAAGCAATGAACATTCACACCTCTATTTTTACCCGTCATTATTTATTATCATGATTGATATTCATATTCATCTCCTCTTCTTATATAGTACACGGCCATGAGGATGAAGGTCCTACCAGAGCAACGCGCGATTGCTGTTGAAGAGGAGCTTGCGACCTTTCTAAGGACGGAAGCTATAGATGACAAAGGACGATTTAGTGTAGCTAGGGGCCATTACTGATGTTCGTCCATGTAATCGAATAGACGGGCTCTAGTCCCGATAATTCAGATCTCCATATAATTGTATATATATGCTCGCTTGTAAGATAGGTTAATCTTATATATATATGCATAATTATTTCTATTTAAATTATATGAAAACTAATTCCCGAACACCAAACGAGGCATCACGTTAATCTCCTGAACACCTAAACCCTAAAACCCTAAAACCCAAAAATAATTTCATTAAAAAAACCCTAAAAATAAGCAAAATCTGAAACTCTTTAGTCCCGGTCCGTGTAACGAACCGGGACTAAAGGGCCTGCCCCTGGGGCGCTACGAGGCGCCCACGTGGAGCACATTTAGTCCCGGCTTGTAAGAGGGCCGGGACTAAAGGTTAGGCCTTTAGTCCCGCCCCTTTAGTCCCGGTTGGTGAACCGGGACTAAAGCCCCTCACGGGCCAGGGCTAAAGGCCCCGTCCCCACTAGTGATCAATGTGAATGAGTAGGGATTGCCATACAAAGGATGCACTAGAGCTATAAGTAAGTGAAAGCTCAAAAGTGGAACTAGTGGGGGTGCATCCAACTTGCTTGCACACGAAGACCTAGGGCAATTTTGAGGAAGCCCATCATTGGAATATACAAGCCAAGTTATATAATGAAGATTCCCACTAGCATATGGTACTGACAAAGCAAGAAGCTCTCATGAAGAACATGGTGCTATTATGAAGCACAAGTGTGGAAAAAGATAGTAGCATTGTCCCTTCTCTCTTTTTTTTTTATTTGGGCTCTTAGGCCTCTTTTTTTTCTTTTTTTCTTTTTTTTTAAATATATTTTTGGGCTCTTTGGCCTCTTTTTTTTATTTTCTCACATGGGTCAATGCTCTAATAATGATGATCATCACACTTTTATTTACTCACAGCTCAAAGCTTAGAACGATGATGACTCTATAGGAAATGCCTCCGGCAGTATACCAGGATGTGCAACGATCTAGCATGGCGTATGACGTTGAAACATCTCGCTAGCTATCTTACAATCATGCAATGGCAATATGAGAGTGACGAGACAAGTCATGAGAAGGAACGGTGGGAGTTGCATGGCAGTATATCTCGGAATGGCTATGAAAATGCCATAGTGGGTAGGTATGGTGGTTGTTTTGAGGGAGGCATTTGGTGGGTTTGTGTACCGGCGAGAATTGCGCTGCACTAGAGAAGCTAGCAATGGTTTAAGGAGAAAGTGCATCTATTCCATGAACTCACATTAGTCATGCAGAACTCACATACTTGTTGTGAAAGTTTTTATTAGTAACCGAAACAAAGTGCTAAATGCATACTCCTAGGGGAAGGGTTGGTAGGTGTTAACCATCGCGCGATCCCGACCTCAACAAAAGGATGGCAATCAGTAGATCAATTGTGCTCCGACTTCCTAACATAGTGGTTCACCATACGCGCATGCTACAGGAATCACTAACTTCAACACAAGTATTTCTAGATTCACAACACCCTACTAACATAGCTCTTAATATTACCAAATCCACGTCTCAACACTAATTGAGAGGAATCAAGACTTCTCTTTCTACTCAATGCATATGAAGATGGATGTTTTGTATCCTCTTTGGGTACCTGTCACATTTGGGACTACTTTCATAGCATAAGCCAACTACCAAGTCACGCACTGCCGTGCTCTAAAAGATATAAGTGAAGCACATAGAGCAAAAGTATCTAGCTCAAAAGATATAAGTGAAGCACTATGAGCATTCTAGCAAAATCACGATGAGTGCATGTCCCTCTCTCTCAAAAAGGTGTGCAGCAAGTATTATTGTGAAAAAACAAAAAGAAAAGACTCCTACGATACAAGACGCTCCAAGCAAAACACATATCATGTGGTGAATAAAAATATAGCTCCAAGTAATGTTACCTATGGATTGAAGACGAAAGAGGGGATGCCTTCCCGGGGCATCCACAAGCTTAGGATTTTTGGTGTCCTTGAATTTGGCTTGGGATGCCTTGGACATCCCCAAGCTTGAGCTCTTTCCACTCTTTATCTCTTTGTCCATGAGAATATCACCCAAAACTTGAAAACTTCACAACACAAAACTTAAATAGAAACTCGTGATAACATTAGCACAAGAAAACAAACTACCACTTCTTTTGGTACTGTAGCAAACTTGAATTCTATCTATATTGGTGTTGGGCTATTGTATTCCCACTTTTCCATGGCTAGTACCCCCTGATACTAACCATAATTTCATCAAAACAAGCAACCAACTTAAAAAAACATAATCTGTCAAAAATAGACCAGTCTGTAGCAATATGTATACTTCGTATACTTATGGTACCTCAAAATATCTGACAAATTACGACTGCCTGGGAAAAAGGCATGTTAACCAGCAGCAAAAAGAGTCAACTCAAAAGCTCTTTCTGAATAAAAATGAAAAATCATCTCGTGAGCGAAAAGTTTCTGTCTTTTTCCAACAGGATCAAACAACCATTACCAAGACTAGTCATAAATGTTTTGCTTGGCTCAAACCCAAAAAGAAACACAAAAAACAAAATCACAACAGAATTATTAAAGTGTGGACGCAACAAAACATAAATAAAAAGATAAATTCTTTGGGTTGCCTCCCAACAAGCGCTATTGTTTAACGCCCTTAGCTAGGCATAAAAGCGATAGAATCACGTATCGTCGTCTTTGGTGCTCAAACCATAAGTGGCCCTCATCATGGATTCATAAGGCAATGTTATTTTCTTTCTAGGAAGTGTTCCATGCCCTTCCTTAAAGGAAATTGAAATCTAATATTCCCTTCCTTCATATCGATGATAGCACCGATAATCCTTAGGAAAGGTCTACCAAGAATAATAGGGCATGTAGGATTGCAATCAATGTCAAGCACAATGAAATCCACGGGTACATAGTTCCTATTTGCAATAATAAGAACATCATTGATCCTTCCCATGGGTTTCTTGTCAGTAGAATAGAAAGATGCAAATTAAGAGAACACTCTTCAATCTCATTAAAACCCAGAACATCACATAAAGACTTTGGAATCGCGGAAACACTAGCACCCAAATCACACAAAGCATTGCATTCATAGTTTTTGATTTTGATTTTGATAGTAGGTTCCCAGTCATCATGAAGCTTTCTAGGGATAGAGACTTCCAATTCAAGTTTCTCTTCAAGAGATTTTATCATAGCTTCGACGATATGATCGGTAAACGCCTTGTTTTGGCTATAAGCGTGTGGAGAGTTTAACATGGATTGCATCAAGGGAACGCATTCAATCAAGGAGCAACTATCATAATTGAATTCCTTGAAATCCATATTAGTAATTTCTGTTGGAAATATGCCCTAGAGGCGATAATAATATGGTTATTATCATATTTCCTTGTTCATGATAATCGTCTATTGTTCATGCTATAATTGTATTAACAGGAAACAGTAATACATGTGTGAATAAATAGATTACAATGTGTCCCTAGCAAGCCTCTAGTTGGCTAGCTCGTTAGTCAATAGATGATCATGGTTTCCTGATCATGGGCATTAGATGTCATTGATAACGGGATCACATCATTAGGAGAATGATGTGATGGACAAGACCCAATCCTAAGCCTAGCACTAGATCGTATTGTTCGTATGCTAATGCTTTTCTAATGTCAAGTATCTTTTCCTTCGACCGTGAGATTATGCAACTCCCGGATACCGTAGGAGTGCTTTGAGTGTATCAAACGTCACAACGTAACAGGGTGACTATAAAGTTGCACTACGGGTACCTCCGAAAGTGTTTGTTGGGTTGGTATGAATCGAGATCGGGATTTGTCACTCCGTGTGATGGAGAGGTATCTCTGGGCCCACTCGGTAGAACATCATCATGAGCTCAATGTGACTAAGGAGTTAGTCACACGATGACGTGCTACGGAACGAGTAAAGAGACTTACCGGCAACGAGATTGAAAGAGGTATAGGTATACCGACGATCGAATCTCGGGCAAGTTCTATACCGACAGACAAAGGGAATCGTATACGGGATTGATTGAATCCTTGACATCGTGTTTCATCCGATGAGATCATCGTGGAGCAAGTGGGAGCCACCATGGGTATCCAGACCCTGCTGATGGTTATTGGCCAGAGAGGTGTCTCGGTCATGTCTGCCTGTCTCCCGAACCCGTAGGGTCTACACACTTAAGGTTCGATGACGCTAGGGTTATAGGGAATTATTATACGAGGTTACCGAAAGTTGTTCGGAGTCTCGGATGAGATCTCGGACGTCACGAGGAGCTCCGGAATGGTCCGGAGGTAAAGATTGATATATAGGATGGATGGTTTCAGATACCGGAAGTGTTTCGGGCATCACCGGTGACGTACCGGGACCACCGGGACCACCGGAGGTGGCCCCGGGGACCACCGAAGGGGGGCAACGACCCCGGGAGGTAAGGTGGGCCAAGTGGGGGCGGGAACCAGCCCCTAGGTGGGCTGGTGCGCCTCCCCACTCAGTCCATTGCGCAAGGGAGAGAAAAGGGGGGGCAAACCCTAAGCCAGGTGGGCCTAAGGCCCACCAGTTGGTGCGCCACCCCCTCCTCCCCCCTCTGGCCGCCGCACCTCCCATCTGGGGGGGCTGCCGAACCCTAGGGGTGGTACCCCCTCTCCCCCCCTATATATAGTGGGCACTTTTGGCCATTGGAGCTCAGACTTTTCCCTCTCCCTCGACGCATCCCTGCTCTTCTTTCTCCTCCTCTCTTCCGGTGCTTGGCGAAGCCCTGCCGGGAGACCTCGTCTCTCCATCGACACCATGCCGTCGTGCTGCTGGAGTTCTTCCCCAACCTCTCCCTCCTCCTTGCTGGATCAAGGTGCGGGAGACGTCACCGGGCTGCACGTGTGTTGAACGCGGAGGTGCCGTAGTTCGGCACTAGATCGGAATCGCTGCGAGTACGACTCCATCAACCGTGTTCTAGCAACGCTTCCGCTTAGCGATCTTCAAAGGTATGAAGATGCTCTTACCCCTCTCTCGTTGCTGGTCTCTCCATAGGAAGATCTGAATATGCGTAGGAAAATTTTGAATTTATGCTACGTTACCCAACAATTTCATTACTACTCAAAGTTTTAATATCTTCTACTCCACTTTCAATGCTTTTAGCATCAAGATAGATGGACTCTGAATCATTGGCGCACTTTTCAACCAAAGTGGATTCATATCCAGCCCCATAATCATTAGGTTTGACACAAGAAAACAAAGATTCAATGGGAGTCACACCAAGCACTTTAAGATCTTCGTGATTCTTATCACGAGAACACGCCTTTTTAAGCCATTCATGTCTAGCACGAATTTGGGCGGTTCTTTCTTAGCTCTCAATCATGGAAACACACATAGCTTTCAATGTTTCATCCATATTGATCTTGGGATGAGCACATCTAACTTTCAAAGCATCAACATCACTAGACATTCTCACAACTCTCTTAGCCAAATCGTCAATTTTGAGTAGTTTTTCCTCTATGGACGCATTGAAAATCTTTTGAGAGTTGATGAACTCTTTGATATTACTCTCTAGATCAGAGGGTAATCTATTGTAATTTCCATGATTATTGTTGTAGGAGTTGCCAAAATTATTGGAGGAGTTACTAGGAAAAGGCCTGTGAACATAGTTTCCTCTAAAAGCATTGTTGTTGCCAAAGTTATTCCTTCCATAAAAATTAACGTCCAAGCTAGCGTTGCTACTCTCAAAGAAGACAAGGGCATATCATTAGGATCAAAAGGAGCACTTCTACTAGCAACCAAATTCATTAACTCATCCATCTTAGCACTCAACGAGTTAATTTCTTCTATAGCGTGTACCTTCTTACTAGTAGGTGACCTTTCAGTGTGCCACTTAGAGTAGTTCGTCATGATATTGTCTACGAGCTTTTTGGCCTCCGCTAACGTGATTTCCATGAACGTTCCATCTGAGGCAGCGTCCAAGATATTTCTAGAAGCGAAATTCAAGCCAGCGTAAAAGATTTGTATAATCATCCAAAGACTCAAACCATGAGCGGGACAATTTCTAATCATTAATTTCATTCTCTCCCAAGATTGTGCAACATGTTCATGATCAAGTTTCTTGAAATTCATGATATCATTACGAAGAGAGATGATCTTAGCTGGCGGAAAATACTTGGATATATAAGCATGTTTGCACTTATCCCAAGAATTGATACTATTTTTGGGCAAAGAAGAAAACCAAGTTTTTGCGCGATCTCGCAACGAGAAAGGAAAAAGCTTCAATTTAATCACGTCATTATCCACATCTTTCTTCTTTTGCATATCGCAAAGCTCAATGAAGGTATTGAGATGGGATGTGGCATCTTCACTAGGAAGGCCAGAAAATTGCTCTTTCATAACAAGATTCAACAAAGCGGCATTGATTTCGTATGACTCCACACTAGTGGCGGGAGAAATCGGAGTACTAATAAAATCATTATTATTAGTATTCGAGAATTCACAAAGTTTGGTGTTTTCATTCATGATGACTTCAGCAAGCAAGCAAGCACACAAGCGAACAAAGAGCAAGCGAGAAAAAGGGCGAACGAAAAAGGCAAATGAAAAAGGCAAATTGGTGAAGTGGGGGAGAGGAAAACAAGAGGCATCTGCCAAACAAAGTAAATGCAAGAGATGAGTTTGCGACACCTACTTGGATGAGTTCTTGACTTGATCCTCCCCAGCAACGGCGCCAGAAATCCTTCTGCTACGTCAACAAAAGTACTTGCCCGGCAACGGCGCCAGAAATCCTTCTGCTACGTCAACAAAAGTACTTCCCTGACAATGGTGCCAGAGATCCTTCTGTAGTCTCTTGAGCTTGCGTTGGTTTTTTCCTTGAAGAGGACAGGGTGATTGCTACTACAACAAAAGACCTTCCAACTGCGCGAGAAACAAGCGTGCTGATGGGAGACTATTCTTGTCTTGATTCTCCCAACAACGACACCAGGAATCCGTCTGCTACGGCTACGCCTTTAGGGACTTCCTAGGCAAATATGCAAAGGATTCCCCCGTGGCCTTGGAGCCTTGCATTGGTGTTCCCTCGAAGCGGAAAGGGTGATGTAGCACAACGGTGGTAAGTATTTCCCTCAGTTTTGAGAACCAAGGCATCGATCCAGTGAAGGAGTATCACAAGTACCTGCACAAACACAAAGAGCTTGCTCCCAACGCTATGAAGGGGTTGTCAATCCCTTATAGATTGTTTGACAAGTGAGAACTGAAAGCAACAAAGTAACAAAGCAAAGTAAAAGCAAAAGTGGAAACGATAGGTCTGAATAGACCCGGGGGCCGTAGTGTTCACTAGTGGCTGCTCTGATGAAAGCAAGTAGACGGTGGGTGAACGAATTACTGTCGACCAATTGATAGAACCGCGCAAAGTCGTGACGTTATCTATGGCAATGATTATATCTATAGCCATCACATCCAAAACAAGTAGACCGATACTTTCTGCATCTACTACTATTACTCCACATGTCGACCGCTATCCAGCATGCATCTAGTGTATTAAGTTCATGAGAACAGAGTAATGCCTTAAGCAAGATGACATGATGTAGATGGACAATCTCATATCTATGACAAAGCCCATCTTGCTACCCTTGATGGCAACAACATGATGTGTGCCTTGCTGCCCTTTCTGTCACTGGGAAAGGTCACCACACGGTATGAACCCAAAACCAAGCACTTCTCCCATTGCAAGAATCATAGATCTAGTTGGCCAAACAAAACCCAAGACTCGGAGAGACTTAAAAGGATATCAAATCATGCATATAAGAAATCAGCCAAGACTCAAATATATATCACAGATAATCTGATCACAAATCCACAATTCTTCGGATCTCGACAAACACACCGCCAAAGAGGATTACATCGGATAGATCTCCATGAAGATCATGGAGAATTTGTATTGAAGATCCAAGAGAGAGAAGAAGCCATCTAGCTACTAACTATGGACCCGTAGGTCTGAAGTGAACTACTAACGAGTCATTGGAGGGGCGATGATGTTGATGAAGAAGCCCTCCAACTCCAAAGTTCCCTCCGGCAGGGCACCGGGAAGGGTCTCCAGATGAGATCTCGCGGAAACGGAAGCTTGCGGCGGCGGAAAAGTGTTTTTGTGGACGCCCTGATTTTTTCTGGATTTTTAGGGAATTTATAGGCCAACGACCTAGGGCAGGGGAGCGCCAGGGGGCCACAAGCTTGGTTGCCGTGGCCTCCCCCTGGCCGCAGCAACAGGGCTTGTGGGCTCCCTCTGGGCCCACTTGCTTGGCCCTCAAGCCTCCCGATCTTCTTCCGTTCTGGAAAAATTCATTTTGGGGATTTTATTCCGTTTGGACTCCATTCCAAAATGAGATCTGAAAAGAGTCAAAAACACAGAAAAAACAGGAACTGGCACTTGGCACTGAGTTAATAAGTTAATCCCAAAAAAGATATAAAAGGTAAACAAAACATCCAAAGTTGACAAGATAACAGCGTGAAACCATCAAAAATTATAGATATGTTTGAGACGTATCAGTGATGCAGCACAGGAGCAGTAAGTATTTCCCTTAGTTTGAGAACCAAGGTATCAATCCAGTAGGAGAATCTCGTCAAGTCCAGAGTACCTCCACAAACACAAAAGAGCTTGCACCCAACGCTGTAAAGGTGTTGTCAATCCCTTCAAGATTGTTTGCAAAGTGACATATGAAGGCGGAAAGAGCAACAAAGTAAAAAGTGTAAGGCTGAAAATATGGTGTGGAGTAGACCCTGGGGGCCATAGTGTTCACTAGAGGCTTCTCTCAAAATAGCAAGTATTACGGTGGGTGAACACATTACTGTCGAGCAATTGATAGAACCGCGCAAAGTCATGAAGATATCTAAGGCAATGATCATACATATAGGCATTGCGTCCGAGACAAGTAGGCCGATACTTTCTGCATCTACTACTATTACTCCACACATCGACCGCTATCCAGCATGCATCTAGTGTATTGAGTTCATGACGAACAGAGTAACGCCTTAAGCAAGATGACATGATGTAGAGGGATAATCTCAAACCAATGATGAAAACCCCATCTTTTTACCCTTGATGGCAACAACACGATGCATGCCTCGTTACCCCTTCTGTCACTGGGTGAGGTCACCACACGGTATGCACCCAAATCCAAGCACTTCTCCCATTGCAAGAATCATAGATCTAGTTGGCCAGACAAAACCCACAACTCGAAGAGAATTACAAGGATATGAAATCATGCATATAAGAGATCATAAGAAACTCAAATAAGATTCATAGATAATCTGATCATAAATCCACAATTCATTGGATCTCAACAAGCACACCGCAAAAGAAGATTACATCGGATAGATCTCCATGAAGATCATGGAGAACTTTGTATTGAAGATCCAAGAGAGAGAAGAAGCAATCTAGTTACTAGCTATGGACCCGTAGGTCTCCGACAGGGCACCAGAACGTGCCCCAGATGGGATCTCGCGGAGACAGAAGCTTGCGGCGGCGGAGAAGTACTTTCGATGATCTCCTGATTTTTTTGGGATTTTTAGGGAATATATAGGCGCAAAACCTAGGGCAAAGGGGCCTCAGGGAGCCCACAAGCCAGGGGGCCGCGGCCTCCCCCCTAGCCGCGCCATGAGGGCTTGTGGGGTCCATGGGGATCCCCTGCCCTGATTCCTCGACTCTCCGGTCTTTTTCCGTTCTGGAAAAAATCTTTTTGGCAGTTTCCTTCCGTTTGGACTCCGTTCAAAATCCTCCTCTGAAAGGGGTAAAAAACATGGAAAAAACTGGAACTGGTAATTGGCACTGAATTAATAAGTTAGTCCAAAAAAATATATAAAAGGCATACAAAACATCCAAAGTTTGACAAGATAATAGCATGAAACCATCAAAAATTATAGATACGTTGGAGACGTATCAGTCAGCCGTAGCGGGTGGTTCATCTCCTAGCACAGCATTAAGGACATAATCCTTTTTCCCAGCTTGCAGGAGCAACTTAAGATTACGAGCCCAGTCTACAAAGTTGCTTCCATCATCTTTCAACTTAGCTTTCACTAGGAACGTATTAAAATTCAGGGTGACTGTCGCGTGGGCCATTGATCTACAACACAATTATTTCAAAGTGGACTTAGACTATGTTCAAGATAATTAGAGTTTAACTAATCAAATTACTTGCTAAACTCCCACTCAAAAAGTACATCTCTCTAGTCATTTGAGTGGTACATGATCCAAATTCACTAACTCAAATCCGATCATCATGTGAGTTGAGAATAGTTTCAGTAGTAAGCATCTCTATGATAATCATATCAACTATATGATTCATGCTCGACCTTTCGGTCTCATGTGTTCCAAGGCCATGTCTGCACATGCTAGGCTCGTCAAGCTTAACTCGAGTGTTCCACGTGTGCAACTGTTTTGCACCAGTTGTATGTGAACGTTGAGTCTATCACACCCGATCATCACGTGGTGTCTCGAAACAATGAACTGTAGCAACGGTGCACAGTCGGGGAGAACACAATTTTGTCTTGAAATTTTAGTGAGAGATCACCTTATAATGCTACCGTCGTTCTAAGAAAAATAAGGTGGATAAAAGGATTTACATCACATGCAATTCATAAGTGACATGATATGGCCATCATCATGTGCTTCTTGATCTCCATCACCAAAGCACCAGCACGATCTTCTTGTCACCGGCGTCACACCATGATCTCCATCAATGTGCCATTGATAACCCACAAGTATAGGGGATCGCAACAGTTTTTGAGGGTAGAGTATTCAACCCAAATTTGTTGGTTCGCCAAAGGAGAAGCGAAAGAATATTCTCAAGTATTAGCAGCTGAGTTTGTCAGATTCAACCACACGTGAAAGATTAGTGTCTGCAAGCAAAGTATCAGTAGCAAAGTAGTATGATAGCAACAGTGTCAGAAACGATCTGTTGACGGCAGACTATTCCTAACTGTTGTATCAATGGCGCTAGTAAGTTGCACATGGGCGAGTAACTATTCTTCCCCGACAACAGTGTCGGAAAAGATCTTGCAACAAGTAACAGCGGAGTAGCAAGGAACAGCAGTAGCAGCAGCAGCAAAGTAACAGCAGTAGCAACAGTAGCAGCAAAGTGACAGCAGTAGCAACAAAGTGGCCCAATCCCTTTTGTAGCAAGGGACAAGCCTAGACAAAGTAACGTAGCAAGGACCAGTATAAAAGACTCGTAGGCAGTGGATCGGTGATGGATGAGTATGACGGATGTGATTCATCATGTAACAGTATAACACGGAGAGATAAGTAACTATCTCCCGTTCGTCAATCTAATGTAGGCATGTATTCCGTCTGTAGTCATACGTGCTTACGGAAAATAACTTGCATGACATCTGTTGTCCATCCCTCCCGTGGCAGCAGGGTCCTAATGGAAACTACGGGATATTAAGGTTCTCCTTTTAATAAAGAACCAGACCAACGCATTAACACGCGGTGAATACATGAACTCCTCATACTATGATCATCTCCGGGAGTGGTTCCGGCTATTGTCACTCCGGGGTTGCCGGGTCATAACACATAGTAGGTAAATACAACTTGCAAGATAGGATCTAAAACACACATATATTGGCGACAACATAATAGGTTCAGATCGGAAATCATGGCACTCGAGCCCTAGTGACAAGCATTAAGCATAGCCAAGTAGTAGCAACATCAAGCTCGAACATAGTGGATACTAGGGATCAATCCCCGTCAAAAACTAACTCGATTACATGATAGATCTCATCCAACTCATCACCGTCCAGCAAGCCTATGATGAGATTACTCACGAACGATGAAGAGCATGATGGAATTGTCGATGGAGGAAGGTTGATGATGACGATGGCGACGATTTCCCCACTCCGGAGCCCAAAACGGACTCCAGGCCTGTCCTCCAGATGAAGAACAGGATGTGGCGGTGCCTCCGTATCGCAAAACATGATGAAACCTTCTCTCTGATTTTTTTCCGGGCGAGACGGAAGATGTAGAGCTGAGTTTGGAGGCGGTGGTGCCACGTGGGCCCCAAAAGCCCTCATGGCACGACCTAGGGGGTGGCCGCAGCCCAGGGGCTTGTGGCCCACTAGCACGCCCCCTCTGGTGGATCTTTGCGCAGGTATTTTTCTTTTATTCTAGAAAAAATCTTCGTAAATTTTCAAGACATTCTGAGAACTTTTAGTTCTGCACAAAAACAACACCATGGCAATTCTACTGAAAACAGCGTCAGTCCAGGTTTGTTCCATTCAAATCATGCAAATTAGAGTCCAAAACAAGGGCAAAAGAGTTCGGAAAAGTAGATACGACGGAGACGTATCAGTCGCCATCGAGGTTGTCGTGCTACTTATGCTGTTACTACTAAAGCTACGTCTTAGCAATATAGTAAACACATCTGCAAACACAAACGTTTGTTTAAAGACAACCCTACGGCTCCTGCCGGTTGCCGTACCATCGATGTGCAAGTCAATATTAACTATTACAACATGATCATCTCATAAATCCAATAAATCACATCACGTCATTGGCCATATCATATCACAAGCATACCCTGTAAAAACAAGTTAGACATCCTCTAATTTGTTCTTGCATGTTTTACGTGGCTGTATGGGTATCTAGTATGATCGCATCTTATTTACGCAAAAACCACAACGGAGATGTGCAAATTTATATTTAACCTCTCCAAGAACCGCCTCGGTCAAAACCAATTCAACTAAAGTTGAAGAAACCGACACCCGCAAGTCATCTTTATGCAACGAGGTTGCATGTCAATCGATGAAACCAGTCTTTCGTAACCATACGAATAATGTCGGTCCGGGCCGCTTCAATCCAACAATACCGCCAAATAGAGAAAAGACTAAGGAGGGCAGCAAATTGAACATCACCATCCACAAAACCCTTTGTGTTCTACTCGAGATATCATCTACGCATGAACCTAGCTCATCATGCCACTGTTGGGGAACGTTGCATGGGAAACAAAAAATTTCCTACGCATACAACGACCTATCATGGTGATGTCCATCTACGAGAGGAGATTTGGATCTGCGTGCCCTTGTAGATCGCACAGCAGGAAGCGTTAAGAAACGCGGTTGATGTAGTGGAACGTCTTCACATCCCTTGATCCGCCCCACAAACCGTCCCACGAACCGTCCCGCGATCCGTCTCACGATCCGTTCCGATCTAGTGGTGAACGGACGACACCTCCGCGTTCAGCACACGTACAGCTCGACGATGATCTCGGCCTTCTTGATCCGGCAAGCAAGATGGAGAAGTAGATGAGTTCTCCGGCAGCTTGACGACGCTCTAGTAGTGGTGATGATCTACTCCTTCAGGGCTCCGCCCGAGCTCTATAGAAATCCTATCTAGAGGTAAAACTATGGTGTCTAGATCTGAGTTGCACGTGGAAAAAGTTGTCTCAAATCAGCCCTAAATCACCGTTATATATAGGAGGGAGGGGGAGGAGGCTTGCCTTGAGGGCCAAGCCCTCAAGGGTGCGCCGGCCAGGAGGAGAGGAAGAATCCTACTCCAATTAGGATTGGGAAGTGGAGTCCTTCTCTTCCTTCCCACCTCCCTTTTTTTTCTTTCTCTTTGGTTTTTCTTCTCTTGGCGCCAAGGCCCTCTTGGGCTGTACCACCAGCCCACTAAGGGCTGGTGCGCCACCCTAAGGCCATTGGGCTTCCTCCGGGTGGGTTTCCCGCCTCTCGGTGAACTTCCGGAACCCATTCGCCACTCCCGGTAAAATGGCGGTAATGCCCGAAAACCTTCCGGTAACCAAATGAAACCATCCTATATATCAATCCTCGTTTCCGGAACATTCTGGAAACCCTCGTGACGTCCATGAGCTCATCCGCGACTCCGAACAACATTTGGAAACCACACATATAACTCAACTTCACTAAAACATCGCCGAACCTTAAGTGTGCAGACCCTGCGGGTTCAAGAACTATGTAGACATGCCCCAAGGCACTCCTTGGTCAATATTGAATAGCGGGACTTGGATGCCCATATTGGATCCTACATATTCTCCGAAGATCTTATCGGTTGAACCTCAGTGTCAAGGATTCATTTAATCCCGTATGTCATTCCCTTTGTCCTTCGGTATGTTACTTGCCCGAGATTTGATCGTTGGTATCCACATACCTATTTCAATCTCGTTACCGGAAAATCTCTTTACTCATTCCGTAATACAAGTTCCCGTGACTTACACTTAGTGACATTGCTTGCAAGGCTTGTGTCTGATGTTGTATTACCGAGTGGGCATAGAGATACCTCTCCGTCACACGGAGTGACAAATCCCAGTCTTGATCCATACTAACTCAACGGACACCTTCGGAGATACCTCTAGAGCACCTTTATAGTCACCTAGTAATGCACACAAGGTATTCCTCTGGTGCCAGTGAGTTACATGATCTCATGGTCATAGGAATAAATACTTGACACGTAGAAAATAATAGCAACAAAATGACACGATCAATATGCTACGTTCATAGTTTGGGTCTAGTCCATCACATGATTCTCCTAATGATGTGATCCAGTTATCAAGTGACAACACTTGGACATAGGCAGAAAACCTTGACTATCATTGATCAACTGGCTAGCCAACTAGAGGCTTGCTAGGGACATTGTTTTGTCTATGTATCCGCACATGTATCTATGTTTTCATTCAATACAATTATAGCATGGATAATAAACGATTATCTTTAAACAGGAAATATAATAATAACTATTTATCATTGCCTCTAGGGCATATTTCCAACAATAATAACCAATTTATTATTGCCTCTAGGGAATATTTCCAACAGTCTCCTACTTGCACTAGAGTCAATAATCTAGTTCGCATCAGTATGTGATCGTAATGAATATAACACCCATACAGTGCTGGGTTCGATATTGTCTTGCTTGTGAGAGAGGTTATTAATCTATGAGTCTCAACCTTTTAGATCTGTTTGTGCTTTACAAATTTCTGTGTGATCCTATAGATGCTTGTACCACACGCCATTTGGAACTATTCCAAATGACTGCTCCACTATACGAATCTGGTTTACTACTCAGAGTCATCCAGATTAGTGTCAAAGCTTGCATCGAACTAACCCTTTACAACGGACTCTTTTATCACCTCCATAATCGAGAAAAATTCATTAGCCCACTAGTTACTAAGGATAACCTTTGACCGCTGTCCAGTAATCCATTCCTGGATCACTTTCGTACCCCTTGACACATTCATGGCAAGGCACATATTAGGTGCGACACACGACATAGCATACTATAGAGCCTACAGCTAATTTATAGGGGATTTATGTAGTAATATCCTCATAGATTAATTATACTAGTTAGAATATGTCTCGGAAATTTTGTTCAAGTACCTTGCAGGCAACAACAAGACAATGCTAATATGAAATTAAATTCTCTCACAAATGACCTAACAGGTATATATTGATTGTAAATCGACCCAGCTGTACGAAAATCCCAACTAATCATTATAGAGGTTATGGAAAGAAATGATAAACCAGAATAAGGACTTCAAGAGCAAAATTATTTTAACCTGAACTTCCAAGAAATCATCAAAGCATAAGTGGCTTCCCTCCCACCAATAAATTTCTAGGTGAACATGAGAAGCACTATAACAGGGTCATCTGAATACCTGAATAGAATCATAACTGTCATGCCAATAGCACATCTCTCTCTCCCTCCCTCTCCCTCTCCATCTCCCAATCCTATTTTCTTCAATCACATCAGAATAAGAAAAATTAACCATACATCATTTTCAAAAGAACACAAATGATTGTAAATCTCCCTCCCTCCCTACCCTCTCTGTATTTGAATAATTTTTTTAAAAAAATCTTGATATCATTTTACATAAATAAAATAGAATTCAGGGTCTCTATCCCGGCCTTCTATTTTAGTGAAGGATAAAAACATATCTCAAATAGACTTGTACACATTGATGATTTAGTATATGAAGGATAAAAATAATATACCATTTTTCAGTCTTGAACACAACTAAATGTAAATTCTTGCGTACCTCCACGACATCAAAACCAGAATACTACAATGCAAAATAAAGGTAACTTGATAGGTCACACCACTCAAATAAATAGTGGTATATTCTCTCATCACCAATGGGCACGATGCAAATAATAGATAAATATTTTCTCTCTATTGTGCGTAAATGACTATATTTTTCTACAACGAAGAAAAATTGGAAGTGGAAACTATGACATGAACCACTTCAACGAACTCATAAAATTGCTTCGCCAAGGAGTTTCCCTTTACCATATTCCTCATCTTCTCCTCATTGTCACCAAAGTACTTTCTTGTCACTCCATTAAGCTAATACGGTTGATCCCGGCATAACATGTAGTTGTTGCTCCCTTGAAAACAAAAAATCATCCTCTCTTAGATACAATTAAATTCGGAAGATATTAATTAATAACAAATATTACTTCCTTGAACACAGGAACATAAGTGTACGGAAGAAATAACTCATAACCTTGTGGAGAAATAAAGGCCTCAGACTATTGTATAGCTTAAAATTGACATTTAACAAATACATTTAGAAAAAAGAATTAGCTAGAGAGCTTACTCATTAGGAAAAGGAGGCCTCATCAAACAGATCAAGATTAGTTCAGAATGAACCTAATCAAACCATGATGGTAGCTTCTTTTTTTCTAGTAAACTAACTATTTATGGAACATGAGAATAACTAATAAAATTTTAAGAATCCCAGTTAATATGAGTCCTTAATTTTATGTCATCATGATGCTACCTCTAGCGAATGATATAGTACAAATTGATTCTTTTAGGTATTTTATCAAACCCAGGACATGCACTTTATACAGTAATACCTTGACACTCACTGGTTCTCAATGAAGTCATAGCCCCCTCCAATCGAGCCCGCGCTATGCAACCTTGACATGCTGGACTTGAGGTCTCTATATGTGCGGCGGTATGCACAGTTAACCGATACCTTCATCTAATATGGGCACCAATTTAATGGAAACTTTTATGCACAAAACTCTAAAATGCAATTTTGTAATGAGAGAAAACTTAAAATCCTAACCCGTGATTAACTAAATAGTAGACAAGTGGGTAAATTACTTCCACTACACAATCAATAAACTAATATGTTTAACCAAAAATATCTAATGCAATGAGAGAAAACTGAAAAGCCTAGCCTAGGATCAGCTCAATAGTCAAAAATTAGGATCCCACAGATCTTAAAAATACTATGAATTGGGACCAATGATAATGTGGAATCATCTATAGACTCAATGTATTTTGGGGCACAAATAAGGCGATGGTGAAAACAATTATTGCAATCCCAATCTAATACAATTACAACAAAACCAATAGTGAAATGATGCAAAAGGATTTACCTGAGTATAAGAATTACCATAGGTAAAGAAAAAGCATTCTGTCACAAACTAAAAAGACATAAAAATCCAATAGCACAAAACTCGATGAGGACAATACTATGTGCTGCATAACTAAAAAAGCATCAATATGTAGTTTTAGTAATACATATACACTATTGTTTAATAGAAAAAATATCACACTCGATCTTTCCACATGTAGTTGGTAGCAACTGTCATTTACTAAAGATGTGGTTGTTGTGGTGTTCGTAGAAAATTCAAACGAATAGTGCATTCATGTATTGCAAGTTTCTTGGGACCAATATAATAGCTTTGAAGATTTCCTACATCTATCCTCGTCTCATGGCATTCTATAAGGCCTATTTAGACGAAGCAAGAGCAACCATGTTCTGTAAAGAAAGATATATCACCTTCACAAAGGCATTCTTGGAAATTTCTCAATTAACCATACACATGTCTCTATGGTTCAAAATGAATTGCTTAAGAAGTTTCCACACATCACATATCTCTCTCATCATTTAGCAAATATTTGGAAACCTCTTCAAAATTGATATATGCACCACCAATTATATACTTGGCACAATAATCTACCTAACAACTTTTCATGGTCATTAACTTCAGTGACAACTTTCCATGGCTGTTTGATTCACTTACATAGGATTTACAATAATCACTCTAACACAAATACAGTTGTGCACTACGGAACTCACAACACCTTAACTCAATATTTGAACACCTGGCATGCATTATTATTTGCACAATCGACCTGTTTATTGCAACATAAATTAAATTTTGAAACATATTCACCAATGCATCAATGTAATATGCTGAAGCCATCTTCACACCACTTGCAACGTCATAAAAAAATCTATAAGAGGTAGAACATGTGGCTGGCTTAGAATCATCATATAACTGGACAATGCATCATTATTTGCACAAGTGACATGTTTATTGCATCATAAGTCAAATTTAGAAACACATCCACCGATGCATAGATGTAATATGCTAAAGCCATGTTCAATCCACTTGTATCGTCATAAAAAATATGTAATAGGTAGAATAGGTGGCTGGCTTAGAATCATCAGATAACCGAACCTTCCCTGCCACCTCCACCATGGGCGACACCTCCATCTCCACATCATAGATCACTATCCCCATGTGAGGCAAATAGTTGGCTAGCTTATACTCATCACCCTTCTCATGTTCCCTTTTTAGCATTTGGAATCACATACTTCCTGTGTAAGAAATATAAGAGCGTTTAGATTAGTGATCTAAACACTCTTATATTTCTTTATGGAGGGAGTAAAATATAAAAGATAGGAGAATAATAATTCACAATTTCTCTAGGTGAGTTTTTTCTAGGTGACTATGTAGAATGCATGTATGGTTGGGAGAATAGGCGGAGAGTTTATCATGAATATTATTTTTTGGCTTCACCAAGGGTTCAGTTTGTTGTATTTTCTCTGAGTGTTCTTTCTTATGTTGGAACTTCACCACCACAAGACGAATTATCTCCTTCCATGATCTACACAAAGGTAGAAGAATGATTCATTATTGCACCAACCACATCAAATCTACACTGTACATACTATATCTCTGTTCATTAGTGAATTTATCCCATGCAGTACCTTGCAGAATAGAAAGCCCACGCCATGATTTTAGAAGACAAATCAGTCCCATCTTCCTGTAGAACATTGCACCCAAAACTGATGCCAAATAATTCATAATGACTGAACAAGCGGAGATCTAACTAAAGCTGGATCAAGAATTCTATTAACTGTCCATGTAAACAACATACAAGGGCTTCATTTTCCCAAGAGAAGATATTGTATAAAAGGGCTTCGTTGTAATTGTTTACTTAAGCAAATATCTAAAGTTCAATATAGACCAACTTTGCTCTTGAATCTTGTTTAGCAATAACAAAATAGTTTGATTCTCTTGGTCTTTCAGTACACATGCACCCCATGATGATATTGGATGCTAAATAATTTATAATGCATGTACATGCGGAATATCTTAACTGCTCAAGAATTCGTATGAACTGCCCATTTAAAGAGCACATGGAAAACTTTTAGATGGAATAAAAAGGACATTCACTAGTAAACAAAATTATTTTTAATAAACTAGGAACAATGGTTTTGGACGAAGGAAGTTTCATACATTATTCCGACAAAAAACTTGGGTGCAAGCAATGTCTACTAAAACAATTTAGACATATCGAAGTGGTGAATTGCACATATCTGAGGTCTATTAATCTTCTCGACACTTGTATACCTCAGAGTGACACTAAATAATTATGAACGACTAAGCATGCTAAAGTCTAAAGGTTGGCTTAAGAAATCCTAAGAATTGTGTCCACATCAATACACAACTAAACTGGTAGATCGAGCAAAAAAGGCTTGCAATTCTTATGTTTAATCTGGACCAACTAAACAATCTCAAATCTACAGCAATAATTTATTGGATCAACAATCTTCTTAGTAAGAAATGTAAAAAGACCATTGGTACAAAGGAGAGGAAGAGGACAATACTTACCCACACACATAGCGATTTCCGTGGAGATCTTCACCTTCTTAGGGGCTCCCCTTGTATAGCTCCTCGAGAGAGCAAGGCAGCTTCCTCTTGATTGGCATGACCTTAACCGCCTTGCTGCCATTTCCGCCGCCGAACATCCCGGGGTACCACTCACACACCCACCACAAAACGTCTTGGTGAATGCATCCTCGTTGACAAATGCACTAGTGGAGAAACGGATAGCCACAACCTATGCTGGTGGCGCGCCGTTTCTAAGCAATGCCACCACTATATCTTTAAGATAGTTTTGGCATTGGAAAAATTTGTACAACATTGATACAACCTTATTGTTGGTTTTGCACACGTAATTGTGTATTTTTTATTTTTCTGGTATAGGTTGTGGTGTCGTGTCCCATTGTCCCACGCCAGCACTAGTCCATTTTAATAGCCCTCTAACACAGCCAAAGAAAAATCAGGTGACATTTCACTCTCTCGCATCTCCCCCCCGGCACCTCTCTCTCGCCCGACGCCGCCACCACCACCTCCCGATCCCGCCAAACGTCACCACCGAACCAACGCGTGCGCTGGCACCTCCCGACACCACCACACGTCATCGCCGGACCAGCGCGACCGCTGCCACCTGCAGTAGGTGAGATCTACCTCTTTGGTTGTTAGAGAAGGTAGTGCGGTTGGTTGGACAAAATTGAGAATTTGCTAGTGGATTTTGGTAGGTTCTGATCTCATGGACTTATGTTTTGGTAGGAAAAATAATAGTACAAAGTGTACACTAAGGTATCCCAATCCTTTCTATAGCAAAGAACAAGCCTGAAAGTACTCTTATATAAAGAAAATGTTCCCGATGACACATAGGACTTACTGTCTAGTCATGTTCATCATGTTAAGCTGATTCACGTTCGTTACTTTGATAATTTCGCTTCCTTCCTCTCTGGTTTTCCTTCTCATTAGCGACCCTGCAGCTCAGTGCAGCCAATATCGCCACCGCTGCCATGAAGAAAGGGCAGACAAGTAAGCTAGAGAAGGCAAAGAAGAAGGGCGCCGCCAAGCCCAGGAAGCAGGCTCTGCCATCGGCTGAATCCAGGGGGATTTCCTCCGATCCAATGTGCGGAAGGAGGACCTCCTCGATCTCGTCGAGCATGGTATGCTGGCGGACACTACTTGGAGGCTTCCCGACGATGAGATCGAGCCCGAGCCGTGCGAGGGAGAGCGGGTCCTCCTCTTGACCCACGTCGAAAGATGTTTCTCCTTGTCGCCTCATCCTTTCATTCGGGGGTTCTTGAATTTCTTCGGGGCGCATTTGCATCACTTCGCACTGAATGCCATCGCCCACCTTTTTGCCTTTGTCACCTTATGCGAGTGTTTCTTGGGGTGTCCTCCCCATTGGGGACTTCTCAAATATACCTTCACTGTATGTTCTCAGTCGGTGAAGAAGGTCAATTCAACTGATAATAAGACCCATGTCATCCAGTTGTGTGGGTGTTTAGGACTTCAAAAGAGAGCCAAAAGTAGTTATCCTACCATGACCTTCCTTGAGTCGATCTGCAACTGGCAAGCCACTTGGTTCTATTGTAACGATGACGCTTGCCCAAATATGTCGAGTGGACTTCCGCCCTTAGTCAACAAAGGAGGAGAAAGCTCAGGTGGAGCCCTTAGTCAAGGCGCTGATTGGTCTGGTCCACAACAGAGTGACAGGGATGGATCTGTTGGAGACCTTCCTTGGAAGACGCATCTGATACGTCCATTTTGCATCATGCTTTCATGTTGATATTTATCACTTTATGGACTATTATTGTACTTTGTGGTACCATACTTATGTCTTTTATCTCTTATTTTGCAAGGTTTATTTGAAGAGGGAGAATACCGGCAATTGGAATTCTGGACTGGAAAAGGAGCAAGTTTGAGTCCTCTATTCTCCACAACTCCAAATGCCCTAAAAATCAACGTGGATTTTTTTGGGAATATATAAAAAATACTGTGCGAAAGAAGTGCCAGAGGGGAGCTGCCAGGGGCCCACAAGCCTGGTGGCCGCGGCCTGCCCCCCTGGCCGCGGCAACAGGGCTTGTGGGCACCCTGGTGGCCCACTGGCCCCCGTCTTCTGCTATATGAAGGGTTTCGTCCGGAAAAAAATCAGGGCGGCGATTTTTCGTGGATTCTCCGCCACCACGAGGCGGAACTTGAGCAGAACCAATCTAGAGCTCCGGCAGGACGATCCTGCCGGGGAAACTTCCCTCCCGGAGGGGGAAATCGTCGCCATCGTCATCACCAACACTCCTCTCATTGGAGGGGACTCGTCTCCATCAACATCTTCATCAGCACCATCTCATCTCCAAACCCTAGTTCATCACTTGTAACCAATCTCCATCTCGCGACTCCAATTGGTACTTGTAAGGTTGCTAGTAGTGTTGATTACTCTTTGTAGTTGATGCTAGTTGGATTACTTGGTGGAAAAGTTTATGTTCAGATCCTTGATTCTACTCATTACACCTCTGATCATGATTATGATTATGCTTTACGAGTAGTTACTTTTGTTCCTGAGGACATGGGATAAGTCATGCTAATAATAGTCATCTGAATTTGGTATTCATTCGGTATTATGATATGTTGTATGTTGTTTTTCCTCTAGTGGTGTTATGTGAACGTCGACTACATAACACTTCACCATATTTGGGCCTAGAGGAAGGCATTGGGGAGTAGTAAGTAGATGATGGGTTGCTAGATTGACAGAAGCTTAAACCCCAGTCTATGCGTTGCTTCGTAAGGGGCTGATTTGGATCCACTAGTTTAATGCTATGGTTAGATGTTGTCTTAATTCTTCTTTCGTAGTTGCAGATGCTTGCGAGAGGGGTTAATCATAAGTGGGATGCTTGTCCAAGTAAGGGCAGTACCCAAGCGCCGGTCCACCCACATGTCAAACAATCAAAGTAACGAACGCGAATCATATGAACATGATGAAACTTGCATGACAGAAATTCCCGTGTGTCCTCGGGAGCGTTTTTCCTCTTATAAGACTTTGTTCAGGCTTGTCCCTTGCTACAAAAGGGATTGGGCCACTTTGCTGCACCGTTTCTACTATTTGTTACTTTTTACTTTTCACCTGCTACGTTTCACCTCACTACACCATCACTTGTTACCGCTACTTTCAGTGCTTGCAGTTATTACCTTGCTGAAAACCGTTTATCCGAGCCTTCTGCTCCTCGTTGGGTTCGACACTCTTACTTATCGAAAGGACTAGGATTGATCCCCTATACTTGTGGGTCATCAAGACTCTTTTCTGGCGCCGTTGCCAGGGAGTGAAGCGCCTTTGGTAACTGGGATTTGGTAAGGAAACATTTATATACTGTGCTGAAATTTATTGTCACTTGTCACTATGGAAACTGTTCCTTTGACGAATTTGTTTGGGGTATCTTCACCACAAACGGAAGCACGAGGATTTTCTCCTCAACCTAAGGTCCCTACTGAAAATGTCTTTTATGAAATGTGATGATACTGAATCATGGGACTACAATCGGTTGAAATTGGAATTTCATCAAAAGTTTTATCCTATGCATTTAGTATATCGTGATCGGAATTATATTTATAACTTTTGGCCTCGTGAGAGGGAAAGCATAGCTCAAGCTTGGGGGAGGCTTAAATCAATGCTATATTCATGCCCCAATCATGAGCTCTCGAGAGAAATTATCACTCAAGACTTTTATGCTCGGCTTTCTCATGAAGATCGTACCATGCTTGACACTTCTTGTACCAGTTCTTTTATGAAGAAGGATATTGTCCACAAGTGGAATTTATTGGAAAGAATCAAACGTAACTCTGAAGATTGGGATCTTGAAGAAGGTAAGGAGTCAGGTATGAATTTGTAGTTTGATTGCGTTAAATCTTTTGTTGAAACAAACACTTCTAGAGATTTTAGCGCTAAGTATGGACTTGACTCTGAGATAGTAGCTTCTCTATGTGAATCTTTTGCTTCTCATGTTGATCTTCCCAAAGAGAAGTGGTTTAAGTATCAACCTCCTTTAGAAGTCAACATAGTTAAACCCAATCTAGTTGAAGAGAAAGTCATTGCCTATAATGATCCTATTGTTCCTTGTGCCTACACTGAGAAACCACCTTACCCTGCTAGGAAAAAGGATTATTCTAAAGCTCCAACTGTGATACATAGGGGTTACATTAGGCCACTTGCACCCCCTGAGGAAATTAGAGTTGAACCTAGTGTTGCTATTATCAAATATCTCTTAGCTGAAGACATAGATGGGCATGTTATCAAATTCTGTGAGGACTCCGCTAGAATTGCTAAACCTCACGCGAAAGACAAATACGGACCTTTAGTTTGCCCTGCCCGTTGTTTCTGTCAAGATAGGAGATCACTGTTATCATGGTTTATGTGATATGGTTGCTAGTGTTAGTGCAATACCCCGGTCCCTTCATGATGAAATCAAAGATGAGATTGCACCTGCTGAGTTAGAACCCATTGATGTCACTATTACGCTAGCTAATAGAGACACTATCTGCCCTATGGGAATTTTGAGAGACGTAGAAGTCCTGTGTGGTAAGACGAAGTATCCTACTGATTTCCTCGTCCTTGCTACTGCACAAGATAGCTTTTGTCCCATCATATTTGGCAGACCGTTTCTCAACAATGTCAATGCTCATATTGATTGCATTAAACAGACTGTCACTGTTACTTTCGAGGGTGTGTCTCATGAATTTAACTTCTCCAAATTTGGAAGACAACCCCATGAAAAAGAGTCGTCTGGTAGGGATGAAATCATTGCTCTTGCCTCTATTGTCGTACCTCCTACGTATCCTTTAGAGCAATATCTCCTTGTGCATGAAAATGATATGCATATGGATGAAAGAGATGAGATAGATAAAATTGTTTTAGAACAATATCCTATTCTTAAGAATAATCTTCCTGTTGAATTTCTTGGGGATCCTCCCCCACCAAAGGGTGATCCTGTGTTCGAGCTAAAACAATTACCAGATACACTTAAGTATGCCTATCTTGATGAGGAGATATATCTTGTTATTATTAGTGCTCACCTCTCGAATCACGAAGAGAACAAGTTATTAAAAACTTTGAGGAAGCACCGTGCTGCTATTGGATATACTCTTGATGATCTTAAGGGTATTAGTCCCACTCTATGTCAGCACAAGATTAAAACCGATCCTGATTCTAAGCCAGTTGCTGATCATCAACGGAGATTAAATCCTAGGATGAAAGAGGTCGTGAGAAAAGAAATATTATAGCTTCTGGAAGCAGGAATCATTTATCCTGTTGCTCATAGTGATTGGTTAAGTCTAGTACATTGCGTACCCAAGAAGGGAGGTATCACCGTCGTTCCTAATGATAAGAATGAACTAATCCCAGAGAGGATTATTACTGGCTATAGGATGGTGATAGATGATACGTCTCCATCGTATCTACTTTTCCAAACTCTTTTGCCCTTGTTTTGGACTCTAATTTGCATGATTTGAATGGAACTAACTTGGACTGACGTTGTTTTCAGCAAAATTGCCTTGGTGTTGTTTTTGTGCACAAATCAAAGTTCTCCAAACGTCCTGAAAATTTACGGGGAGCATTTTTGGAAAATATGAAAAATATCTGCGCCAAGATCCACCTGAGGGGGTGGGCTAGTGGGCCACAAGCCCTGCCTCCGCTACCCCTGGTGGCGGTGGGCAAGCTTGTGGGGCCCACACGGCTCTGCCGCCCCCAATCTCAGCTCTATAAGTTCACTTTCGTAGAAGATTTCGTCGCGTTTGCGATATGGAGGCGCCGCCACCACCTGTTCTTCCTCTGGAGGGCAGATCTGGAGTCCGTTTTGGGCTCCGGAGAGGGGAAATCGTCGCCATCGTCATCATCAACCTTCTTCCCTCTCCAATTCCATAAAGCTCTTCGTCGTTCGTGAGTAATCTATTCGTAGGCTCACTGGGCGGTGATGAGTAGGATGAGATCTATCATGTAATCGAGTTAGTTTTGATGGGGATTGATCCCTAGTATCCACTATGTTCTGAGATCGATGTTGCGACTACTTTGCCATGCTTAATGCTAGTCACTAGGGCCCGAGTGCCATGATTTCAGATCTTGCAAGTTGTAGTTACCTACTATGTGTTATGATCCGGCAACCCCGGAGTGACAATAACCGGAACCACTCCCGGTGACGACCATAGTTTGAGGAGTTCATGTGTTCACCAAGTGCTAATGTGTTGGTCTAGTTCTTTATTAAAAGGAGAACCTTAATATCCCATGGTTTCCTTTTGGACCCCGCTGCCGCGGGAGGGATGGACAATAGGTGTCATGCAAGTTCTTTTCCCTAAGCACGTATGATGACACACGGAATGCATGCCTACATCACATTGACGAATGGGAGCTAGCCACATATCTCTCAGTGTTTTAAGTGTTGCATGATGAATATCAACCAAACAAATCACCGACCCATTGCCTATGAGTTTGTCCTACTGCTGCGGTTACTTGTCTTGCTCTGCTGCTACTGCTGTTACTACTGTCGCTTGCTCTGTTGCTACTTGCTACTGCTGTCACTATCGTTGTTCCTTGCCACTGCCATTACTCTCTACTTTGTTGTTACTACTTTGCTTGCAGATACTAATCTTTCAGGTGTGGTTGAATCTGACAAATTCAGCTGCCAATACTCGAGAGTATGCTCTGACCTCCTGTTTGGCGATCAATAAATTTGGGTCGAATACTCTACTCTCGAAAACTGCTACGATCCCACGCGCTAGTGGTCCGTCAACAACATTTTTCTAGTTTCGATTGCCGGAGAGTGCTAGCAGCATTCTTCTGGTGCTGTTGCAAGGGAAGGTCTGCTGTTATTGAGTACGCATTTTTCTGGCACCGTTGCCGGGGAGGTATTGCTATATTCTCTGAGTTATTTGGGATTTATATCTGCTGATCACTATGAAGAATCCAAAAACAAAAGTCTTGCCCTCAACTACGAGGGGAGGTAAGGAATTGCCATCTAGCTCCGCACTTGATTCACCTTCAGTTATGAGTAAGTTTGCGACATCACCTCCCTCTAGAAATCTTGATATGTCGCCTGTGCTTGATGATGCTTATGATGCTACTGCTAGAGATGCTATGCTTGATACTATGCCTGATACTGCTTCGCCTCATACTGCTAGAGATGCTATGCCTGATGATACTATGCTTGATACTGCTTTGCTTGATGATGCTAGAGATGCTATTTTGCCTGATGATGCTATGCTTGATACTGCTAGAGATGCTACTTTGCCTGATGTTCCTCTAGGGGTATTCCTTGATGCTCATATTGCTAGAATTACTGCCAATGCTCGTGATGCCTCTGAAATTGTCGATACTATTGAGATAGAACCTGCTTTTGCTCCTCTTGGATCTAGCTCTCCTAGATATGAATTGCCTGATATACCTGAGGGTTATGTTATGGAGGGAGAGATAGTTGAGGATTTTCTTGCGTGTAAGGATGCCTATGACGCTGAGAAATTACTTCTCAAGTGGAAGCAAAAATCTCTGAAAGCTAGGATGAAATACGACCCGAAGTTTGCCACTTCACCTATCTTTATCACCGATAAGGATTATGAATTCTTTGTCGATCCTGAGATAATCTCTCTAGTCGAATCTGATCCTTTCCACGATTATGAGTCTGAGACGGTCGTAGCCCATCTTGCCAAACTATGCGATATAGCCACCCTTTTCACTAATGAGGAGAAGATCCGCCATTACTATATCCTTAAGCTCTTTCCTTTCTCTCTAAAGGATGACGCTAAAGCCTGGTTCACCTCTCTTGCTCCAGGATGTGTGAGTAGTCCCCAGGATATGGTCTATTACTTCTGTGATAAATATTTCCCTGCCCATAAGAAGCAAGCTGCCTTGCAGGAAATATACAACTTTGCTCAACACCAAGAAGAGAGTCTCCTACAAGCTTGGGGGAGGCTCGTCCAGCTACAGAATGCTTTGCTTGATCACCCTCTTAAGAAGAACGAGATACTTGATATCCTCTATAATGGACTTACCGATGCCTCTAGAGACCACCTACATAGTTGTGCCGGTTGTGTTTTTAGGGAACGAACTATAGAACAAGTTGAGACCCTACTAAATAACATCTTGATCAACGATAATGCTTGGACTATTCCCCAACCACCTCCTAAGCCAACTCCGAAGAAAAGAGGTATTCTATTCCTCAGTCCCGAAGATATGCAAGAAGCCAAGAAATCTATGCAAGAGAAAGGCATTAGGTCTAAAGATGTCAAAAATCTACCACCTATCGAAGAGTTCCATGGTCTCGATAACCCGATACAGGTTGTAGAAGTGAATTCTCTGTGTCGGTTTGATGAGAGTGATATTCCTTTTGACAAACCTGCTAGCCTATGCTTTGGTGAATTTGACAACTTTGTTGCCAAACAATAGAGTTTCAATGATTATGTTAGCAGACATTTGGAACAAAGTCCTCGCATGCTTAGCCATTTAAGTGCTTGTGTAGACAGAAATGTCAATGATCTGAAGCTTCTGAGTAAACATGCCTCTATGATTACTACTCAGGTAGAACAAGTACTTCAAGCTCCGAATGACCTGCTCAATGAATTAAATGACAACTCTGTCAGATTCATTACTAGAGGAGTCAAAATGACTCAGGAACCTTTGTATCTTGAAGGTCATCCAAAGAGAATTGATCAAGATTCTCAAGGAATCAATGCTGATGCACCTAGTCATACTAAGGAGAAGAAGAAGGATGATAGAAGCCTGCATGTTAGTTCACCAAATACTGTAACACCTAAAGAACCTAATGATATTTCTGCGTCTGATGCAGAAACACAATCTGGTGATGAACATGAACCTGGTGACAATATGGACAGTGATCTTCATAATAATGCTCAACCTAGCAATGATGAGGATGTGGAGATTGAACCTACGGTTAATCCTGATAACCCACAACCTAAGAGATATGATAAGAATGACTTCACTGCTAGGAAGCATGGTAAAGAAAGGGAGCCATGGGTTCAGAGATCTATGCCCTTTCCTCCTAAGCCATCCAAGAAAAAGGATGATGAGAATTTTGAGACTTTCGTTGAGATGATAAGACCCATCTTTCTGCAGATGCGGTTAACTGATATGCTCAAGATGTCTCCGTATGCCAAGTACATGAAAGATATTGTGACTAATAAACGGAAGATACCAGATCTTGAAATCTCCACCATGCTTGCCAACTACACTTTTAAAGGTGGAACTCCTAAGAAACTTGGTGATCACGGAGTGCCCACTATACCTTGCTCCATTAAAGGAAACTACTTAAGAACTGCCTTATGTGACCTTGGAGCCGGTGTTAGTGTTATGCTGCACTCTCTTTATCGTAGACTTGAATTGGAGAAGTTGACACCCAGTGAAATTTCTCTACAGATGGCCGACAAATCAACTGCTTTCCCTATCGGCATTTGCGAGGATGTGCGTGTTGGGGTTGCTAATACCACTATCTTAACACACTTTGTTATCTTGGATATTCCCGAGGACGATGCCATGGCTGTCATCCTCGGAAGACCCTTTTTAAACACTGCAGGGGCTGTTATAGATTGTAACAAAGGCAATGTCACTTTCCATGTCAACGGTAATGAGCACACAGTGCACTTTCCGAAGAAACGATATCAAGTACATTGCATCAATGCTATCAAAAAGACTTCATCGATTCTTATTGGGAGCTTTGAATGCCCTATTCCTCGTGTCAAGATGAAGTACGATTTTCTTGTTGGGAGATACATATCCCCATTCAGGTGACTTAGTGGCTATTTGAAATTTCTCCATTCTCTCTTGCGATTCGAGAAGGTTTTGTCATGAGGACTTGATCACCCCCATTGACGGATTTCTTTCGATGACCATGAAATGGATGAATCAAAGAGTCACATACCTCTGTTTTGAGCTTTCATTTTCTGTTGCTTAGAAGAAAAATGATAGAATTAGTTTAGGTTTTTGTTGTTTTCTGTTTTAGCATTCCGGAGAAAAATACCTCGAAAATAAAAGTTCTCCGATGGTCCTCAAAATTTAGTATGTTTTTTTTCTGGAATTTTTGAAAATTACAGGGCCTGAGAGCTGGCCTGGGGGCCAGACCAGTGGGCCACAAGCCCTACCACCGCCACCCCCTGGTGGCGGAGGGTAAGCTTGTGGGGCCCACAAGGACCCCCTCCACTCATTCCAGCTCCCAGCCTCTTCTTCCACCTCCAGAAAAAATTGTTTCGCAGCTCAAACCCGTGTTCTTGCTCATTTGGCTATGATTTTCGATCTCCTTGCTCAAAGCACCATTCTCCGAACCGTTTTGAGGAAATTACTGCTTGGTAAGTGACTCCTCCATTGGTCCAATTAGTTTTTGCTCTAGTGCTTTATCCTTCGCGTATTCTTGCTACCTTGGTGACTGATGGCTGCTGTGTATCCCTTGCAACAGCGCCAGAAATAGTTGTGTCGACGGCACCAGGAATCCTTCAGCTGCGGCTACGCCTTAAGGGACTTCCTAGGCAAGTATGCAAAGGATTTCCCCCGTGGCCTTGGAACCTTGCATTGGTGTTCCCTCGAAGCGGAAAGGGTGATGTAGCACAGCGACGGTAAGTATTTCCCTCAGTTTGAGAACCAAGGTATTAATCCGGCGGAAGAGTATCTCAAGATCCTGCACAAACACAAAAAGCTTGCACCCAACGCTACGAAGGGGTTGTCAATCCCTTATAGATTGTTTGCCAAGTGAGAACTGAAAGCAACAAAGTAACAAAGCAAAGTAAAAGCGGATTTGTAAACGATGGATGTGAATAGACCTAGGGGCCGTAGTGTTTACAAGTGGCTTCTCTCATGAAAGAAAGTAGACGGTGGTTGAACAAATTACTGTCGAGCAATTGATAGAACTGTGTAGAGTCATGACGAGATCTATGCAATGATTATTTCTATAGGCATCACGTCCGAAACAAGTAGACCGATACTTTCTGCATCTACTACTATTACTCCACACGTCGACCGCTATCCAGCATGCATCTAGTGTATTAAGTCCATAAGAACAGAGTAACGCCTTAAGCAAGATGACATGATGTAGAGGGATAATCTCAAACCAATGATAAAACCCCCATCTTTTTACCCTTGATGGCAACTGCTTGATGTGTGCCTTGCTGTCCCTACTGTCACTGGGAAAGGTCACCACATGGGAGAACCCAAAACCAAGCACTTCTCCCATTGCAAGAATCATAGATCTAGTTGGCCAAACAAAACCCAAGACTCGGAGAGACTTACAAGGATATCAAATCATGCATATAAGAAATCAGCAAAGACTCAAATATATATCATAGATAATCTGATCACAAGTCCACAATTCATAGGATCTCGACAAACACACCGCCGAAGAAGATCATGGAGAACTTTGTATTGAAGATCCAAGAGAGAGAAGAAGCCATCTAGCTACTAACTACGGACCCGTAGGTCTGAAGTGAACTACTCACGAGTCATTGGAGGGGCGATGATGATGATGAAGAAGCCCTCCACCTCCAAAGTCCCCTCCGACGGGGCGCCGGGAAGGGTCTCCAGATGAGATCTCGCGGAAACGGAAGCTTGCGGCGGCGAAAAAGTATTTTCGAGGCTCCCCTCATTTTTTGCGGAATATTTGGGAATATATAGGCGCAAGACCTAGGTCAGGGGGCGGGCAGGGAGGCCACAAAGAAAATCAGATCTGAAAAGAGTCAAAAACACGGAAAACAGGAACTAGCACTTGGCACTGAATCAATAAGTTAGTCCCAAAAAAGATATAAAAAGGTACATAAAACATACAAAGAAGGCAAGATAACAACGTGAAAGCATAAAAAATTATAGATACGTTTGCGACGTATCAAGCATCCCCAAGCTTAACTCCTGCTCGTCCCCGAGTAGGGAAGTGATAAGAATGAATTTTTGGTGCTTTCATGCTACCTAGCATAGGTGTCCTTTGTAATTCCTCTTATGTGACGTGAATGTTCAGATCCATTAGATTCAAAACAATAGTTTGCTATTGACGTGGAGACAATAATAATTCAAGCAAACTAGCAAAGTAATCATGAACTTTCAAAATAACAAGGCCAAAAGAAAGTTATCCCTACAAAAGCATATAGTCTGGCTATCCTCTATCATCATTGCACAACGAATTTAAATCATGCACAACCCCGGTATTGGCCAAGTAATTGTTTCACACCTTTACTTTCTCTAACATTTTCAACCCTCACGCAATACATGAGCGTGAGCCATGGTTATAGCACTATAGATGGTGTGAAATGAGGTGGAGGTTGCAAGACAAAAAGGAGAAGATAGTCACATTAACTAGGCATATCAATGAGCTGTGGAGATGCTCATCAATAGATATCAATGTGAATGAGTAGGGATTGCCATACAAATGATGCACTAGAACTACAAGTTTGTGAAAGCTCTTAAAGAAAACTAGTGGGTGTGCATCCAACTTGCTTGATCACGAAGACCTAAGGCAATTTTGAGGAAGCCTATCATTGGAATATACAAGCCAAGTTATATAATGAGAATTCCCACTAGCTATATGGTGGTGACAAAACGAGAGACTCTCAATCATGAAGATCATGGTGCTCAATATGCACAAGTGTGGAAAAAGTGGTAGCATTGTCCCTTATCTCTTTTTCTCTCATTTTCTCTTTTTTTTTGGTGGGCTCTTTGGCCTATTTTTTATGGGCTTGTTTGGCCTCTTTTATTTCCTCACATGGGATAATGCTCCAATAATGATGATCATCACACTTTCAACTCAAAACTTAGAGCAATTATGACTCTATATGGAATGCCTTCGGTAGTGTACCGTGGCAACGATCTAGCATGGCATAGACATCAATGGCAACATCATGCTAGCTATGTTACGATCATGCAATGGCAATGTAGACGTGGTGGCACATGTCATGGTGGTAGTTGCATGGCAATATATCTCGGAATGACTTTGAAAAAGCCATAGTAGGTAGGTATGGTGGCTGTTTTGAGGGAGGCAAATGGTGTGTTTCGTGCACCGGCGAAAGTTCCACGACACTAAGAAGATAGTGATGGTGGCAGGTCAAAGTGCATCTAAACCATGGACTCAACATTAGTCATGAAGAACTCATATACTTGTTGCAAAAGTTTTATTAGTAATCAAAACAAAGCATTCAAAGCATACTCCTAGGGGAAGGGTTGGTAGGTATAAACCATCGCGCGATCCCGACCGCCACGCAAAGGATGACAATCAATAGACTAATCATGCTCAGAATTCATCACATAGATGGTTCACCATACGTGCATGCTACGGGAATCACTAACTTCAACACAAGTATTTCTAGATCCACAACACCTTACTATCATGACATCAATATTACCATAACCACAACTCAAAACTAATTGAGATGAATCAAACTTCTCTAAATATTCAATGCACATAAAGGTGGAAATTTTCGTATCCCTTTGGATAACTACCCCTTTTGAGACTACTTTCAAAGCATAGATCAACTACCAATCCACGCACCGCTGCGCTCTAAAAGATATAAGTGAAGCACATAGAGCAAAAGTATCTAGCTCAAAAGATATAAGTGAAGCACGACAAAATCACGGGGTGTGCATGTCTCTCTCTCTACGTGTGCAGCAAGGATGATTGTGACACAATAAAAATAAAAGACTCCTATGATACAGGACGCTCCAAGCAAAAACACATAACATGTGGTGAATAAAAATATAGCCCCAACTAACGTTACCGATGGATTGAAGACGAGAGAGGGGATGCCTTCCCGGGGCAGCCCCAAGCTTAGGCTTTTACGACATCCTTGAATCTCTTGGGGTGCCTTGGGAATACACAAGCTTGAGCTCTTGCCACTCTTTATCTTTTTGTCCATAAGAACTTCACCCAAAACTTGAAAACTTCACAACACGAAACTTAAACAGAAACTCGTGATATCATTAGTACAAGAAAGCAAACCACCACTTCCTTAGGTACTGTAGAAAACTTAAATTCTACTTGTTCTGATGTTGGTTACTGTACTTTCAATCTTCCATGGCTCATACCCCCTGATACTATCCATAGTTTCGTCAAAATAAGCAACCAACACAATAAAAACAGAATCTGTTAACAGCAGACCAGTCTGTAGCAATCTGTATGTTTCGTATACCTCTGGTACTTGAAAAATTATGAAACATTACGACAGTCTGTAGAATTTGTGTAGCAATCATAAGCAAAAAGAATCAACTCATAATATCTTACATAAAAAAATGAAAATTCTTTTTGGGAGCAGCAAATTTCTGTCTTTTCCAGCATGGCCAAACGATCATCTTCAAGACTAATCATAACGGTTTTGCTTGGCACAAACGCAAAAAGGAACACAAAAAACACAATCATAACAGAATTATTAAAGTGTGGAAAACACAAAACAGGAATAGAAATGATAGATTCGTTGGGTTGTCTCCCAAGAAGCGCTTTTGTTTAACGCCCTTAGCTAGGCAAAAGTGATGGAATCACGTATAGTCATCTCTGGTGCTCAAACCATAAGTAGCCCTCATCATAGATTCATAAGGCAATCTTATTTTATTTCTAGGAAAGTGCTCCATGCCCTTCTTTAAGGGAAATTGAAATCTAATATTCCCTTCCTTCATATCGATGATAGCACCAATAGTCCTTAGGAAAGGTCTACCAAGAATAATGGGACATGAAGGATTGCAATCTATGTCAAGTACAATGAAATCCACGGGTACATAGTTCTTATTTGCAACAATAAGGACATCATCGATCCTCCCCATGGGCTTCTTGACGGTAGAATCCGCAAGATGCAAATTAGAAGAACACTCTTCAATCTCATGAAAACCAAGAATATCACATAAAGACTTTGGAATCGCGGAAACACTAGCACCCAAATCTTACAAAGCATTGCACTCATAGTTTTTGATCTTGATTTTGTTAGTAGGTTCCAACTCATCATGAAGTTTTCTAGGTATAGAGACTTCTAGTTCGAGCTTCTCTTCAAGAGATTTCATCATAGCATCTAAGATATGCATGGTAAAGGCTTTACTTTGGCTATAAGCATGTGCAGAGTTTGCAATGGATTGCATCAAAGAAATGCATTCAAACAAGGATCAATTATCATAATTGAATTCCTTGAAATCCAAAGTGGGAGTTTCATTACTACCCAAATTTTTGACTTCTTCTACTCCACTCTCCACACCTTTATCATCAAGATAGGTGGACTCCGAATCATTGGGGCGTTTTTCAACCAAAGTGGATTCATATCCAGCCCCTCCGTAAGTAGGTTTGACACGCGAAAACAAAGATTCAAAAGGAGACACACCAAGCACTTTAAAATCTTCGCGATTTGCATCACTAGAACGCACCCTTTTAAACCATTCATGTCTAGCGCGAATTTGGGTGGTTCTTTCTTTGCTCTCATTCATGGAGATACGCATAGCTTTCAAAGTTTCATCCAAGTTGATCTTGGGAGGAGTGCATCTAACTTTAAAAGCATCAATATCACAAGACATCCTATCAACGATCTTAGCCAAATCGTCTATTTTGAGTTGTTTTTCCTCTATGGACGCATTGAAAATATTTTGAGAGTTGATGAACTCTTTGATATTACTCTCTAGATCAGAGGGTAATTTGTTATGATTTCCATAAGCGTTGCCATAGGAATTGACATAATTGTTAGAGGAGTTACTAGGAAAAGGCCTAGGAACATAGTTTCCTCTAAAAGCATTGTTGTTGCCAAAATTGTTCCTACCAACAAAATTCACGTCCAAACTAGCGTTGCTACTCTCAATCAAAAAAGATAGTGGCATGTCATTAGGATCTACGGTAGCGTTTCTACTAGCGACCAAATTCATCAACTCGTCCATCTTAGCACTAAGCGAGTTAATCTCTTCTATGGCGTGCACCTTTTTGCTAGCAAGCGACCGTTCAGTGTGCCACTGAGAGTAGTTGGTCATGATATTGTCTAGGAGTTTGGTAGCGTCTCCTAACGTCATTTCCATGAACGCTCCACCTGACGCGGAGTCCAAGATATTGCGGGAAGCGAAATTCAAGCTAGCGTAAAAGATTTGTATAATCATCCACAAACTCAAGCCATGAGCGGGACAATTTCTAATCATAAGCTTCATCCTCTCCCAAGATTGTCAACGTGTTCATGATCCAGTTGCTTGAAATTAATGATATCGTTACGTAAGGAGATGATCTTAGCCGACGGAAAATACTTGGATATGTAAGCATCTTTTCACCTATCCCAAGAATCGATACTATTTTTAGGAAAATAAGAAAACCAAGTTTTTGCGCGAACTTGCAACGAGAAAGGAAAAGGTTTCAACTTAATCACATCATTATCCACATATATTTCCTTTTGCATATCACAAAGCTCAATGAAGGTATTGAGATGGGATACGATATCTTCACTAGGAAGGCCAGAGAATTGCTCTTTCATAACAAGATTCAGCAAAGCTGCATTGATTTCATACGATTCCGCACTAGTGGCGGGAGCAATCGGAGTACTAATAAAATCATTATTATTAGTGCTTGAGAAGTCGCAAAGTTTGGTGTTTTTAGACATGATGTCTTCAACAAACAAACAAGCACACAAGCAAGCGAGAAACCGGCAAAGGAAAGCGGCAAGGGCAAGAGAAAACGGCGAAGGAGAAAGGCGAATGAAAATGGCAAATGTGAAGTGGGGGAGAGGAAAACGAGAGGCAACTGGCAACAAAAGTAAATGCAAGAGAAGAGTTTGTGAGACCTACTTGGATAGATCTTGATTTCTCCTCCCAGGGAACGGCGCCAGGAATACTTCTGATGGATGCTGTGTATCCCGTGCAACAGCGCGAGAAATAGTTGTGTCGACGGCACAAGGAATCCTTCAGCTGCGGCTACGCCTTAAGGGACTTTCTAGGCAAGTATGAAAAGGATTTCCCCCGTGGCCTTGGAGCCTTGCGTTGGTGTTCCCTCAAAGTGGAAAGGGTGATGTAGCACAACGACGGTAAGTATTTCCCTCAGTTTGAGAACCAAGGTATCAATCCGGCGGAAGAGTATCTGAAGATCCTGCACAAACACAAAAAGCTTGCACCCAACGCTACGAAGGGGTTGTCAATCCCTTATAGATTGTTTGCCAAGTGAGAACTGAAAGCAACAAAGTAACAAAGCAAAGTAAAAGCGGAGTTTTAAACGATGGATGGGAATAGACCCGGGGGCCGTAGTGTTTACTACTGGCTTCTCTCATGAAAGCAACTAGACGGTGGGTGAACAAATTATTGTCGAGCAATTAATAGAACTCTGTAGAGCCATGACGATATCTATGCAATGATTATTTCTATAGGCATCACGTCCGAAACAAGTACACCGATACTTTCTGCATCTACTACTATTACTCCACACATCGACCGCTATCCAACATGCATCTAGTGTATTAAGTCCATAAGAACAGGGTAACGCCTTAAGCAAGATGACATGATGTAGAGGGATAATCTCAAACCAATGATAAAAAACCCATGTTTTTACCCTTGATGGCAACTGCTTGATGTGTGCCTTGCTGCCCCTACTTTCACTGGGAAAGTTCACCACATGGCAGAACCCAAAACCAAGCACTTCTCCCATTGCAAGAATCATAGATCTAGTTGGCCAAACAAAACCCAAGACTGGGAGAGACTTACAAGGATATCAAATCATGCCTATAAGAAATCAGCAAAGACTCAAATATATATCATAGGTAATCTGATCACAAGTCCACAATTCATCGGATCTCAACAAACACACCGCCAAAGTAGATTACATCGGATAGATCTCCATGAAGATCATGGAGAACTTTTTATTGAAGATCCAAGAGAGAGAATAAGCCATCTAGCTACTAACTACGGACCCATAGGTCTGAAGTGAACTACTCATGAGTCATTGGAGGGGCGATGATGATGATGAAGAAGCCCTCTACCTCCAAAGTCCCCTCCGGCAGGGTGCCGGGAAGGGTCTCCAGATGAGATCTCGCGGAAACGAAAGCTTGCGGTGGCGGCAAATATTTTCGACGCTCCCCTGATTTTTTGCGGAATATTTGGGAATATATAGGCGCAAGACCAAGGTCAGGGGGCGGCCAGGGAGGCCACAAGCCTGCCCACCGCCTCCTCCCCTGGTGGCGGAGTGGGGGCTTGTGGGCTCCCTGGAGCCCACCTGGCTTGGCCCAAAAGCCCCCTGGACTTCTTCCGTTCGGGAAAAATCATTTCGGGATTTTTCTTCCATTTGGACTCCATTCCAAAATCAGTTCTGAAAAGAGTCAAAAACACGAAAAAACAGGAACTGGCACTTGGCACTGAATCAATAAGTTAGTCCCAAAAAAGATATAAAAAGGTACATAAAACATAAAAAGAAGGCAAGATAACAGCGTGAAACCATCAAAAATTATAGATACGTTTGAAACGTATCAGTGACCCTGTTCTTGAGCTAGAATTGTTGATTTTAGCTGGTCCCAAGTAGTTTTAGCGTGTGATACGGTCTCTAGGCACTAGTAGGAGTAGTCGTTACAAGGTGTGGTGGGTCTTCATTCACTTTTCTCTTGAACTTCAAAAATTTCAGGAAAAGGAAATTATGTTCAGGAGGAAGTTTCATGGTGGTTCCTCAAGTAAGAAGGGTCCTCGTCTTTCTTTTCGGGATCCCGAACCTTTTCAACTAAGGGAGGCACCGGTACAACCATGTGAATGGCCTTCCGATGAGTTCATGATCGAAGCAGGTTTCCAGGATGAGTTTGATACACTTGTCCGCAATGTCGGGTTAGAAGAGTTCCTCTCAGATAAATGTGAACAGTATGCTATGCTCACTGCGTCTTTCGTGCGTAGATTTAAATTTTCAGTTGGCCGTGACTCATCCATACTGTTTGATCTATACGATAAATCCTATACTCTGGATTTGGAGGATTTCAATAGGATTTGCAAGATACCCGATGGGGGTAGTATTAATGATCCTTCTAAGTCTTCGTTCAGAGACGTTGTCTCCAGTATAACTGTTAGAGAAACTAGAGATATCACGCAAGCCACCATAGGAAGCATCCATTTCCCTGCCTTGCACTACTTTGCCCTCTTCATAGGTAGGTGCATTAATGGCAAGGGTGCACATTGTCACCTATGCGCTTCCGACCTTAGTATCCTTAAGAGCGTAGTAAAAGGTGACAGGAGCTTCAATATGGGAACTATACTAGCAAGGAGGCTGAATAAAAATGCTAGTGAGGGGGATTGCTTTGGTGGAGTTTATGCTACACGCTTAGCAAATTTTCTTGGAGTATCCATCCGTCCAGAACACCCTCCTCTCCGTACAGCCTACCTTGATCATGTCGCTCTAACACGCTACCAGTTCCTTGAGAGAGATCATGGATCCCTCCTATACCGCTTGATATTTAACCGACAGTGTGTTTTCCATATTACCCTTCCTGCTCCTGCTTTCTTTGACTTGCAGGTAAAACGAAGATACTACATAACCATAGGAGAGGTAGAGGAGTATGAGAGGGAGGCGACGGCTGCTCGACTTCGTGAGGCACCTATTCAGGCAGTGGCTGCAGCACTCCCGTATAACACCCATTATGATTTTGGGTTTCGCCAGGACCGTCCATGGGAGTAGACCAAGCTAGGCCAAAAGCCTAAGCTTGGGGGAGTACGTGTTCTCACTGACTTTACATTCATGCTTATGATTTCACTTTATTAGCCGGTGTTTACACTTTGCCAATGTTTATCCATGCTAGTTTATTTTCGTTTTCTTGTTTTGTGTCCTTTTGAGAAAACCCAAAAAGATTTTTCTTTCTTCTTTTGCTTGTTGGGAGCTTTCTTGTGTAAATAGTTTTCTTTTTCTTTGGGTCAAGGTAGAAGATATTGGTTTCAATGTTTAGTGGTTCTTGCATGCATACTTGTTTAGCTTTCAAATAGCCATATTACTTTGTCTTCTCCTTTGTGTTTTCCTGCAGATTCAGCTTAGTCCAATGCATGAGCACTCTTATTATTGTTCACATCGTTCCGTCGTGCAAGTTAAAGGCAATAATGATGATATATGATGAAGTGACTCAGACGGAAAAGCTGGTATGAACTCTATCTATTTTGCTTTTGTAAATATGACTAGCTTATCGACCCAGATTCAGCTCCGTTGTGAGAGAACCATGTTTGCAATGACAACTTAGAGATCATAGTTTCCGATGCCATGCTTATGTAGCTGAGAGTTTATAATGGTTTGTCTTGAATGCCAACATTAATTTGAAATGACTATGATGTAGTATGATAGGATGGTATTCTCCTTTGAATGTTTCAAGTGGCTTGACTTGGCGCATGTTCATGCATGTAGTTGAAACAAAATCAACATAGCCTCTATGATGTTCGTGTACATCGTGATTTATATCCTGTTCATGCTTGCATTCAATGTTAGTCAAACTCATTGCATCTTGATGACTGTTGTCGCTCTCTAGTTGGTCGCTTCCCAGTCTTTTGCTAGCCTTCACTTGTACTAAGCGGAATACTGCTTGTGCATCCACTTCCATAAACCCAAAAGTTTTTCCATGAGAGTCCACCATACCTACCTATTTGCGGTATCTACCTACCGTTCCAAGTAAATTTGCATGTGCCACTCTCTAAACCTTCAAGAAATAATCTGTTTTGCATGCTCGAACCGCTCATGTGGTGACAGAGGGCTATTGGTATCTTCCATGCTAGGAGTGTTATCCTCGACATGTGTTTATTCACTGTCATTCACGAGAAAGGGGCCGGTAATTGGAATGCCCAGTTCCATGCTTAAATCTAAAACATAACTGTAAAACAAGACTCCCCCCGGATTGATGTTAGTACGGACGGTACCTGAGGATTCGGCTAGCCGTGGAGTGTGATTGATTGGTGGTGGGGGAGTTAAAACTTTACTTTTCTGTTTGGCAACTGCCTATAGCATGAGTAGCATGTAAGATATTGAGAACTCTTGGTCATTGCGTTGACAATGAAAGCATGCCACCCAAAATTATTATCTGTGTTTTCAAAGCTTGAGCTCTGGCACCTTTGCAAATCAATGCTTCCCTCTATGAAGGGCCTGTCTATTTATTTTCCTGTTGAGTCATCCTCTTCTTTCACAAGCACCAATCAGAGAGCACCTCTTTCATTTTTATGCTTTTCTTTTGATTGATATTGAGTATGACTATGGATGGATCTTCGTTGCTATGAATTACAATGTTTAGTCAGCCCTTGATCTTTGAAAGTGCTCTGCATTTATGTTTTGCTAGCTCAGAAAGAGCTAGCGAGAAACCACCTATTCATATTGCTTCATGCTTGTTTTGATTGAAGTGTTGGTATTTGAAACTCATTATTATTTGCTCGTTAGCTGATTATGCCATTGATATTACTTTACCGTGAGACCTTTGTGTCACTTGCTTATGTGGTTAACTTGTGATCTTGCTAAAATTCTGGTTATGAGTTAAACATAGTTGCAACAAACAAGATCAAACAGAGTTTGTCAAAGTTTTTCTTTCTCTCTCAGTTTGTCAACTGAGTTGCTTGAGGACAAGCAAGGTTTTAAGCTTGGGGGAGTTGATACATCTCCATCGTATCTACTTTTCCAAACTCTTTTGCCCTTGTTTTGGACTCTAATTTGCATGATTTGAATGGAACTAACCTGGACTGACGCTGTTTTCAGCAGAATTGCCTTGGTGTTGTTTTTGTGCAGAAATCAAAGTTCTCCAAACGTCCTGAAAATTTACGTGGAGCATTTTTGGAAAATATGAAAAATATATGTGCCAAGATCCACCTGAGAGGGTGGGCTAGTGGGCCACAAGCCCTGCCTCCGCCACCCCCTGGTGGCGCTGGGCAAGCTTGTGGGGCCCACACGGCTCTGCCGCCCCCAATCTCAGCTCTATAAGTTCACTTTCGTCCCAGAAAAAAGAAAAAGAGAAGATTTCGTCGCGTTTGCGATACGGAGGCGCCGCCACCACCTGTTCTTCATCTGAAGGGCAGATCTGGAGTCCGTTTTCGGATCCGGAGAGGGGAAATCGTCGCCATCGTCATCATCAACCTTCTTCCCTCTCCAATTCCATGAAGCTCTTCGTCGTTCATGAGTAATCTATTCATAGGCTCGCTGGGCGGTGATGAGTAGCATGAGATCTATCATGCAATCGAGTTAGTTTTGATGGGGATTGATCCCTAGTATCCACTATGTTCTAAGATTGATGCTGCTACTACTTTGCCATGCTTAATGCTTGTCACTAGGGCCCGAGTGACATGCTTTCAGATCTGAAATTATTATGTTGTCACCAATATATGTGTGTTTTAGATCCGATCTTGCAAGTTGTAGTTACCTACTATGTGTTATGATCCGGCAACCCGGGAGTGAGAATAACCTGAACCACTCCCGGTGATGACCATAGTTTGAGGAGTTCATGTGTTCACCAAGTGCTAACGCGTTGGTCCCGTTCTTTATTAAAAGGAGAACCTTAATATCCCGTAGTTTCCTTTTGGACCCCGCTGCCACGGGAGGGATGGACAATAGGTGTCATGCAATTTCTTTTCCCTAAGCACGTATGACGACACACGGAATGCATGCCTACATCACATTGACGAACGGGAGCTAGCCACATATCTCTCCATGTTATAACTGTTGCATGATGAATATCATCCAAACAAATCACCGACCCATTGCTTACGAGTTTGTCCTGATGCTGCTGTTACTTGTCTTGCTCTACTGCTACTACTCTTACTACTGTCGCTTGCTCTGTTGCTACTTGCTACTGCTGTCACTACTGCTGTTCCTTGCCACTTCCGTTACTCGCTACTTTGTTGTTACTACTTTGCTTGCAGATATTGATCTTTCAGGTGTGGTTCAATCTTACACATTCAGCTGCTAATACTCGAGAGTATTCTCTCAGCTCCTGTTTGGCGATAAACAAATTTGGGTCGAATACTCTACCCTCGAAAACTACTACGATCCCACGTGCTGGTGGGCCGTCAACAACATTCTTCTAGTTTTGATTGCCGGAGAGTGCTAGCAGCATTCTTCTGGTGCCATTGCAAGGGAAGGTCTGCTGTTATGGAGTTAATAGACTTCCGAAAACTGAACAAGCCAACCAGGAAAGACCATTATCCTTTGCTGTTTATCGACAAAATGCTAGAAAGTCTATCTAAACACACACACTTCTGCTTTCTAAACGGTTATTCAGGTTTCTCGCAAATACCTGTTGCACAATCTGATCAGGAGAAAACCACTTTCACCCGCCCCTTCTGTACCTTTGCTTATAGACGTATGCCTTTTGGCTTATGCAATGCACCTGCCACCTTTCAAAGATGTATGATTGCAATATTCTCTGAATTTTGTGAAAAGATTGTTGAGGTTTTCATGGATGATTTCTCCGTTTACGGTTCTTCCTTTGACGATTGCCTCACCAACCTTGATCGAGTCTTACAGAGATGCAAAGATACCAACCTCGTCTTGAACTGGGAGAAGTTCCATTTCATGGTTAATGAAGGCATCGTCTTAGGACACAAAATCTCTGAGAAAGGCATTGAAGTTGATAAGGCTAAGGTTGATGCAATTGAGAAAATGCCTTGCCCCACAGATATCAGAGGTATACGAAGTTTCCTAGGTCATGCTGGTTTCTATAGAAGGTTCATTAAAGACTTCTCTAAGATTTCAAGGCCTCTTACCAACCTCTTGCAGAAGGATGTTCCTTTTGTTTTTGATGAAGATTGTGAGGAAGCTTTCGAAATACTTAAGAAGGCCTTGATAACCGCACCTATTGTTCAACCACCTGATTGGAACTTGCCCTTCGAAATCATGTGCGATGCTAGTGATTATGCTGTTGGTGCTGTTATAGGACAAAGAGTTGACAAGAAGTTGAATGTTATTCACTAGGCTGGTAAAACTCTAGACACGGCCCAAATAAACCATGATACTACGGAGAAGGAATTTTTAGTAGCCGTATTGGCATGTGAAAAGTTCAGATCTTATATAGTTGACTCCAAAGTCATTATTCAATCTGATCATGCTGCTATTAAGTACCTTATGGAGAAGAAGGACGCTAAACCTAGGCTAATCAGATGGGTTCTCCTGCTACAGGAATTTGATTTGCACGTTGTTGACCGAAAGGGTGCTGATAACCCTGTAGAAGATAACTTGTCCAGGCTAGAGAATGTCCTTGATGACCCACGGCCTATTGATGACAGCTTTCCTGATGAGCAATTGAATGTCATCCGTACCTCACATAGTGCACCGTGGTATGCTGATTACGCAAACTATATGTTGATTTGAGACACTACTTTTGGGATGATCCTCGCCTTTATAAGGAAGGAGTAGATGGTGTTATTAGATGTTGTGTGCCTGAACATGAACAGGGACAGATCCTGCAGAAGTGCCATTTCGAAGCCTACGGAGGACACCATGCTGGAGATAGAACTGCTCATAAGGTATTGCAATTAGGTTTCTATTGGCCCACTCTCTTCAAGGATGCCCGTAAGTTTGTCTTGTCTTGTGACGAATGCCAAAGAATAGGGAACATCAGTAAACGTCAGGAAATGCCTATGAACTATTCACTTGTCATTGAACCATTTGATGTCTGGGGCTTTGATTATATGGGACCCTTCCCGAGTTCCAATGGCTATACTCAGATCTTAGTTGCTATTGATTACGTCACTAAGTGGGTAGAAGCTATCCTCACTAGAAATGCTGATCACCACACCTATATTAAGATGCTTAAAGAAGTCATTTTCCCAAGATTTGGAGTCCCTAGATATCTGATGACTGATGGCGGTTCACACTTCATTCATGGTGTTTTCCGCAAGATGCTCGCTAAGTATGATGTCAACCATAGAGTTGCATCTCCTTATCATCCTCAGTCTAGTGGTCAAGTGGAGTTGAGTAATAGGGAGATCAAATTGATCTTACAAAAGACTGTCAATAGATCTCAAAAGAATTGGTCTAGCAAACTTGACGATGCACTATGGTCTTATAGGACTGCTTATAAGAATCCCATGGGCATGTCGCCATATAAAATGGTTTACGGTAAGGCCTATCATTTACCTCCTGAGCTAGAACACAAAGCTTATTGGGCAATCAAAGAGCTCAACTTCGATTTCAAACTTGCCGGTGAGAAGCAGTTGTTTGATATCAGCTCATTAGATGAATGGAGGGCCCAGGCATATGAGAATGCCAAGTTGTTCAAGGAAAAGGTTAAGAGATGGCACGATAAAAGAATACATAATCGTGAGTTCAATGTAGGTGATTATGTCCTGCTATACAATTCTCTCTTAAGATTCTTCGCAGGCAAACTTCTCTCTAAATGGGAAGGTCCCTACGTTGTCGAGGAAGTATATCGTTCCGGTGCTATCAAAATCAATAACACGGAAGATAATTTTCCTAGAGTGGTAAATGGGAAAAGAATCAAGCATTATATCTCTGGTACTCCCATAAATGTTGATACCAATATCATCAATATCATAACTCCAAAGGAGTACATAAGGGATGTTTATCATCCTGTTTCAGACCCTGAAAACGAAGAGGTATGTGTTTCTGTATGTAATTGGACTCCAAAAATTTTCGAGTAGGAAATTTTCTCCATCTTGGAATTTATGGAAAAATAGAAAAATAAAAAGCAGTCTAGAGAGCGCACGAGGCGGCCACAAGCTTGGTCGCCGCGGCCTGCCCCCCTGGGCGCGGCGACAGGGCTTGTGGGCACCTCGTGTGCCTCCCGGACTCCGTTTTCTTACGGAGCACTCCTTCTGGTCTAGAAAAATCATTATATATACGCCCGAGGGTTTTGATCTCCGTATCACACAGTTTTCCTCTGTTTTTGTTTCGAGCCTGTTGTCTGCCGCAGATTTAGAGAAAAGATGTCTCAGGAATCTATTGGGGAGAATAATCTCCATCAAGTTCATGAAGAAGTACATGCTGATCTGAAAAGACTAGAAGTCACGGAAGCCAGGGACAAAGCTAAGGAGAAAACCCAAGCTAGGGAGGAAGTTCAACCTATGTGCAACATTGAAGACATTGAAGGAGTGGATTTTCTCCAACCCTTCCTCCAGGTGTTGTCTCCATCCTTGATTGAACTCTTGTGGTGTTGTGAAACGACTCGTGCTCGCAATATTACCCTTTCTCGTGAAGTTGTTTTGCTGGAGAATCATGTCGCAGATCTCCAAGGTATAAATCAAAGATTGATAGCTCTCTTGGAATCAAAGGCAAAGACTCCACCACCATCACCACCAAAGTAAGACAACTAAGCATTGGTATGGGCAACTCCCTTGGTTTGTGCCAAGCTTGGGGGAGTTGTCGTAGTATCGTATCACTTTTATATCTTTTGCTTTTACCTTTGTTTTAGTTCTTTCTTTTTCAGTTTTTACTTTCTTCTCTTAGTTTAGTAAGTATTTAGTGTTTAGTTTGAGTCTTTTGCCTTGTGTCTCCCCCGATGTATTAGAGCTTGCAAGCTATATAATAAAGAGTATCTTAGTCAAGGTCTTTGTTTTGTGCCGTGATCAAAAGTATGAAAAGAACGATGGCATGAAAGATCATGAGGTGATCTTATGGAAAGTCATAGCTTCACATATAACAAGTATGTTGATTGAAACTTGTTGAGAATAGACCAACATAGACCCCAGTCATTGTTGCAATTAATAAGAAGTAATAAAGAAAGAGAGGTTCACATATAAATATATCATCTTAGACACTTTTTACAATTGTGAGCACTCACCAAACTATTACATGCTTAGAAGTAGATGTTGGACAAGGAAGACAACATAATGAATTGTGTTTGCTTGATTCCAAACAATGTTATATGATTAGATATCCCTTAGCATGTGACGATTGCTTCCACCTCATATTAGCCAAAACTCCCGCACCAAGTAGAGATACTACTTGTGCATCCATAAACCTTCAACCCAGTTTTTCCATGAGTGTCCACCATACCTACCTATGGATTGAATAAGATCCCTCAAGTAAGTTGTCATCGGTGCAAGCAATAAAAATTGCTCTCTAATATGTATGATCTATTAGTGTGTGGAAAATAAGCTTTATACGAACCTGTGATGATGAAGAAATAAAAGCGACAGACTGCATAATAAAGTTCGTTATCACAGGAGGCAATATAAAGTGACGTTCCTCCGCAGTAAGAGGACACGCATCCAAATCTCAAAAGCGCATGACAACCTCTACTTCCCTCTGTGAAGGGCCTATCTTGTACCTTTACTTTTATCCTTGTGAAAGTCATGGTGATCAACACCAGTTCCCTATTCCGTCTTCATCTTGGTGAACGTCATATGCTTGGAAAAGATCTATATTCATATGTCAACTTGGAGGTAAGTATTCAGGAATTATTATTGTTGACTTTACCCTTGAGGTAAATGGTTGGGAGGCAAAATTATAAGCCCCTATCTTTCTCTGTGTCCAACTGAAACTTTGATACCATGAGTACCACGTGAGTTGTAACAATTGTGGAAAACAAAAGAGATGATTGTATGTGGATTTACTTTACAAGCTCTTACTTGGCTCTTTCTGATTCTATGACAAATTGCAATTGCTTCAATGACTATGGACTGTTGTTGGCTACTTCTTGGTTAGGTTTTTGATTCATACTTTGCTTTGTGAAGGAATTGTTACTTTCCCATAAGAATCTTTATGATGTATTGTTGTTCTATGTGTGATCATGATGCCCTCATGTCCATATTATGTTTTATCGACACCTTCATCCCTAAACATGTGGACATGTTTATGGATCTTGGTTTTCGCTTGAGGACAAGCAAGGTCTAAGCTTGGGGGAGTTAATACATCCATTTTGCATCATGCTTTCATGTTGATATTTATCGCTTTATGGACTGTTATTATACTTTGTGGTACCATACTTATGCCTTTTCTCTCTTATTTTGCAAGGTTTATTTGAATAGGGAAAATACCGACAGTTGGAATTCTAGACTGGAAAAGGAGCAAGTTTGAGTCCTCTATTTTGCGCAACTCCAAATGCCCTGAAAATCAACGTGAAATTTTCTGGGAATATATAACAAATACTGGGCGAAAGAAGTGCCACACGGGAGCTGCCACGGGCCCACAAGCCTGGTGGCCGCGGCCTGCCCCCCTGGCCGCGGCAACAGGGCTTGTGGGCATCCTGGTGGCCCACTAGCCCCCCTCTTCTGCTATATGAAGGGTTTCGTCTGGAAAAAAATCAGGGCGGAGCCTTTTCGTGGATTCTCCGCCGCCATGAGGCGGAACTTGAGCAGAACCAATCTAGAGCTCTGGCAGGACGATCCTGCCGGGGAAACTTCCCTCCCGGAGGGGGAAATCGTCGCCATCGTCATCAGCAACACTCCTCTCATCAGAGGGGACTCGTCTCCATCAACATCTTCATTAGCACCATCTCATCTCCAAACCCTAGTTCATCACTTGTAACCAATCTCCGTCTCTCGACTCCGATTGGTACTTGTAAGGTTGCTAGTAGTGTTGATTACTCTTTGTAGTTGATGCTAGTTGGATTACTTGGTGGAAGAGTTTATGTTCAGATCCTTGATGCTACTCATTACACCTCTGATCATGATTATGATTATGCTTTGTGAGTAGTTACTTTTGTTCCTGAGGACATGGGATAAGTCATGCTAATAATAGTCATGTGAATTTGGTATTCGTTCGGTATTTTGATATGTTGTATGTTGTTTTTCCCCTAGTGGTGTTATGTGAACGTCGAATACATAACACTTCACAATATTTGGGCCTAGAAGAAGGCATTGGGGGGTAGTAAGTAGATGATGGGTTGCTAGTGACAGAAGCTTAAACCCCAGTCTATGCGTTGCTTCGTAAGGGGCTGATTTGGATCCACTAGTTTAATGCTATGGTTAGACATTGTCTTAATTCTTCTTTCGTAGTTGTGGATGCTTGCGAGAGGGGTTAATCATAAGTGGGATGCTTGTCCAAGTAAGGGCAGTACCCAAGCGCCGGCCACCCACATGTCAAACTATCAAAGTAACGAACGCGAATCATATGAACATGATGAATCTAGCATGACAGAAATTCCCGTGTGTCCTCGGGAGCGTTTTTGCTCTTATAAGACTTTGTTCGGGCTTGTCCCTTGCTACAAAAGGGATTGGGACACTTTGCTGCACTGTTGCTACTACTTGTTACTTGTAACTTTTCACCTGCTACGTTTCACCTCACTACACCATCACTTGTTACCGCTACTTTCAGTACTTGCACTTATTACCTTGCTGAAAACCGTTTATCACAGCCTTCTGCTCTTCGTTGGGTTCGACACTCTTACTTATCGAAAGGACTACGATTGATCCCCTATAATTGTGGGTTATCAGCATCCAGCCCCTCCAGGCTCGGGACCACACTATGTGGCATTACACTGGCCCGGAGGACTCCACTCAGTCTCATCCTGAGGAAGTGGATGAAGACACGGTAGTGAAGTGGATCCGTGGAATAGCCGGCCCTTGCGACAATCCAATGGGGGCGCAGAGAGTCCTACCCTTCTCTGTTCAAAACCCGTCGAAAAATGCGGTTAGCTCTATGATACATCTTCAACGTATCTAATTTTCCAAACTCTTTTGCCCTTGTTTTGGACTATAATTTGCATGATTTGAATGGAACTAACCTGGACTGACGCTGTTTTCAGCAGAATTGCCTTGGTGTTATTTTTGTGCAGAAATCAAAGTTCTGCAAAAGTCCTGGAAATTTACGGGGAGCAGTTTTGGAAAATATGAAAAATATCTGCGCCAAGTTCCACCTCAGGGGGTGGGCTAGAGGGCCACAAGCCCGTGCTCCGCCACCACCCCCTGGTGGCGGTGGGCAGGCTTGTGGGGCCCACAGGCACCTGCCGCCCCCAACTCCAGCTCTATATGTTGTCTTTCGTCCTAGAAAAAATAAAAAGAGAAGTTTTCGTCGAGTTTTCGATACGGCGGCGCCGCCACCACCTGTTCTTCATTTGGAGGGCAGATCTGGAGTCCGTCTTGGGCTCCGGAGAGGGGAAATCGTCGCCATCGTCATCATCAACCTTCTTCCCTCTCCAATTCTATGAAGATCTTCGTCGTTCGTGAGTAATCTATTCGTAGGCTCCCTGGGCGGTGATGAGTAGGATGAGGTCTATCATGTAATCGAGTTAGTTTTGACGGGGATTGATCCCTAGTATCCACTATGTTCTGAGATTGATGTTGCTACTACTTTGCCATGCTTAATGCTTGTCACTAGGGCCGGAGTGCCATGATTTCAGATCTAAAATATTATGTTGTTACCAATTTATGTGTGTTTTAGATCCGATCTTGCAAGTTGTAGTTACCTAATATGTGTTATGATGCGGCAACCCCGGAGTGACAATAACCGGAACCACTCCCGGTGATGACCATAGTTTGGGGAGTTCATGTGTTCACCAAGTGCTAATGCGTTGGTCCGGTTCTTTATTAAAAGGAGAACCTTAATATCCCGTAGTTTCCTTTTGGACCCCTCTGCCACGGGAGGGATGGACAATAGATGTCATGCATGTTCTTTTCCCTAAGCACGTATGACAACACGCGGAATGCATGCCTACATCACATTGACGAACGGGAGCTAGCCACTTATCTCTCCGTGTTATAGCTGTTGCATGATGAATACCATTGCCTACGAGTTTGTCCTACTGTTGCTACTGCTGTTACTTGTCTTGCTTTGCTGCTGCTACTACTGTTGCTACTGCTATTACTTGTCTTGCTCTGCTGCTGCTGCTACTACTGTTGCTACTACTGTCGCTTGCTAGTGTTGCTACTTGCTACTGCTGTCACTACTACTGTTCCTTGCCGCTGCTATTGCTCGTTACACTACCGTTACTCGCTACTTTGCTGTTACTACTGTGCTTGCAGATACTAATCGTTCCGGTGTGGTTGAATCCTACAAATTCAGCTGCTAATACTTTAGAGTATACTCTCACCTCCCGTCGTGCAAACCAACAAATTGGGTCGAATACTCTACCCTCAAAAAGTGTTGCAAACCCACGCGCTGGTGGGCCTTCAACAACATTCTTCTAGTTTCGTTGCTGGGGAGTGCTAGTAACATTCTTCTAGTGCCGTTGCAAGGGAAGGTTTGTTGTCATAAGCATTCGTCTAGCTAAGAGATTGCACGATCACTCTGCTCTGTTGAATTGTTGGAAATATGCCCTAGAGGCAATAATAAATTCGTTATTATTATATTTCCTTGTTCATGATAATCGTTTATTATCCATGCTATAATTGTATTGATTGGAAACTCAAATACATGTGGGGATACATAGACAAAACACTGTCCCTAGTAAGTCTCTAATTTACTAGCTCATTGGTCAAATATGGTTAAGGTTTCCTAGGCATAGACAAGAGTTGTCACTTGATAACGGGATCACATCATTGGGAGAATGATGTGATGGACAAGACCCAAACTATAAACCTAGCATATGATCATGTCAGTTTATTGCTACTGTTATTCTGCATGTCAATGTATCTGTACCTATGACCATGAGATCATGTAACTCCCGGACACTTGAGGAATACCTTGTGTATATGAAACATCGCAACGTAACTGGGTGACTACAAAGGTTCTCTGCAGGTATCTCCAAAGGTGTCTGTTGGGTTGGCATGGATCAAGACTAGGATTTATCACTCCGTGTGACGCAGAGGTATCACGGGGCCCACTCGGTAATACAACATCACAACAAGCCTTGCAAGCAATGTGACTAAGGAGTTAGTCACGGGATCTTGTATTACGAAACGAGTAAAGAGATATGCCGGTAACGAGATTGAACTAGGTATGGAGATACCGACGATCGAATCTCGGGCAAGTAACATACCGAAGTACAAAGGGAATAGTATACGGGATTATATGAATCCTTGACATAGAGGTTCAACCGATAGAGATCTTCGTATAATATGTAGGAGCCAATATGGACATCTAGGTCCCGCTGTGGGTTATTGACCGGAGAATGTCTCAGGTCAGGTGTGCATAGTTCTCGAGCCCGCAGGGTATGCACACTTAAGGTTCAGTGATGTTTCGGTATATGCGTTGGTGACCGAAGGATGTTCGAAGTCCCGGATGAGATCCCGGACGTCAGAGGGTTTCCGGAATGGTCCGAAAACGAAGATTGAGATATAAGAAGTATGTTTTGGTCACCGGAAAAGTTTCGGGCTCATCGGTAGTGTACCAGGAGTGCCGGGAGGGTACCAGAGACCACCGAGAGGGTTGTGACGACCCAAAAGGGTTAATGGGCTGTGAGAGGAGGTAGACTAGCCCTTGGTGGGCTTGCCAAATCCTCCCCTAAAGGCCCATGCGGCTGGAATAAAGAAACAATGCAAAAAAGATCAAAAGGTGGAAAGAGTTTCCAATTAGGAAGGTATTCTAATAGGATTCCACCTCCCATAAGGGAGGTCGAATCCTCCTTCTTGATTCGGCCGAAGCCCTAGGGGATTCCCTTGGAGGCCAAGCCTCCTCCCTCTCTCCTCCTATATATACTAGAGGTTTAGGGCTTTTTGAGACACAACTTTGCCACGTGCAATCCTAAACCTCTACTTTGTAGTTCTTCCTCTAGATCGGATTTCGGCGGTGCTTAGGCGAGGCCCTGCAGGAATTGATCACCACCACCACCACCACACTGCCGTGCTGGAGAACTCATCTACCTCTCCGCCCCTCTTGCTGGATCATGAAGGTGGAGATCGTCATTGAGATGTACGTGTGCTGAACGCGGAGGTGCCGTCCGTTCGGCACTAGATCGGGAAGGATCGTGATGGGATCGCGGGACGGATCGTGGTGAGATCGTGGGACGGGTTGCGATTGGATCGCGAAGATGTTCCACTTTGTCAACCGTGTTATATATGCTTCTGATTAGAGATCTACAATGGTATGTGGACCCGATCTCCTTCTCGTAGATGATCATCACCATGATAGGTCTTCGTGTGTGTAGGAATTTTTTTGTTTCCCATTCAACGTTCCCCAATAGTGGTATCAGTGCTAGGTTCATGTGTAGATGATATCTCGAGTAGAACACAAAAGAGTTTGTGGGCGTTGATGTTCTTTTTTTTTGCTCTCCTTAGTCTTTTCTCGATTCGGCGGTATTGTTGGATTGAAGCGGCCTGGACCAACTTTACTCGTACGCTTACGTGAGACCGGTTTCATCGACTAACATGCAACTTGTTGCATAAAGATGACTGGCGGGTGTCTGTTTCTTCAACTTTAGTTGAATCGGATTTGACCGAGGTGGTCCTTAGAGAAGGTTAAATAGCAAATGGCATATCACCGTTGTGGCTTTGCGTAAGTAAGATGAGATCATACTAGATACCCATAGTAGCCACGTAAAACATGCAACAACAAATTAGAGGACGTCAAACTTTTTTTTTTGCATGGTATGCATGTGATGTGATATGGCCAAAGACATGATATGATATATTGAATGTATGAGATGATCATGTTATAGTAGTTAAATATCGTCTTGCACGTCGCTGCTACGGCAACCGGCAAGAGCCATAGGGTTATCTTTAAACTAAAGTTTGTGTTTGCAGATGCGTGATGTCAACTGTTCTTCCCCTTGCAACGGCACCAGAAGAATGCTGCTAGCACTCTCCGGCAATCAAAACTAGAAGAATGTTGTTGACGGCCCACCAGCGCGTGGGATCGTAGCAGTTTTCGAGGGTAGAGTATTCAACCCAAATTTGTTGGTTCAGACGACGGGAGGTGAAAGAATACTCTCAAGTATTAGCAGCTGAATATGTCAGATTCAACCACACCTGAAAGATTAGTATCTGCAAGCAAAGTAGTAGTAGCAAAGTAGCGAGTAACGGCAGTAGCAAGGAACAACAGTAGTGACAGCAGTAGCAAGTAGCAACAATAGCAAGCGACAGTAGCAGCAGCAGTAGCAGTAGAGCAAGACAAGTAACAGCAGTAGCAACAGTAGTAACAACACTAGAGCAAGACAAGTAACAGTAGCAGTAGAGCAAGACAAGTAACAACAGTGGTAGGACAAACTCATAGGCAATGGGTCGGTGATTTGTTTGGATGATATTCATCATGCAACAGTTATAACACGGAGAGATATGTGGCTAGCTCCCGTTCGTCAATGTGATGTAGGCATGCATTCCGTGTGTCGTCATACATGCTTAGGGTGGCAGCGGGGTCCAAAAGGAAACTATGGGATATTAAGGTTGTCCTTTTAATAAAGAACCGGACCAACGCATTAGCACTTGGTGAACACATGAACTCCTCAAACTTTGGTCATCACCGGGAGTGGTTCCGGTTATTGTCACTCCGGGGTTGCCGGATCATAACACATAGTAGGTAACTACAACTTGCAAGATTGGATCTAAAACACACATATATTGGTGACAACATAATAATTTCAGATCTGAAATCATGGCACTCGGGCCCTAGTGACAAGCATTAAGCATGGCAAAGTAGTAGCAACATCAATCTCAGAACATACTGGATACTAGGGATCAATCCCCATCAAAATTAACTCGATTACATGATAGATCTCATCATACTCATCACCGCCCAACGAGCCTACGAATAGATTACTCACGAACAACGAAGAGCTTCATGGAATTGGAGAGGGAAGAAGGTTGATGATGACTGGCGACGATTTCCCCTCTCTGGAGCCCAAGAAGGACTCCAGATCTGCCCTCTAGATGAAGAACAGGTTGTGGCAGCGCCTCCGTATCGCAAACACGACGAAAACTTCTCTTTTGTGATTTCTGGGACGAAAGTGAACTTATAGAGCTGGAGTTGGGGGCGGCAGAGCTGTCTGGGCCCCACAAGCCTGCCCACCGCCACCAGGGGTGGTGGTGGCGGAGCCAGGGCTTGTGGCCCACTGGCCCACCCCCTCAGGTGGAACTTGGCACAGATATTTTTCATTTTTTCCATAAATGATCTCCGTAAATTTTCAGGACGTTTGGAGAACTTTGATTTATGCACAAAAATAACACCAAGGCAATTCTGCTGAAAACAGCGTCACTCCAGGTTAGTTCCATTCAAATCATGCAAATTAGAGTCCGAAACAAGGGCAAAAAAGTTTGGAGAAATAGATACGATGGAGGCGTATCAACTCCCCCAAGCTTAAAACCTTGCTTGTCCTCAAGCAACTCAGTTGACAAACTGAGAGAGAAAGAAAAACTTTGACAAACTCTGTTTGATCTTGTTGTTGCAACTATGTCTAACTCATAACCAGAATTTCAACAAGATCACAAGTTAACCACATAAGCAAATGACACAAAAGTCTCACGGTAAACTAATATCAATGGCATAATCAGCTAACGAGCAAATAATAATGAGTTTCAAATACCAACACTTCAATCAAAACAAGCATGAAGCAATATGAATAGGTGGTATCTCACTAGCTCTTTCTCAGACCGCAAAACATAAATGCAGAGCACTTTCAAATATCAAGGGCTGAATAAACATTGTATTTCATAGAAACGAAGATCCAGTCATAGTCATTCTTAATATCAATCAAAAGCAAAGCATAAAAATGACATAGGTGCTCTCTAATTGGTGCTTGGAAAAGAGGAGGATGACTCAACAGGAAAATAAATAGACAGGCCCTTCATAGAGGGAAGCATTGATTTGCAAAGGTGCCAGAGCTCAAGCTTTGAAACCAGAGATAATAATTTTGGGTGACATGCTTTCATTGTTAATGCAGTGACCAAGAGTTCTCAATATCTTCCATGCTACTCATGCTATAGGCGGTTCCCAAACAGAAAATTAAAGTTTTAACTCCCCCACCACCAATCAATCACACTCCACGGCTAGCCGAATCCTCGGGTACCGTCCATACTAACATCAATCTGGGGGGAGTCTTGTTTTACAGTTATGTTTTCGATTTAAGCGTGGAACTGGGCATTCCAATTACCGGCCCCTTTCTCGTGAATGACAATGTATAAACATATGTCGAGGATAACACTCCTAGCATGGAAGATACCAATAGCCCCCTGTCACCACACGAGTGGTTCGGGCATGCAAAACAGATTATTTCTTGAAGGTTTAGAGAATGGCACATGCAAATTTACTTAGAACGGCAGGTAGATACCGCAAATAGGTAGGTATGGTGGACTCTCATGGAAAAACTTTTGGGTTTATGGAAGTGGATGCACAAGCAGTATTCCGCTTAGTACAAGTGAACGCTAGCAAAAGACTGGGAAGAGACCAACTAGAGAGCAACAACAGTCATCAAGATGCAATGAGTTTGACTAACATTGAATGCAAGCATGAACAGGATATAAATCACCATGAACACAAACATCATTGAGGCTATTTTGATTTTGTTTCAACTACATGCATCAACATGCGCCAAGTCAAGCCACTTGAAACATTCAAAGGAGAATACCATCCTATCATACTACATCATAGTCATCTCAAAATCTATGTTGGCATTCCACACAAACCATTATAAGATCCTAGCTAAATAAGCATGGCATCAGAAACTATGATCTCTAAGTTGCCATTGCAAACATGGTTCTCTCACAGCAAAGCTAAATCTGGGTTGACAAGCTACTCATATTTACAAAAACAAAATAGATAGAGTTCATACCAGCTTTTCAGTGTCAGTCACTTCATCATATATCATCATTGTTGCCTTTCATTTGCACGATCAAACGATGTGAACAATAATAAGCGTGCTTGTGCATCGGACTAAGCGGAATCTGCAGGCAAACACAAAGGAGAAGACAAAGTAATATGGCTCTTTGAAAGCTAAACAGGTAAGCATGCAAGAACCACTAAACATTGGAACCAATATCTTCTACCTTGACACAAAGAAAAAGAAAACTATTTACACGGAAAAGCTCCCAACAAGCAAAAGAAGAAAGAAAAATCTTTTTGGGTTTTCTCAAAAGGACACAAAACAAGAAAACAAGACAACGAAAATAAACTAGCATGGATAATACAGTGGCAAAGTGTAAACACCGGCTAACAATGTGAAAGCATAAGCATGAATGTAAGAACGGTGAGAACACGTACTCCCCCAAGCTTAGGATTTTGGCCTAGCTTGGTCTACTACTATGGATGGTCGTGGCGAAACCCAAAGTCATAATGGGTGTTATCCGGGAGTGCTGCAGCCACTGCCTGAATAGCTGCCTCATGAAGTCGGGCAGCAGTCGCCTCCCTCTCATACTCCTCTGCCTCTCCTATGGTTATGTAGTATCTTCGTTTTACCTGAAAATCAAAGAAAGCAGGAGCAGGAAGGGTAATATGGAAAACACGTTGCCGATTAAATATCAATCGGTATAGGAGGGGTCCATGATCTCTCTCAAGGAGCTGGTAGCGTGTTAGGGCGACACGATGAAGGTAGGCTGTACGGAGAGGAGGGTCTTCTAGACGGATGGATACTCCAAGAAAATTTTCTAAACATGTAGCATAAACTCCACCAAAGAAATCCCCCTCACTAGCATTTTTATTCAGCCTCCTTCCTATTATAGCTCCCATATTGAAGCTCCTGTCACCTATTACTGCGCTCTTAAGGATACTAAGGTCAGAAGCGCATAGGTGACAATGTGCACCCTTGCCGTTAATACACCCACCTATGAAGAGGGCAAGGTAGTGCAAGGCAGGGAAATGGATGCTTCCTATGGTGGCTTGCGTGATATCTCTGGTTTCTCCAACAGTTATACTGGAGACAAAGTCTCTGACCGAAGACTTAGAAGGATCATTAATACTACCCCCATCGGGTATCTTGCAAATCCTATTGAAATCCTCGAAATGCATGGTATAGGATTTATCGTACATATCAAACAGTATGGATGAGTCATGGCCAACTGAAAATTTAAATCTGCACACGAAAGAGGCAGTGAGCATAGCATACTGTTCACATTTATCTCAGAGGAACTCTTCTAACCCGACATTGCGGACAAGTGTATCAAACTCATCCTTGAAACCTGCTTCGATCATGAACTCATCGGAAGGCCATTCACATTGTTGTATCGGCGCGTCCCTTAGTTGAAAAGGTTCGGGCTCCCGAAAAGAAAGACGGGGACCCTTCTTACTTGAGGAACCACCATCAAACTTCCTCCTGAACATAATTACCTTTTGCTGAAATTTTTGAAGTTCAAGGAAAAAGTGAATAAAGACCAACCACACCTTATAGCAATTACTCCTACTAGTGCCTAGAGACCATATCACGCGCTAAAACTACTTGGGACCAGCTAAAATCAACATTTCTAGCTCAAGAACAGGTCACCAAGGTGGCAAGAATACACGAAGGATAAAGCACTAGAGCAAAAACTAATTGGACCAATGGAGGAGTCACTTACCAAGGAGTAATTTCCCCAAAACGGTTCGGAGAATGGTGCTTTGAGCAAGGAGATCAAAAATCACAGCCAAATGAGCAAGAACACGGGTTTGAGCTGCAAAACAATTTTTTCTGGAGGTGGAAGAAGAGGCTGGGAGCTGTAATGAGTGGAGGGGGTGCGTGTGGGCCCCACAAGCTTGCAATCCGCCACCAGGGGGGTAGGTGGCGGTGGCAGGGCTTGTGGCCCACTCGTTTGGCCCCTAGGCCCAGTAATTTTAAAAAATTCTAGAAAAAATCATACTAAATTTTCAGGACCATCGGAGAATTTTATTTTTGAGGTATTTTTCTCCGGGACGCTAAAACAAAAAACAGGAAAAACTAAATAATTCTATCATTTTTTTCTAAGCAAAAGAAAATGAAATCTTTAAAACATAGGTATGTGACTCTTTGATTCATCCGTTTCATGGTCATCGAAAGAAATCCGTGAATGGGATTGATCAAGTCCTTATGATAAAACCTTCTCGAATCGCAAGAGAGAATGGAGAATTTTTGAATAGCCACTAAGTCACCTCAATGGGGATATGTATCTCCCCAACAAGCAAATCATACTTCATCTTGACACGAGGAATAGGGCATTCAAAGCTCCCAATAAGAATCGATGAAGTTTTTTCGATAGCATTGATACAATGTACTTGATATCGTTTCTTCGGAAAGTGCACGGTATGCTCATTACCGTTGACATGGAAAGTGACATTGCCTTTGTTGCAAACTATAACAGCCCCTACAGTGTTTAAAAAGGGTCTTCCGAGGATGACAGCCATGGCATCGTCTTCAGGAATATCCAAGATAACAAAGTCTGTTAAGATAGTTGTGTTAGCAACCACAACATGCACATCCTCGCAAATGCCGGTAGGGAAAGCAGTTGATTTGTCGACCATTTGCAGAGAAATTTCAGTGGGTGTCAACTTATCCAATTCAAGTCTACGATAAAGAGAGAGCGGCATAACACTAACACCGGCTCCAAGGTCACATAAGGCAGTTCTTACGTAGTTTCCTTTAATGGAGCAAGGTATAGTGGGCACTCTGGGATCACCAAGTTTCTTAGGAGTTCCTCCTTTAAAAGTGTAGTTGGCAAGCATGGTGGAGATCTCAAGATCTGCTATCTTCCGTTTATTAGTCACGATATCTTTCATGTACTTGGCATATGGAGACATCTTGAGCATATCAGTTAACCGCATCTGCAGAAAGATGGGTCTTATCATCTCAATAAAGCGCTCAAAATATTCATCATCCTTTTTCTTGGATGGCTTAGGAGGAAAGGGCATAGGTCTCTGAACCCGTGGCTCCCTTTCTTTACCATGCTTCCTAGCAGTGAAGTCATTCTTATCATATTTCTTAGGCTGTGGGTTATCAGGATTAACCGTAGGTTCAATCTCCACATCCCCATCATTGCTAGGTTGAGCATTATTACGAACATCACTGTCCATATTGTCACGAGGTTCATGTTCATCACCAGATTGTGTTTCTGCATCAGACACAGAAATATCATTAGGTTCTTCAGGTGTGACAGTATTTGGTGAACTGGCATGTAGGTTTCTATCATCCTTCTTCTTCTCCTTAGGATGACTGGGTGTATCAACATTGATTCCTTGAGAATCTTGATCAATTCTCTTAGGATGACTTTCAGGATACAAAGGTTCCTGAGTCATTTTGCCTCCTCTAGTAATGACTCTGACAGAGTTGTCATTTAATTCATTGAGCAAGTCATTCTGAGCTTTAAGTACTTGTTCTACGTGAGTAGTAATCATAGAGGCATGTTTACTCAGAAGCTTCAGATCATTGACATTTCTGTCTACACAAGCACTTAAATGGCTAAGCATACGAGTACTTTGTTCCAAGTGTCTGCTAACATAATCATTCAAACTCTCTTGTTTGGCAACAAAGTTGTCAAATTCATCAAAGCATAGGCTAGCAGGTTTATCAAAAGGAATATCACTCTCATCAAACCTACGCAGAGAATTCACTTCTACTACCTGTATCGGGTTATCGAGACCATGGATCTCTTCGATAGGTATTAGATTTTTGACATCTTCAGATCAAATGCCTTTCTCCTGCATATATTTCTTGGCTTCTTGCATATCTTCGGGACTGAGGAATAGAATACCTCTTTTCTTAGGAGTTGGCTTAGGAGGTGGTTCGGGAATAGTCCAAGCATTATCGTTGATCAAGATGTTATTCAGTAGGGTCTCAGCTTGTTCTACAGTTCGTTCCCTAAAAACACATCCGGCACAACTATCTAGGTGGTCTCTAGAGGCATCGGTAAGTCTGTTATAGAGGATATCAGGTATCTCGTTCTTCTTAAGAGGGTGATCACGCAAAGCATTCTGTAGTTGGACGAGCCTCCCCCAAGCTTGTGGAAGACTCTCTTCTTGGAGTTGAGCAAAGTTGTATATTTCCTGCAAGGCAGCTTGCTTCTTATGGACAGGGAAATATTTCTCACAGAAGTAATAGACCATCTCCTGGGGACTACTCACACATCCAGGAGCAAGAGAGGTGAACCAGGCTTTAGCATTATCCTTTAGAGAGAAAGGAAACAGCTTAAGGATATAGTAGTGGCGGATCTTCTCCTCATTATTGAAAAGGGTGGCTATATCGTGTAGTTTGGCAAGATAGGCTACGACCGTCGCAGACTCATAACCATGAAAAGGATTAGATTTGACTAGAGAGGTTATCTCAGGATCGACACAAAATTCATAATCCTTATCAGTGATAAAGATAGGTGAAGTGGCAAACTTCGGGTCGTATTTCATCTTAGCTTCCCGAGATTTTTCCTTCCACTTGAGAAGTAATTTCTCAGCGTCATAGGCATCCTTACACGCAAGAAAATCCTCAACTATCTCTCCCTCCATAACGTAACCCTCAGGTATATCAGGGAATTCATATCTAGGAGAGCTAGATCTAACAGGAGCAAAAGCAGGTTCTATCTCAATAGTATCGGTGGTTTCAGAAGCATCACGAGCATTGGCAGTAATCCTAGCAATATGAGCATAAAGGAACACCCCTAGTGGAACATCTGGCAAAGTAGTATCTCTAACAGTATCAAGCATAGCATCATGAGGCAAAATAACATCTCTAGCAGTATCAGGCAAAGCAGTATCACGCATCGTATCAAGCATAGCATCTCTAGCAGTAGTATCACAAGCATCATCAAGCACAGGCGACATATCAAGATTTCTAGCAGGAGGTGATGTCACAAACTTACTCATTACTGAAGGTGAATCAAGTTAAGAGCTAGATGGCAGTTCCTTACCTCCCCTCGTAGTTGAGGGCAAGACTTTGGTCTTTGGATCCTCCAGATTCTTCATAGCGATCAGCAGATATAAATCCCAAGTGACTCAGAGAATATAGCAATAACTCCGCGGCAATGGCGCCAGAAAAATGCTTAATGTCAACTGTTCTTCCCCTTGCAACGACACCAGAAGAATGCTGCTAGCACTCTCCGGCAATCGAAACTAGAAGAATGTTGTTGACGGCCCACCAGCGAGTGGGATCGTAGCAGTTTTCGAGGGTAGAGTATTCAACCCAAATTTGTTGGTTCACACGACGGGAGGTGAGAGAATACTCTCACGTATTAGCAGCTGAATATGTCAGATTCAACCACACCTGAAAGATTAGTATCTGCAAGCAAAGTAGTAGTAGCAAAGTAGCGAGTAATGGCAGTGGCAAGGAACAACAGTAGTGACAGTAGTAGCAAGTAGCAACAGTAGCAAGCGACAGTAGTAGCAGCAGTAGCAGCAGACCAAGACAAGTAACATCAATAGCAACAGTAGTAACAGTAGCAGAGCAAGACAAGTAATAGTAGCAGCAGAGCAAGACAAGTAACAGTAGCAGCAGAGCAAGACAAGTAACAGCAGCAGTAGGACAAACTCGTAGGCAATGGGTCGGTGATTTGTTTGGATGATATTCATCATGCAATAGTTATAACGCGGAGAGATATGTGGCTCGCTCCCGTTCATCAATGTTATGTAGGCATGCATTCTGTGTGTCGTCATACGTTCTTAGGGAAAAGAACTTGCATGACATCTATTGTCCATCCCTCCCGTGGCAGCGGGGTCCAAAAGGAAACTACAGGATATTAAGGTTCTCCTTTTAATAAAGAACCGGACCAACGCATTAGCACTTGGTGAACACATGAACTCCTCAACCTATGGTCATCACCAGGAGTTGTTCCGGTTATTGTCACTCCGGGGTTGCCGGATCGTAACACATAGTAGGTAACTAGAACTTGCAAGATCAGATCTAATTAAAACACACATATATTGGTGACAACATAATAATTTCAGATCTGAAATCATGGCACTCGGGCCCTAGTGACAAGCATTAAGCATGGCAAAGTACTAGCAACATCAATCTCAGAACATAGTGGATACTAGGGATCAATCCCCATCAAAACTAACTCGATTACATGATAGATCTCATCCTACTCATCACCGCCTAGCGAGCCTACGAATAGATTACTCACGAACGACGAAGAGCTTCATGGAATTGGAGAGGGAAGAAGGTTGATGATGACGATGGCGACGATGTCCCCTCTCCAGAGCCCAAGACGGACTCCAGATCTGCCCTCCAGATGATGAACAGGTTGTGGGAGCGCCTCCATATCGCAAACGCGACGAAAACTTCTCTTTTCATTTTGTCTCGGACGAAAGTGAACTTATAGAGCTGGAGTTGGGGGCGGCAGAGCCGTGTGGTCCCCACAAGCCTGCCCACCGCCACCAGGGGGGTGGTGGCGGAGCCAGGGCTTGTGGCCCACTGGCTCACCCCCTCAGGTGGAACTTGGCGCAGATATTTTTCATATTTTCCATAAATGATCTCCGTAAATTTTCAAGACGTTTGGAGAACTTTGATTTCTACACAAAAAAACAGCAAGGCAATTCTGTTGAAAACAGCATGAGTCCAGGTTAGTTCCATTCAAATCATGCAAATTAGAGTCCAAAGAAAGGGCAAATGAGTTTGGAAAAGTAGATACGATGGAGACGTATCAATGTGTTTACTATATTGCTAGGTAGTAGCTTTAGTAGTAATAGCATAGATAACACGACAACCTCGATGGCGGCACAATGATGGAGATCATGGTCTGGCGCCGGTGATGATGAAGATTATGCCGGTGCTTTGGTCATGGAGTTCGAGAAGGACAAAATCATGGCCATATCATGTCATTTATGATTTGCATGTGATGTTAATCCTTTTATTCACCTTATTTTGCTTAGAACGACGGTAGCATTATAAGGTTATCTCTCACTAACATTTCAAGATAAAATTGTGTTCTCCGTGACTATGCACCGTTGCGACAGTTCGTCCTTTCGAGACACAACGTGATGATCGGGTGTGATAGACTCAACGTTCACATACAACGGGTGCAAAACAGTTGCACACGTGGAACACTCAGGTTAAACTTGACGAGCCTAGCATGTACAGACATGACCTCAGAACACAGGAGACCGAAAGGTCGAGCATGAATCATATAGTTGATATGATCAACATGGAGATGTTCGCCATTGAAGCTAAACTCAACTCACGTGATGATCGGACTTGAGTTAGGGGATTTGGATCATGCGCCACTCGAATGACTAGAGGGATGTCTATTTGAGTGGGAGTTCTTAAGTAATATTATTAATTGAACTAATTATCATGAACATAGTCAAAAGGTCTTTGCAAATAATGTTGTAGCTTCCGTTGTAGCTCTACTATGTTTAGATATGTTCCTAGAGAAAATTTAGTTGAAAGATGATAGTAGCAATTATGCGGACTAGGTCCGTAAACTGAGGATTGTCCTCATTGCTGCACAGAAGGCTTATGTCCGTAATGCACCGCTCGGTGTGCTGAACCTCGAGCGTCGTCTCTGGATGTTGCGAACATCTGACATACACGTTTTTTATGACTACATGATAGTTCAGTGCGTAATACTTAACGGCTTAGAATTGAGGCATTGAAGACGTTTTGTACGTCACGGAACATATGAGATGTTCTAAGAGATGAAATTGGGATTTCATGCTCGTGCCCTTGTTGAGAGGTATGAGACCTCCGACAAGATTCTGTATCTACAAATTAAAGGAGAAAAGCTCATTCGTTGAGCATGTGCTTAGATTGTCTGAGTGCAACAGTCGCTTGAATCAAGTGGGAGTTAATCTTCCAGATGAGATAGTGATGGTTCTCCAAAGTCACTGCCACCAAGCTACTAGAGCTTCGTGATGAACTATAACATATCAAGGATAGATATGATGATCCTTGAGCTATTCACGATGTTTGACATCACGAAAGTAAAATCAAATAGGAGCATCAATTGTTGATGGTTAGTAAAACCACTAGTTTCAAGAAGGGCAAGGGCAAGAAGGGATAGTTCATGAAACAACAAACCAGTTGTTGCTCTGGTGAATAGACCCAAGGTTGAACCCAAGCCCGAGACTAAGTGCTTCTGTAATGAGGGGAATAGTCACTAAATAGGAGCTACCCTAGATTCTTGGTAGACGAGAAGGCTGGAAATGTCGACAAAAGTATATTTGATATACCTGATATTGATGTGTACCTTACTAGTACACCTAGTAGCACCAGGGTATTAGATACCGGTTCAGTTGCTAAGTGTTAGTAACTCGAAATTATAGCTACGGATTAAATGGATACTAGCAAGGGTGGGGTGACGATGTGTGTTGGAAGTAATTCTAAGGTTGATGTGATCAAACATCGCACGCTCCCTCTACCATTGGGATTAGTGTTAAACCTAAATAATTGTTATTTGGTGTTTGCGTTGAGCATGAATATGATTAGATCGTGCTTATTGCAATATGACTATTCATTTAAAGAGAATAATGGTTATTCTATTTTCTTGAATAAATACCTTCAATGGTTTACTGAATCTCGATCATAGTGCTACACATGTTCATAATATTGATGCCAAAAGATACAAGTAGTAATGATAGCACCACTTACTTGTGGCACTGCTGCTTGAGTCATGTTGGTATAAATGCATGAAAAAATTCCATGCAGATGGATCGTTTGGACTCACTTGATTTTGAATCACTTGAGACATGCAAATCATACAACATGGGCAAGATGACTGAAGGCCTCGTTTTACAGTGAGATGGACCTAGAAAGTAACTTATTGGAAGTAATACATCTGGATTAATGCAGTCCAATGAGTGTTGAGGCACGCAGTGGATATCGTTACGTTCTTACTTCACAGATGATTTGAGTAGATACTAGTGTATCTGCTTGATGAAACACACGTCTGAATTGTTGAAAGGCTCAAGTAGTTTCAGAGTGAAGTTGAAGATCGTCGTGACAAGAGGGTAACATGTCTATGATATGAGCATAGAGATGAATATCTGAGTTGCGAGTTTGGTACACAATTAATACAAATGTGAAAATACTTTCACATCTCATGCCACCTAGAACACCATAGGGTGGTGGTGTGTCCAAAGGTCATAGTCGCGCTCTATTTGATATGGTGCATACTATGATGTCTCTTATCGAATTACCACTATCGTTTATAGGTTACGCATTAGAGACAGCCAAATTCACTTTAAATAGGGCACCACATATTTCCGTTGAGATGACACCATATGAACTATGGTTTGGAGAAACCTAAGCTGTTGTTTCTTAAAAATTTGGGGTTGCGATGCTTATGTGGAAAAGTTTCAGCATGATAAGCTCAAACCCACAGCGGATAAATGCATCTTCATAGGACACCTAAAACAGTTGGGTATACCTCCTATCTCAGATCCGGAAGCAAAGTGTTTGTTTTTGGAAACGGGTACTTTCTTGAGAAAAAATTTCTCTCGAAAGGATTAAGTTTGAGGGTGGTGGAACTTGATGAGGTTATTGAACCGTCACTTCAACAAATGTGTAGCAGGGCGCATGAAGTTGTTCCTGTGGCGCCTACGCCAATTAAAGTGGAAACTGATGATAGTGATCATTAAGCTTCGGATCAAGTTACTACAAACCTCGTAGGTCGACAAGGTCGCATACTGCTACAGAATGGTACGGTAACCCTGTCTTGGAGGTCTTGTTGTTGAACAACAATGAACCTACGAGCTATGGGGAAGCGATGGTGGGCCTGAATTCCGGTAAATGCGTGGAGGCCATAAAATCCATGAGAGGGTTCGTGTATAAAAACAGAGTGTAGACTTTGGAAGAACGACTACTTGATGGTCGTAAGACAATTAAGTACATATGTATCTTTAAAAGGAAGACAAACGATGATGGTGCATAGTCACCATTAAGAAAAGCTCGACTTGTCGCAAAGATGTTTCTGACAAGTTCAAGGAGTTGATTATGATGAGACTTTCTCACTCGTAGGGATGCTAAAAGTCTGTTGGAATTATGTTAGCAGTTGTTGCATTATTTATGAAATATTGCACATAGGATGTCAAAACATTGTTTCCTCGACGGTTTCCTTGAGGAAAGGTTGTATGTGATACAACCAGAAGGTTTTGTCGATCCTAAGGATGCTAACAAGTATGCAAGCTCCAGCAATCCTTCTATGGACTCGTGCAAGCATCTCGGAGTTGGAATATACACTTTGATGAGATGATCAAAGCGTTTGGGTTTATACAAGGTTTATGAGAAACTTGTATTTCCAAAGAAGTGAGTGGGAGCACTATAGAATTTCTGATAAGTATGTGTGGTTGATATATTGTTGATCGGAAGTAATGTAGAATTTCTGTAAAGCATAAAGGGTTGTTTGAAAGGAGTTTTTCAAAGGAAAACCTGGATAGAGCTACTTGAACATTGAGCATCAAGATCTATTGAGATAGATCAAAACGCTAAATAGAACTTTCAATGAAATGCATGCCTTGACTTGTTTTTGAAGGAGTTCAAAATAGATCAGCAAAGAAGGAGTTCTTGGTTGTGTTGTAAGGTGTGAATTTGAGTAAGACTCAAAGCCCGACCACGACAGAAGAAAGAGAAAGGACGAAAGTCGTCCCCTATGCCTTAGCCGTAGGCTCTAAAGTATGCCATGCGGTCTACCGCACCTGATGTATGCCTTGCCATGAGTCTGTGAAGGGGTACAAATGGATCAAAAATGGATTACTGGATAGCGGTCAAAGTTATCCTTAACAACTAGTGGACTAAGGAGTTTTTCTCGATTATGGAGGTGATTAAAGAGTTCGTCGTAAAGGGTTACGTCGATGCAAGCTTTGACACTAGTCCAAATAACTATGAGTAGTAAACCGGATTCATATAGTGAAGCAGTCATTTGGAATAGTTCCAAAATTTGCATGGTAGCAGCATCTATAGGATGACATAGAGATTTGTAAAGCACACACGGATCTGAAAGGTTCAGATCCATTGACTAAAAACCTCTCTCACAAGCAAGAGATGGTCGAACCCCAAAATTGTAAGGGTGTTAGATTCATTACAATCACAAAGTGATGTGAACTAGATTATTGACTCTAGTGCAAGTGGGAGACTATTGGAAATATGCCCTAGAGGCAATAATAAATTTTTTATTATTATATTTCCTTGTTCATGATAATCGTTTATTATCCATGCTATAAATGTATTGATTGGAAATTCAAATACATGTGTCGATACAAAGACAAAATACTGTCCCTAGTAAGCCTCTAGTTGACTAGCTCGTTGATCAAAGATGGTTAAGGTTTCCTAGCCATAGACAAGAGTTGTCACTTGTTAACAGGATCACATCATTGGGAGAATGATGTGATGGACAAGACCCAAACTACAAATGTAGCATATGATCGTGTCAGTTTATTGCTACTGTTTTTCTACATGTCATAGTATCTGTTCCTATGATCATGAGATCATGCAAATCGTGGACACCGGAGGAATACCTTGTGTGTACCAAACGTCGCAACGTAAGGTGTCTATTGGGTTGGCATGGATCAAGACTGGGATTTGTCACTCTGTGTGACGGAGAGGTATCTCGGGGCCCACTCGGTAATACAACATCACAACAAGCCTTGCAAGCAATGTGACTAAGGAGTTATTCATGGGATCTTGTAATACGGAACGAGTAAAAAGACTTGCCGGTAACGAGATTGAACTAGGTATGGAGATACCGATGATCGAATCTCGGGCAAGTAACATACCGAAGGACAAAGGAAATAGTATACAGGATTATATGAATCCTTGACATAGAGGTTCAACCGATAGAGATCTTCGTAGAATATGTAGGAGCCAATATGAACATCCAGGCCCCGCTGTTGGTTATTGACCGGAGAGTGTCTCAGGTCATGTCTGCATAGTTTTCGAACCCGCAGGGTCTGCACACTTAAGGTTCGGTGACATTTCGGTATAGTTGAGTTATATGTGTTGGTGACCGAAGGTTGTTCGGAGTCCCGGGTGAGCTCCCGGACATCACGAGGGTTTCCGGAATGGTCCGGAAACGAAGATTGATATATAGGAAGTCTTGTTTTGGTCAACGAAAAAGTTTCGGGCTCATCGATAGTGTACCGGGAGTGCTGTGAGGGTACCGGAGACCACCGGGAGGGGTGTGACGACCCAAAAGGGTTTCTGGGCTGTGAGAGGAGGTAGACCAGACCTTGGTGAGCTGGACAAAGCCTCCCCTAAAGGCCCATGCTGCTGGAATAAAGAAATAAGGCAAAAAGATCAAAAGGTGGAAAGAGTTGGAAGGTGTCCTAATAGGATTGCACCTTCCAGAAGGGAGGTAGAATCCTCCTCCTTGGTTCGGCCGAAGCCCTAGGGGCTTCCCTTGGAGGCCAAGTGTAATGCCCCAGATGTAACCCTTGCTATTTTTGGAACCTTTCCTATTTTGGAACCATGTTTTCAATGCTATAAGAGTTATCATTTCATGTGGTTAGTATTGTGTCTCCATCTTGCATCATGGCAATCCCTTTGTGTTGATGTTGTTTGATCCATGATGAATGCTAGTGTGCTTGTGTTTGGTGTGGTGGTGTTTTCAAACTAGGGTTTCAAAAACCCCTTTTCCATTATATTTGGACTCATGAATTCACTTAGTTTAAACCTGTTGTAAAAATGTTGATCATTTGTTGTTTTATCTTGTGTGTGAAGGGGTATTGCCTTGGGGTTTAAAACCTAAGCCATATAGTTTTTTTCCAATAAAACAACATAGGAAATTCTGTTCTGAATTTAATTTAGTTGCTCCAATAATCAGTTTTATATTTTATTTAAATAGGCCATAATTCCCTCATGCCCCAGGTGATCTTCTTTTTATTTTTAACACCCTGTGTTACTCTGGGTATTTTTGCCTTGTTTAGTTTATTGGAATAGAAAAACCCCTTTTATTTTTTTCTTCTCTGGTTATCTCGCGCCAGGTGGGCTCGCTCCCTCCTTCCCGCTGGCCTATCTCCTTCTTTCCTCGCGCGCGGCCCACGAGACGTCCGTCTCCTTCCTCTCGCATGCGTCATCCCTGTACGACCGAAGGCCAGCCACCGATCCTCCCCCCTCCGATCTTGCGGCTCCAAGTGCGCCTCCCGAGGCCATTTAAGCACCCAGGCACCCTCCTCACAACCCTAGGGCTCCATTTTCCTCCTCCCCTCCTCTCTGGCGCCGTCGGGGGCGCTCCCGAGCAGCTCCACCGCCATGGCCGGCTCCTGTTGAGATCGTCGCCGGCGGATCGGCGCCCCATCTTCTTCCCCGACCAGACCAGGAGCAAGCGGAGCATGCGGGAGATCCATTCCCGACGAGATCATGCGACGGGAGCAGCTACGTCGATGTCCTTGACGACCTCCTTCTTCCTCCACACCGGCAGCCCTTTCTGTAGCACCTCATCGTCGGTACCTTCTACCTCCACGTCGAGCCCCCTCCTCGGCACCCTAGGTGACGCGCGTGTTCCCTCTCTTCCTCTCTGCTTTCCCCTTCCCTCTGTAGCCGATCGCGCCGTGTCGTCGCCGACGTTGCTCTGTCGCGCAGAGCAGCACAGCTCCAGTGCAGTAGGTAGGTTGTCCATCGTGGCGCCGTCGTGGATCACCTCCCGGCGAGTTCGAGGCGGGAATGGAACCCCTGGGGTTCCCTCTTCCCCCCCGCAAACGCCATGTGCCGATTTGTCGCTGTAGCTTTGCCGGGGAGCCTCCCCTGTTCCGGCCGCCGCTAGTCTATAGTAGGAGCAGAGGGGGATGCTCAAAAGAGCAACTTCCCCCTCTCTGTTATGAACCGTTAGCATAGCAGAGTGGTAGGGGCGCGATTTTGCACAAGCAGGTCACGGGTTCGATCCCCCGCAGGGCCCTTTTTATTTTTGTTTTTGCTGGTGGTAGTGCTCGCCCGAGAGAGTCAACCTACCCTTTCCCCTTCTCTGTCGAGAGCGAAGTGCTAGCCCAATGGCTTGGCGTCTGTCGTGGCACCAGGGAGGTCATGGGTTCGAATCCAGGGGCCTTCCTATTTTATTTTTGCTTCCCTTGTTTATTTTTTTTCCTTTTCCTTTTCTTGTGCAGCAAGTTATGCTTTGTTTTCCTTTTAGCAAAACTAGGGTATGTATTTATTTATATGCCTAGTATGTGTGTGCATGAGAGGTGGTGTGTGCACTAGTGTGTATGTGTGTGTGTGCACATCAGTGAGTGTGTGCACACATGTGAGTGTGTGTGTGTGTGCATATGGTTACACATGCACATGTGCAAGAGGGCCTAGCCCCTCATATTGCACCTGTTGATGTATCTAGATGTGATCGTGTGCACTAGAGTGTGTGTGAGCTCCTATAGGTGTGTGTGAGTATGTGTGCATGTGCACTTGTGCATGAGGGATAACCTCTCATGCTTGCCTCTATGGAGTGATGTGGTTGCGTGTGGGATATGTGTATGTGCATGTGTAGGTATAGATCTTGCAACATGTGCTATTATTACATGTGATTTTGTTCCTATATGTCTTATTGGATTCTAGGTGTGTTTTTCGAGCTAGCTTTGTGCCTAGATGTTACATGCAAGTACCCATGTATTATACATGCTTTCGGTGTAGAATCATCCCACGAATCCATTGGTGCAATCAGATTTCACTTTAGATCAACTTCATGAAACTATAATTTTCTGTCATGATGCCATGTTTAGTGCTTTGTATTACGTGATGCCTTGACCCTATGGATATGAATCCTTGATGTAGTGGTAGTGGGTAAACCCCTCTATAACATGGGGTCTTTGTTTTGTTCATAGGAATTTGTATGCACCTATTGTGCCCTGTCAAAGTTGATACTTGGCTGAAACTCACAGCTTTGTGAAAATCTGTGATTTTCACAAATCTGAGAATCTGATGTTATTTTCTTCCCCTGTTGTTTTGGTTGCATTAGCTCCTGTGTTGGGAACCAGCCCATGCAACAAACTGAAGTTTGTGAGCCTTTCTGTTTGTATAGCTCGATGTTAAATTTCATGCTGATTCACTTGCTGTAGATATCATTTTGGAGGCTGCCAAAATGCTTCAGAACATAAGCAGCTGGTGAAAATCTGTGATTTTCACTAAGTCCCAGAATTTGTGATATTTTGTCCAAGTTTGTGTCCATAGATCTGCTCATGGGTGACTCCTTTGTATTAACTTCTTGTTCACGGTTGTAGAGATTTTGATGGCTTTTGCCTCATATCTTGTTTGGCTCATTTGGATGGATGTAGCTACTTTAAATGTTGTAGACAAACTGGTATGATGCTGTTAAAAATAGATTGCATGTTTTTGTTGATTTGAAGCTTGTGTGGGCATTGTTGATGGTGTGGTGTGTCTCCATGCACCACCCCACTTATATTTGGTTGTCTGATCATGTGGCAACCTGGTAACACCAGGGGAGTGCCATTGGAGTGTGTTTTGAACCGTAGGTCTCCATATCTTGTTTTTTGTAGTTTTCGGTTGATCCGTAGCTCCGTTCTCTACGTTCTTTATATGTTTTTGCATCATTTTCTCGTGATGCACATGTTCATGCCATCATCATGCATGTCAAGATAACTTAATATGAGGTTCTGACCAGAATTCATCTAACTCAACTAATGCATATGGAAGTGACTAGAATAGTGATGCATGCTTTCTTCTTCACACATGCATCATATTGCTTGTTGCATTATGTTGTGTTGATGTTCATTGGTTGTTATCTTATCTTGGGTAGCATCGGGGTCGGAGAGCGAGTACATGGATTCTGGAGAGTACGTGCAGGAAAATGAAGAGCAGTTCCAAGCTGAAGACATCACAGGCAAGATGACCGTGACCTTGATACCGTATCTAGCTTTGTTATGCTTAGTATCACGTTTACTTAGATATATGCTCGCTGCCTACCACTTGAGATAAATGCCACCTGGCATTGCCATGAAACCCAAACACCTCCCTCTCCTAGCAAATGTTGTTTTGCTAAGTAGGCTTGCTCAACTTCTAATGAGTAGCTTTGCTAGTTGCAGGTGCCAGCTATCTCATGTGATAACATGAGTATTTTGATATCACTATGTTTAAACTGCTATTTAATTAATGCACCTATATACTTGGTAAATGACGGAAGGCCTTGCCTTTTGCCGGGTGATTTGTTCCGTTGTTGCCGCCTTATTTTCGGTTACCGGTGTTTGATTCCATAACTAATCGCTCCTAACACGTTTGGGGTTGTTATGGGGACCCGCTAGATAAATCGTGTAGTGTTAAGGCTTGTCCGGCAGGACCCAACATTGGTTTTAATTTGCTAATCACCTAATAATAATTTGCATAGGGAATAGCTACCCCGAGGATTTAATCAACAACCTGGGCCAGTGCTCCTCATGAGTGTTGGTCCAGATTGGGCAGACTGCGGGGCCACCACAAGGAAACTTGAGGTTTGGTTTCGTGTAGGCTTTCCCATCTGCCGTCTCCTAAGAACGAGATACGCGGCTCCTATCGGGTTCGTCGACACGTCGGATTTGTCTTACCTTAGCGATATATCTTGCGTATAGGAATCCCGATGAAACTTTGGGTCTCCTCAAAGTTGAGGTTTCCTCTAAGGAATCCGACGAGATCATGAGTTTCGTGATAGAGGATTACTTTGCGACACATGGCAGTTTTTGATGGACTAGTTGGAGCACCCCTACAGGGTTTAATCTTTCGGAAAGTTGTGCCCGCGGTTGTGTGGCAGACATGGATAATTTGTTAACATCCGGGTCTTGACAACTTAAAGTAACTCTAATAAAACTGCCAACTGTGTGTGTAACTGTGACTGTCTCTTTCGAAGACCACTCTTCGATTGGGAACACGGTGGGGTTATGTTTGACGTAAGTAGGTGTTCAGGATCACTTAGTGATCATCTAGTCTTCGATCGCTCGCGTAGACCACCATACAATTACTCTCATCATCGTAAGTTAGCCACCATATATGCTTAGGTTGTAGCAAACCCATACACTAAACCTTCCTCACCTAATAACTTGACTAGATTCAGTGCCAAGGTCATTAGATTGATGAGTCCCCGTGGCTCACAGATTACTACAAACCCCAACAGGTACAGGTATGCCCGACGCTGGAGATCCTGATGGCAACCAGCTGATGTGGGAGTATGATGAGGACTCTGACCGTCTGTATGTGAAATATCCAGAAGACTGAGGCCGTGGTCGTGATCGTGGCCTAGCATACGAGATGTGTTAGATCATCTTTTTTTCTTCTGTTTAAGTCCGTAGCTGGACCTGCTGCTACTCTGAATAATGTGTGTCTGTAAGCTATGATATATTCTTAACAGATGGCCAGTGTATGCCCTACTTGTTAATCTTTATTTATGTATTGTGATGATTATCCCGTTTGCGAAATGCGTAGATGCGCCCCTTTCCCCTTTTGAGGCCTTGCCCCCAAATAAGGAAAGGGCCGCATCTTAGTCGTTACACCAAGCCTCCTCCCTCTCTCCCCCTATACATACTAGAGGTTTATGGATTTTTCAGACACAACTTTGCCACGTGCAACCCTAAACCTCTACTTCGTAGTTCTTCCTCTAGATCGGATTTAAGCGATGCTTAGGCGAAGCCCTGCAGGAATAGATCACCACCACCACCACCACACCGCCATGCTGGAGAAATCATCTACCTCTCCGCCCGCTCTTGCAGGATCAAGAAGGTGGAGATCGTCATCGAGCTGTACGTGTGCTGAACGCGGAGGTGTCGTCCGTTCGGCACTAGATCGGGAAGGATCGTGATGGGATCGCGGGATGGATCGTGATGAGATCACGAGAGAGGCTGTGATTGGATCACGAAGATGTTCCACTACGTCAACCGCGTTACATACGCTTCCGCTTAGCGATCTACAAAGGTATGTGGATCCGATATCCCTCTCGTAGATGATCTTCACCATGATAGGTCTTAATGTGTGTAGGAATTTTTTTCTTTCCCATGCAACATTCCCCAACATGAATACCTTTGCATTACGGTCGAGTGTTTGCAATTTCCTTGTCGACTGAACTTGTGAGTTGCATCTTGCAGGCATGGATGAATTTCCACTCTCTGGTCCCGAACGGCAATGCACTCGACATCTAGGAGGGGAGCATGGAGTACAACACGATGAGCAAAGAATATGTTGAAGACAGTGAGGATACTAAGGAGGATGAGTCGAAGGCGAGCGAGGAGGAAGACTCGTCCCCTTCTTGCCACGAACCCCGGTCCAAACAGCGTCATGACCCTGCGGGCACTGCAACGATTCCTGACTTGATGCCTCCACGGCAACGGAGCCAGAAAAGAGCTGCTTCGAGTTGCTCAACAATTAGCAATTGTCTTGTAATTGCCCACCAGCGTGTGGGATCGCGACAGTTTTCGAGGGTAGAGTATTCAGCCCAAATTTGTTGGTTCGACACGATGGGAGTGAAAGAATATTCTCCAATATTACCAGTAGCAGTTGAGGTGTCATCTCAACCACACGTGAAAGATTAGTATCTGCAAGCAGGATATAAGCAGCAAAAGTAGTATGATAGCAGCGGTGCCAGAAATGACCTGTTGACAAGGCAGACTATTCCTAACTGTTGTATCAATGGTGCCAGAAAAGTATTGTAGCAGGTAGCAGCAGTGTAACGAGTAACAGCAATGGCAAGGAACAGCAGTAGTGACAGCAGTAGCAAGTAGCAGCAGTAGCGAGTAACAGCAGTAGCAAGTAGCAACAGTAGCAAGTAACAGCAGTAGCAACAATAGTGGCAGCAGCAGGAGGACAAAGCAAGTAACAGTAGCAGCAAGTAACAATAGCAGCAACAGTAGTAATAGCAGCAGCAGGACAAAGCAAGTAACAGTGGCAGCAAGTAGCAGTAGCAGCAACAGTAGTAACAGCAGCAGAGCAAAACAAGTAACAGCAGTAGTGGGACAAACTCGTAGGCAATGGATCGGTGATTTGTTGGATGACATTCATCATGCAACAGTTATAACACAAAGAGATATGTGGCTAGCTCCCGTTCGTCAATGTGATGTAGGCATGCATTCCGTGTGTAGTCATACGTGCTTAGGGAAAAGAACTTGCATGACATCTATTGTCCATCCCTCCCGTGGCAGCGGGGTCCAAATGGATACTACGGGATATTAAGGTTCTCCTTTTAATAAAGAACCGTACCAACGCATTAGCACTTGGTGAACACATGAACTCCTCAAACTATGGTCCTCACCGGGAGTGGTTCCGGTTATTGTCACTCCGGGGTTGCCGGATCATAACACATAGTAGGTAACTAGAACTTGCAAGATCGGATCTAAAACACACATATATTGGCGACAACATATTAATTTCAGATCTGAAATCATGGCAGTCGGGCCCTAGTGACAAGCATTAAGCATGGCAAAGTAGTAGCAACATCAATCTCAGAACATAGTGGATACTAGGGATCAATCCCCATCAAAACTAACTTGATTACATGATAGATCTCATCCTACTCATCACCGCCCAGCGAGCCTACGAATAGATTACTCATGAACGATGAAGAGCTTCATGGAATTGGAGAGGGAAGAAGGTTGATGATGACGATGGCGATGATCTCCTTGATCCGGAGCTCAAAACGGACTCCAGATCTGCCCTCCAGGGCAAGAACGGGATGTGGTGGCGCCTCTGGATCATGAAACGTGATGAAATCTTCTCTCTTCATTTTTTAGGATGAAAGGGAATATATAGAGCAGAGTTTGGAGGCGCCGGAGTCTCGTGGGCCCCACAAGCCCTGACGGCGCGGCCTGGGGGTGGCCGCGACCAGAGGGCTTGTGGCCCACTGGCTCACCCCCTCCGGTGGATCTTTGCGCAGGTATTTTTCATATTTTCTAGAAATATTCTCCGTAAATTTTCAAGACGTTCCGAGAACTTTCATTTCTACACAAAAACAATACCATGGCAATTTTGCTGAAAACAGCGTCAGTCCAGGTTAGTTCCATTCAAATCATGCAAATTAGAGTCCAAAACAAGGGCAAAAGAGTTTGGAAAAGTAGATACGATGGAGACGTATCAGGCACTCTGAGCAAACCTCTGGCGTCGAGTGGCAGGAGTGCCAAACGTGTCAGGGGATCATCTCGCGAACCGGTGGAGCAGCCTGCAAATGTATCCAAGCACAGCGGACCCAAACCTCAGAAGGCTCTGCCTAGAATGAGGATCGATGTGCCAGTCGCCTCTATGTAAGTATTTAATCTTCCCATCTAATCCGAGTGAACTTTTCTGGTTGGTGATGACCGAGTGGAATTGCGTTGACAGAGCTGCTACCTGTGTGACGTCGCCGCCGCGGGGGGGGGGGGGGGGGGGGGGAAGACCCCATGGAGGTTGATACCGCGAAGGCATCCACTTCACATCGAGGTATTAGTTATTTTTCACTCTATGTTATTCCTCCATGTGTATGATTTTCTGGCTGTAACCTCTCGTGTTTTCGTCTGCCAGTCGCGCCGCCTACAGAGGTCATCCAACTGGATGACGATGATCAAAGGCATCCTGCTGCTGAGGTGGCACCTATTGTGTTTGAGGTGCCTATGACAGAGATGCCTGTGGTGAGTGCTTCGCCTGTCTGTTCGGTTGTTGTGACCACAACACCGACTGGGTTACAGCCGGGCACTCCAGTTATTTCTGCTTCAACCTCAGGGTTTTTGTCACCCATGATTGTTAACACCATGCACAGTATCCCCGAGGACCAGACCGGTGCCGCAAAGGAAGCTATGATCCAGGCGGAGCTGATGACACAACGAGCCAAAGGAGCCTATGACGCCATCGTCTCAGTGTATAACAACAATGTGGTGCTCTAAGAAAACGTCCAAGTAAGTGTGACAGTAAGTTTGAATTCCGACTCACACCCAGTAGGTGTTTTTTAGAAATGTCTTTTTGTTATCTTTGTTCCAGTGGGGTCACTCCGAGTGAACCCACTGGATGTAGTCGCCGAGACCACTGTCGAGTGCTTGCACTGGCAGGGGTCTTAATCAGTAGAGACATTCTTTTTTGTTGAGTGCGCTCAGCCAGAGCGGATCTGGTTGAGTGTTGAATCCAGTGATAAACCAGTGGGGTCACGCCGAGTGACTATTATTAATCGCTAGTGAATGATAATAGTCTTAAGCACTTGAATGTATAATATTTTTGGCTCGTCAAGAAAGACCTGGTCGAGTGATAAACTAGTGGGGTCACGCCGAGTGAACCCACTCGTGTAGTCCCTGAGACCACTATCGAGTGCTTGCATCGGCAGGGGTCTGATCAGAATCATACATTTTTCTTCAATCGGATTAAGCCTTTATCACTCGGAAGTGAAAGAATTTTGGTCGTATATCACTCGGATGTGAGTTATGTGTCGACTGATTTTTGTCTTCTGATTGTTTTAGAAAGCTTGTGAAGTAGGTTCTGCATATGCTACATTAACTGTAGAGAAGAATCACCTGGCCCCGAACCTGGAGGTGGCTACGAATGATGTAGTTGCTTTGAAGAAAGCACTGGAGGAAAAGGACAAGGCGTTGGTGGAGGCCCAGGCAACCATTAAGGGTTTGCACGCGGAGGTGGAGAAGATGCAGAAAGAGTGGTACAAGTGGATAACCAGTTGAAGGACATGAACAAGAGGGTGAATGCTCAAGAGAAATACGTGGGAGATTTTGCCACCAAGATGTTGGGGTTACTCACTGGTAAGTGTCTTGTCGAGTGAATGTTGTGATTGATTGTTTGCTATTTTGATGTTGACCTTGAAATTTCTCCCTCACAGAGTTTTGTCAGGACTTGGAGAAGGAAAGCGAGGAGGTCGAGCCCTCGCTTGACCCTATCAATACTCCACTCGGTGACGGCCCGGCTCTGGATATGTTCCGTGTGAACTCCCAACTGATGAACGTGGAGAAGTACATAACGCGACTGACGGCGGCTATAAGCAAGACTGACAAGGATCTATGGCCAGAGGATGATCTCCAGCATGACCTGGAGGCAATGGTGACCCGTATGGAGCAGATTCCTCAGCGAGTTCAAGCATGGAAGAAGTCTGCCGCTCGGTGTGGGGCTGACGTGGCTCTATCACTCGTCAGGGTCCATTATAAGGAGGCTTGGGAGGAGAAGCTGAAGATGCTATAGGTTGCAAACACAAAGAAGCTTCATTTTGAAGACTTCATGGAGACCTTCATCGATACTGCAACGTGCATCGCCGACGTCATTGACCTCGACACCTTCATGGAACCGGCCAGCCCATGTGAGCCGTGAGGAAGACAAACATTCATCAGAAAGACTTTGATTTGCCTCGGTATGCCGAGTGGTCCTGTAAACACTTTAAACTCTGTTCGGGTACTGAACCCGAGTGCTTTTGTTCTGCGCGGATAACCTTGATCTGCGCTGGGTATAGTAAATTTCCTCGTTTCGACTGAATTTGAGTTTATCCTTGTCGACTGGATTTTTCTTTTTGGGAATGCTTTGGGCATACGCAAAGTCTCCCACCTAAGAGAAACTTGATTCGCAGTAGGGTTGGGCCTAACTAGGCGAAGTCTGGTTCGTAGTTGGGCTGGGTTTCAGCACTTAGGCGAATCTAGTTCGTGGCTAAGTCCCCGAGTGAGAGGGTTATTCTTCACTCAGAGAAGTTCTTAACTTTAGCGAATCTGGTTCGTGACTAAGCCCCCAAGTAAGAGGGTAGCTCTTCACTTGGAGAAGATTTTAACTTAGGCAAATATGGTTCGCATCTATGTCCCCGAGTGAGAGGGTAGCTCTTCACTCGGAGAAGATTTTTTAACTTAGACGAATCTGGTTCACGGCCACTACAGGAATTAGCTTCTTTGCCGTCTGCCATCACATACGGCAAAGAGTAAATCCCAGACGGCAAAGAGGATATCACAGACGGCAAAGAATCTCACGGTCGGCAAAATTTCTGCGTCAGCCTACAACGGCATTGTAGCTTCTTTGCCGTCTACCTCACCGAAGCAGACGGCAAAGAGCTTTGCCATCAGCTTTTCATAGGAGCAGTCGGCAAAGTGGTCGAGATGGCAGCCGACAGGCTTGCCTCCGTTAGGGGCTAACGGAGGCTTTGCCGTCTGCCTCCCCCCTCCTCTTTGCCGTCTGCCTCCCCCCTCTTCTTTGTCGTCTGCCTTCCCCCTCTTCTTTGCCGTCTACCTACCCCTCCACCTCCCCCTCTGTGCCCTCTTCTTTGCCGTCTGCCCCCCTGGAAGCAGATGGCAAAGATACTATATGGCCAGCTGCTACTGCCCAGATTGCACAGTTGGGCGCCATGTGGCACCTTTGCCGTCGGTGAGTTGACGGCAAAGGCCTTTGCCATCAGCTGGCTGACGGCAAAGAGCCTATATTATCACATTTTTGTTTATTTTTTCTATTTCACAGCACATATACATATAATTCATAGCACATATATGATAAATAGGTCACAACACATATATGATATACATATAAAGCTCATCAATGCCATTTGTTCATCAACGTACATCCCATATATCAAAAGAACCAACACATACAAAGTTTCGTCCATATATACATACATATAGTTGCACATATATTGTTCATCCATATAGACATATACATATAGTTCCACATTGTTCATCAACTCAAATAAAAACGGAAACTAAAGCACTCCAATGCCAGCTTCCATGCATGTAGTACCTCCAATCTGCAAAATGGGAATAAGAAAGTCAGAAGAAGAAGAAGAACAACATATATATGAAAAATAAGCTAAATTGAAGAAGAAAGAGAAGAATCAAGAAGAGAACAAGGAGAAGAAAAACAAGAAGGAGGAGGAGGAGGAGGAGGAGGAGGAGGGGAAGGGGAATGAGAAGGAGGAGGAGAAGAAGAAAAAAGAAGAAGGAGGAGAAGAACGAGGAGAGAATAAGAAGGAGAAGAAGGAGGGCTCCTTCTCCTTCTTCTCCTCCTTCTCCTTCTTCTTTCCTTCTTATCCTCCTCCTCCTCCTTCTTCTTCTTCTCCTTCTCCTTCTCTTCTTCTTCTCTTCTTCTTCTTCTTCTTCTTCTTCCTTCTTTTCATTTCTCCTCTTCTCCTGTTCTTGCAGCTAAATTAGCTAACTATGTCTTTTTGGAGCTAAATGGGCTAATTATGTCATTATAGAGGAAAACAAGCTAAGTATATAATATTAATGAGCTAACCAAGGTTCTTATGCCATTTTGAGCTTATAATGTCTTTTAGGAGTTAAATTAGCTAATTATGTCATTGTTGGGGAAATTAAGGCAAGGAGAGTATGAAAGAGGAGAAGAAAGAGGAGGAGGAGAAGAAGAAGAAGAAATAAAGAAGAAGGAGGAGAAGGAGGAGGAGGAGGAGAAGGACTAGAAGGTCCTTGGCCTTCTCCACCTTCTCCTCCTCCTCCTCCTCCTCCTCCTCCTCCTTCTCTTCTTCTTCTTCTTTCTTTTCATTTTTCCTATTTCTTCTGCTCTTCTCCTCTTCTTGGAGCGAAATTAGCTAACTATGTCTTTTTGGAGCTAAATGGGCTAATTATCCCATTTTAGAGGAAAACAAGCTAAGTATATAATATTAATGAGCTAACCAAGGTTCTTATGCCATTTTGAGGTTATTATGGCATTTTGGAGCTAAATGGGCTAATTATGTCATTGTTGGGGAAATTAAGGCAAGGATAATATGAAAGAGGAGAAGAAAGAGGAAGAGGAGGAGAAAAAGAAGAAATAAAGAAGGAGGAGAAGGAGGAGGAGGAGGAGAAGGACTAGAAGGTCCTTGGCCTTCTCCTCCTTCTCCTCCTCCTCCTTCTCCTTCTTCTCCTGCTCCTTCTCCTTCTCCTTCTCTTCTCTTTCTCTTCTTCTTTTTGTTCTTCCTTTTAATTTCTCCTCTTCTCCTCTTCTTGGAGCTAAATTAGCTAACTATGTCTTTTTGGCGCTAAATGGGCTAATTATCCCATTTTAGAGGAAAACAAGCTAAGTATATAATATTAATGAGCTAACCAAGGTTCTTATGCCATTTTGAGCTTATTATGGCATTTTGGAGCTAAATGGGCTAATTATGTCATTGTTGGGGAAATTAAGGCAAGGAGAATATGAAAGAGGAGAAGAAAGAGGAGGAGGAGGGGAAGAAGAAGAAATAAAGAAGAAGGAGGAGAAGGAGGAGGAGGAGGATAAGGACTAGAAGGTCCTTGGCCTTCTCCTCCTTCTCCTCCTCCTTCTCCATCTTCTCCTCCTCCTTCTTCTCCTTCTCCTCTTCTCTTTCTCTTCTTCTTTTTGTTCTTCCTTTTCATTATTCCTATTCTCCTCTTCTTGGAGCTAAATTAGCTAACTATGTCTTTTTGGAGCTAAATGGTCTAATTATCCCATTTTAGAGGAAAACAAGCTAAGTATATAATATTAATGAGCTAACCAAGGTTCTTATGCCATTTTGAGGTTATTATGGCATTTTGGAGCTAAATGGGCTAATTATGTCATTGTTAGGGAAATTAAGGCAAGGAGAATATGAAATAGGAGAACAAAGAGGAGGAGGATAAGAAGAAGAAGAAATAAAGAAGAAGGAGGAGAAGGAGGAGGAGGAGGAGAAGGACTAGAAGGTCCTTGGCCTTCTCCTCCTTCTCCTCCTCCTCCTCCTCGTCCTCCTCCTTCTCCTTCTTCTCTTCTTCTTCTTCTTCTTTCTTTCTTTTCATTTTTCCTATTTCTTCTCCGCTTCTCCTCTTCTTGGAGCTAAATTAGCTAACTATGTCTTGTTGGAGCTAAATGGGCTAATTATCTCATTGTTGGGGGAAATTAGGGCAAGGAGAATATGAAAGAGGAGAAGAGAAACTTACTGTAGTGGTCATCAAGGAGGAGAAACACCTGGAGAAGGGTCGTGCGATGCCGCTCGGGAGTTATTCTGCAGAATAGATATTTTGAAATGTCTCAGTTAGCATGATGACACTCAATTATTAATTCTAGTTTATAATGAAACTCATCGTGCCAATCGAAGAGAAGACGGACATCGGCGGAGGGACTTGACCGCTCTTCTCGCACAGACCCTGCAGAGTTGGTCGTATTAGTTAGTAATGAAACAGACATTACACACATGATTTGGCTAATGTGAAAAAAAACTTACCACAAAAAGCTCGTACAGGGCCCGTTGACCCGCCTCATTCTGGGACCTCTCCTCCTCAATCAACCGTGTCGTGGTCTGATCCCTCTCATCAAGAGCAGCCTGACTTGCCAATCTCTCTTTCTCAAGAGCAGCCTCAAGAGCAGCCTGGCTTGCCAATCTCTCTTTCTCAAGAGCAGCTTGGTTTGCCAATCGCTCTTTCTAAAGAGCAGCCTGAAACACCATTCCTTGTTACCACATTAATGATCTATGGTGACACACATAATGAAATGGATGAAAGTGTTCTTAGTCCGTACAACTAACCTCAATGGCATGATCGACTGGCCGTGGACGACGCATTATCTCAGGAAAGCTGCTCGACTAGCGCGCCTTGATCTCTGGGAGAGTGAGTGGCAACGTATTATCCCATCTCCAATGGCTATCGAGCCATGGGGCCTCCCACCACCAGATATAATCACCAGCTCTGGATCCAAAGGTTCCTAGCTAGGGTTAAAGTCATCCCCTTTCGTAGCCTTCCCCGCGTCCCTGTATGCCACATGCTTCTGGTGGGATGATATGTTGGTGAAGTTATTGGGATCATCCAGGTCAGACTCAGAGAATGCCTTTGCCTTCTTGTACGAGGCAGTATGGGCCATGCCATAAAGGTCGTACAAGTGTGGCATCTTCGTCTTATTGTGATGCGCCTAAAAGAGAGGAACAAAATATTAGCATGAAGAATGAATTGCATGAATCATGAAGCAAATCACATACCCAGTTTCATCTGAACTGAAGTAAGTTGGCGCTGCCTTGATGGTGTGGCACACCAACCATTTGACTACACCGATCCTTCGCATTCTCGTGGACGGTTCGCCAACTGCCTGTGCACCACTCATCAACCAACGCCTCCCAACAATCCATCTTATCCGCACACCATCTCGGGGCACCTGTAAGTTATTAGAAAGAATTTTGAGCGCTACGCATATGAACGAAATCAAGAAAACTACGTAGAAGGACTTAAGAATAGGTAATTACCTTCATGTATTCCTCCTTTAGAAACTTTCCGCGGCAATCCTTCTTCTGCTTCTTAATACCACGCATGGCGTAGTAATCTGGAATAGCCTACGGCCGAGCCTCGTGGCGTAAGTTCTGTAGTAACCGCCTACACTCGGCCTTGAGAACCCTGGCCACCTCCTCCTCATATCCATCCTCACACCTATAGAAGGTCTGCAATCAAACCTGAAAACACCGATTAGTACAATAATTAGCTATATTGTTAATTTTAGATTCTGTAAAAGGATACTTTACCCAAAACCTCTTGATCACCATCTCGGCCCTCGTGTTGCACAAGACACCATCTATAATCTCCTCCGGCGGGGCCTGCGCAGCCTGGTAGTGCTCCCAGGAAAATCCTAGTGTAGGAACCTGACCCTCACCAGGCAACGTGACAAACCCCGGGAAATTTGTCCGGCAAAGCACACCAAGGACGGAGTTCGGCCTGCGGACTCCAAGGGGGTGTACCCGTCCCCTGCATTATGATAAGGTCAACGCATTAGATATTTGAACAACCTTGAAGGCAAAAGCTAAAAAAAGAGTAAATGTCCACCTCAGCTCTTGTACGTTGTATAGACTCACCATGAAATGTCCACACCGTATAATTAGGCTTAAAACCCCTCCTGTGCAGGTGTTTAATCATTACATCCTCTGTCATCTTTTTATAGTTGTCGCATCCAGGACAGGGACAATAGTTTCTTTCCTGACCATTTGCGAATGCGGCTTTCACAAATTCCTTTGTTTTTACAAACCATTCTTTCGTCATCTCTTTCTGACTAGGGTGACCGGTATACATCCACGCATGATCACTCATCTTGCCTAGCTACTAAAGACGGAAGAAATATATTTATATATAATTTAGCATTTATATTAACCGGTTAATCAGGTTCGCCATTTTTATTACGTCCAGGCAACCTACACGCTAATAGGTAAAGATAGGTCTTAGTCCCACCCGAGTATGTGTAGATTGGGTTCGTTTACCCATGCTCTGATCCGGATCCAACGCAAAATTTCGGCAGCACCTCCTCGTTGTTCTTCTGATACACGTCTCCGCAATAAACACAGAGGATGTGCATCCGGAGAACAACAGGGAGGCACTGACGAAATTCCGCATCGGATCCACAGCACAGCATACGGGGAAATGAACCCAATCTACACATACTCGGGTTGTCCATGGATAATGTTGGACAATTCGAAAGGATGGCGGTTATAAATATGCAAAGACATGCATATTTATAGATGTCACCCTTTCGAGCGGGAGACGCATACTGGTCACGCATACTGATAAATCTATACCTATACTAATTAGAGACTCCCAAGTAATTACCACGTTAATTAGAAATTAGGAACCGTTCATCTGGTGGGACCAAATTATTACGGTGTGGATCAACTCATAAAAGGAAAAAAAAAGTTTTTTCACACATGGAGTTATTTCTCGGAAACAAGAAGTCGAAAATAAAACTCATATCTCAATGACTCGATGTATGTACAACACCCCGGTCTCTTTCTAGGTTTACCAAACAAAAATAATTTGCCACGTTCTCTCTCTTCTTCTTGCCTCCTCTTTCTTCACTTACGCCGCCATGGTCTCCTTCTCCATGATTGCCGCCGGTGCCAAGATTCCATCTTCCTTCCAGTGCTTCCAACCATCTCCATTACTCCTGATTAGTTACCTCACCCGATCTACCTTCCTATATCTGCCGTTGTCAAAAGATTTGGTAAGGTAGCTGTGCGTGTGAAACATGGCGTCACGTGCTCCGCTTGTAGCTAGCGTACGTTCGCGTCAAGGCATGATCGCGTCACCCATCAACACATTCATGTCAAGGCGTGAACATGCGACATATATTCAGGAGCCATCCATCAATACAATTGTGCCCCGTCGTATAGCTGCAACCAGCGTTTCGCCCCTGGTAATTCACCTGATATGTCGCATCATATCTACACAGTCGTTGATTTCTGTTTTTCCTAACAAATCTCCATGTTGATACGATCCTTCACAGACCGCCTCTACCTACCCCAGCGAGCTATGCCCCTATGAGAGGACTGTCGCCCTCGCCGTGCTCTTGGCCGAGGTCTCCGCCGCCCTCGCCGTGCTCTTGGCTGAGGTCCCCATCGCCTGTTCCATGTGTTGTATATCCCCTCTCTCTGTGGACTGCCTAGGATTTCTATGCTAGCTCTTGGCCGAGCTCGCCGTCACCTCTTAATGTGTTGTCACTTCTTTCCGTAGCCAGCCTAGACCAACGATGGATACAATGACCAAGAGGTATGCATGTCCTGATTTGATAAGAGTCTCATGTTTCATGCACTTTTTGAGTTTGTTTCCTATATTATGATGTCACTGTCTTGATTCAGGTTGGTTCAACATGCCTATGCCTAACTCTGTACAATTGATTGGAGGAGCACATTAGTGCGTTTGTCTTTGACAAAAAATTACACGCAGGCTAACCTCCCAAAGAGAAATTTTGGTTATAGGTGGTGTCTTTAGGTCTCTAAAAAATAATATTTTGTGTAAAACTAATAGGATGTCGTGGATTTTAGACAATGAACCATTTGGATGGAAGAATCTTATGCTGCTATGGAGTAGGTGGTAAGATTTTGACAACGGCAGCCAGTCGCATGTTACAAGGATTTACATTGGTACGAAGTTCTCTTACAAATGTAAAAAAAAAATAGACACATGTTCCATGTTGATTATCATTAGCAATCATATATCTTAGTGTTTAGAACCACAAGAGATTAATGTACTCATGTCGATCGAACATGCTATATTAAACAAACTATCTTCTGCAGCCTATCTTTTTTTTCCGTCATTCAGTTAGAGTGATGTAAATATACTCTGGTCCATTTTTCAACTGTCTTGGTTTAAATTAATTTTACAACATTTAAAACTATAGATGATTAACCATGAAAATGCCGACCTTTGTGTTTTTTCTATTTTGTTTTCATACTAGAACTATCCATTTTAGATCTCACAAGAATGTACATGTACTTGAGAGTTTCAGTCAACTGTGTCGGTGTATGTATGCATCACAAAAAGGATCAAAGAAAAAGAAGCCAGTTTAGGTTATGGAAGGACCACATGCATAGTCTATTTTCAAAACCTGACTTTGATAGAGATCATGTCCGTTAATGATTGAGGCATTTTCTGTAGCTATTTAACAACCAATCCCAAATAAGAAATAAAACTTGATGTTAACGTAATTCAAACATACTTTTTTTCCTTTTTCGGTCCCATAATGGCAAGCGAGTAACCTTTTAAAACTATTATATATCATAACCCTAACTGATTTTATTTTTTTAGTAGTTATACAACTCATATGTTAGTCGATACGAAAGTAGCCCTTGCATGTGCATGGAATAAATTGATTATGGTTATGAAGCATCAGTGTCATAAGGTACCACAAAGCATGTGTAGAGAATAATTAGTTCCATCGCGAAAACGATAGTTGTACTCTTCTAAATTTTGTTAATGGCTAGAGTTTAATTATTCATAGTTTCCTTTCTTTGGATACTTTTTTTCAGTTATACATATCCTTCTCAATGTTATTGATCGCCCAAGGCAAAAGCTTTCAGTTCGACAGGTATTGCTCTTTCCCCATTTTACCCTCCTCTTTTTGTGGTATGTAGACGTTGTATGGCGATCATAGTTCCCTTTTCATTCATTTTTCTTTTTAAACTTGACTGCTACACAATACATTTTGTAATTTGAATTATAGCGTTGCAAAAAGAAAATGATCCATTATGTTCTTACACCGTGAAATTTAATAAATGCTTAAAAACACGATACCAGAATATAATTATATGACATCAATCTAACGGATGTGCAATAAAAAGATATCAAATATACAATACAAAACACCAGTTTCCTTTGGCTGAATCAAAATTCATATAGCAAAATGTATGAACTAAAAATCTAGCAATCTCCTTCATGACTCATGTAGAACCATCTCTCCACAACATCTTTCACATATCTCGTGTGCAATAGAGTTTGTATGCAAATAAAGAAACATGGAGTTGCAAAACGAGTAACGTCCTATTGCGGAGACACCTAAGCAGTGGAAGGGGGTTGGGTGGGTAATGAAGATAGTGCTAGGTTATTTAATTTTCTGTTCATAGAGATACAAGTAATGATTTAGAAATCACTAGCGCAACTGTTCTAAGATATCTTCTAAGAGTTTGAATTGACCACAGTCAAATTGACAAGAAGTGGACCTAAAGAGGCAAAATAAAATTTCACCGAGACAGAGATGTGATGGTGATTTTAGGAGCCCGCAACAAAAACAAGTAATATCCATGATAAAAAGATTAATGTTTTCGGAACACATAAAGTACCATTTTGTATATGCAAGTTCAGGAACATTCAAATCAAATTAATATACTAAAGCTAATTCATTTATGCAATTTGTCCAAATGCGGAACACATCCATTTTCAAAATTGTTGGCATACTTTAATAATGTCTCTAAATCTATTGGTATGCGTACTGATACAAATGGGTACATAAAAAAGGGTGTCATGCCTCGCATGAAATTTTATGAATGCCCCCTTCCCATAAAACCATTGATTAACTTCAAAGCCTTCATCGATCATGTTAATCATGTTGTTCGTTTAAGTTTGTACAATGTTAGCATTTATAATTATAAGCTAGCCCGTGCGAATGCACGGGTTGACGACTAGTTAATTTAATTACCTAAATCTATAAAGTTTCATCTGGAAACCGAGCCATAGTAAATGAAGGGGTGGGGAGGAGATGAAATTTATACTGACCCACGATGCAGGGGCGGAGCTCGTACGACGCACGGGCAGGTCTTCGCACAGCAGACCTCACAGCGACGAGACAACTATCACATGTAAATCCACCCGATCAACACAAATATTCTAATTATGTCATTTTAGAGGAAAACAAGTTAAGAATATAATATTCATGAGCTAACCAAGGTTTTTATGCCATTTTGTAGCTAAATGGGCTAATTATCTCATTGTTGGGGAAAATAAGGTCAGTAGAATAAGATAGAGGAGAAGAAGGAGAAGAAATCAAGAAGAAGGAGAAGGAGGAGGAGGAGAAGAAGGAGGAGGAGAAGGTATTCTTCTTCTCTTCTTCTCTTCTTCTTCTCTTCTTATTTTCTTCTTCTTTTCTTCTTCTCCTTCTTATTTTTGTCTTCTCCTCCTCCTCCTCTTCTTCTTCTTCTTCTTCTCCTCCTCCTCCTCCTCCTCTTCTCCTCTTCTCCTCCTCCTCCTCTTCTTCTTCTTCCTATTCTTTCTATTAGGCTAACTAACTAACGAACCTAACTAACCAAGCTAACTAAACCTATCGGTAAACCTAGATCGCACTAAACAGCAAAAGAAATAACAAAAACAGAATCTACCACTAAGTAACTAAAAAAGAATCTAGCTACCACTAATTAACAAAACAAAATCTACCACTAAACTACCTACTAAATCTACTAATTAACTAACTAAATCTACCAACTAACTAAACTACCACTAAAACTACTAATTAACTAACCTACCAACTAAACTACATATGCCACTAAATATGTTAATTAGCAAAAAAAGAAGAGAAAAAAAGGACTCACCGGAGGGGGCGGTCGGGGAGGAGGAGGGTGCGGCGGTGGAGGAGACGGCGGTGGTGGCGGAGGGGGTGGTGGTGGAGAAGGGGCGAGCTCCGACGGTGGTGGTGGAGGAGGGGGCATGGTGGAGGAGGGGGCGTAGGGAGGAGGGGGCGCAGGGAGGCCGGAGGAGGGCGCAGGGAGGCCGGAGGAGGAGGGGGCGGCGGCGCAGGGAGACCGGAGGTCGGAGGAGGGAGGAGGAGGGGGCACAGGGAGGCCGGAGGAGGAGGGGGCGGCAGCGCAGGGAGGCGGGAGGCCGGAGGAGGAGGGGGCGCAGGGAGGCCGGAGGAGGAGGGGCGCCAGCGCAGGGAGGCCGGAGGAGGGCGCGGAGGCGGTGGTGGTGTCGGGGGGGTGAGAGAGAGGGGTGTGGGGTGGCCGTTAGGGGTGAGAGAGAGGCGCGTGGGGGTGGGGCTAATGGCCGTTAGGGGCGCACCCTCTTTGTCGTCCGCCTCCCGACGGCACAGAGGAGAAAATCGGACGGCAAAGAGAGAGGTCGTTAGGGGGGAGAGACGGGGTGCGGGGTGGGCCAGCCGAGTGCTTTGCCGTCTGCCTAAGTTAAGTTTGCCATGAGCTCAGCTCTTTGCCGTCAGCCTGAGTGGTGTTTGTCGTGAGCCAGCAGACGGCAAAGAAGCAGCAGATGGCAAAGACCTCTTTGCCATCAGCCTTCTCTTTGCCGTCTGGTTTCTGGTAGCTGATGGCAAAGAGGGTCTTTGCCATCAACCAGCAGACGGCAAAGAAGCAGCAGATGGCAAAAAACTCTTTTCCAGTAGTGGGCTAAGCTCCCGAGTGAGAGGGTAGCTCTTCACTCAGAGAAGTTCTTAACTTAGGCGAATCTGGTTCGCGGCTAAGCCTCCGAGTGGGAGGGTACTCTTCACTCAGAGAAGTTTTTAACTTAGGAGAATTTGGTTCGTGGCTAAGCCCCCGAGTGAGAGGGTAGATCTTCACTCGGATAAGATTTTTTAACTTGGGCGAATCTGGTTCGCGGCTAAGCCCCCGAGTGAGAGGATAGATCTTCACTCGGAGAAGATTTTTTAGACCAGAGTCAACAGATATATTGTAGTAATCATTACTTCTGGCAAGTATATTGCTCTAGGGAATCTTGTTTGTTACATCAAAACAGTCGTTCATCAAGCATAAAAACGCTTAAGTAAATCTCCGTTCCAGGCCCGTGGCTTGTTGATCCTTTTCTCGAGATTGTAGAGTCGGTAGGCTCCGTAGTTCAGCACCTTGGAGACGATGAAGGGTCCTTCCCAGGCGGGAGCTAACTTGTGTGGCCTCTGCTGATGCACTCGGAGCACCAAATCACCTGCTTGGAACGTGTGACTCCTAACGTGCCTTGAATGGAACCATCGTAAGTCCTGCTGGTAGATCGTCGATCGAATCAGGGTCATCTCGTGCTCCTCCTCCCTAAGATCGACTCCATCTTGTCGGGCTTGTTCATCTTCAGCTTCTGAGAAGACTTCGACTCAGGGAGAATTGTGGAGCAAATCACTCGGAAGGACAACTTCTACACCGTATACAATAAAGAATGGGGACTGGTCAGTCGACCTGTTTGGGGTCGTCCTGAGACCCTAGAGCACAGAAGGCAATTTGGTGACCCAAGTGCGAGTAGCGTGTCCAATTTCTCGCATGAGACGAGGCTTTAGTACTTGAAGTATGAGTCTATTCGCCCGTTCGGCCTGGCCGTTGGTTTGGGGATGAGTAACTCATGCGTAATCCACTCGGGTTCCCTGCTTGGAGCAAAAACTCTTGAATTCATTCGAGTCGAAGTTCGATCCATTGTCTGTCATGATGTCGTGCGGGACTCCAAATCTGAAAGTGATTTCTCTCATGAACTTGATTGCAGTATGTGCATCTAGCTTTTTGACTGCCTTGGCCTCTATCCACTTGGTGAATTTGTCGACTGCAACTAGCAAATGAGTGAATCCGCCCTGCCCTGTTCGGAAGGGTTCGACCATGTCCAAGCCCCAGACAGCGAATGGCCATATGAGGGGGACTGTCTTCAGACCAGACGCAGGCTTGTGCGACTTGTTCGAGTAAAATTGGCAGCCTTCGCAGTGATCCACGATTTCTTTGGCCATTTCAGTCGCTCGTGGCCAAAAGAATCCAGCTTGGAACGCTTTGGCAACGGTGGCTCTAGAGGACGCATGATGACGACAGGTTCCCGAGTGGATTTCCTACAAAATCAGTCGGCCTTCCTCAGGGGAAATGCACTGCTGAGCTACGACAGTCACACTTTCCTTATAAAGCTGGTCTCCCATGACCATTAAGGCCTTCGACCTGCGGACAATCTGTCTAGCTTCGGTTTCATCCTCTGGTAGCTCCCGCCTCAGGATATATGCGATATATGGTACTATCCACTCGGGCGTGACCACCCTAATCTCCATGATCATATCGACAACTGCTAGGATTTCAACTTCAGTCAGATCCAAAGTACTTGCAGGCTGAGGAGGCTCTTCAGCGAATGGATCTTCCTGGACCGAAGGAGTGTGTATGTGTTCTAAACAAACATCACTCGGCACAGATTTTCGAGTGGACTCGATTTTCACCAACTCGTCGGCAACTTGATTCTTCAATCGAGGAACATGATGAAGTTCTAAACCTTCAAATCTTTTCTCGAGCTTTCTTATTGCGTTGCAGTACCCAGTCATGGCAGGGTTTCTCCCATCCCACTCTTTCATCACTTGATTAACCACTAGATCTGAGTCAACGTATACCATCAAGCGCCGGACGCCGAGTGAGATGGACATACGCAACCCGTAGAGGAGAGCTTCATCCTCCGCCTCGTTGTTAGAAGAATCAAAGTGAATCTGCAATACTTAACTGAGCTTGTCGCCCTTCGGGGATATGAGAACTACGCCTGGACCGGAACCATTCAGCATCTTTGAGCCATCAAAGAACATAATCCAGTGTGTCGAGTGGATCGGAGCTGGTTGTTGTCGTTCTACCCATTCGGCCATGAAATCAGCCAAAGCTTGAGATTTGATGGATTTCTTAGCTTCGAACTTTATGTCGCAATATAGCAGCTCCATTGCCCATTTCGCCACTCGGCCCAATGCATCCCGATTCTGAAGGATTTCTGACAATGGGGCATCGCTGACAACAGACACCGAGTGATCTTGAAAATAATGAGCCACCTTCTTTGTAGTCATGTAAATCCCATAGAGAAGCTTCTCATAGTGGGGATCTCTGCTTGGAAGGAGTAAATACCTCAGAAACATAATACACTGGCGCTGAATCTTGTAAGCTTTGCCTTCCTCCTCTCGCTCGACTGTCAGGACTGTGCTGACGGCTTGATTTGTAGCCGCGATGTATAAGAGGATGGGCTCTTTGCTGTATGGAGCAGCAAGAACCGGCTGGGTGGATAGCAGAATCTTTAAGTCGACGAATGCAACTTCTGCTTCGGGAGTCGGTATAGTGGTAGAGCTTTCTATCCGAGTCGAGATATGAATCTGCTTAATGCTGCCAAGCACCCTATAAGCTTCTGAACATCGTGTACTCGCACAGGGCTTTTCATTCGGACGATTGCCCCGATCTTTTCGGGGTTAACGTCGATTCCTTATTCGGAAACGAGAAAACTGAGTAACTTGCCGTTGGGGACTCCGAATGTGCACTTGGCTAGGTTGAGCTTGATATCGTACCTCCGTAGGTTAGCAAATGTTTCTGCCAAGTCAGTCAGCCGGTCAGAACCTTTGCGTGACTTGACTACGATATCGTCCATGTATGCTTCCACGTTTCGACTGTTCTGATCGAGGAGGCATTCCGGAATCATGCGCATGAAAGTAGCTCCTGCACTTTTCAGACCGAATGGCATGGTGATGTAGCAGAAGCACCCAAATGGGGTGATGAAGGCCATTTTTATTTCATCCGGGCCATACAGACGGATCTGATGGTATCCAGAGTAAGCATCTAAAAAAGACAATCGCTCGCATCCCGCAGTCGAGTCAACAATCTGATCTATGCAGGGGAGTGGGAAGTGGTCTTTCGGGCAGACCCGATTGAAATGCTTTAAGTCGATGCACGTTCGGAGTGACTTGTTCTTCTTAGGCACCATGACACCATTCGCGAGCCACTCGGAGTGGTAAACCTCACGAATGAACTTGGCCTCTAGGAGCTTAGCCACTTCCTCACCGATTGCTTTTCTCTTCTGTGTGGCGGACCGACGCGGATGTTCTTTGACAGGCCGAGCCTTGGGGTCGCCTCTCAGTCGGTGCTCAGCCAGTTCCATGGCACACCAGGCATGTCAGCGGGCTTACATGCGAAGATGTCCCAGTTCTCATGGAGGAACTGGATGAGCTCGGCTTCCTATTTAGGATCAAGAGTTGTTGAAATGTTGGTCGGGGCAGCGGTGGGATCCGTCGGGTGGATGTTGACTTTCTTGATTTCCCCTGCCGACTGGCACGCACACTCAGAAGCTGGCTTCTTTGAGCGCATCAGTTCGGCGGGGTCTGCTGTCTTCCGATACTCATCGAGCTCCACCATTGCCAGCAGATGGTCGGCGATCCTGGAACCCTGCTGCAAACACTCTTGTGCCCTCTGCCGATTGCCGGTGATGGTGATGACTCCCTTTGGCCCTGGCATCTTCATCTTCAGATAGATGTAACATGGTCGGGCCATGAAACGTACATAAGTTGGACGACCAAGTATGGCATGGTAGGCACTCTCGAATTCTACCACCTCGAACGTGAGTTTCTCTTTGCGAAAGTTCTTGTCAGAGCCAAAGACGACGTCTAACGCGATCTGGCCGAGTAACTTGGCCTTATTCCCAGGGATCACTCCGCGGAACTGCATATTGCTCTCGGTAATCTTGGACATCGGAATGCCTATCCCTTTCAGAGTGTCGGCGTACATGATTATCAAGCCACTCCCTCCGTTCATCAGCACCTTGCGGAGCCGAACGCCTTCAACCACTGGATCGACAACAAGAGCTTGACGTCCCGGGGTGGGTACAAGGGGTGGGTGATCCAACTGGTCGAAGGTGATGGCAGTCTGCGACCACTTGAGATATGTTGGGGCGGAAGGAGCTGCCATGTTGACTTCTCGGTTGACCACCTTCAGTCGACTCTTGCTTTCGACGTCAGCGGAGATCATCAGAGTGGCATGGACTTCTGGGAAAGGGTCTTCTTTCTCGTCGTCCTCCTTCTCCGGGACTTTCTCACTCGACTGATCCGCTCCAAATTTCTGGATCAACAGCCTGCACTGTCGAGTGGTATGTTTTGGCACTATAGTATTGCCTTCTTCATCTATTTTCGTGTGGATTGCACACGGCAGATCAAGGACATCTGGTCCTGAGTGCCTTTTGAATTTCTTGGGAGTGAATTGACCCTTGGCCTTTCCCTTGAACTTTCCTGCCGCTAGAGCGGCTACTTCTACCGGCGGTGTGCGCTTCTCCTTCTGCTTCTGATTTCGGTTGGAATTGGCATCTTCGTCGACTGCCTTGCCTTTTCCACTACGGACGCAGTCTTCTTCTTCTCTATTGGCATAGCGGGTTGCTATCTCCATCATCTTGCTCATGGACATGTCTCCCATCCGACTGAACTTCAAGTATAGCTCTCGGTACTTGACGACTGCTTGGAAAGCGCAGACTGCTTGATTCTCGGTGATGTTTTCCACCGTGTGGTGGAGAGTAGTCCAGCGCTGGATAAAATCACACAAAGACTCACTCGACTTCTGGATACAATGTTGTAGATAGATAAGACCAGTAGGGCGCTTGCAGGTGCTCTCGAAGGTCTTGATGAACACTCGGGCTAAGTCCGCCCAGGAGTATATGCTTGAAGGGGATAGTTGATTTAGCCAAGCCCGGGCTGAACCATCCAGCATCACGGGCAAGTGCTTCATTGCGACGTTGTCGTTGCTGCCACCAATCTGAACTGCCACTCGGTAATCATCTAGCCATGTTTCTGGCTTGGATTCTCCGATGAACTTTCTTATTCTGGCCGCCAACCTGAAGTTGGGGGGAATATTAGCGGAGCGGATTCCTCGGCTGAAACACTCAGGGCCGGAGATGACAGAGCCACTTCCACTCGGACGTTCTCCGTCGTAGCCGTCACGGTTGGCTCGGGCTCTATTAACTCTCTTCTAAGCGAGATAGTCCCTTACATCACGCCTTTGGTCGCGTTCATCGCCCACCGATCGCCTTTTGTCGTAGGGCCGGGGCACGTACGAACCACTCCGCGGAGGAGAGCGTGAACGATGTCGATCGTCGCGATTGAACCGGGGGGAAGTGGATTCCGCCCCTGGTCTCTGTATCAATCTTCTCAGCGATCTCCTCCTTTGTGATGCTGAGGAGAACTCGGGTTGTAAACCGACTGAACTGTATCTGCTCAGACGGAATTGTTGTGTAGTTTGTTGTGAGACTGAGAAACAGCAGAATTCTGCTGCTACGCCGCCTGCAACAACGTGCGGATCTGCTCCAAACCTCTGCCCGCTTATGAAGTCGTCGGCTCGATGGAGTCTGCTATCCTTGCGGACACAGACAAGTTGAGGACGGGCGTGCGGAATACCTCAACGTTGTTCTGATGAGAACATCGACCGGACGTAGGAGGGCGTTGCTGAGGACGCGCGCCCGAAGTCTCTCCGGCTTCCCGCTTGCCCCGACTGGTCTTTGGCGGCCTCTTATGTGAGCCGGCCATGAATATCTCCGCCATAGGGCTGCAGCTCTCACACTCGGAAGAAGAGCCATACGGATCTGACACCGAGTGGAAGGCAGCGCACAGAGGTGTAGCACGCTCGATGGCCGCCACATGCGGTGAAGATGCCTGACGTGCGAGTGCATGGTGCACCCAGTGTTGGAGGCGCGAGTAACTGGATCGCTTGTTGCGACGCGCGATGGGGAGCGCATTCGACGGCTGGCGGAGAAGAACCCCGCAGGAACTAGCATGAAAGAATGTTTCTCTGCGAACCGGAAGCGCCTCGACCTCGAGAGGCGCCTCCTGAAGCCATGTCGAATCGTCGACGACGAGAACGAGTGTGCCGAAGACAATCTCGTGGCCCAAGCACCAATCGCCACCGGAAGACATGGTGAAGTAGAAAAAACGCAAACTTGCCGGAAGTCGCCTAGACGCCTGCCCCAAGGTGGGCGCCACCTGTCGTGGGAATAAGCCTGACCGTAGATGAGTAGGGTACCAAAGTAGAGGGAAAAGTCCTAGCTACGGCAAGGTTGTATGAGTTCAGTCCCTTCTGCGGTGGAGGTAAGAGCCCTACGTCTCAGTGCTCTGGAGCTTAGTGTCGAGTGGAATATAGGTGTTACAAAATGCAAACCCTTGTGCTAGAGGGGAGGGGTGGCTTATATAGAGTGCGCTGCCCTGATGACCCACAAGTATAGGGGATCTAGCATAGTCCTTTCAATAAGTAAGAGTGTCGAACCAACGAGGAGCAGAAGGATCTGACAAGTAGTTTTCAGCAAGGTATTCTCTGCAAGCACTGAAATTGTCGGTAACAGATAGTTGTGTGACAAGATGATTCGTAGCAAGTAGCAAGTAACAAGTAGCAACAATAACAAAGGTGCAGCAAAGTGGCCCAATCCCTTTGGTAGCAAGGGACAAGCCTGGACAAACTCTTATAGGAGGTAAAGCGCTCCTGAGGACACATAGGAATTTCTGTCAAGCTAGTTTTCATCAATTCCATATGATTCGTGTTCGCTACTTTGATAGTTTCATATGTGGGTGGACCGGTGCTTGGGTGCTGCCCTTACTTGGACAAACCTCCCACTTATGATTCACCCCTCTCGCACGCATCCGCAACTACGAAAGAAGAATTAAGGCAAAGTCTAACCATAGCACTAAACTAGTGGATCCAAATAAGCCCCTACGAAGCAACGCATAAACTAGGGTTTAAGATTCTGTCACTCTAGCAACCCATCATCTACTTATTACTTCCCACTACCTTCCTCTAGGCCCAAATAATGGTGAAGTGTTATGTAGTCAACGTTCACATAACACCCACTAGTGGAAAACGGGCCTTTGGCCTGGACCCTTTAGTCCCGGCCTCCATCTGGGCCGGGACTAAAGGCCCAGCCACGTCGCCCCAAAATCGCAATGCCGCCCACGAGGCTTTGGTCCCGGCCCGTAAGGAGCCTTTAGTCCCGGTTTGTGTCTCAAACCGGGACTAAAGTCCTCTGCCTATATATATTGGCCACAGCCCCCCTCTCCCCTCTTCCTTGCATTTTTCTTGGATGGAAGAGTGTGGGTGTGTGCTAGCTCTCCATTTTTCTTGGATGCACTAGAGGTGTTTGTTGAAATGTGTGTTAGAGCGATGCCGCTTCAGTTCACCGAACACAACTACTATATGAGATGCCCGAGCCACGCTTAAACCTCTTCCTCTTTATTTCTACTTATTCTAAAAGGTTAGCAACTATATTTCCTCATTTAGACCGTGCGGTACTAATTTTTAGGATCGTGATTGTATTTGATATACTGTCGTATAACGCAGATGAGCCATCCATGGATGTACGGTGATCGACGCACAACCGCTTGCAGAGAAGGTGTGCATTCTTTTCGAGATGGAGCCAATGCGAACAAGCATGGTGGTGGCTATATGTTTTGTCCATGTGTTGAATGTCGGAATGAGAAGGATTACACTTCCTCAAGAGTCATTCAGAGCCACCTGCTTCGGTCCGGTTTTATGTCGGGCTATAATGTTTGGACCAAGCACGGAGAAAGACGGGTTATGATGGAAGACGACGATGAAGAAGAAGAGAACGATGATGACAACTACCGATCTATGTTCCCTGAGTATGCTGATACCGCAATGGAAGACAATGAAGAAGAAGATCAGGATGAAGAACGGGAAACAGATGAGCCCGCTGATGATCTTGGCCGGGTCATTTCTGATGCACGGTGAGGTTGCGACACGGAAAAGGAGAGGTTGCAGTTCGAGCAGATGTTACAGGACCACAACAAATTGTTGTACCCAACTTGTGAAGATGGCCAGAAGAAGCTGGGTACCACACAGGAATTGCTGAAGTGGAAGGCAGAGACCGGTGTGACTGACTCGTCATTCGAAAAGTTGCTGGTACTGATGAAGAAGATGCTTCCAAGAAAGAACGAATTGCCCGCCAGCACGTATGAAGCAAAGAAGCGTGTCTGCCCTCTAGGATTAGACGTGCAGAAGATACATGCATGCCCTAATGACTGCATCCTCTACCGCGGTGAGAAGTACGAGAATATGGATAAATGCCCGGTATGCACTGCATTGCGGTATAAGATCAGAAAAGATGACCCTGGTGATATTGAGGGCGAGCCACCCATGAAGAGGGTTCCTGCCAAGGTGATGTGGTATGCTCCTATAATACCACGGTTGAAACGTTTGTTCAGAAATAAAGATCATGCGAAGTTGTTGTGATGGCACATGGAAGATCGTATGAAAGACGATAAGTTGAGGCACCCCGCTAATGGTCGGCAGTGGAGAAAAATCGAGAGAGAGTTCCCAAGATTTGTAGGTGACGCAAGGAACTTATGGTGTGGTCTGAGTACAGATGGCATGAATCCTTTTGGGGAGCAGAGTTGCTGTCACAGCACCTGGCCCGTTACTCTATGTATCTACAACCTTCCTCCTTGGTTGTGCATGAAGCGGAAGTTCATTATGATGCCAGTGCTTATCCAAGGTCCAAAGCAACCCGGCAACGATATTGATGTGTACCTAAGGCCATTAGTTGATGAACGTTTACACCTGTGGGCCGAACCAGGTGTACATGTGTGGGACGAGCACAAACAAGAGGAATTTGACCTTCGAGCATTGCTTTTCGTAACTATCAATGATTGGCTTGCTCTTAGTAACATTTCAGGACAGTCAAACAAGGGATACAATGCATGCACACACTGTTTGGATCAGACAGAAAGTATATATCTGGACAAATGTAGGAAGAATGTGTACCCGTACAATCGTCGTTTTCTTCCGCCCAAGCATCCCTTAAAGAAAAAGGGCAAGCATTTCAATGGCAAGGCAGAACCCCGGGGGAAGCCTGTCATCCGTACTAGTGCTGAAGTATTTGATATGGTCAAAGATTTAAAAGTAATCTTTGGAAAGGGTCCTGGCAGCCAACCTGTTCGTAACGGCCCTGATAAGCACGTACCCATGTGGAACAAAAAATCTATATTTTGGGAGCTACCCTACTGGGAAGTCCATGAGGACTGCTCGGCAATCAACGTGATGCACGTGACGAAGAATCTCTACGTGAATATTCTAGGCTTCCTGGGCTTGTATGGGAAGTCAAAAGATACACCGGAAGCACGGGAGGACCAGGAACGTCATAAAGGAAGAGATCGCATGCATCCAGGGAAGTTTCAAGGGCGTGCCAGCTACGCTCTTACTAAGGAAGAGAAGGAAATCTTCTTTGAAGTCCTTTTCAGTATCAAGGTCCCGACTGGCTTCTCGTCAAATATAAAGGGGATCGTAAATATGAAAGACAAAAAAATTCCAAAACCTACAGTCTCATGACTCCCACGTGCTTATGACGCAATTGCTTCTGGTTGCATTGAGGGGAATTCTACCGGAAAATGTTTGCCTGGCAATTGTGAAGGTATGTGCATTCCTCAATGCAATTTCTCAGAAGTTAATCGATCGAGAAAGTCTATCAGGGTTACAGATTGATGTGGTCCAATGTCTGGTCAGCTTTGAGTTGTTGTTCCAGCCATCCTTCTTCAATATAATGACACACCTCCTAGTTCACCTAGTCGAAGAGATTAGAATTCTCGGTCCTGTGTTTCTACACAATATGTTCCCCTTCGAGAGGTTCATGGGAGTCTTAAAGAAATATGTTCGTAACCGTGCTACGCCAGAAGGAAGCATCTCCAAGGGCTATGGAACAGAGGAGGTCATTGAGTTTTGTGTGGACTTTCTTCCTGACCTTAAGCCGATTGGTGTTCCTGAATCTCGGTATGAGGGTAGGCTGACAAGAAAAGGCACACTAGGAAGGAAAGAAAAAGTATGTATGGACGGGCATTCTTTCTCTCAAGCACACTACACAGTTCTACACAATTCCACCGTGGTGGCTCCGTATATCGTGAGACACAAGAATATTCTACGCTCCGAAAACCCGGGGAAGGCTGACTCTTGGATTAAAGGGGAACACGAGAAGAATTTCGGCAGTTGGTTGCAGACACATCTCATGAATGACGACACCGTTGGAGATCAGCTGTACTGTTTGACCAGGCCACCATCTTCGACTATATGTACTTTCCAAGGGTATGAGATAAATGGGAATACATTTTACACGGTTGCCCAGGATAAAAAGAGCACCAACCAAAATAGTGGTGTCCGCTTTGATGCAACAAACGAGAATGGGCACTGTTTGGAAACATATTACGGGTACATAGAGGAGATATCGAAACTTGACTATGGACCTACTTTTAAGATCCCTTTGTTTCGGTGCAAATGGGTGAAGCTGATAGGAGGCGGGGTAGTTGTAGACCAAAAGTACGGCATGACAACAGTGGATCTCAACAATCTTGCGTACATAGACGAACCATTTGTCCTAGCCAATGATGTCGCTCAGGTTTTCTATGTGAAGGACATGTCTACAAAAACGAGAAAAAGAAATCAGCAAAAGAAGATATCGTCCGATGAGCCAAAACGCCACATAGTTTTTCAGGGAAAAGAAACATCGTGGGAGTAGATGACAAGACAGACATGTCAGTAGATTATAATAAGTTTCATGAAATTCCGCCCTTCAAAGTGAAAACTGACCCAAGCATCCTACTGAATGATGAAGATTCTCCATGGCTACGACCGAGAAGAAAACAGAAATAATAGATAGGAATATTGGTGCAATAATGTAATAATGTATTAAACCTTTTATGTAATGCATGTATGGAATGTACTAAACCTTTTAGTTTTGAATTATTTATTCAATTTCAAACACTTTTCATTATCATAGTTTTGTTAAATTCTCAAATATGCAAAAAGAATTTTAATAAACATAGTTTTTAATTGAAAATAACAAAATAGTTAATAGTTTGGATAGTCAAAATAATTAATTTTGAAAATAGAAAATAGTTTTGAATTATTTATTCAATTTCAAACACTTTTCATTTTCATAGTTTTGTCAAATTCTCAAATATGCAAACAGATAACTATTTATATTCTGAAATATGCAAAAACAAATAAAATAAGAAAACAGAAAATAGGCCTTTAGTCCCGGCACGTACCACAAACCGGGACTAAAGGACAGAAGCAACCCTGCGACGACATTGATGTGTATCTAAGGCCATTAGTTGATGAACTTTTGCAGTTGTGGGCCCACCAGGTGTACGTGTGTGGGATGAGCACAAGAATAGGAATTTGACTTATGAGCATTGTTGTTCATAACTATCAATGATTGGCCTGCTCTTAGTAACATTTTAGGACAATCAAACAAGGGATACAATGCATGCACGCACTGTTTAGATAAGACTAAAGGTACATATTTGGGAAAATCTAAGAAGGTTGTCTACCTGGTGTATCGTCAATTTCTTCCGACCAATCATACCGTAAGAAAGAAAGGCAAGCATTTCAACGGTGAGGCCGATCACCGGAAGAAGCCTAACCTCCCTACTTGTGATGAGTTATTGGCTATGGTCAAGGATTTGGATAAAATAGTAATCTTTGGAAAGGGTCCTCGCGGTCAATCTGTTCCGAAAGACGACGTTACCGGACATGTGCCCATGTGGAAAAAGAAATCTCTATTTTGGGAGCTACCCTATTGGAAACACCTAGAGGTCCGGTCTTCAATCGACGTGATGCACGTGACGAACAATCTTTGCGTGAACCTGTTAGGCTTCCTGGGAGTGTATGGAAAGACAAACGATACAACAGAAGCACGGGAGGAGCACCAACGTATGAAAGACCCATACGACAAGAAGACTGATAAAGTGCGTCAATACTTAAGCAGCTATGCTCTTACCAAAGCAGAGAAGGAAATCTTTTTTGAATGCCTGAGCGGTATGAAGGTCCCCGCTGGCTTCTCGTCTAATATAAAGGGAATAATAAATATGGCAGAGAAAAAAATTCCAGAACCTGAAGTCTCATGATTGCCACGTGATTATGACGCAGTTGCTTTTTGTTGCATTGAGCGGCTTCTATCGAAAAATGTTCGATTACCCATTGTGAAGCTATGTGCATTCCTCAATGCAATATCTCACAAGGTAATAACTTTATGTGATGTGTACTAATGTATTGTACTTTATGTGTTGTATTAAACTTTATCTGATGTGTACTATGAAGTGCATCCAGTTTTTGCCATAACCCTCTCAACTTTTTAGCACATGCTATGTGTGTAAAATGATGATTCCATGCCAGGTTTCAACATTTTCAGAGTTCATTCGTAGTGCTTTTCAATTTCAGGGTCAACTAGCTCAACAAAAATAAGTAAATGCACGAAAAATACCAAATGAAGGACGACATTATTGAAAATTTGTGATGTGCCTGTGAGTTGTGCATTTTGAACACACAAAAAGTATAGAGTTTAAATAAGTTCAAAAAAATGAAATCCCTTTGTAAGAGATGAGTTCTCGTTCGAAACCCTGATACTTCGAGAGAGATTGTCCGTTTTGTACACCAAGTGCATCCAGTTTTTGTCATAGCCCTCTCAACTTTTTAACATATGTTATGTGGGTGAAATGATGATAGCATGCCAATTTTTAACATTTTCAGAGTTCATTTGTAGTGCTTTTCAATTTTAGGGTCAACTAGCCCAAAAAAACAAAAGTAAATGCACGAAAAATACCAAATTAAGTCAGAAATTGTTGAAAATTTGTGATGCGCCTTTGAATGGTGCATTTTAAACACACAAAAAGTATGGAGTTCAAATAAGTTCAAAAAATGAAATCCCTTGTAATAGATGAGTTCTCGTTCGAAACCCTCATACTTCGAGAGAGATTGTCTGTTTTGTACACGAAGTGCATCCAGTTTTTGTCGTAACCCTCTCCACTTTTTAGCACATGCTATGTGGGTGAAATGATGATACCATGCCAACTTTCAACATTTTCAGAGTTCATTTGTAGTGCTTTTCAATTTTAGGGTCAACTAGCTAAAAAAAAGTAAATGCACGAAAAATACCAAATGAAGTCAGAAATTGTTGAAATTTTGTGATGTGCCTTTGAATGTTGCATTTTGAACACACAAAAAGTATGGAGTTCAAATAAGTTCAAAAAAATGAAATCCCTTTGTAACAGATGAGTTCTCGTTCGAAACACTGATACATGAAGAGAGATTGTCCGTTTTGTACACGAAGTGTATCCAGTTTTTGCCGTAACCCTCGCAACTTCTTAGCACATGCTATGTGCGTGAAATGATGATACCATGCCAACTTTCAACACAGAGTTCATTTGTAGTGCTTTTCAATTTTAGGGTCAACTAGCTCAAAAAAAGTAAATGCACGAAAAATACCAAATGAAGTCACAAATTGTTGAAATTTTGTGATGTGCGTTTGAATGGTGCATTTTGAACACACAAAAAGTATGTAGTTCAAATAAGTTCAAAAAAATGAAATCCTTTGTAACAGATGAGTTCTTGTTCGAAACCATGATACTTCGAGAGATATTGTCCGTTTTGTACACGAAGTGTATCCAATTTTTTCCGTAACCCTCTCAACCTTTTAGCACATGCTATGTGGGTGAAATGATGATACCATGCCAACTTTCAACATTTTCAAAGTTCATTAGTAGTGCTTTTAAATTTCAGGGTCAACTAGCTCAAAAAAAAAGTAAATTCACGAAAAATATCAAATGAAGTCAGAAATTTCATAAAGTTTTTTTTTGTTAAAATACTTAATAGAAAACAAAAAAAAAGAGTCAACTAAAAAGAATCAACTAAAATATTAACTAAAATGAATGAATTGAAAATAATTAACTAAAATTATCAAAGTGCTTATTTGTTGGAAAGAATCAAGTAAAACATTAACTAAAATGAAAAAAAAAAGATCAACTCAATAGAAAACTAAAATAGAAGAGAGAAAAAAAATCAATAGCAAATAATTAAAATATAAACTAGGACTAAAAATTAGTAAAGTAAAAAAAATGCCGCCTATTGGGCCATCACGACCTACATACGACTAGAAACCCTACCCGACAGGTGGGCCAGGATGCAGGCTCGCGGGCCCAATAGGCCCAACATGTAGTGAGAGGAGAGTTAGGCCTGCAATAGAGAGAAGCTCAATTGAGCAAGGCGCGTCAGTGCTTATAAAGCACTGCCAGCGCCCCTCGCTAGGCGAGGTGGGACTAAAGGTTGCCCTGCGTCACCCTGGAGCCAGCCGAGGTCTTTAGTCCCGGGTGGAGCCACGACCCGGGACTAAAGCCCCTCGTTTCCCGCCTCCTCGCCTGCCGAAAAGGGGTCTTTAGTCCCGGGTCGGGGCTCGAACCGGGACTAAAGGGTGTCTTTAGTCCCGGTTCGAGCCCCGACCCGGGACTAAAGCCCCTCGTTTCCCGCCTCCTCGCCTGCCGAAAAGGGGTCTTTAGCCCCGGGTCGTGGCTAGACCCGGGACTAAAGGGTGTCTTTAGTCCCGGTTCGAGCCCCGACCCGGGACTAAAGCTCCACCTATATAAGCGGGAGTTGGAAATTTCCAACCCAAATTGCCATTTCAACCTTTCTTCCTCCTCTCGCTCGCCTGCAACACCAGACGAACTGCTCGATGTCGTCGTCGTCGCCCTTCCGTCCTCCTTGTCGTCGCCCTGCCGTCCTCATCGCCGTCGCCGTCCTCCTCACCAGCGTCGTCGCCCTGCCGTCCTCCTTGGTGTCGCCGTTGCCGTCGCCCTGCCGTCCTCCTCATCGTCGCGCCCTACCGTCCTCCTCGCCATCGTCGTCGCCTTGCCGTCCTCCTCGCCGTCGTCGTCGCCCTACCTTCCTCCCCGATCCAACGCCCCCTGCCGTCGGTGAGCCTCTCTCCTCTCCTCTCTTGATCAATCGTCGACATGCATGCATGCTTATGTAATTTTGTACGTATTGGATGCTTAATTAGTGTTTTTTATATTATTGCTTAATTTGCTATTGTATATGCTTAAGTGTTATTTGTAGAATATTTGGTGAATTTAGGGTTAGGTAGGTTAGTGTTAAATAGGTTATTTGTGTTATTTTTGTGTTATTTAAGTCTGTGTTATTAGGGTTAGGTAGTTAGTGTTAATTAATAGGTTATTGTTAGTTTAGGGTTATGTAAATTTCAGTAAGTTAGTTTAGGGCCTTTTATTTAGGTCACAGTTAGTGTTTAAACATATACAAATCTACAATCTACAAATATCAGTTAAATGACTACAAAAGTCACTTAAGCATATAAATTAGTGTTAATTAGGTTAGTGTTAGCTAGTTTAGGGCTATGTAAATTTAAGTAAATTAGTTTAGGGTCGGTCCATGGCTTCATCATTACCTGGTAGTAACAGACGCATGGCGCTATCAAGCTTTCGAAAGTTGTTTTGGAACGGAGTTCCTGATAGAATAATTCTTTTTTCGTACGAAGTTCAAAAAAGTCCTTCCAAATAGCGATATTCGGATGGCTCTTTTTGAACTACGTATCAAAAAGCTAATTATCCTATTTGGGATTCCGTTACAAAACAACTTTATAAAGCTTCATAGCATCATGCTCCCATTTTTTTTAAACAATACAATTGCACATGCTTACATACACGAATTTTTACACACACTTAAAACTTTTGTCAATATATAGTTGAACTAGTTGATTTAATGAAACTACTTTATTTTACTATATATACAATTAGTTTATTTTTAGAAAGAAAATTAATAGAACTAGTTTATTTTTTTAGTTCATTTTATGATGCCTATCCCGCATCCTCGTCGTCGACTCGGCGGAGGACACCTGCTTGATCAGAGGGGCCATGTCCGGGACTGGGCTCCGCCCGGCTGGTATTGGGAGGTGCTACCTTCTGGGGGGCGTAGGTTGGTGAGGAGCCAGGCCGTTGTTGACCTGATCCTTGTTTGGTGGCGGTCGCGTGGGCCAGTGACGGTGCCGAGGCTTCCAGACACCGCGGAGGTGGTACGTCACCGTCTCAACGAGGAGTGTGAGCACGTCCGTCGCTACATGGTTGCGTTGGAGGGCAGGTTCGACCATACCTGGCAGGTTCTTCAGGGATCTCACTGGAGCTATGATTTTGTGATAGTTCCTTCTCTTTGGGTGTCCACCGCCCGCGACGATACCCGTCGGGCGCTACGGTTCTAGCTGTATTAGTGATGCTATATGTATGATAGTATTCGAGGAGTATTAGTGATAATATTCGACGATGTACGGACACAAGAGATGATGTAGTTTTGCTTATAATTGAATGCATGCTAATTTGAATACTACTTTATTTTACGATTTGGTTTTGCTTATTGAATGCTCAAATTGGAAAAGTACTCCTACTTTGAATACTAAAATTAGAGAGCACTATGGAGAAATCTAGGAGTCCCGGGTGAAGCCACGACCCGGGACTAAAGTTGTTTTGGAACGGAGTTCCTGATAGAATAATTCTTTTTTGGTACAAAGTTCAACAACGTCCGTTTTTTGCAGAACTATGGATGCACATATGAGGAACCTCGAAGAGGAAGAACTTCTCGAAGATATAATCAAAGACGGCCCCGACGTTGAACCAGCTGAATCTCCGTCGTCATATCTAAACCCCTCCGGATATGGAATGGAGGTCGACCGACACGAAGATGAAGCCGATGGGGCAGGAGATAGGTCCAATGACGGAGAAGGTGATAGCTCCACTAATGGAGAAGCCGGTGGAGAAATAATAAAGTTCGGCGAGGTATACATATGAAGTTCGACAATCACTTGTAATATGTGAAAAATATTGGAGATAGCTCTATATTGTATACATATACATTCATTTGACGAATGTTTCTCCCTCTTAGGCCTCCACATCGAGCAAAGCTACGAAACGAGGCCCGACTAAAAAGTTGGGTGCACGGACGCATTACACCTTTGAGGTGATATTGCCTACGGGCGAACCCAAGCTTCCTAAGAATGATGCTGACACATTCAAGAAGCAATGCGGAGTTCTCGTTAGGGATCACGTCCCGATCAGCGTTCGGGAGTGGAACAAGCGCAAAGGGGCAGCCGATAGTGACTATGTCGCCGAAAGGTACAAAGATAATCTTTGGAATGATCTCATGTCACATTTCAACCTGCCAGAATGTGAGAATGAAGACGCCGCAAAAAAACTGAGGGCCAAAGTCAAGCAGTGGACTCTAAAGAAGATGGCTGAACTGTTCCATAGTTGGAAGAAGAAGCTATGGAAAAACTATCGGAATACAAAGAAAGTGCTAGTATTCGAGGGGTATCTAGCCAAGCAGGCGAATCACTGGAAGGCATTTCAAGAGTACAAGGAGTCAGAAGATGCCAAGGCATTATCACAGAAGAACAAGAAAAATGTCGACAAGAAAAAATATCACCACACGCTGGGGCCAGGGGGCTATGAGACTGCCATCCCAAAGTGGGATAAGAAAGAGCAAGATCTGCTAGCTAAAGGCATCATACCTGAACCCATCCGTGATGAGTTGGAATTGAGAGCAAGAAATTGGTTCCTTGCGCATGGTGGTTCGTACGACGAAGAAACAGGGGACCTCATCTGCAATGACGGTCTTAGGATACCCAGGGCGAATTGGAAAAAGATAGTGAAAGAAATTAAGGAGGGAAAAAGACAGTTCACTTCAGATAGATAGAAAGATTTGCTCACACTGGTCCTCGGCAATGACAAACATGGAGGACGAACGCGAGGCTTCGGTCCTTCTTACCCGTGGTGGCTTGGGTTTGCCAGAGACCAAGACACTTACAGAAGCCGAGCGAGAGCAAAGAAGCGACAGAAGGATGAGGAGAATGACAAGTTCAACCAGTTGCTTGCCAGGCTTAACGAGCAACAGAAGCAGATTGATGAGCTTAGAGGAGTAGCGCGCCAGGAAGATCCTGCACTCGATATTACCGGCGGCCCATCTAAGCGGAAAAGCAGCGTGGCTGAATCTGAGGCCCCGCCCGACGATGCACGAAGAATGATAGAGGGCGGTCCCGGCTACCCCATGGATGGAATCAAGGAGTCAACATCATGTGAACTCCATCAGAAATTCATGAACATATCCATGAAGGTGGCCATCGGACAAGCTTTACCTTCTGGCCCTGATGCACGCTGGCATGGCCGTGAGATTCCAGCTGGCTTTGCTAAAGTCGGGGTGGATGAAATCATGGCGGGGTTTCATGATATGGAGCTCGACATAGCTGGACCTGAAGATGAGAGGACACTCGGTGAAGTACTGGGTGGAGTCATCCTATGGGACAAGAACTACATCAAGCTTCCAGGCTCGGCCCCAAGGACAACACCGCCTCCGAGTCGTCACAGGTCACCTACACCTCCATCACCTCCAAGCCCTCCACATGACGACGGCCAGCACAACACGAGTCCATCTCGATCACCGCCGCCCGACTTGGGTCGTCCGTCTCCGCCGCCGCCCGCTAAGGATACTAAGCGGAAGCGTGCCAGCAAGAACGCTTCGTCGATGAGTTCTAAGCGACGGAGCTCCCCAAAGCACAAATTTTCACCCCTCCCAAAGGTACCTGATGCTAATCTTCCTATAAGACCTTATGATCGTACCGACGAGGAAAACGCCAGGATAGCAAAGGAACATTATGATGCGCAGATGAAAAAGAAGGAACCCGAGCCCTGTCCGGAATACACCGAGAAGCAAATAGCATATGCAAAATACTTCACAACCCTTCCATCACAGTATGACTTACACCATAAGCCTGATGACTATACACGCACATTGCAGAAGGAAGGGAAAATGAGCAGATCACGTGCAAGTGCAAGTGGGAGCAAATCAAGTTCAACTATAAGCAAAAAAAATATCAGACGTTCCTCATCTTGGACAACAAGCCAAACAGTCGATCCCACCCCTCAGGGTGTTACGCGAGAATGTTCCCTCTCTGGTGCAGGGGCAAGATTTGGAATTAGCAAAGAAGTGGGCGGATGAATGGGGTATCCCGGTTTAAGACGTTCTGGCTTCCCAAGACGACAGGTTACCCAAGGCTGTGGTAGCCCCTAAGCCACAGTTTGTCATGGGAGCGCCTTTGGTCAGCAAAGATAAGTTTGATGATCTCCCAACAAATATGCGTTACTTGCATACATGGTACTTAAGTGAATCAAAGAATGGGAGAACGATGATCGTGGCGCATGTCCCACGGGATTACTACGGCCGCCCCGAAGAAATCCATATCGACTTTGATGAACTCTTCCAGATATACAATGCCGACGCCCTCGACAAATCGCTTATGAGTTTCTATTGTGTGTAAGTTTTTCAATTCGTTGTCTACATATAACTTGTTTAGTTATTTCAATTCATTGTCTACATATAACTTATACTCTATTATGGAGAATGAAGATTCTGGGATGTAAAAGTAGGAACATCCTAAATATTGGGTTTATTGACCCAGATAAAATACATATAGCGACGCTAACTGATAAACCCAAGGAGATGGAGGAAAACCTTCTAAGGTTTCTAACATATCAAAATTTCTGTGACCACATACTGTTTCCATACAACTTCAAGTGAGGGTCTTTACTCTGTTGTGTCCATTCACTTATAAGTGTAATTGATAAGTTACTGACACACACACACACACACACACACACACATATATATATATATACATGTGCAACTTCCATTAGATTATGTTGGACATTCAAATTGATAAGGGAAGAGTTGATGCCTTCGACCCATTATGGAGACCCTTGGAACAGTTCCAAAGTCTGCAAGACATGCTCCAAGGGTAATTTCAATCATTCTTGCGCTCTATCGGTCTCTTTCGATGATTTTATGATATATCAATTAATGAAAAACTTAGCAAATCATTTTCCTTGTCGGGCAGGGTTTGGAAGCGGTTCAAGTGCGTGACTCCCGGTATCGATCATGAGAAGTTGACCTTTAGAGCGGTTCATGTAAGTAGTAGTATGATATACTTTTATTTTCAATACATTTATGATGCTAGATTATTATTTTGATTATATATATTCTATTCTCGTAAAGTGCGACCAGCTGCCACGGGGACGCATCTATGCGGATACTATGTTTGCGAGACCATTCACACGTTTACCTCTGAGCACAAGGATTACAGATACGACGTAAGCAATGAACATTCACACCTCTATTTTTACCCGTCATTCTTTCTTATCATGATTGATATTCATATTCATCTCCTCTTCTTATATAGTACACGGCCATGAGGGAGAAGTCCCTACCAGAGCAACGCGTGATTGTTGTTGCAGAGGAGCTTGCGACCTTTCTGAGGACGGAAGCTATAGATGACAAAGGACGATTTAGTGTAGCTAGGGGCCATTACTGATGTTGGTCCATGTAATCGAATAGACGGGCTCTAGTCCCGATAATTCAGATCTCCATATAATTGTATATACATATGCTCGCTTGTAAAATAAGTTAATCTTATATATATATATATATATGCATAAACATGTATATTTAGAATTATATGAAAACTAATTCCCGAACACCAAACCAGGCATCACGTTAATCTCCCGAACACCTAAACCCTAAAACCCTAAAATAAACAAAATCTGCACAAAAACTTTAGTCCCGGTCCGTGTTAAGACCCGGGACTAAAGGGCCTGCCCCTGAGGGCGCTCCGAGGCGCCTACGTGGAGCACCTTTGGTCCCGGCTTGGAACTGGGCCGGGACTAAAGGTTAGGCCTTTAGTCCCGCCCCTTTGGTCCCGGTTGGTGAACCGGGACTAAAGCCCCTTACGGGCCGGGACTATAGGCCCCGTCCCCACTAGTTATGTTGATGTGCTCTTCGGCTTGCGTCAGTCTTCTAATCATGATATTGAACATATCGTGGTCTATGTCTTTGTCTTTGCATGTCAGGCGCTTTATATCATACCCTGTCAGCTCTATATATGACGGCGTGTGATGCATGATCCTGGTAGAGGCTAGGGTTCTACCAGGTCTCGGACGTAGGTTGTAGGGGTGGAAGTGCGGGCTGCGAGGTTGGGGATGCCGGCGCCGGCGGTTGGGCGCCGTCGCGGCGTGAGAGAGAGAGAGAGGCGGCTAGGGTTTGGGGCCCTCGTCTCCTGAGGGAGACGACAACAGAATATACTGTTTATTTTCTACGTAATATCGAAGGGGTACATGTGTTTATATAGGAGGACAGCCTCCACTAAACCCTAGATAACTTGGACTCTAACTTGGACACTAATATAACTTAGACTCTAATATAACTTGGACTCTAAGATAGGTAAGATAACTTGGGCTAAGCCCGTAATTAACCCTGCCCATTGGGCCTCCTCCGTTGGTATGTTGTACCGGTCATACATCTCTCCCCGCCTTCTCAAACAGCTCGTCCTCGAGCTGAACATCTGGAAACTGCTGGCGGAAATCGTCGAGCTTCTCCCAAGTCGCTTCCTCCTCTGGCAGGCCGGTCCACTGTACCAAGACATGCCAGACGCCGCGACGTTGTTGTGCCTGCAGCACCTTCGCCACCTGTGCGGAAACTGGAAGGAGGCGGCCATCCGAAGTAGGAGGAAGGGCCGACATCGCTGCAGGAGGGTCCCCGCGGTAGGCCTTCAGTAAGCCGACATGGAAGACGTCGTGGAGGCGAGAACCAACTGACAGCTCCAAGCGGTATGCAAGTGTGCCGACACGCTCCAGCACACGAAAGGGACCGGCGTAGCGAGGTCCCAATTTGCGCTTGGAGCGCGGGTCCAGAGACTGCGTGGTCCTGTGGAGGAGGCGCAGCCACACCCAATCGCCCACCGCGAACTCCGTCTCACGATGATGAGCATCGTAGTACTTCCGAGCCAGCTGCTGTGCTTGGAGAAGACGTTGGCGTGCCTCAGCCGGAATGTCGTCGCGGGTGCGGAGTAAGTCGCCAGCCGTCTCGGACCGAGCTGTCCCAGGCTCGTAAGGGAGCATCGCCGGAGGTGGGCGCCCGTAGACCACCTCGAAAGGCATGGTGCGTAGGGCGGAGTGATAGGAGGTGTTGTAGCAGTACTCCGCCCACGCCAACCAGTCCACCCAAGCTCGTGGACGATCACGAGTAACACAGCGCAGGTACATGACGATCACCTTGTTGACCACCTCGGATTGGCCGTCTGTCTGAGGGTGGAACGTCGTGCTCATGCGGAGCTTCACGCCCGCCAGTCGAAAGAGATCCCGCCAGACATGTCCCGTGAACACGGGATCACGACCGCTGACGATGGACGACGGAAAACCGTGGAGGCGGACGATGTCGACGAAGAAGGCCCGCGCCACGGAGGCGGCTGTATATGGATGACCCAGGGCGATGAAGTGCGCGTACTTGGAGAAGCGGTCAACCACCGTGAGGATGACGGACTTGCCGCCCACCTTGGGAAGGCCCTCGATGAAGTCCATGGAAATATCCGCCCACACCTGGGAGGGTACGTCCAGCGGCTGTAGTAGACCCGCGGGTCGTAGTGTCTCCGTCTTGTTCCGCTGGCACGTCACGCACGACCGCACCCAGTCGCAGACCATCACGCCATCAGCGAGGATGTAAAAATTAGCACGAAGACGATGGAGAGTCTTCTGCACGCCCTCGTGCCCTGCAGAGTGCGCCAAGGACAGGACATGGTGGCGCAGGTCGCCATGGTCGGGCACGAAGATGCGGCGGCCATGTAGGAGCAGCCCCTCGTCCAGGCGCCAGGGCGCGTCCAGCTCGCCGGCGTCAAGGCGCTGGGGCAGGCCCTGGGCGTCCACGGCCGTCGAAGTTGCCTGACGAATGTCGTCGATGAAGGCGAAAGATGGCCCGGAGCGAATGCACATGATAGTGTCAGCCATGGCGACGTCGTCCGCGACATCCTCAGTGTCGCGGCGGGACAAGGCGTTGGCGACCGTGTTGAGACGGCCGGGGCGGTACTCAACGGTGAAGTCGAAGCCAAAGAGCTTGCTGATCCACTGGTGGTGCGGAACTGTGGAGAGGCGCTGGTCCAGCAAGAACTTGAGGCTCTAGTGGTCCGTGCGCACACGGAATGACCGGCCCCAAAGATAAGGCCCCCAGTGGCGCACCGCCTGAACCAGCCCAATAAGCTCGCGCTCGTAGGCCCTGAGTTTGTGATGGCGAGCAGCGAAGGGGCGGCTGAAGAAGGCGAGCGGTCCGTCGCCCTGGTGGAGGACGACGCCGAAGCAGATGCCAAAGGCGTCGTAGTCCACCATGAACGGCATATCAAAGTCCGGCATCTGGAGGGCGGGTCCCATCGTGAACGCCCGCTGGAGAGCCTCGAATGCCGTAGTCGCCTCCTCATCCTAGGAGAAGGTGTCGCGTCGAAGGAGACGCGTCAGTGGCGCGGCGATGAGGCCGAAGTCCCGGATGTACTTCCGGTAGTAGCCGGCGAGGCCCAAGAAGCCGCGGAGCGCCCGCAGTGACCGTGGGATCGGCCACGCGACGACGGCGGCGACCTTGTCCGCGTCCATCGCTACCCCGTCCGCCGAGATGACGTGCCCCAGGTACGTGACGGAGGTCGTGCCGAACGAGCACTTCGAGCGCTTGAGGTGAAGACGATGCGCTCGAAGCTCGTTGAACATGATGGCCACGTGTTGTAGGTACTCCGCCCAAGATGCACTGTAGATGAGAATGTCATCAAAGAAAACAAGCACAAAGTGGCGCAAGTATGGGCTGAGCACGTCGTTCTTCAGGGCCTGGAAGGTCGCCGACGCGTTGGAGAGGCCGAACGGCATCACCAGGAACTCGAAGTGGCCATGGTGAGTGCGGAACGCCGTCTTCTCGATGTCGTCAGGGTGCATGCGCACCTGATGGTAGCCCGAGCGAAGGTCGGGCTTGGTGAAGAAGCGCGCTCCGTGTAGCTCGTCCAAGAGCTCATCCATGACGGGGATGGGGAACTTGTCCGTGGACGTCAGGGCATTGAGGGTGCGGTAGTCGATGCAGAAGCGCCATGTGCTGTCGGGCTTGCACACAAGGAGCACCTGGGCGGAGAACGGTGATGTCGAAATCCGGATGATGCCCTGCGCGAGAATGACCGCCACCTGACGCTCGAGCTCGTCTTTCTGCAGCTGAGGGTACCGGTACGGACGCACGGCTACAGGTGCCATGTCCGGCAGCAGGTGGATGCGGTGGTCATAGGGCCGCGCGGGAGGGAGGCCCTGTGGTTTGTCGAAGATGTCACTGTGCTGCTGCAGGAGGTCGGCCAGGAGGGGATGCGCCTCGTCCAGTGCGGACGCCATCAACTGGAGCTGTGGAGTCACGGCGTCGGAGCCGCCGATGCCTGTCCACTGAACGCGACGGCCGCCCTCGCGCCAGAATATGAGGGACAGCACATCGAGGTCCCAAAGGATGGGGCCGAGAGTGGACAAGAAGTCGATGCCGAGGATGAAGTCGTAGCAGCCCAGGTCGATGCCGGCGCAGTCGATGGAGAACGGCTCATCGCCGATGAGGACGGGAACCTGCCGCGCCACCCCCTGGCAAGCAAGGCGGTCCCCGTTGGCGATGGTGACGCTGAACTTCTCCGAGCCCGCCGGTTGGAGTGCGAGGCGGCGCATGGCGTCCCCGGACAGGAAGTTGTGCGTCGAACCCGTGTCCATGAGCGCGGTGAGACGCTCCCCGTTGATCGTCACCGGAAGCAGCATCGTCTTTGCCGTCTTGATGCCAGCCATGGCATGAAGGGAGACGATGAAGGCGGTCGCGTCGACTGGCCCGTAGGTCCTGACGCCGGCCTCGGAGACTGTGGTGGCGTCGAGCTCCGCGGTGAGGGCCTCCACCTCCGCATCGTCGACGGTCTCCAAGTAGAACAGGCGGGCGCACGTATGACCCGGTGCATACGGCTCATCGCAGTTGAAGCACAGGCCCTTGCGGCGCCGCTCGAGCTGCTCGGCCGACGTCAAGCGCCAGAAGGTGCGTGTCGGCGCGGGGGCAGCCGCAGTAGCGGCCGGTAGGGCGGGGCGTGTCGGGGTGGCGACCGCCGGGGCGGGGCGGGTCGGGGGACGCGTGCCGCAGGCTGGGAACGCCTGCTGCAGGGCGTTGGCGTGATGCTCGTACGCGCGTGCATAATACATGGTCGTCTGCAGGTCCTGGGGGTCGCGCATCTCGACGTCGATGCGGATGTGGCCGGAAGGCCGCCGACGAAGAGCTCGGCGCGTTGGCGAGCCGTGACATCAGGCGCATGGCAGGCCAACGTTTGGAAGCGGACGGCGAAGTCCTGCACCGAGGTGGTGAAGGGAAGGCGACCGAGCTCGGCCAAGCGGCTCCCACGTATGGGGGGCGAACCGGAGGAGACACAGGTCGCGAAAGCGCTCCCACGGAGGCATCCCGCCCTCGTCCTGCTCGAGGGCGTAGTACCAAGTCTGGGCGGCGCCACGGAGGTGGTAGGAGGCGATCCACGTGCGGTCAGACGCCATGGTCCGCTGCCCCCTGAAAAACTGGCCGCACTTATTGAGCCTGTTCAGGGGGTCGACGGTGCCGTCGTAGGTGGCTAACTCCAGCTTGCTGAAGCGGGGTCGCTGTTGCACGTGTGGCGAGGCCGCATAGGTGCCCTCGTGACGACCCAGCGTGGCGGAAGGAGATTGCTGCGGCACCACGGAGCTCCCGGCGTACGAATTACTGTACCCGCCAAACCCCCCGAAGGTGGGGGCGTGTGGCTGCAACACCGTCAGCTGTAGTGGCGCCGTCGTGTAGGTCGGCGTGTCAATCCACGTCGGTAGCGGGGACGGCGACGGCGGCCACCGGACCTGGGTGATCGGCAGGCCCTGGGGCGCGAAAGTGGCCGGGGACGGTGGCGCGAAGGGCGCCGCCGGCGGAGGCGGTGGTGGCGTGGTTGCGTGCGGAGCCTGGAGGAAAGTCCGGAGGTTCGAGACCGCCAGGTTGAGGTCGCGGATCGCTGAGGACATCTCCGCCGTGAGAGGACGGGGCGGGTTCGGCCGCCAGGGCCGCGGGACCGGAGGCGGCCGGACCTGAGGTGGCCGGTGGCGGCGAGTGGTGCGGCGGCGGCTGCTGCTGCGAGGTGGCGGGGAAGGCGGTGGTGACGGCGGTGGTGGTGGTGGGAAGGTCCAACAAACTCATCAAACCCAAGCTACCTGATACCAAATTGGTAGAGGCTAGGGTTTTACCAGGTCTCGGACGTAGGTTGTAGGGGTGGAAGTGCGGGCTGCGAGGTTGGGGACGCTGGCGCCGGCGGTTGGGCGCCGTCGCGGGGTGAGAGAGACAGAGAGAGAGAAGCGGCTAGGGTTTGGGGTTCTCGTCTCCTGAGGGAGACGACAACAGAATATACTGTTTATTGTCTGCTTAATATCGAAGGGTACATGTGTTTATATAGGAGGACAGCCTCCACTAAACCCTAGATAACTTGAAGTCTAACTTGAACACTAATATAACTTGGACTCTAATATAACTTGGACTCTAAGATAGGTAAGATAACTTGGGCTAAGCCCGTAATTAACCCTGCCCATTGGGCCTCCTCCGTTGGTATGTTGTACCGGTCATAACAGATCCACACTCTGCATATAAAAAAATTGAAACTTAAGATGTTAGCACAAAAAAATGCCACCAGTTACGGAAAAAGAGCACAATCTTTTCGTAGTGCATGCTTGTTCTAACCTGTAAGTGTTTCCTTCTCATTACTGTCGGACAACCACTTGTGGAAGTCGACGCATACATCACGCTGGTATTGTTAGCAATATACCACGCATTGTATGGGTCATGCACGTAGTTAGCTGTAGTGGATGTCCGAGCGTCCGATGCTGGCCAAGTCTTGCCGTGTATGGTCATGGCTGAAGAAGCGGCAGCAAAAGAGATCAGATCATCATGCATGCATGGACAGCTGCAGTTTCGTTCGTGCGGAGAGGCAGGTCCGGGTCATGTGGATCATGGGTGATCAAGTCAGCTATTAGTGCGTGAGTGCATGTAGTGGAGCAGGTCGTGTGCATAAGAGCCGGGCAGGTTGTTGCCTGGCTGTGTGCGTGCGTGTGTGAGGCTATATATAGCCATGTACGTGTGTGGTGTGTCCACCGAGGTGTGTGTAATCAGTTGAGTGGAATAGAAGCCAACATACAGGCCGTTCGGCGGCCGGGGCGTTCGTCGCCATAACCAAGTGTTTCTGTTCATCTTCTTCTACCTCCGTCGGGCGTTTTGTCGTCAGAGGGCTGCCTCGGCGTGTGTCGCCAGAGGGCAGCCCCAACATTTGGTATCATGAGCCAGTTCGTCTTGGCGTGGTTTGCCGTGCCGGAGGCGTGCCGGCGATGACAGTGTTCGCCGGCGGCTGCGCGGGGCTTCGGGCCGTATGTCGGTCTGTTGAGGTGCGCGGCGTGGTGGTTGTCATGGCGGACGCGGAGGCGGCATACCGTGGGTCCGCGTGGAGCATGGCGGACGAGAAGTCCTCGGTGGTGCAGCTTCGGAGCGCTGCCGGAGGATGTGCTGCTGTAGGTGGCGACGAAGCTCACCGCCAGGGAGGTATGGGACTCCCTGAAGGTGACGTTCGTCGGCGCCGATCGGGTGCGCGCGGCGAGGCCGTGGAGCATGGCCATGCTGTACGTGCGGGGAGCGCGGAGGCCGCGGCGGACCTGCGTGGTGGCGCAGAGGCTGCGGTGGCGCGGCGTGAGCCGAGGGCGTGCAGATCACCGGAGGAGAACACATCCAGCGGAGCGCAGGACGGCCGCGTCGATCATGTCAGTGCGTGATCGTGTGCGCGAGCCGGGGCGTGCAGGGCGTGGCGTCATCGAGGAGCTCGACGTGTGTCGCCGAGGAAGAAGGTGGTGGCTGCGACGGCGTGTGGCGCTGTCCCAAGTCAGCGGTGTCTCGGTGGCGCGTGAGTCCGTGCTCGCGTTCGTGTTCACCGAGTCGTCCCAGGTCTCACGGATGAGCAGGTGGCTCCCGTACGAGAAGATCGGATCGCCATGCGTACGTGTGCGGACGATCGTGAAGAAGCAGGCACGGTGGCGACCGGCGTCAGCGTGCCAGGTCGAGTCCGCGGCTGTGACGACGACAACGACGGGAGCTGCAACAACTTCGGCGATGGCGAGGTCGTGGTTTAGGGGGAGAGTGTTAGCAATAAACCACGCATTGTATGGGTCATGCACGTAGTTAGCTGTAGTGGATGTCCGAGCGTCCGATGCTGGCCAGGTCTTGCCGTGTATGGTCATAGCTGAAGAAGCGGCAGCAAAAGAGATCAGATCATCATGCATGCATGGACAGCTGCAGTTCCGTTCGTGCGGAGAGGCAGGTCCGGGTCATGTGGATCATGGGTGATCAAGTCAGCTATTAGTGCGTGAGTGCATGTAGTGGAGCAGGTCGTGTGCATAAGAGCCGGACAGGTTGTTGCCTGGCTGTGTGCGTGCGTGCGTGAGGCTATATATAGCCATGTACGTGTATGGTGTGTCCACCGAGGTGTGTGTAATCAGTTGAGTGGAATAGAAGCCAATATACAGGCCGTTCGACGGCCGGGGCGTTCGTCGCCATAACCAAGTGTTTCTGTTCATCTTCTTCTACCTTCGTCGGGCGTTTTGTCGCCGGAGGGCTGCCTCGGCGTGTGTCGCCGAAGGGCAGCCCCAACAGGTATTTCAACGGAGCAACCACCCTTCTCTCCGTATCAGCCCAGGAGATGATCCGGACCTTCTTCTTCACAATGGGCGAGTTACTTATATATCAAACTCAAGAGTCTTGGCGTTTAAGTTTATGCGATCTGTGAATCGAATCTCTCTATCAAACATCTATCTATACTTATACTAATTTATGGCTCTCTAAAAAATCTCACGTTAATTAGATTTTATGAACCGTTAATCTGATGGGACCGAATTATTACGGTGTAGATCGATTCTTGATCTGTTAGATAAAAAATGATTTAAATAATATCTATACTTATACTAATCATGCACTCTCAAAAAATTCCTACGTTAATCAGTAAATATGAGCCGTACATCTGATGGGACCGATTTATTACGATGTAGATTGACCCATATAATTTAAGGCTGCAATTCTGTTTAGTTCCGCAAGAAAAAAAGCCCACGGACTTTCATTGTTAGAAGATGAAATAATAGGAGCGCCTGATTTGGTGGGCCACATGAGCCTCTCAGTTTAATGATGGAAAGCTAACATCATACGGCGTCTATCAGATCTACCTTTATGTTCTTTAAACATCCTGGGTCTTTCCAACCTAACCATACTTAGATCGCCTAGGTCAACCCCATGCACTCCCGTTTCCTAGCAGCAAACGCCCTCTTCTTCCGGTATCATATGTGTTGTGCTGCTCCGTCCAATCTCCTCACTGCGAAGGTTTGACCATGATGGCTCAGTTCTCCTACCAAGCGTTGGCAATGCTCCTGACCAAGGTACTCACCACCGAGCCCCTCCATCTATCCACAGCATGCCCAGCTAATTGGTCTATGTAGACCTTCTTGTGCATTACTACCCTAGATCTGATTAACTTCTGTGCGTGTCTCCTCTGCATGCGAGGCTCCAGTCTTAGGGAAGGCTCATCTCTCACGTAGCTTTTGTTGCAAACCTAGGTAGTTAATTATAATTATTATATCTCTAAATTGGAACAGAAATTTTGTTCTTTTAGTATAACTATATTTTAATAGTTAATAAATCACAAATGTTTGCTGCAGTCTACATATGATCGAGTCTTTTAGCTTTGATCCTCACTACCATCTGTGGAATTTTTATGTGCTGGTGGTAGTCCATTTTAAGTTGTTTCTACCAACTCTGCTGCTGCTTTGCAATCACTAAACATAAATTAATGGCCCTCTTTGATCAATCTGACAGTGATTTGATTTTGTTTATCCCTAACATTTTGTTGGTACTATGGACATTCACTACTCAATGACCTTGAATTAAGAAACTCTGTTGATTAATCACGATGCTTGGATGTCAATCTGTTTATGACGCACATATTTGAATGAAATGAGAACTGATTTAAGATGTGACCATGGGGTTCAAAGTCAACGGGTCAAGCATGGTAGTCAGAATTACGCGAAGATGTCTTTCATGGAGTTACATGTGCACGTAATTAGCTCGAGTACCGTTATAAGTAATTTAAAATTTATACTTATTTTTCCACCATATAATGTGCTACCATCATTTACTCTATTCAAATTGCATGTTTTGGAGTTTACATGTAGGCTTACCTACCATGTAAAACCGTGTGGCGCTACCAACTTAAGAAACGCAATGGGTTGTTCTCTTGACTCCTGGAAGTTAGTCATCTAATCTCTAAGGTTTTTCCGTCATGCTCTGTATTGATTCCTCTTAATTGGTATTTTAACAGAGATTTAACATTTATTAATTTTTCTGCAGAAAACTATTGTTTTACAGATGGAGTACACGACAAAGATAGCGGTACATCTTGTGGGTGAGAACAGTTGTAAGATTCCATGGTCGTCAAAACTCAACAAGAGTGTGATTTATACTGCTACAATTGCTTAACCGTGCATGTAAGATATTTTAAACGTATTATTTGTGTGTTATGTGTTTCTGTAGGCTTCTTTGAATGATTAGAACCGTAAGCTTTCTAGGGCTGACAAGAGTCAGTTTGCATGCGGGCCGTACAAAACTAGGCAGTGCTATCCTTTTTGAAGCAACACGCGTTCCAGAAGTTTTGAGTTCAAATTAATCATTTTAAAGATGGGGAGTATTGGGCAAAGATAAGGGTACATTATGTTGGTCGGATCAATGATAATATGTCCATGGTCATCAACAAGAGTGTGATTTATACTACTACCAGTGCATACCTCTGTATGATAATATTAAAGGTATTATTGTTGCTTTGCCGATTTTTGTAGCCTGCTTTGGGCGATCAGAAAGGTAAGCTATCTTACACAGTTAAGCAATTGGAAGAAGTATAAATCACACTCTTACAAGATATTCTCCAAAGTATTATTTCATTACCAATTTTGTAGGCTTACTCCCAGCATTTTTCTTTACCAGGGAATTTCTCTCATGACTAAATAGGCGAAAGGTAAATTCTCCAAAAGCACGGATAGTATTAATATACAGCTTTGTAGTCCAGGTTGAGGTCTTTTTTCAGCTCGAGCAAACTTAGAGTTATGGCACAGATATATTTAATCCAAATTACATGGTTTCCATTTCATATGCATGTTTCCATACCTCTTAAAGGAAAGTGGTCAGAGGAAATTCTGGAGCAATACATGGAATTATTTGTTTTGTTAGAATTTCAGTCTCATCTGATCGCCCCTTCATGCATTGAGGGTTGATTAAGTGTTCTCAGATGCTTAGGCATTAGCATGGTTGATTGAGGCCATGCTGCCCTGATTCTTGGCGACGATCCGATTCTTCTTTGCTATCGCAGGGCCTTTCATGTTTCATCTCTTTCCCGTGCAAATAATCATCTTATTGGTCGTCTATGTTCAATTCATTTGTAGGACCGCGTTCGTCGTATGGTTGTGACTCTACTTAGGTCACCAACATGCTGGAATTCCAGTATTTGACAGAAATATGGATACATGTTGTGGTTTAGAAGAATGGTAGGTTCTTAACATGAGCGTGATTTATTCTACCATGTGTTGAACTGTGTAATATATTCTTACAAATAGAAGTATTGCGTGTTTCATGTTTTTTTGTAGCCGTACTGTTATCTTTTATTAGTTTTTTTACCATGGAGTTTTGCTCATGACTAAGCTGACAAAGGGTAAATCCTTTAAAACCACGAATAGGTTAGTTCAGTTCAAGGTTGCTAAATTACATCTTTGCTCTACCAGTCAAAACGACATTAGTAAGTCTCGAGCTATTCAAAGGATGGCTTTTCCATGCACATTCTTATTTTTGTTAAGGTTTATTTCACAACTTCATTTCCAGATACCATACTAAATGAAAACAATTATTTGATTAGATTTTTAGATGTGACCGCTATGTATAGTTGCCACTATATATGCCTATTGGTAGAGTTGCCCACTACGTAGCAATGTATGTGTACCTTCATCATCTGCATGTGGATAATGCTACAATATAGTATCTTTGATTCTTCTTCTCAAATTAATATGAATCACTAAAAAAATCTAAGTAATTCATTTTAAAAAATCTAGCCCGTGCAAATGCACGGGTTGACGACTAGTATATATCTAAAGAGAGTCGGGCGTGAGCATAGCGGTGCAGCTGTTCTAGAGGAATGAAGAAAGAGTCGGGCGTGAGCATAGCGGTACAGCTGTTCTAGAGGAAGGAAGAGATGAATAATGAAGGGACAGCGGGACGTGGAGTATCTGCTCCCGAGCTCATTTGAGCTCGGGTGAACAGTAAAATCGAAAAAATTCAAAAAATGTTCAAACAATTCTGAAATTTTTTTGAGACCAACTTTGACAAAAGTTCTAAGTGCATGCAAAAATTTGGCATGAACTAACATTTCTACAAGGCGTGAAAAAATAAACAAATAGACACTCTGAAAATGCGCATTTTCAGAGCATCCATTTTGTTTATTTTGCCACGCCTTGTAAAAATGTTAGTTCATGCCTAATTTTTGCATGCATTTAGAAATTTTGTCAAAGTTGGTCTCAAAAAAAAATTCAGAATTTTTTGAACATTTTTAGATTTTTTTTCGATTTTACTGTTCACCCGAGCTCAAATGAGCTCGGGAGCAGAAATGCACTTTCGGGGACAGCGGCGTTTGTTTATTTTATGGCAGAAGTTGGCAGCTTGGGTGAATCGATATGCATGCATTGGGTGCATCTCGGTGTCTAATTTATGCCAGATGTTGGCGGTAGCTAGTGGCATGCACCGATATGGGTGCAGCTATGTTTATTTTATGGCAAGTGTTGGCAGTAGCGAGTAACAAACGCATCTCGAGGCATTAGAAAAACTCATGCCTGGCTTTGGAGCCTTCCCCATTCTCCACTCACCAGATCCATCCGACTAAGCTTCACCAACCCGGCGCCGGTTTTGAGCCCCTATTTATAGCGCTCACTTCTGCTCTCTAGGAAACCAAGCAACGCTGCGCCAATACAACAGTCACAACAACTCACATCCCTTACACCGGTTGTGCTAGCTTGATCATCACAGCAAGCAATGGCCTCCACCAACAGCTGGACCCATGAGATTGAGTCGTCGGTCTCTGCATCGCGCCTCTTCCGTTCCGGTGTCATGGACTGGCACACCCTGGCTCCCAAGCTCGCATCACAGATCATCACCAGCGCCCATCCTGTTGAGGGAGAAGGCGGCATCGCCAGTGTCACACAGTTTAAGTTCACCTCAAGTATGCATCATATATACAACTCATATCACCTGCAGTCTGGTACACATGGTCAAAGCATAATATATAGTTGATCTGGCAGCCATGACCTTCAACCTCATGAAGGAGAGGCTAGAGTCCATGGACGTGGACAAGTGCGAGTGTAAGACGACCCTCATCACCGAGGGTGGTGGCATCGGCACGGCGATCGAGACGGCCACGTCGCAGATCAAGGTGGAGCCGGCAGCCAACGGCGGCAGCATAGTAAAGGTGGAATGGACATACAAGCTGCTCCCAGGCGTGGAGGTGAAAGATGAGATAACCAAGGCCAAGGACCCTGTCACTGCTATATTCAAGGCTGTTAAACATAAGATAGAATAGAATCCTTCTGTTATTCGGTTAGTATCTCCTGCTTATTTTGTGATCTCTTGTACCGGATGTATCTTAGCGATCTCCACAACTTGTACGCCACGAAGACAACCGCCAATGCCATCTTGTCATGCTGATTCGATGAGAGTCACACCTCCTACATTTTCACCACGAGCATGCCACGCGACACACTCGTTGTCTCATCTTTGCCACAGGTGCCGCAACTCGCTGGTGACTCATCCCATGTTCGTCACAGGCGCCGCAACTCGCCGGTGACTCGCCTCCATGTTAGCCACCGGTGCCACAACTCACCGGCGACTCACCTTCATGTTAGCCACCGGTGCCGCAACTCGCCGGTGACTCGCCTTCTTGTTAGCCACCGGTGCCGCAACTCGCCGGTGACTCGCCTTCATGTTCGCCACCGGTGCCGCAACTCGTCGGTGACTCACTTCATGTTGTCGATGATGACGCACCTTATCGACGACTCGCACATAGAACTCCTTATGGCAATGGCCTCCGATCCATGGCCACCACCTCCATGCCGCCGGTGACACAACTTACCAGGCGACATACCTTTCTCCATCACTCATGACGCCGCTCGACGATGATGAAGACACACACCAGCCGCTAGCAGCATCATGCCGCCAACGACGTCCACCTTGCGCAACCGACGTCCCCCTCACATGGAGTCCGCCGCGCCGCCACCACCATGTCCGCCATAACAGCCACACCACCGCGCACCTTCATAGGCCGACACACGGCCTGGAGCTTCGCACGGCCGCCGACGAACGCCGCCATTGCCGACACGCCTCCGACACGGCGAACCACACCCAAAACAACCAAGCTCATGATACCAAATGTTGGCGCCGCCGTCGTCGCGGCGCCACTTCTCCTTCTACTTCCCGTTGTCTCTCACAACTCTCTCTTCTCTCAAGAGCACAAGAACACACACGCACGCACACAACCAAAGAAGATGACCAAGGGCTTTGCCCAGAATACTTCCTTGGTGAACAGAAAGACTACATTGTTTCTGCTCAGCCCTCACCGACCTCTTCCATTACTCAAGTGCAAATATATATATACAAGGACGAGGCACTAATGCTATGCACTCACGCACAACAACCCACTACCAGCACTAACTAATCCACTCCATGCACGCCCCAGCGCGTGTGCAGCATGCATCCCGTAACGGCCGGCCACACGACCCTGGACAACATCCAATGCACATGATTCAACTAACATGCTAACTAATTCCTGGATTGACTCAGCTAACTAACTCAACAATTTGGCTACTATCTAAACCACTAACATGCAATGCATGTACTAATTACTCATACTACTCGGTCATACACACATGCATAGACTGGCTAGTACTCCCACAGTGAGCACACATGCATGTGCACAAGTCACGTGTCAAGATTAATTTCAATAGCGGCCACCTACGGATGGAGATACGCTTCCTCATACGGTCATCAGAGCCTCTTCCTCCTAGATCGCACATAGAGTACCCTCTCCTCCGGTACCATGAGTACCCTTGCCACCCAACCTGCATCATCATCCACTTCCGCCCCATCCACAAGCACCACTCAGGTCGTTACGCTCGGCCCTCCTCCCCAAGAGAAGCTTACCAGGAGCAATTTTCTCCCGTGGAAAGTCATGCCCTTCAACCTCATGAAAGAGAGGCTCGACTTCATTGACGTGGACAAGTGCGAGTGCAAGTCAACCCTCATCGAGGGTGGTGGCATCGGCACGACAATCGACACGGCCACGTCGCACATCAAGGTGGAGCTGGCAGCTAACGGTGGGAGCGTAATGAAGGTGGAATCGACATACAAGTTGCTGCCAGGCGTGGAGGTGAACGATGAGATCACCATGGCCAAGGACTCTGTGACAGCCATTTTCAAGGCAGTCGAGGCCTACCTTATCGCCAACCCGGATGCCTACAACTAAATCAGTTGAGAGGGATAATATATGATTATGTTTTCCCTAGTTTGAGTTTTGCGTGCTTTCTTCCTGTTCTAATAAAGCTTCTCCAACCTCCAAGTAGTGACAGCAAGAGAGCTGACCATGGTGTGGACTTGAGAAGTTTAAAGTGTTTGTATTTGTAACTACTATCAAAGGTTGTTGTTTGATGTTGCTACTTGCTTGCGCACGTTCCTCTTGATTTTGTACTAGAATAAAAGGAAGTATCTGAAACATAAACATAACTCTATATATATTTTGAATTGGAAGTTTGTGGGCTGAGAAGTTCTTATGTTTGCTCGACTGAACATAATTTCACTCGCTCTTTTCAAATAGGAAGAGCTATTTTGAATGTACAATCCATTGTGTTTTTATTTTTGGCATCACATTTGCCTCTATTAGGGTTATGCAGTTACTTCAGATGTAGCTTTTTTGACGATTCGTCCAATCTTCTCCCGTTGAGCTACTCGAAATCTCCGTCCGCAGCCACGACCCTGCTATGCATGCATCATAGCCCCAACAGCCACCCAATCCTGCCTATAACATACCCTCAACTTCCTAGAACCCACTCAACGAGCCCTCTCCCCAGAACCTGCCTTCTCACCTATTGAGACTACAAACTCTGGCGCATGTTTTTGAGATGTCACGCCTTCCCATACCTGTCATATCATCATGAAATTTTGGAGACACATAGAAAACTTTTCATCATTCGTGGATTTATATTTTTTTTTCAAAAGTTTGCTATGTTATTTTGATTGTAATCTTTGCCCATAGAAGCAGATGAGCTCTACCACTGAAACTACCTCCTTCCCTACCATCTCTTGAATAAAACTCTTAATTCCATGGGAAATGCAATTCGGCTCGCGGGAGCATGTGCTCCTGTCCATGGAAAAAAAATTGATATGTCAAGAGAATCCTAACAAAAATGTTATGTTTTCTTTGTCACATCCAAATGCTACCTGAAATTTTTTACGCCAAAAGGTTAAGTATTTTGGCCTGTGCAAAAAAAACAAATTAAGCATCAATTGTTACCCCAAAATGTCACACCCAATTTTTTTTTAACCGACGAAACACCACTGCTGCGTTTCAAATGAAAATTGTCAGGCATGCTTGAGACAGCAACACGAACATCTACAAAAAAAATCCAGAGTTTTTGAAAATATTTACTATTATTTCTTGGATTACTGTTCATTCGGGTGCAAATGCATCCAGGAGCCAAAACACCTCTGCCTCAAGTCCATGTACAATGCAAGGTACTAGTTAGTTGCTTGATAAATAAAATAAAAAAATGAAGCACCCGTTTTTGTTTTTATAGCAGACGTGCCTAAATAAACACATGTCCTATTATACAAATAAAATAAGTATCGGTGCTTAAAAAAAAACCAATTCATTTCCGCATGCATCTCTGTAATCAACCTGCATTGTACATGATCAAAGATGATAAAGCGTGATATACAATGGTTTTGCTTAAAAAAACTAACGTGTGTTTTGCCAGTACATCCGGCGAGCAAACTATGATTACAAAGGAATGCAACCCAGCATCTGAACTAGCTGATTTATGTGTAATGATAAATGTACAGGCTTATCACAGGCATTTGTTAATGGGTAATGCAGCAGGCTAATCACCAACCACTAAACAAAAGCTCAAGCTTTCACAGCCAGCAATGATAAAAGGTTAGCCGACCGACGGTGCCATCCAATTTGGAAAAACTCATGCCTGGCTTTGGAGCCTTCCCTAGTCTCCACTGACCAGTTTTTGAGGCAGTCACAACTCACATCTCTTATATCGTTTTGGAAAAACTCTAAGCTTCACCAACCCCGGCGCCGGTTTTGAGCCCCTATTTATAGCGCTCACTTCTGCTCTCCAGGAAACCAAGCAACGCTGCGCCATTACAACAGTCACAACTCACATCTCTTATATCGTTTGTGCGAGCTTGATCATCACAACAAGCAATGGCCTCCAACAACAGTTGGACCCATGAGATTGAGCCGTCGGTCTCTGCATCGCGCATCTTCCGTGCCGGTGTCATGGACTGGCACACCCTGGCCCCCAAACTGGCGCCACAGATCGTCACCAGCACCTACCCTGTTGAGGGACAAGGCGGCATCGGCAGTGTTTGGCAGTTCAACTTCACCTAAGGTATGCATCATATATACAACTCATATCACCTGCACTCTGGTACACATGGTCAAAGCATAACACATAGTTGATCTTGCAGCCATGCCTTTCAACCTCATGAAGGAGAGGCTCGAGTTCATTGACGTGGACAAGTGCGAGTGCAAGTCCACCCTCATCGAGGGTGGTGGCATCGGCACGGCGATTGACACGGCCACCTCGCAGATGAAGGTGAAGCCGACAGCCAACTGTGGGAGCGTAGTGAAGGTGAAATCGACATACAAGCTGCTGCCAGGCGTGGAGGTGAACGATGAGATCTCCAAGGCCAAGGACTCTATGACGGCCATTTTCAAGGCCGCCGAGGCCTACCTTATCGCCAACCCGGATGCCTACAACTAAATCAGTTGAGAGAGATCATATATGATTTTTGCGTGCTTTCTTCCCGATCTAATAAAGCTTCTCCAACTTCCAAGTAGTGACAGCAAGAGATCTGACCACGGTGTGGACTAGAGAAGTTTAAAATGTTTGTATTTGTAACAATTATCAATGGGTGATATTGTTTGATGATGTTGCTGCTTGCTTGCGCACGTTCCTCTTGTTTTTGTACTGGAATAAAAAGAATTATTTGAAACATATAAAGAGCTCATATATGTATTTTGAATTGGATATTTATGTTCCGAGAAGGTTTTATTCTTGCCTTCTTTTTGAAAAGCAAGATGGCCCCCACGTCTGCATCATAAGGATGCATGCAATCATATATTATTAATAATGCAAAATTCAGCAGCAACCGAACAACATCAATCGATAAATAAAGCAAAAAATAAACCCTAAGGTTGTATACCTCGCGAGAGTAGCTCACCATATAGCCACTAACCCTATGTTACAATAGACATGAGAAACGGAAAAAATACATAACTCCTAGGCTATGCCTTCAAGAAGGAATCGTCACACATGCGTCGATGATGGCCAGACCACCACAAGGTTGAACTTCGGATTCTCATCCCCAAAGCCAAGCTTCAATCCACCACCTTCAGCAATGAAACAACGCACGCATCACATAGCACGATTAGAGACCGTGTGTTTCTGCGGAGTGCATAAACTCGTCGTTGAAGTCGTCCATACCATCGCCCTTTTCCGTCTGCACACACCTCAATAGCCGGATACCTCTAGAGAAGACAATGTAAGACAAAGACGTCCCATACAATCTGCATCCCGCTACTATCGCACCACCTTCCATCCAACAGCAACAGACTAAGCATGACACCCCCGCCAGAGCCACCATGCATCACCTGCCAGTAGCATGCATGACTTGATGTCTCCGAATAAGACATCATGTGTAGCATCCAACGGTGGCTTCAACTGTCGGTAACTGGCACTACCCAACAACTCCGAAAGAGGCACATGTGTCACCTGCCGAGCCACATCAAACCCAATTTGTTGATGGAGGGGCCGTACGATACCGCCACCAGTCGCAGAAATGTTGTCACCACCTTGATATCCAGACTCCGAGTCGCCCACACGCCACAGGAGTCCGCCCTCGTTGAGAAAGAGGGGTTGTTGCCCCAATTTCGAGCACTATAGGGACCACCCATATTCGCGCCCGCCACGATCCCGCATCAGACGCCGGAGGAAGATACGTCCGTCACTCAAATATAGGAAGAGATTGTTTTAATGTATAAGCCATTTTATTTTTATCGGCACCACATTTGCCTCTCTTAGGGTAATTTGGTTTCTTCGATGGTAGCTTTGTTGACGACACGTCCTATCCTCTCCTCATGAGCTACTCGGAATCTATGGACGCGGCCACTACCCCCTGCTATGCATGCCTCACAGCCCCAACAGACGCCCGATCCCGCCTATAATATCTCATCAACTTCCTCGACCGAAGACCCCACTCCATGAGCCCTCTCTGCAAAGGCTACCCAGATTTAACCCACAACCATTGCCTATGTACCAAGCTCCGACGGGCAATGCCGGTGAGCCCGGGTAAACCCCGAACCTGCCTTCTCACCTATTGGGTCTACGCACTCTGGCACATGTTTCTTAAATCCCACGCCTGCACAGACTGTCCACGGGACGCAAGCGCGCCATAATCGGAACACCGCCTTCACCACGTCCTCCATTCCTGCGACCTAAGGACGAACCCGAGCCCATGACCTTGTGCATTGGCTTCGCCATGCCACCACATGTCTAACCAACCAATCGTGCTACCCTGCCTTCATGAAGTGATGCTTGTGAGTGTTAGTGAATTATGCTAATGCTATTCGAGGCATGTCCATCATACCCATAATTATATTTTTGTTGCAAGAGTTCATCCAAAGTGTTTCCCCAAAAAAAGTGTTAGCTAGAGGAAATAGAATAATTACTAGTTGACTACTTTGTCTAAGTTAATGATTTTTTTGTTCTTATCATCTTGTCCTAACAGGCTTGCATATTAATGAGTGTCGCCTCTACAACTATGCTAAGTTTTCGTGTGAATAAAGCGTTGGGCTATCGACACATATCGGGCATAAGTGAATCAAAATATTCTCATTATTTTGGTTTGTACAGTGAGTTCCATATGATATTGTATCTTTCTTGAGTATGATCGAGATGTAATCTTGGGAAGTAGATGAGTGTATTTTACACTCACTTTTACCCATGTTTATAGTGGACAATTTCAGACTTTCCAAAGATAGTCACTTTGACTTGCCTATTTGTGACAACAAATTGGAAAGATTGTAAATCTCTTTGTTTCCTACATAAATTAACATTTTTAGGTGATGAATCAAGTCATAAAATGGAAATAATACGCGCAAAGATTAATGCCAATCAACCAAAGGCATGTAACCTAACTCCAGAGGTGAAGACGACATTCGGCATGACCATACGCTTGTACCAATGCTCATACGATGCTCCACCGACTTCGTGATGTCAGCACTGACAACTTCCGTGAAAGCACCCTAAGGTCGATTCACATAACATATAAACGGGAGAAAAAACCCTTCAACGTGGAGAGTCGCTCCATTCATCAAGTTCATCCATTCGCCACCGTGGTAACCATTACCTTCTACAACATTCATCACCACTGCATAGACATTTCCACTGTCATAGACTCCATCTCAATTAGCCATTGTACTTGTACTCAAGAGTACATTACATTTGGTAGCTGGTTCCTCCGAAGTTTCCCTCGGGATAGCAGGAGCAAGTTACGAGCTCTATCAGGTAAAGCCATTTATTAAAGACATTAGGAACGCAACTTCCTCAATCTATTCTCAATCTTTAAACAGGTAGGACGATGTGTCTGCTTCGGCTAGCTGTACCATGGAACCGGGTGCTCGAAGTGGGCCATTTTTTGTAAGCCGAACTAACGATGAGATGAATCGGAAGCAGGATTATGGTTGCCAACTATGATATCATTGTTTGTGATTTGTTCATGATGTGTGAGTAGTCCCGTCACGCTAATGTCCAAGGCATAGCCTCACAACCACTATGTATGTGTATTAAGTGATTGTGGATTTACTTTAAGATTTAACGTTATTTCTCTGTGTTGCACAATCATGGCTTTGCAGGTACCCAAGATATCGAAGACCAGAAAAGGAGAGGTAAGGACAGAGAGGACTGGAAGGCTATGCCGAATGTTGCCGATAGTAAGATTAGTATGGTAGTTAGAACCGAGTCTCTCGGGATTTCCTTAATAATAGAGGTAACCCCATGAGATAGACATGGCTTTGATGGGCTAAGAGAAGTTCAATGCGGTGGCAGTATGTCGTCATGTTATTTGTAACTTTTTGTACATGAAATATGAATACATTTTCTATGTGCCTGCAAAGTTTCATTACCATATGACATGGGGGGAGCTCAGGACAGAAAAAAAATAAAATCTATGTTCCGAAGTAAAAAAAAAAATCTTTCTTAAAACTTTGATTTTTGTTTTTCTTGTCTAGAGCTCTCCCGGTGTCATACCGTCAAGAAATTTTGGAGATGCATTGAAAACTTGTTCATCTTTCATGGATTTATATTATTTTTAAATGTATATTATTTTTATTTTACTTTTCATCCAAAGAAGCAGATGAGCTCGAGCATTAAAACTCGCTCCTTCCCCTGATCATTTCTTGAATAAAACTCTTAAGTCCATGTAAAATGCAAGGTGCTAGTTAGTTTCTTCAAAAATAAATCAACTTTTATTAAGCACCAATTTTTGTTTTTATAGCAGACGTGCCTAAATAAACGCATGCGCTTGGCTCCCTTGTATCGCTCCCGGCTAATCCCGGGGCCCTCCGGTGATGGGGACGGCGGGGATCTAGGCTGCAGCCCCACGGTCTGGAGGGACCGGCGACACGAGATCGCCCTTCGTTCTTTGTCTTTCCCAACGGTTCGGCACTGCTCCGCTGCTTCGTGGGAAGGGCGGACCAGGAGGGGATGTGGCCATGGTTGACTGGTCGACGGTGCATTCGGCGAGATGTGATCTGGCCGGTGCTACTGGCGATGGTGGCCATCTCCTCCATTGGAGGTGGTCGGCCTAAGGCTAGATGGTCACATCTCGAGATCCGTCGTCTAGTTCCAGCTGTGAGTTGGGAAGACACAGTTGCGGATGAAAACCAAGCCGATGGCAGGCGATGACGGTGTTCTGTGTCGTTACCTTGATGAAGGCATCGTCGTGTAACTACTGTCATCCCACTCGTGCTGCTCCGGGGGAAACCTAGGATCTAGTCTTCCAGATTGGACGATGGCGGTATTGCGGTGTCGTCTTCTCTCTTGGGAGCATCGTTTGTGGAGCAAAGCTGGAAGACAGAGGCAGGAGGTGGTGCGGCTTCGTCTTGGACGAAGCTTTCGGTGGAGATGTCAAGGCATGCCTGGCCGATAGGTGATACGTACGCTCGAGGTCATACCTGGTCAGCAGGTGTTTCGCACGACAGATGTCCAGAATCTTCATGTGTGGACGGACGAGCGTGGGATGGTGGCGCCGTTGGGCTCCGTGGTGGCGTCGACGGATGGACGGACTTGCAACGATGAAGCAGATCTCTCTCCTGAAGATGGATCAACAGTTAGATGATTATGGCGGCGTCTAAAACATATGCATGTGGTGTACGCTTTATGAATGCTGCACTAGGTTCCGATATGTTATGTGGATGGATTGACAATGGCTCCTGTTTTAGATATGGGGAGTGAGAGCACTCCATATTGTCGAATTTTGTAGGTGTGAGTGATGGTTCGGATGACTTGATATATGTTTTTGTTAGAAACATGTTAAATAATAAATAAAGATGGCCGTATGCATCAATTTATGCAGAGAACGGGATTTTAACCTCCTTTTTCAAACAAAAAAAATCTCTGTAATCAGCCTTCATTGTGCATGATCAAAGTTGATAAAGCGTGATATATATACAATGGTTTTGCTTAAAAGAAACAACAACGTGTGTTTTCCAGTACATGCGGTGAGCAAAATATGATTATAAACGAATGCAACCCAGCATCTCAACTAGCTGATTTATGTGTAATGATACATGTACAAGCTCACAGACATTTGTTAATGAGTAACACAGCTGGATAATTATCAGCTACTAGTACTAGAGCAATTTCCCCACGGGGACCGTGGTGCAATTCTTCTCCTAACTAAAGATTGACAAGCTCTTAAAAACAACACTAAAGATTGACAAAAGCACGGGCTTTCAGACCCAGCAATGATAAAAGCTTAGCCGCCATCCAATTTGGAAAAGCTCTTTGGCGCCTTCACCACTCTCCACTCACCAGACCCATTCGGGCCAAGCTTCACCAACCCCGCTTTCGAGATCCTATATATAGCGCTCACTTCTGCTCTCTAGAAAACCAAGCAGCTCTGCGCCATTACAACAGTCATAGTTCACATCATTTGTTGTACTTGTACTAGCTTGATCATCATAGCAATGGCCTCCACCAACAGCTGGACCCATGAGATTGAGTCGCCGGTCGCTGTCACGCCTCTTCCGTGCCGGCGTTATGGACTGGCACACCTTGGCCCCCAAGCTCGCGCCATAGATCGTCACCAGCGCCCACCTTGTTGAGGGAGAAGGCGGCATCGGTAGTGTCAGGCAGTTCAACTTCATCTCAGGTATATATGCATCATATATACAACTCATATCACCTACTGTCTGGTACCTATGGTCAAACCATAACACATAGTTGATCTTCCAGCCATGCCCTTCAACCTCATGAAGGAGAGGCTCGAGTTCATTGACGTAGACAAGTGCGAGTGTAAGTCGACCCTCATCGAGGGTGGTGGCATCGACACGGCGATCGAGACGGCCACATCGCACATCAAGGTGGAGCCGGCAGCCAACGGTGGGAGCGTAGTGAATGTGGAATCGACATACAACCTGCTGCCGGGCGTGGAGGTGAATGATGAAATCACCAAGGCCAAGGACTCTGTGATGGCCATTTTCAAGGCCGCCGAGGCCTACCTTATCGCCAACCTGGATGCCTACAACTAAATCAGTCGAGAGGGATTATATGTGATTATGCTTTCCCTAGTTTGACTTTTGCGTGCTTTCTTCCACATCTAATAAAGCTGCTCCAACCTCCAAGTAGTGACAACAAGAGAGCTGAACATGGTGTGGACTTGAGAAGTTTAAAATGTTTGTATTTGTAACAACTATCAAAGGGTGTTCTTCCTTGATGTTGCTGCTTGCTTGCGCACGTTCCTCGTGATTTTGTACTAGAATAAAAGGAAGTATCTGAAACACAAACAGAACTCGTATATATATTTTGAATTGGAAGTTTGTGGGCTGAGAAGTTCTTATGTTTGCTCGACTGAAGATAATTTCACTCGCTCTTTTCAAATAGGAAGAGCTATTTTTAATGTACAATCCATTATGTTTTTATTTTTGGCATCACATTTGCCTCTAATAGGTTTATGCGGTTTCTTCAGATGTAGCTTTTTTGACGATTCGTCCTATCCCCTCCCGTTGAGCTACTCGGAATCTCCGTCCGCAGCCACGACCCCTGCTATGCATGCCTCATAGTCCCAACAGCCACCCAATCCTGCCAATGATATGCCCTCAACTTCCTAAAACCCACTCCATGAGCCCTCTCCGCTCAGGCTACTTGGATTTAACCCACAACTGCCGCCTATGTACCAAGCTCCGACGGCGATTCCGGTGAGCCCAGGTAAACCCAGAACCTGCCTTCTCACCTATTGAGGCTACAAACTCTGGCGCATGTTTTTGAGATGCCACGCCTTTCCATACCGTACATACACAGCCGCGAGCGCGGCATACATGAACACTGCCACGATCACCATTCCAATGAGGTAAGCACCAACCTGGGCCCGGGACCTTGTGCATTGGCTTTGCCATGCCACCGCATGTCTAACCGACCAATCGCGCTACTATGCGTTCATGAAGCGATTCTTGCGAGTGTTAGTGAATTAAATACCGTGCTCTTTGAGGCATGCCCCTCATATCCAAAATCATATTTTTATTGCAATAGTTCTTTTAAAGTGTTCCTGAGAAAAAAAACATGTTAGCTAGACAAAATAAAATAATTACTTGTTGACTACTTTGTACTAAATTATCTATGTGCCTGCAAAGTTTCATGACCATATTATGACATGGGGGAGCTCAGGACAGAAAAAAAAGTTATCATTTTTTTTGTCCCGATCTCTCTTGACGTCATATCGTCATAAAATTTTGGAGACACATAGAAAACTTTTCATCTTTATGGATTTATATATTATTTTTTCAAAATTTTCCTATGTTATTTAGATTGTACTGTTCGCCCATAGAAGCAGATGAGCTCGACCACTGAAACTACCTCCTTCCCTAACCATCTCTTGAATAAAACTCTTAATTCCATGAGAAATGCAATTCGACTCGCGGGAGCATGTGCTCCTGTCCATGGAAAATGAATTTTGATATGTCAAGGAAATCCTAACAAAAATGTTATGTTTTCTTTGTCACATCCAAATGCTACTCGGAAATTTTTAGGCCAAAAGGTCAAGTATTTTGGCATCTGCAAAATAAACAAATTAAGCATCAATTGTTACCCCAAAATATCACATTCAATTTTTTTTCCACCGACGAAACACCACTGCTTCGTTTCGGATGAAAATTGTCAGACATGCTTGAGACAGTAACACGAACATCTATAAAACACCTCTGCCTCAAATCCATGTACAATGCAAGGTGCTAGTTAGTTGCTTGAAAAATAAAATAAAATAATTAAGCACCCGTTTTTGTTTTTATAGCAGACGTGCCTAAATAAACACATGTCCTATTGTACAAATAAAATAAGCATCGGTTCTATAAAAAAGAACCAATTCATTTCCACAGGCATCTCTCTTCAGCCTGCATTGTACATGATCAAAGATGATAAAGCGTGATATACAATGGTTAACGTGTGTTTTGCCAGTACATGCGGCGAGCAAACTATGATTACAAAGGAATGTAAACAAAGATGGTTGGATGCCCATTGATGCACAGAACGAGGTTTTTAACCTTCTTTTCCAAAAAAAATTCTCTGTAATGAGCCCGTATTGTGCATGATCAAAGTTGATAAAGCGTGATATACAATGGTTTTGCTTAAAAGAAACAACAACGTGTGTTTTCCAGTACATGCGGTGAGCAAAATATGATTATAAACGAATGCAACACAGCATCTCAACTAGCTGATTTATGTGTAATGATACATGTACACGCTTATCACAGGCATTTGTTAATGGATAATGCAGCTGGCTAATCACCAACCACTAGAAGAATTTCCCCACGCGGAGAAAAGCTCAAGCTTTCACACCCAGCAATGATAAAAGGTTAGCCGACCGACGGTGCCATCCAATTTGGAAAAACTCATGCCTGGCTTTGGAGCCTTCCCCAGTCTCCACTGACCAGACGCATCCGACTAAGCTTCACCTGATAGATCCCGTGGATCTTAGGCTAGATGTGTTCGATATGAAATAGTAGATTTATTACCTTATGGTGAACTCGATGAGCTCTTTCGAGAGACCGTCGTGAGGTGGTGACGACGGTGGGGAAGCAGAGAGAGATCCGGTAGCGGCGGTGATGGACTTACCATCGCTTCAGTGCTACCCTCTGGATCGAATTAGGGTTGAGAGTGGGGAACCAGTGGCGGCGGCGAACCTCGTGTCATGTGCCATGGTCCCCACCTCCTCTATATAGCACTGCGCGATAGGGGGCCACCAGCCTTGTTTGGGATGGACGCCCCCGATCAGGGCGTGGGTCAAGGTTCCAATGGGCCGTTGGGCCATTGAAGAGAGATCAACCTAACATTCTCCCCCTCGATCTCATCATATGCTTTTAACTTTACTCGTTTCGCAACAGATCAATACATAAGGCATGTTTCATCGTCACGGCTCAATTGGCGATGGAATCAGACAACCACAATGTACCTGTCTATTTTGAGACAGATTCTTTAACCTTGGGCCCTTTATTGTCCGGAAATTTTAGACTACGCCATAAAACCCATGTCGATTGTGTGTTCTCCGAACACCCTGGGCGGTAAGCCTTTGATAAGCAGATCTGCAAACACTTGTTTGTTGCTTTTATGCTTCAAGCATTTTTCCACAATTCCGGACTTTCTCCTTCACAACACGCAACTCTTTGTCAGTGTGTTTGGCATCAACACTAGACTCGTTGTGACAGGAGAGAAAGAACTTAAAATGTTATCGTTGTTGTCAACCATTATCAACTCCGGGTACAGGTAGCCTTAACCATTTTGCCTGTCCCTCAGCCTCATATCAAGCTATAACATATCATTGCATCACATTGATGACAATCGTTTCACTCATTTGGAGATTTTCCACACAAAACTCCGAGTATGGAAGTTAGCGACGATTGTGGATTTCGCTATACATTTCACAAGTCCTGCCTTTGTACTCACAATCTTTTGAGAGCACTTATTTCTTTCAGCATGAGGCCTATATCTTTGATTCCATTCCATTAATTTATCTATGGACTGGACATTGCCAAAACAACCCGGATATATACGTGAACTGTGTCAGGGTAATATCTTGAGCTTTCAACAACTGAAGCATATGGTACCATATTCGTTTACAATCTTTTTTTATTAACTTTTGAAACACCATAGTTTCCAGTTCAATTACCCTTGACTATAAGAACAGGCGTAGGTTTTCTCGTATGCATACTTTAGAGATCTTTCCTAGCATGTCCATGCGACATTTCTAATACCCCTTTTATTCTTTTGAACTTTGAGGACAAGAACTTCTTCTCTCCTCCTACACTAGAACTGACATCACCACTAGCAAGTAGGACGTCATCCAGATGCACAGGAATTGGGAAACGAATTTCCCATTCTATAACTTTGCATGGATGCAATTGTCCTCTTATTTTCTTTGCAAAAATCTTTCGATTTAAGTCATGTTTTACACCTTTACATATTTCCTTTGGAGTCACATTTGCCTTGTAGACCCTTCATAAAGTCTATGTTAGTGAAATTCAAATGATGGAATTTCACTAACATAGACTTTATAGTAGTCACAAGTGTCTGATTTTCACATTCCTAGAGACCATCAAAATCTCAGGTACTTGCACTTCTTTCATATGGGGTTGTCGTTGCTCTGTCATTGCCAAGAGGCAAATTAATTCTATAGTCACCCATTTCCAAAAGGCAATAGGTTTTACAGGGACCTGTATCACAAGATCCCTTGTAGAGCTTACAACATGTGTTGTATAGGTCATACAACATGCTCCCCCAGATTACTCCATCTTCACTAAAGAAATGGCGTATCTTTAAACTTTCTTCTTTATGACACTTTAAGCACCATTGTTGTATTCCTTAGTCTGCTTTCAGAACTATAAAAGATCCGGAAATACAACTGTTTCTTTTCTTTAGGGGTATCATAATGACGGTATTCTAATGACTGTCGTACTCCCCTTGACAATCACATTCTTCATTAATGGATCACTTTAGATGCATAATGTGCATCACATCATCTAAAGTACAGAGGAGTAATGTGCATCACATCATCTAAAGTACAGAGGAGTCATGAAATACACTACAATGTATTTCATGTCTCTTTCTCCCCCTCGAAATGTGGCTAGAACTTTTCTGCCACAATTTCGAAACCCATTAATAGCTCTTGTGAAATGAGGAAACTTCGATTATCTAGCTCATTCATCTTATCACTTCATGTAAAATGAAGTTATAAGTTAACTAGTATGGGAGTACTTTTTCCTCATTTTATTTCAGAAACTCAACAGAGTTCTTTATAATTGTCACTTTTGCAAGTCACACTTGCATATCATTCTTGTCTTTAGGTTCCTCTGTTACTTTTATCCTTTCTGGATTTAGTGATTGCTTAATGACTGTTACACATAAGGTGTACGGTCGATACTAGGAAGGCTTAATAGCTACTCCATACTTTTCTCCCATAGTGGGACACATTAAGTGCACATGAGTCATCATAACTTTCTCCTGTCATCCAGGATAAGGCATTTGTCAAAATTTCTCCCGCCATACACGGATTGTTGACATAATACAATGTCAACTTTACCCGGTTACGCAGGCATTTTTCCCAGACTTTTCCCGCCATGCGGGTAATTCCCTGTAAGGGACATAAATGCCATAGTTGGCTCTTTTGACTGCATCAAATTCAGAAATAAATCTGAATTATCTTTGACACACATGTTTGATCCGACGTTGGTCAAATTAAACATGCATGTTGCTTGTTTCATTTCAATCATGTTGACTGAAAAAAAGGAGACTTCATCATAGAGAGTACATCAAAGACATTCGTCAACCAAGACTCTCAATGCTCTATCTCTTTTCTTTTCTTGAATTAATATCCAGGAGTTCTTTTCTTGTGAAGCCATTCTTTAGAGAAAATTTATTCCCTCAAGTTATGACCTTTCTTTTCCATCTTTCGGGTCACTAGTAGCCAAAACATTCGCTTTCATGAGTGAAAGCTTGAATAACTTTTAGTCTGAGAAAACTTAGTCAATAAACAACGGTAATGAGCATAAAAATAACCCTACGTTGGTCTGATTAAAATCATGCACATTAAACCTTTTAAAACTTTCTGGAATATTCTAAATCACCGTGGTGGCAGATTAGAATAAAACATCATCCTTCTAAATTAATTCCATATCACCGTTGGGCAGAAATGGAAATAATGCATATAACTCATAAACAATGTGATGATAGTATTCTTATTGAACAACTTTGCTAAGAAATAATCATCATCATTAACCATATTGCAGCAGAAATAGAAATATGCATTTCTCTATCTGTGCTCCAAAAATTGATCACTTTGATACAAAATTTATCAGAGATTTAAGCTTTAAACATAAGATGACTCACACAATTATAGTATTGTTATCATCAACGTTGGTCAGAAAATAACAATATCATATTTAACTTTAAAACAAACATCATTCTATTGTCATAGCGGACACTGTTTGAATCTTATTTCACCCACAAGGGAAAAACTTTGCTAATAACAGTTCTTCCAATTAAATTTTCCCGTTGGTTCCAATTTAATTGGAGGACTAAACCTTTTTACTTTGCAGCGGAAAAAAGTGAATATAAAAATTTATGTACCTTTACAGAAAAATATTCTCTTAAAATTAAAAATTCATGAACTTTATAATCCCTTTTACAAAATCCATGAACTTTTGTTTTTCTGAAAATCTTTCTTTTATTTTCAGAACCCTTTTAATTTTCTTTTCAGAAAAATCATGTTACTATTACAGAAAAATATTCTGTCATAATTAAAAATCCATGAACTTTATAATCCCTTTTATAAAATCCATGAACTTTTCTTTTTCTGAAAATCTTCTTTTATTTTCAGAATCTTTTATTTTTCTTTTCAGAAAAATCATCATTGCTTTTACAAAAATTTCGAACATCTATTTTCTACTTTCTAAACAATATTTCCGTTGAAAAAAATGCATAGAAAATCATTTTAAGTCTGCCTAAAACTAGACAGAAAAGTAAAACGTTCCTTTAATGAAAAAGAAAATAACCGGCATGGGCCGGCCTGGCTGTCGCCCACGTGTGGCCTGGGCAGTGGCCTAACTTGGGTCGAGGCTTTCCTGGCCCGACGGCTCCTGTGCCTGGTCAGGGCAGGGCTGAACCGCCACTCCCGCCACTTTGCCTCGGCCTCGCGCGGCGCCCCCTTGCGGCCCTTGGTGGCCTGGCTCCCTTCGGCCTGTGAGGCCCGCGCCGCTTAGGGTTTCGTCGTGGACCGTCGGATTAGATCCGACGGCCGGGCGCGTCTATCACTGGGATAAAAACTCTCTCCTCACCAGCGAAACCCTAACCTCTTTCATTTCTCTCCCAACCCCGCCGCTCTCTTCTCTGTGGTTTTTCCACGAGCGCGTCGCGGTAGCAGGGCCTTGCACCGGCGGGTTCCTTCCCCGATGAGGGGTTGCCTGTGGTGCCCCGACGCCGCGCCTCTCCCTCCCTTTGCGTTCCATGGTGGCCATGGCCTCCCTCGCGTCGGTGCAATGCATGCCCCGCCGAGGAGGTCCCTGAGCCCCGCGTCGCAGCTCACGCGCGGAGGCTTGTGCCCCACCGGAGGGTGTGGCGATAGGCGCCGGTCGTGGCGGCCTAAGGCCCCGCGTCGGCCTTGTCTTCCTCTCGGGCCTTTGATCCTGTGGCACTGTGGCCACCTTCTTCGCCGGTGGTGCGTTTCCCTTCGTGGAAGCGCACCGCCGTCGAATGGCGTGCTCGTGGTGCCGTTTCTTTTCATTTTCTTTAACAGGGAAAACTGCGGCATCATTCCCGTACCTTTGCCGGCGCGCGCGAGCACCTTCGCGGTGAACGCGCCACCATCAAGGGAGCGGTGTTGATGCCCTTTGCCAGCTCGTTCTTGGCCATTATCCCCTCCCCTTTGTTTTCTTTTTGTTGCCTTTTTCAGATTGGATCCGATTCACTTCTTTGTTTTCATGCTGGATCTAGATCCATACTTTGCCTCCACAGAGGTAGGGTCTTCTTCCCCACACCTCGGCATGCTGATGCGTGTGTGGATTGAGAGGAACAGGCGCGGCCTTGCGGCGGTGCTTCTTTGTCGGAGAGAACTCCGGTGAAGCTTTCTTTTCTTTGATCTTTGCCCTTCTCGGGTTCATATCGGGGAGGGGGAATCTTTACTTGTACTTCTTCATCCGAAAACACATCAAAAAGCCTCGTGGCTATGATACCATTAATAGATCCCGTGGATCTTAGGCTAGATGTGTTCGGTATGAAATAGTAGATTTATTACCTTATGGTGAACTCGATGAGCTCCCTCCAGAGACCGTCGTGAGGTGGTGACGACGGTGGGGAAGCAGAGAGAGATCCGGTAGCGGCGGTGATGGACTTCCCATCGCTTCAGTGCTACCCTCAGGATCAGATTAGGGTTGAGAGTGGGGAACCAGTGGCGGCGGCGAACCTCGTGTCATGTGCCATGGTCCCCACCTCCTCTATATAGAACTGCGCGACAGGGGCCCACCACCCTTGTTTGGGCTGAACACCCCTGAGCAGGGCGTGGGTCAAGGTTCCAATGGGCCGTTGGACCCATTGAACGAGAGATCAACCTAACATCACCAACCCCGACACCGATTACAACTCACATCCCTTATACCGGTTGTGCTAGCTTGATCATCACAGCAAGCAATGGCCTCCACCAACAGTTGGATCCATGAGATTGAGTCGTCGGTCTCTGCATCACGCCTCTTCTGTGCCGGTGTCATGGACTGGCACACCCTGTTCCCCAAGCTCGTGCCACAAATCGTCAGCGCCCTCCCTGTTGAGGGAGAAGGTGGCATCAGCAGTGTCATGCAGTTCAACTTCACCTCAGGTATGCATCGTATATACAACTCATATCACCTGCAGTCTGATACACATGGTCAAAGCATAACACATAGTTGATCTTGAGCCATGCCCTTCAACCTCATGAAGGAGAGGCTCGATTTCATTGACGTGGACAACTGCCAGTGCAAGTCCATCCTCATCGAGGGTGGTGGCATAGGCACGGCGATTGAGACGGCCACCTCACAGATCAAGGTGGAGCCGACAGCCAATGGTGGGAGCATAGTGAACGTGGAATCGACATACAAGCTACTGCCAGGCGTGGAGGTGAACGATGAGATCTCCGAGGCCAAGGACTCTGTGACGGACATTTTCAAGGCCGCCGAGGCCTACCTTATCGCCAACCCGGATGCCTACAACTGAATCAGTTGAGAGAGATCATATATGATTATACATTCCCTTGTTTGATTTTTGCGTGCTTTCTTTCCGATCTAATAAAGCTTCTCCAACTTATAAGTAGTGACAACAAGAGATCAGACCATGGTGTGGACTAGAGAAGTTTAAAATGTTTGTATTTGTAACAATTATCAATGGGTGTTGTTGTTTGATGATGTTGCTGCTTGCTTGCGCACGTTCCTCATGTTTTTGTGCTGGGATAAAAAGAATTATTTCAAACATGTAAAGAGCTCATATATGTATTTTGAATTGGATGTTTATGTTCCGAGAAGTCTTATTCCTGCTTTCTTTTTTAAAAGCAAGATGGCCCCACGTATGCATCATAACGATGCATGCAGTCATATATTATTGATAATGCAAAATTCAGCAGCAACCGAACAACATCAATCCATAAATAAAGCAAAAAATAAACCCTAAGGTTGTATACCTCGCGAGAGTAACTCACCATATAGCCACTAATCCTATGTTACAATAGACATCAGAAACGGAAAAAATACATAACTCCTAGGCTATGCCTTCAAGAAGGAATCATCACACATGCGTCGATGATGGCCAGATCACCACAAGGTTGAACTTCGGATTCCCATCCCCAAAGCCAAGCTTCCATCCACCACCTTCAGCAATGAAACGACGCACGCACACGTCACATAGCCCGATTAGAGACTGTGTGTTTCTGCGGAGTGCATAAACTCATCGTTGAAGCCGTACATACCATCGCCCTTATCCGTCTACCGACACCTCGATAGCAGGAGACCTCTAGAGAAGACAATGTAAGACAAAGACGTCCCGTACAATCTGCATCCCGCTACTATCGCACCACCTTCAATCCAACAGCAACAGACTAAACATGACACCCCCGCCAGAGCCACCGTGCATCCCCTGCCAGTAGCATGCATGACTTGATGTCTCCGAATAAGACATCATATGTAGCATCCAACGGTGGCTTCAACTGTCGGTGACCGGCACTACCCGACAACTCCGAAAGAGGCAAATGTGTCACCTGCCTAGCCACATCAAACCCAATTTCTTGATGGAGGGGCCGTCCCATACCGTAAGCAAGCCACAGAAATGTTGTCATCTCCTTGATATCCAGACTCCGAGTCTCCCACACGCCATAGGAGTCCTGTTGGGGATATTACCTGTTAATGACCCGCCCTAGTTGGGCCGGGTTACCAATCAGGCGATTCACCCAAACAATTATTTGGGCCTTGCCCTGGCCGGATCAAGGTCGTATGACAGTTTATGATTTCTGGAAGGTCTCCAAGGTTTGGAAGACGGCGACTTAGAGACCACAGGGGTCACGATTTGTAGGAAGGAAAGCACCCTTGTAAACCCTAGGGGTTCGACCTGTATATAAAGGCGAGTCCCAGGGGAGGAGAGGACAGGTTAGAAATCATCGAGTGCTAGGTTCGGCGAGTTACGCCCTCCTTGTAATCGAAACCACATCAATACAAACCAAAGAAGGGCATAGGCCTTTACCTCCTCACGAGGGGCCGAACCTGGGTAAATCGCCGTGTCTCTCCTGCCTAACCCCTTTGAGTCGCCACCAAGGTGCGATGGCTCCAGTACTAAGTCCTTTCACGAGGACATCTGCCGTGACAAAACCACGACAGTTGGCGCCCACCGTGGGGCCTACGCATGGTGGAGTTGAGTTCTCAAAGGGAACCCTACCAGGGTTTGGGAGTTACGCGACGGGGCTCATGACTCGGAGCCACCGCGGGATAACCTACATTGACAACCAGCGATGGGGACCTGAAGCGGATTCGATTGAATCTGGTTACAGGGTCCCCTTCGGCAAGATCAACATCTTCATCGGCATGATTGGATCATCCGCACCTGAGCTGGACATCTCCACCGACATCGTCGAGCCGGCCAGGTACGTCCGCCCAGTAATAACACCAAATCTGACTCACCCGGTCTTTGTGGGGTTCACGCAGGGATCGGAGGAGCCAGAGCGCTCGGCGACTCGGGAAACTACACCGGTCAACTCTGATGACGAATCATCCATGGGCGACTCAGATTCAATCCGGTCTCTGCATGGGGATTGTCTTGGGGGCTTGTCGCTGGCCATGGACCCCGAAGTCCTTGACCGAACCCGCCGCCAGATCACCATCTACATGGCAGGGGCGACTCAACCCACACAAAACCCTACTGGAGGCAATGGAACCGGCGAGACGTCCAGGAGCCCGGCCGCAGTCCTGGTGGATTTAGCAGCGGAGATCACAAGGCTAATGGCGACTCCCCTCACACCAGAAAACCAGGAGGAGATAAACACGGAACTGACGAAACTCAGAGAGGCAATGGAAAAGGCTCATCAGGATGCCGAGATAGAGTCCGCCAGGATCGAGACTCGGCAAGCTCAAATTACGGCCGAAAGGATGTGTTTAAGCTCTGACAACTGGCGGCTTGAAAGACAGCAGCGCGCATCCGACGTCGTTCATCAGCGGAGACACCAGGGTCGCCTGCCCCATGATCTCAACCCGACCTGCCTGTTCGACACTCCACGAACCCGTGGGGCGGGAGCTGCCCCGGGGGGAGGACCGGGCCGCCCGCCTAACCCGTCGGCTCAGCCAGTTGAGGATCACATTCCCCGATTCTGGACGCCTCAAGGCCACTTTTCCAACCCGGTGGATAACGTGCTTGCCGCAACTCGCCATCTGGAGTCTCTTCCGATTCACGGCAACACCCCTGCCGAGATAGAAGCAAGGAGCGCCATCGAGATGTTGAAGACGGCGGTGGTTCAAAACGCCCAGTTCTCACATAGCCTCGAGAGGTTGCATTCCACTCCCCAAGGAAGTTACACCAGGAGTCGGCCAGAGGACTAGCCCGCCGTAAACAGCGGACCACGACACATCCCACAGGACAACCCGCCTGAACCGAACCCGCCGGGCCGGGATCTCCCAAACGTCCAAAACACCCTGGCCCCCCTCGTCGGGGGCGGAGGGCGAGTAGGAGTACCATGCTTGGCCCTCGCCCTTCGTAACGAAAGGATGCCCAAAGACTTTAAGGGGCCAAGAAAGGTGCCTAATTACACCCCGGACCTTGAGCCGGCATCGTGGATCGAGAGTTATGAAATCGCCATGGACATGCTCGATGTGAACGAGGCGGTTTGCGCCAGATACTTCACGATGATGCTCGAGGGGTCAGCACGTACTTGGTTGAAAAACTTACCTCCCAACTCCATCTAGACCTGGGCCGAGTTAAAAGAGCGTTTCATCAAAAACTTCCGAGGAACTTGCAAATGTCCGATGACGATCGTCGATCTACAGCACTGCATTCAACGCCCGGATGAGTCGGCTCACCATTGGTCACGGCAGGTTGCAGAACTTATCCATTCGTCATATGGCATTACGGCGGCTGAGGCTGTGCTGATCCTCGAGCAAAATTGCCATTACGAACCCTTTGTGCAAAAATTGGGGCGACTCAAGCGAAAGGTCCAAGACATGGGAGAGCTGATGGACACCCTCACTAGGTACGCTGAGGCCGATGACACCAAAGATCCTGGTGAAGACGGTAAGGTTAATTCGCCCAAGAAGGGCGAGTCATCCAAGAATCATACCCGGTTCCAGGGACGTAACCGCCACAATCAAGGGACCAACAGCAAGCGAAGACCGCAAGAAGAGCCCTCGGATCTAGTCGCCAATACCAACGCCAACAACGGCAAGAAGAAAAACAGGGGGTTTAGCGGGAAGAGGCCGCGTAACTACGAAGGGCTACTCAAAGGCCCTTGCCCGCACCACGCCACGGTAGACGGTCCGGCGACTCACTCTTGGGAAAACTGCTTCGTAATGCGAGAGTTTCGGGCGGAGGAGATCAAGAAGAGTCAAAACGATGACCCGGACCAACGCCAGGAGCAATTCGCCGCACCCAACCAAAGACAGAACCCTTTCGGCGGTTTTCCCAAACACGGGGCTCAGGGAGGCCCACAGCCAGGCGGCGGCCAATACCCGGTGCACCACCAGTGGCGGTATAACCCGCCAGGAGCCTTCCAGCAGCCGCCCCCACAGGGGGCTCCGCAGGGTCAGGACGATAACGGGGGCTTCCGCAGCAACCCCAAACAGTTAAGTAATGGGTAGTGTCATGTTTTCACCACTAATGCTTGCAGGCATGATAAGAAGGTGAGTCACCAGGCGTACAGTGTATCTGGACCGGCGCTTCCCAAATACCTCCATTGGTCTGAGCAAACCATAACGGGGAGCAGGGAGGATCACCCGCCGAGAGTTGATAACCCGTGCGATCTGGCGTTGGTCGTGGCTCCCCAAGTTGGGGGTTACACCCTATCAAAAGTGCTAATGGATGGTGGCAGCAGCATCAATATCCTATACTTTGACACTTTCCAAAGGATGAACCTATTGGAAAAAGACCTGATGCCTTCAACCACGGTTTTCCACGGAGTCATCCCACGCAAGTCGGCTTATCCCATAGGCTGGGTCAGGCTCACAGTGGCATTTGGAATTGCGCAGAATTATAGGTCGGAGTCACTCATCTTTGAGGTGGTCAAATTGAAATGCCCCTACCATGCGCTGTTTGGGCGGCCGGCTTACCCCCGCTTCATGGCTCGCCCGTGCTATGTCTACCTCAAGCTCAAAATGCCTGGTCCTAAAGGACCCATCACGGTTGATGGAGATAGAAGGATCACAAAGGAATGTGAAGAAGGGGACGCGGCTTATGCGGAAGTCGCCTGTGCTGCGGAAGAGCTCAAACACCATCGGGCCAATGTTGACCCAGCGGACATGTCACCCCTAAAGAAGCCGACCATAGATTCTGAGTCGCCCCTCAAGTTCAAGTCAACGGACGACACTAAGACAATTGATTTCGTGCCTGGCGATTCATCCAAGCAGATCACCATCGGGACGGGTCTGGACCCCAAATAGGAAAGCGCGCTCATCGAATTCATCCGTGAGAATCGGGATATCTTCGCATGGAAACCTTCTGACATGCCTGGTGTGCCAAGAGAATTTGCTGAGCACCATCTTAATGTTGACCCAAAGTGCAAACCCATCCAGCAGTACCTTCGCAGATTTAACGAGGAGCGACGCAAAGCGATTGGGGAAGAAGTTGCCCGTCTTTTAGCCGCCGGGTTCATCGTGGAAGTTTTTCACCCCAAATGGCTGGCTAACCCGGTTTTTGTACTCAAGAAGAATGGTACTTTTCATATGTGCATTGACAAAACAGACCTCAACAGAGCTTGTCCAAAAGATCCCTTCGCTCTTCCCCGCATCGACCAGATCATTGACTCGGTGGCGGGATGCGAACGATTGTGTTTTTTGGACGCCTACTCAGGATATAACCAAATCAAGATGGCCGTGGAGGATCAAGAGAAAACAGCCTTTATAACCCCCTTCGGGGCTTTTTGTTATGTGTCCATGCCCTTTGGGCTCAAGAGTGCGGGGGCGACTTATCAACGCTGCATCCAGAATTGCCTCCGCAACCAAATCGGTCGCAACGTCCATGCCTATGTCGACGATATTGTGAGCAAAACCCGCCAGGGGGAGACGCTACTAGAGGATCTCAAGGAAACGTTCGATAATCTACGGGTATATCAGATGAAGTTAAATCCCACCAAGTGTGTTTTTGGTGTGCCTGCAGGGAAATTGCTGGGTTTCCTGGTATAGGAGCGCGGCATTGAAGCTAACCCGGACAAGATCGAAGCAGTTACATCCCTTGGAAAGCCGGCGAACATTAATCAAGTTCAACGACTGGCGGGTCGCATTGCGGCCCTAAGTCGTTTTGTGAGTCGCCTGGGGGAGAAGGCGATCCCTCTTTATCAGTTATTGAGGAAATCTGATTGGTTTGTTTGGACGAATGAGGCAGACGAGGCACTCGAAGCCCTGAAACGCCAATTGGTTAACCCGCCGGTCCTGGCCGCCCCGACTGAAAAGAGCCCATGCTTTTGTATATCGTGGCAAATTCCAAAGCAGTAAGTGTGGCAGTGGTCGTTGAGAGAAAGGAGGAAGGGAAGGAATACCCAGTGCAATGCCCGGTATATTTTATCAGCGAGGTGCTAACTCTTTCCAAGCAGCGGTACCCACACTGGCAGAAGTTGGTATATGGGGTGTTTATGGCGAGTTGAAAACTTAAGCATTATTTCCAAGAACACCCTATCACAGTGGTTAGCTCTGCCCCCCTTGGGGACATCATCCAGAATCGAGAGGCAATAGGGCGGATCGCCAAGTGGCCAATAGAACTTGGCCCCCATCACATACAGTATACCCCCGCACGGCCATCAAGTCCCAGGCCTTAGTTGATTTCGTCAACGACAGGACGGAGTTACAGGCTCCAGAAGACCGGCCTGATCTCACTTACTGGACTATTTATTTTGATGGATCTAGGTAGCTGGAAGGCTCGGGGGCTGGTGTGGTGTTGGCATCCCCTCAAGGAGAAAAATTCTGTTACGTTCTCCGACTCATGTTTCCGTGCACTAACAATGCGGCGGAGTACGAAGCTTTGCTTCACGGCTTGCGACTCGCCAAGGAGATGAATCTAACACGAGTCAGATGCTTTGGCGACTCTGATTTGGTGGCACAGCAAGTTTCAGGTACCTGGGATTCTCGGGACCCCATAATGGCGGCTTACAGACGAGCTGTGTCTGATGTGGCGGGTCATTTTCATGGTTATCAGGTGGACCATATTGATCGGCGCCTCAACGAGGCAGCTGACGCCCTCTCACGACTTGGCTCCCAGAGAAAGCCGGTTCCTCCTAATGTTTTTCTGGATATCTTGCATAAACAATCCGTGATTCTACCATCAGAGGAGGAGTTGGCAATACCAGATCCTGAGTCCCAGCTCGTGGCGGCTCTCCATGTCACTCCGGATTGGGTTCTTCCTTATCTGGCTTATCTCTCTCGGGGCGAGTTACCAGCAGATGAAGTTTTGGCTCGCCAAATCGTTCGGTGCAGCAAATCCATGGTCACAATCAATGGCGAGTTATATAAGCGGAGCGCCTCTGGAGTTTTTCAGCGATGTGTTTCCTCCGAAGAAGGATGCATAATCTTAAATGAAATTCATTCCGGAGATTGTGGGCATCATGACGGATCACGTTCTTTGGTATCAAAGGCTTTCCGTCATGGTTTCTTTTGGCTAACGGCTCATGCAGATGCGGAAGATATAGTTCGTCGGTGCGAAGGATGCCAGCATTATGGGCGGCAGGCTCATGTGTCGGCTCAAGAATTAAGAATGATCCCCATCACTTGGCCTTTGGCAGTTTGGGGGGTGGACATGGTCGGCCCTTTTAAAATGTCCTCTAACAAGAAGACCCATCTGCTGGTGGCGGTTGATAAGTTCAACAAGTGGGTTGAGGCGGAACCTATTGGAGCTTGCGATGCAGAAACAGCGGTCAAATTCTTGAAAAAGTTGATTTTCCGGTTTGGATACCCGCACAGTATCACTACTGATAATGGTACTAACTTGTCCCAAGGGGCGATGCGGGAGTTTTGTCGTCGAGAACATATCCGGCTTGATGTTTCTGCAGTCGCTCACCCGCAATCTAACGGGCACGCAGAACGGGCGAATCAGGAGGTTTTGCGAGGGATTAAGCCCCGACTCATGGTTCCCCTGGAAAAAACCCCAGGGTGTTGGGTTGAAGAATTGCCTTCAGTATTGTGGAGTATCCGGACCACCCCGAACAGGTCCACGGGTTTCACCCCTTTCTTTCTGGTCTACGGAGCAGAGGTTGTCCTTCCTACTAATATAAGGCATGATTCACCTAGAGTCGCCACATATGTAGAACAAGACAATGAGCTGGCGCGTCAAGATTCTTTGGACGCCTTAGAGGAGGCACGTGACCTGGCTACGGCCCGTTCAGCTATCTATCAACATGATCTACGGCGTTATCACAACCGCCGGGTTAAAAGTCGGACCTTTCAGGAAGGCGACTTGGTTCTTCGGTTGATACAAAGATCGTGCAGGCATGCATAAGTTGTCACCACCTTGGGAAGGACCGTTCGTCGTCAGTAAAAATCTCCGCAGTGGCTCTTATTATTTGGTGGATCTCCGGCCTAACCGGCCAACCACGCAGGCTGAGTCAATTCGCCCCTGGAATATTGCCCACCTGCGGCCTTATTACACTTGAGCTCTTAAGCTCTACATTTTGTAAGTTTTTCAGTTTCATTATAAAGCAATAAAGTTGAATATACTGCCTGACTTGGGGGCTTCTTCATTAAAAGAACAATTTTTTGTCATCCTGTTGTGACCTTATGAACCGACAGAATCAGCATTTTAGGGTGGCGTTCGAGCTTTCTGACTTGCCCCATCCTGTCGCGACCTTATGAGCCGACGAAATCATCAGCATTATAGGGTGTGTGCTCGAGCTTTCTGACTCGCCTCATCCTGTCGCGACCTTATGAGCCGACGAAACCTGCATTTTAGGGTGTGTGTTCGAGTTTTCTGACTCGCCTCATCCTGTCGCGACCTTATGAGCCGACGAAACCTGCATTTTAGGGTGTGTGTTCGAGTTTTCTGACTCGCCTCATCCTGTCGCGACCTTATGAGCCGACGAAACCTGCATTATAGGGTGTATGCTCGAGCTTTCTGACTCACCTCATCCTGTCGCGACCTTATGAGCCGACGAAACCTGCATTTTAGGGTGTGTGTTTGAGTTTTCTGACTCGCCTCATCCTGTCGCGACCTTATGGGCCGACGAAACCTGCATTATAGGGTGTGTGCTCGAGCTTTCTGACTCGCCTCATCCTGTCACGACCTTTACCGACGAAACCTGCATTATAGGGGGTGTGCTCGAGCTTTCTGACTCGCCTCATCCTGTCGCGACCTTATGAGCCGACGAAACCTGCATTATAGGGTGTGTGCTCGAGCTTTCTGACTCGCCTCATCCTGTCGCGACCTTATGAGCCGATGAAACCTGCATTCTAGGGTGTGTGCTCGAGCTTTCTGACTCGCCCCATCCTGTCGCGACCTTATGAGCCGACGAAACCATAATTTTGGGTGTGTGCTCAAGCTTTCTGACTCGCCCCATCCTGTCGCGACCTTATGAGCCGACGAAATTGCTGTTTTTATTTTTGGCATAGCCTTGAGGGTTTTAAACCTTTCTTTCTGATTCCTCTTGAAAATATTTGTTATCATTTATTTGGTTTCACATATGTTGTTTTCAAAGCTTAAGTCAGGATGATGATCAGAATTACTTCGTCCATGGCGGATTAAGCATCATAAAGGATTCTCAAATGGCAGGTCAAATATTTCAAATCGCCTTAAGGGTGATATAGAGATTCTTTCGAAGAGTATCACAAAAACAGTATCGACTTATCAAAAAGACCTATTACATGGCTCTCAGGCCAAATCGATGAGGTTTATTCTGTTGGCGCCTTAGGATCATTTTGCTGCGAGCTTTGGCCGACCTCAATTTGCAAGTCGCCCAGTAGCCAGTTGCACTTAGCCAGAGCTGCGAAGTCATCTTCATCAGTCAGGATTGATGCTAGGTCTGCTTCCAAGTCAAAAGGGTTCTTGGGTCGCCGAGGAGTTAAGCTGGTCGTCACGAAGGTTGGCGGATTGACCTTCGTGTTTTTGCTGTCATAAGCCGCTTGATACTTTGATAAATCAAGACTTGCTGCGAGTTGGGTTCCTGCCAGTCGGGAGTCCTTGGCAACACGTTGATAGTCCTCTTCAAAGAATTCTGACCCGTCGTCTTTGAGTTGAGGAAAGCCTGCCGCTACCTCTTCCGGGTTGATCTCTGGAGCATACGCCAAGCAGCGACTCAAGGCAGTCAGAACACCCTTTCGGGCGGCTGACCAAGTTAGCTCGCCAATCTGAGGGGGAAGTGTGGATAGGCAGCCAAGCACCTTCTTTATGGAAGTTATAGCACTACTAGGAAAAGGCTTGCTAATGGCGCACCATTTTTTGCTAGTAATGGCGCACTATAGGTGCGCCACTAGCATCACGCCATTAGATTTTTTTACTAATGGCGCACTACAAGTGCGCCATTAGTATCTGGTATACTAATGGCGCACCAGGTAGTGCGCCATTAGTATTGCTCACGCTGCGCCATTAGTATGCCTCCCAGGTGCGCCATTAGTATGCCTCTCAGGTGCGCCATTAGTATGCCTCCCAGGTGCGTCATTAGTATGCCTCCGAGGTGCGCCATTAGTATGCCTCCCAGGTGCGCCATTAGTATGCCTCCCAGGTGCGCCATTAGTATGCCTCCCACGTGTGCCATTAGTATAGCCCATGGTGCTCCATTAGTATCTGGTATTCTAGCATATATATGTTTTTATTCAAAACAACAAATTCAACAGCACATAAAATATATATATAATACATAATATGTGCCCAATAGTTTTACTGATCCACAACACATAACATATATGCAAAGTTGCATACCAAATTTCATGATCCATATATCAAAATTCCATAGCATCCATACATCCAAAATTCCATAGCATCCATATATACATATAGTTCCATAGCATCCATACATACATAGCTCCATAGCAAATATAATACACAGCGATACTTTGCGGGCATTAGTAAGTAATATTTGGCACTAGCAAGAGCCTTGAGCGCAGGCTTCAGGTTGGTTTGGTAGGTGGTACCAAGGATCTCAACTGGGGAGGATCCTTTTGCATTTACCTCGTACTGAAAATCAATATTGGGTTTCAACCTGCAAAATGGCACAACAGTGTTTGATAGTAAGGCAACAAGCTCTACATATATATTGACGAAACAGGATTCAAAGAATAAACAACAGAACCACAATAAAATGAGTCTGCCACTAAGCACGACAATACTTAAGAATACTGCATTACATAAAATCTTTCCCGGCGATGTTTGGCAGTTGCTACCTAGAGATTTACACAAGGGAAATTCACCATAGAGAACTCTCATGGTCATGCCTTTGGTAAGGAACTAAGGACCACATCAGTGCAGATCCAATGCCATTTATGTAGTAGCAATGAACAGCATGGACCAGTGGTTAACGGTCAGCCTTCAAAATATAGGAAACAGAAACTAACAACAAAAGATTATATACCTTTACAGAAACTAACAACAAAATATAGGAAACAGAAACTAACAACAACATGGACCAGTGGCATATGTGTTTGGAGGCAGCAATATATTTACAAGTTTAGAACAGTATATACCTTTACTGATTTGAAGAGTTAAAACGAATATTATTATCAATGTAAATAATTACACCTGATACGCTAATCTGCACAGCACAGTCCAAATTCCATCTATAAGAAATACTATCTTAAAAGAACAGAGCAGCAAATATGCAACTTAAACTAAATCTTCTCTGACTCTAAGTTGGGCTTAACAATGTAATACAGAAAGAATGTACTCCCTCCATTCCTAAATATAAGTCTTTTAAAAGTTTCTACTAAAAAACTACATACGGATGTATATAGACATACATTAGAGTGTAGATTCAATCATTTTGCTCCGTATGTAGTCCCCTAGTGGAATATCTAAAAAGACTTATATTTAGGAACGGAGGGAGTAGCTGCTGAACAACTTACACAGTTAACCATTTCTAAGAAACCAAGTAAATTCTCAAGAAAAAGTTGCTTGTGGTGCTGCCATCTTCTAAAATGCATGGCATGGGCCACTCATTTAAAGAGGCATTTGACGCCATAGAGACACTTACATGTAATAGATTTAACATGTAAATCGATGCAGGGGCGGACCCACGTTATGACCAGTGGGAGCCCAGGACCCCACTCAACTTCCTATAGTCCCACTATAAACATCGATGCCAGCCAGCAGGCCCCCGGTCAGGCTAAAGCGGGTGCCCCCACTCCATCATCCCGTCTGTAAAAGCCCATGAAAAAGAAGCAAACCAAAGTGAGAAAAATAATAAAGGAATGTAAAATAAGGGGATGTATGTGCGGCAACACACAGCGGTGAACGCGAGGAGAAGCTGGCTGCTACTTGCCACTTCGACTCTTGGGAGATCAATTAATAGGCTGAAAATCAAGTACACAAAGAAACGAATCGTCAACTCCTAAAGTGCCCATCCCCAAGCTTATTCATCTCATCCCAACTCCTAAAGTCAATCCGGCATGACATTCAATTCGTAGGTTAAATTGTACCGTTCGGGAATCATTTCAAAGAAATTTAATCTGGCAATCCATTTTATTACTAGTATTTGCGTGTTGTCCTGCTAGTCTGCCACTACTAGCACGCTTTCTATCTATTTTTACAATCAATACTTTAATTATTTGACAGGGAACAAGCAAGAAGTTGCTGGAATTAGCTAAGATTTATCTTGATGATCTCAATCACAGAGATATGGTAGTCTTGACTTGAGCATGAACTTGATCTCTTCATATATAATATACTTCATGATACAAGGTTTTCAAGATTGGACAAAATATGTGATTGGGCTAACCAGATGGTGGATACCTGGACTCTGAGTCAGGCACCAGATGAACACATCAGTGGCCTCCTTGGCAAGCTCTGCATTATCTGAACATAATTCACGAGATCAACCAGGTCCCTGCATAAGGTAGATAAAGTCTTCGTAAGACACCCAACGTTCTGAAAAGATTAAGATACAACTGTTCATGCATTTCATGAGATAAAAGAAGCTTTCTAACCTGGTTAGCAGAGTGATGATATTAATGCTTCTTGCTCATTTAGAAATCTCTCCAAGGACGGAATTAACTATGCTGATGAGTTCCTCCGGTCCGTCCTTATCAGGTGTTATACGGGAGCACCAAAGATCTGTTACCCACTCTGTGACAAGATGCCTTGTGAACTGTTCAAATGCTGCTTCAACTCGAGGCGAATTCACCTTACTCCTCCAACCAGTACTTCCACTCTTCTTGTCAGGGGAGGGTTTTCTTAGTTCAATACTTTTTTGTTTTGGCAAGTGGGCGACTGGTACCATGGTCTGTGGCAGTTGTGCTCTTTCTACGGAAGTCATAGTCAAGTGATAGGTAGCGAAACGGAACTATCAAAGATATGGCGAATGGGAAGTTGATCCAAACTGAAGAGCTTGTCACTGCAATGGAGAAAGTCAGGCATTCAGCACAGCCATGAGGGAGCAATAATATTTAAACAGAGTTAAAAAAAATTATGTGACGGCAATATAAATCTGCCTTGATATGTACAGCCTTTCGTTTTTGGCAACTTTTAGAAAGACTTGATAAAATTGCTAGTCATATTTCAATTTAACATGGAACCTACATGTCTAGCTCGTATGTTCCTAGTCTTTAGACTACACCGTGTATTCCATGGTATAATCCGGCTACAACTATCGGCAAACATACTCCACCTTATACAATTTCATCACAAACTTGAATAATCCTGAGGTAGCAGTAAAAATTACGATGCCCCGAAGAATTCACCAATCATCTAGAATGGAAAAGCAAACAACCTACTCGGAGCTAAGTCCAGTCTACAAATTCCCAATGCAACATATAAAACTCACTACAGGTTCCAGGCATCTTGAAATAGCAGTAAAATTTCCGACGACAGCCCAGAGAACTCACACCAATCATCTAGAATGGAAGCAATCAAGCTAAGTCGAGTCTACCAATTCCCAATGCAACAAATCGCAGCACCAATTGAACAAACCAATACTGCTACTCCGCGGATGCGCCTGAAATGATGCCTCCCCAAATCAGCGCTGGCGCATCACGGGCAACAACGACCGACCGACCGACCGAAATCAAGGGCGCGCGCCCCGACGTGAGGCCGAGACCGCCGGTGGGGGCGTAAGTAGCCTAGGGTTTGGGGGGTGGGGGAGGGGGCTCACGGGACATGAGGAAGGCGAGCCCGAAGGCGAAGACGAGGAGCAGCACGGCCCGCTTCTTCCCCTCCTCCGCCAGGTCGCGCACCGTGTGCGCCGCCCTCGACGCGCCGCCCGGCGTCGCCATCCTCCCGCGTGGCGGCGGGTGGGGACGAGGCGGCCCCTCCTTGGCGGGCTCGACAGGGCACCGGTCGAGGCTGCGGTGGGTGCTGGTCGAGCGGGTGGGGGAGCCGGTAGAGGGTGGGGTGGGGCGCCGGTGGAGCAGGCTCTGTTCAGGGCGCCGCTGAGATCTGGGGAGGCTGCGGGAGGGAGAGGGCAGGGGATAGCGCACGGTCGATTTGGAAAAAAAATCATTGGCGCGCGGTCGATTTGGGGAAAGCCCGCGTGATATTTCGGCTATGTCCCGCGTTTTTTTTTTTGCAAAACTACTAATGGCGCACCACCTACAAATGCGCCATTAGTAACCCTAGTTACTAATGGCGCATCACATGGTGGTGCGCCATTAGTAGTTTTGCAAAAAAAAATAGTAGTGGCGCACTGGGTTCCCCGCCGCGCCCTCCAGGATGGTGGCCCCGGGTGGCAGCATCCGCCGCAGCATCTCCTCCCAGGTCACCGTCTCCGCCTTGCTGGCCATCTCCCCCTCCCCTTCCTCCGGCGCAAAGGCGCAATCCGCCGAACACCCGCCGGGCAAGGGCGCAATCCAGCAAGACTCGGAAAAGCTCTAACCTTTGGTGGGGAATTCCTTGGCTTTGCAGTCGTGGTCGCCGCCGCCTATCCGTCCTGGCTTGCACGGACGACGGTCAAGGCCCTGCGCTCCCCGCCCCGCCAACCACCACCACACATCGCCAAGCGAGACCCTCGCCGGTCAACCGGAGACGCGGGGGAGGGAGGGGAGGAAAGAGCGAGAGAAATCCGGGGCGTGGACGAGCGGGATCTCTTCGGGGCATGGACGAGCGGGATCTCTCCGGGGCATGGACGAGCGAGGCGGTATCTCAGTTGGATTTGGGAGAGGAGAGGCAAGGGCAGATGCAGAGAGCAGTGCGGGTTAGCAATGGCGCACCCCCGAGCGGTGCGACATTAGAATTTTTTTTGATAGCAATGGCGCATCCCCATGCAGTGCGCCATTAGTAATCTTTTTTTATATAACAATGGCGCATCCCAGAGAGGTACGCCATTAGTAATCTTTTTTTTAGATAGCAATGGCGCACCCCAGAGAGGTGCGTCATTAGTAATATATATATTTTTTGGATAGCAATGGCGCTTGGGGGGGGGGAGGGAGGGGGTGGGTGGTGCGCTCGGCCGATTCTGTTCGGGGGAACCGAGCGAGGAGACAGGGGAGGGTGCGGGGGGTCGGCGGCGGCGATGGAGCGGGGGAGGGTGCGGGGGGTCGTCGGCGGCGGTGGAGCAGGGGAGGGTGCGGGAGGTCGTCGGCGGTGGTGGAGCGGGGGAGGGTGCGGGGGGTCGGCGGTGGCCGTGGAGCGGGCCGGGGAGGGTGCAGGGGGTCGGCGGCGGCGTTGGAGCGGGGAGGGTGCGGGGGGTCGGCGGTGGCGGTGGAGCGGGGGAGGGTGCGGGGGTCGGCGGCAGCGGTGGGGCGGGGAGGGTGAGGGGGGTCGGCGGTGGCGGTGGAGCGGGGGAGGGTGCGGGGGGTCGTCGGGGGCGGTGGAGCGGGTCGGGGAGGGTGCGGGGGGTCGGCGGCGGCGGTGGAGCGGGGAAGGTTGCGGTGGGTGCTCGGCGGCGGTGGAGCGGGGGAGGGTGCGGGGGGTCGGCGGTGGCGGTGGAGCGGGGGAGGGTGTGGGGGGTACTCGGCGGCGATGGAGCGGGGGAGGGTGCGGGGGGTGCTCGGCGACGAGTGTGGTGGTGCGCCATTAGTAGTTTTGCAAAAAAAAATTATAGTAGTGGCGCACCACCTACATATGCGTCATTAGTAACCCTGATTACTAATGGCGCACCTCATCTGGTGCGCCATTAGTAGTTCTGCAAAAAAAAATATAGTAGTGGCGCACCACCAACAGATGCGCCATTAGTAACACTAGTTACTAATGGCGCACTAGCTGTGGTGCGCCATTAGTAGTTTGCAAAAAAAACAAAAAAAATTTATAGTAGTGACGCACTACTAACAGATGCGCCATTAGTAAGCAGGTTACTAATGGCGCACGAGCTTCTGTTGCGCCATTAGTAGTTTTGCAAAAAAAATAAAAATAAAAAATATATAGTAGTGGCGCACCGAGAGTGTGGTGCGCCATTAGTATCCACCACACTAATGGCACACCTCACATGGTGCGCCATTACTATATAGTAGTGGCGCACTGCTTGTGTAGTGCACCATTAATATCTATATCATCTATAGCCCTTTTCCTAGTAGTGTAGGCCCTTTGGCACCCATCACAGCTTTAACAGTTAATACACTGCCGGTGTACAGTTGCTCTGTCAGTGCGTAAATCGCCTTTAGCATCAGCACACAATCTTCCTGAAGGTTGGCGGCTCTCGGACCTGAGTAAGGGGTCATGATAATAAGCGACTTACGATAAGAGTTAGTTAAAAAGAAAAAAGGGGGATAAAAGACCAAAAGTTTGAGTAAGTTTACCAAAGGCGGCTTGCGTCATGTTTGAGATATGACGCTTTAAGCCGGACAATTCTTGTTGCATAGTAGCCAGCCTCGCTTCGGCCTTCTCTGCTCTTTTTATGGCAGCATCTTGGTCAGCTTGAGTTCTTTTCAAATCAGCTTTGAGTTTTTCCAGTTCAGCCAAGACCAATTGATACTTCTCCGACTTAGCTCGGGCATCTTGCTGACCAGATAAGTTCTTTTTTAAATCGCCAAGCGCCGATTCAGTCTGAGCAAGAGTTTCCTGTTGAAAGTACAAAAAAGGGGCAAGTCTCAGAACTATTGCAAGCAATATCCCTGACACTTAGGGGCTAATGTATAATTTTTTATTTTCAGATGAAATTATACAATATCAAGACCCGGCTCATCTTTTTACTGATGACCCGGCCCTTGGGGGTTACTGGTCGCAAAGTTTTTTCTAAATTTATCAAGACCCGGCTCATCTTTTTACTGATGACCCGGCCCTTGGGGGTTACTGGTCGCAAAGTTTTTTCTAAATTTATCAAGACCCGGCTCAACTTTTTACTGATGACCCGGCCCTTGGGGGTTACTGGTCGCAAAGTTTTTCTAAATTTATCAAGACCCGGCTCATCTTTTTACTGATGACCCGGCCCTTGGGGGTTAATGGGAGTAATATAATATAACAAAACTTACCTCATGTTTGTTTTTAAATATCCGCAGCAGGCTTTTCTCCATCTCATAGCTCGCCTCCAGGCGACTTGCAAAACCAAAGCAGAGTTCCTTGAACTCCAGATTTTCATACTCAGAAAGCTTAGCCTTGGAGAGTCCAGATTCAGGAATGGCTTGAGAGGAGGATGCCACATGCCTTGACAAAACCGTTGCCGCCGGCTTAGTGAAGCCGGTACCAGTAATAACTACAGCATCCGGGTCTTCTGTTGTCATCAATGGACTTGGCGGCTTAGGGGCATCCATTGTTTCCTTGGGCGAGCCAGGAAGATCCATTTGATTTTCAGGCTCGCCTTGGTCCGGGTTGTCCTGGATCAGCACTGATTCTTTGATGGGTTCTGAAGTTGTGACAGGAGTTGATCCGCTGGTTTTCCTTTTCTTGGCATGTGCCCTAAAAAAAAGGGAGAAGCGCATTAAGGAACTGAAAGTTTATTACCCTCAGGATTCAAAGTAAGATTATCAAAAGACTTCCCCAGGAACTCGAATCATTGGTGGAAGTGTCGACATCACTGAGTCGCCAGATGTAGGAGGAGAGTTCTGCAAGAATTATACGTCAACAGTATAGGCGGGTTACAGACGTGATCCAAAGGAACATGAAGAATTGTTATTCATAAATACCTCATTTGGTTTCCTCTTGTTCGTTGCTCGTAAGCCGGACACCAGATCACCGGAATGACTTTGGGTCTTCCGATTTGAAGTATGTTGTGCTTTCTTCAGTAGGAAATTTGGGTCCAAATAAGCGTTTGGGTGTGAGAAGGGAACTTTCCCGCAAATTCGCCTAGCCGGCTTAGGTGGAGAAGGAGATGAATCGGAGGAAACAGAAATTACCTCAACAGAGTCCTCCTGGCTTTCATTGTCTTCATTCTATTCCAAGAGAGGCAGAGGTGTAAATACAAAGATTAACAGTAGTAGATGGCGAGTGAAAAGAAGATGGAATTTGACCTCCGAAAGTGCATCGCCGACTTGAGATTCATTGACTTCGGATGGCTGAGCCGCAGCAGCTTTGCCCTTGCCCTTGGTTTTCTTTGAGGGCGGCTTAACATTTTTCATGGCTGGCCTTTTGGGTTTCTTGGACCAAAATTTATCGCCTTTCTGAAATAGCATATGTTACAAAAACCACAATGCAAATGAAGCATAAGGAGTAAAGACCAAAGGCGGTTTAGATTTGTTCACCTTGGGCGTCGGGTTAATTTTGCAGAAAGGCTTGAGGACGATTTGGCTGCATTTTCCCGCAGGCTCGCCAGTCAGCTTCTTGATAATGGTGACGACGTCATTTTCTGTTAAAACCGTATGGAAATAACATTGAGGATGATCTAGGGTGCCATCAAATTCGCACATTAGACCGTCCCGGCGACTCAGAGGGAGAATACGCCATTCGACCCAGTAGCGGATTAGGTCAACCCCAGTAAGGCTGTTGTTTGTTAAGGATCTTAACTTGGAAAGTATTGGGATGAATTCTGATTCCTCCTCCTCGGTAAGCTTGTCTGGAAGCTTGAAGTTCGTTGGAAGGCGATTTTTCCTGTAGCCCAGAAGCTTGTTTTTGCCTGCAGGGGAAGTCTCTTGACAGTAGAACCAAGACTCGCACCAACTTTTGGGATGGTTGGGCATGGCGAGTGAGGGAAATGGGCTATCCCTGCGGCGCTGGACATTGACACCGCCGAGTTCCAGGCTGGGGCCATTGTGAAATTCCGTTTGGTGATTCAGATGGAAAAAGTGCCAGAATAAGGGGACGGAGGGCTCAATCCGCAGATAAGCCTCACATAACACTTGGAATTGCCATAAGTTACTTATAGAATTAGGTCCCAAATCCTGGAGGCAGACGTTCATGAAAGCCATGGCGTCTCTAAGAAACTTCGATCCGGGCGGCTTAAAACCTCGCTCCAGGTGTTCAACAAAAACGACTATTTCCCCTTCTTTGGGGTTGGGGAGATCTTCTCCGAAGCCGGTACGCCAGCCGATAACATTCTGAGGGTCCAAGTTGCCCGTTTTCACATGGTCTGCTAGTATGGTGTCATCGACCTTGGTAGGAAGCCAGTCACTTTTGAAGACGGCGCCCATGCTACAAAGAAGTAAAGTATGAATTTATACGCCTTGAACATCTACTGTAAGGGGTGAAATAAGTTCATCTAACGCGCCAAGTAATTTGTTCACGGACTGAGAGGGAAACTTGACCCGCCATATCAAGAGCCGAGTTGGGTTGTTATGGCGACTTACGAAGTCCGGCTATACTCGGGAGCTACGTTCTAAGGATGATGGAGACGTTTGTTCAAAACGTCAAAGTGTGAAGACTACAAACAGCTTTTTGCAAAACAGTAGGTAAATTATGGATCTACTGGATAGATGGAAAAACATGAGAAAAATGGCTAGACGCAACAAATTTATTACCAGGACAAGGTGACGCCCTTCGCTTGATGAAACGTTATACTAGGTTCGCAAGTAAGAGCGGATAAATGAAGATATTCGAAGCATTGGTTATCTCGTCGGCATTTATGCTAATCAGTTCAGGAAAGGCAACACATGCTCGCGAAGAACATCCAGAACATGGCAGTGCTGGAGCTTCAAACGAAGATTGGATCTATTCTTAAATGGGCGGTGGCCTAACCTGATGCTCTCAGTCAAAGAAGGCCGACGGCGACGAAGGTCGTTGGAGAAGCACGGAGGTCTCGTCGAGCGAAGAGATCTTCGACGGCGGTGGAGTTCGTGGCGAACGGCGAGATGGTCGACGATGATGCGGTGGTCAATGGCGGCGGACGGATCGGCCGCAGTGCGAAGCTTGACGACGGCGAAGGCCTATGGGCGGCACCGAAGCTTCTCGAGCAAAGACGGAAAGTACGGTCGGCGGCGGAGCCCTCGGGAGGCGATGAGATTTCCTCGCTGTGATAATGGGGAGGAGGTTGACGAGACTTGTAGGTGGGAAGCACCAGTCCTGTCCCCCCCCCCCCCCCCCCGTCTATTTATCAGGGAGGGCGCTGGAATCGAGGCGCCGTGAGCGGGAACCTCCGGGGAATAAAAAGATTCGCTATAAAGGTGTTCCGAAGATTTTGGGATAACGATGCACTAAGATCCGTTGGGATTATGTCAGTCTTCTCGAAAATCGAGGGATAAGAAGAGGCCAACAAGAAATGGTTTGGCGACTTAAAGAGTTTTAGGTGCCACATGGCGGGTTACAATTTCTGACGTATGAAGAAAAATGAGGAATGAATCGCCTTCAACTAAGCGGAAGTATTGGCGTGAAAAAGAAGTTCAAGTCAATCTGGGGCCTAATGTTGGGGATATTACGTGTTAATGACCCGCCCTAGTTGGGCCGTGTTACCAATCAGGCAATTCACCCAAACAATTATTTGGGCCTTGCCCTGGTCGGATCAAGGTCGTATGACGGTTTATGATTTCTGGAAGGTCTCCAAGCTTTGGAAGACGGCGACTTAGAGACCACAGGGGTCACGATTTGTAGGAAGGAAAGCACCCTTGTAAACCCTAGGGGTTCGACTTGTATATAAAGGCGAGTCCCAGGGGAGGAGAGGGCAAGTTAGAAATCATCGAGTGCTAGGTTCGGCGAGTTACGCCCTCCTTGTAATCGAAACCACATCAATACAAACCAAAGCAGGACGTAGCCCTTTACCTCCTCACGAGGGGCCGAACCTTGGTAAATTGCCGTGTCTCTCCCGCCTAACCCCTTTGAGTTGCCACCAAGGTGCGATGGCTCCAGTACTAAGTCCTTTCACGAGGACATCTGTCGTGACAAAACCACGACAAGTCCACCGTCGTTGAGGAAGTAGGGTTGTTGCCCCAATTTCGGGCACTATAGGGACCACCCATTTTCGTGCCCACCACGATCCCGCATCAAACATCGGAGGAAGATCCGTCCGCCACTCAAATATAGGAACAGATTGTTTTAATGGTTAAGCCATTTTATTTTTATCGGCACCACATTTGCCTCTCTTAGGGTACTTTGGTTTCTTCAATTGTAGCTTTGTTGATGACACGTCCTATCCTCTCTCCTCATGAGCTACTCGGAATCTCTGGACGCGGCCACTACCCCTGCTATGAATGCCTCATATCCCAAAAAGACACCCGACCCCGCCTATAATATCCCATCAACTTCCTAGACCGAAGACCCCACTCCATGAGCCCTTTCTGCAAAGGCTACCACTAGTAGAAAACATGGCTATCGTTCGGCCCTAGCCAGCCCATTAGTCCCGGTTCTTCAAGAACCGGGACCAATGGAGGGTATTAGACCCGGTTCGTGAGCCCAGGGGGCCGGCCGGGGCCTCGTGGGCATTGGTCCCAGTTCGTGTGGAACCAGTTGTCCCGGTTCGAGCCACGAACAGGGACCAATGGTCCTCGCTGTCGGCCCACAACCGTTGGTCCCGGCTTGTGGCATGAACCGGGACAGAAGGGGTGGCTTTAGTCCCGGTTCATGCCACGAACCGGGACAAATAACTTGCCTATATATACCCACCTCCGCGGCAGAGCACTCCATAGTGCTTTGTTTTTTCAATCCGGTGAGGTTTCTAGTTCACCTCCTATGCACATGAGGTGTTCGATGAAATGCCCGAGCCACACTACACTAGTAGAAAAAGGGCCTTTTGTCCCGGTTTGTAAGGGCCTTCTGTCCTGGTTTTGGAACCGGGACTAAAAGGTCGTTACTAATGCCCTCGGACTTTAGTCCCGGTTCTTACACCAACCGGGACAGATGGGCCTCCACGTGGCCTCTGCGGCCAGGCCAGGCAGGGGGTCTTTAGTCCCGGTTGGTGACACCAACCGGGACCAAAAGGCATCCACGCGTCAGCACCTGGCTGAAGCTGAGTTTTTTTGAAAGGGCTCGTTTAGGGGTTAATTTAGGTTGTTATATACACCAACCAAGGAGCATCCATGAGCAAGCACAAAAAGAAATAATTTTATCTTTATCAATGAGCATCCATGAGCATGCACAAAATTTCATCAAGCACACCACCATCATACTTAAAAGTGTAGTAGTAGTTCAACACTATCGTACTTAAAAGGTTTCACTATAAAGATTAAAGCTCCATTAGGTTCTTAAGATCTTCACTCCTGCTTCTTCACCTGCTCCTTCATCATCCTGATGCGCTTAGAGCGACGAAGCCCCAGGCCAGGCTGTGGGATGTACTCCTCTACCAGAATTGGCATGGCCCTGTTGCCCAGTTGTGGGATCACCATCGCGAGGCCATCGTCGCTGCTACTTTTGCTGTAGCCAGAGTCGCTGCTACTTTTGCTATAGCCAAAGTCGCTGCTCCCGTAGACACAACACCTGTCGCAGTACTCGCTGCTCCTGCTCCCATTGCCTTGCCAAATGCAAAAAAGTTTTTTTTTAAATGGGTGTGAGACATAGCCTAATGGATAGGAAGAAGAGACAGAGCGTACTGGCATCGTCGTCGTCCTGGTAGCGCCTCCGACACATAGTCGTGTCGAACACCTTCACGACGAACGTGGCGTTGTCGTCGTACCTGAAGACAAGGAAGTACCCATGCCGCAGGTCGTAGGCACGGACGAACTGCTTCCAGCCACGATCTAGGTACATGTTTCCATCGGTGTCGAACGCCACCTCAACGTCCCACAGCTTGCAAAGCCCGTTGCCGGCCTGCCTCAGCTTCATGTTCTGTGGCCGATGACCGTCCAACATCTTCACAAAATTTTCCGGCAGCACCTGCCTGCTGGAGGATTTCTCAAGTATAATCGTGAAGAACTCCATCTCTGAAAAGCAGCAGAAGAGACCAATTACTACCTTTACAACATTGTCAGTACTCGCTGCTCCTGCTCCCATTGCCTTGCCAAATGCAAAAAAGTTTTTTTAAAAATGGGTGTGAGACATAGCCTAATGGAGAGGAAGAAGAGACAGAGCATACTGGCATCGTCGTCGTCCTGGTAGGGCCTCCGACACATAGTCGTGTCGAACACCTTCACGGCGAACGTGGCGTTGCCGTCGTACGTGAAGACAAGGAAGTACCCATGCCGCAGGTCGTAGGCACGGTCGAAGTGCTTCCAGCCACGATCGAGGTACATGCTTCCATCGGTGTCGAACACCACCTCCACGTCCCACAGCTTGCGAAGCTCGTTGCCGGCCTGCCTGAGCTTCATGTTCTGTGGCCGATGGCCGTCCAGCATCTTCACAAAATTGTCCGGCAGCACCTGCCTGTTTAAGGTAAAATAACATTTACAGCAACATGATCATCAGTATTAGGTAGGACCTAATTAAATACCCTCTTTAAGGTAAAATAACATAAAACAATATAGACCCTGACTCGAGGTCGGAGGGGGGCTGGTGACGGGGACGACGACGTGGATGATGGAGGGGGCTCCTAGATTTCTGCATAGTGCTCTCCAATATTAGCATTCAAAGTAGGAGTACTTTTCCAATTTAAGCATTCAATAAGCAAAACCAAATCGTAAAATAAAGTAGTATTCAAATTAGCATGCATTCAATTATAAGCAAAACTACATCATCTCTTGTCATACATATAGCATCACTAATACAGCTAGAACCGTAGCGCCCGACGGGTATCGTCGCGGGCGGTGGACACCCAAAGAGAAGGAACCATCACAGGATCATAGCTCCAGTGAGATCCCTGAAGAACCTAGCAGGTATTGTCGAACCTGCCCTCCAATGCAACCTTGTAGCGACGGACGTGCTCGTCCTCCTCGCTGACACGGTGACGTACCACCTCTGCGGTGTCCGGAAGCCTCGGCACCGTCACTGGCCCACGCGACCGCCACCAAACAAGTATCGGGTCAACAACGGGCTGCCTCCTCACCAACCTACGCTCCCCGGAAGGTAGCACCTCCCAATACCAGCCGGACGGAGCCCTGTCCCGGACATGGCTCCTCTGATCAAGCAGGTGTCCTCCGCTGAGTCAACGATGAGGATGCGGGATACGCATCGTAAAATGAACTAAAAAATAAACTAGTTCTATTAATTTTCTTGCTAAAAATAAACTACTTCTATATATAGTAAAATAAAGTAGTTTTATTAAATCAACTAGTTCAACTACTAAGCACTTACTATAAATAAATAAAACCAAAGCTATATTCACTATGGTGGTAATACTAGTTGTTATATTCTAAAAGGATAAAGAAATAAGTTCACATGCACATGACTAAATAAAGGAAATAAAACACAAGTTCGTGCTAACTAGATGTTAACTTCTAAGACAAGTTCATGCTAACCAGATGGTAACTTATTGGCTATTCCTTTTTATTTTTGATTAAATTGATGATCAAATCAAATGGACATGCCTTATAAATCAGAAATTATATAGTATTGTTGTAATCACTTAAATAGTCGGCTGCTAGCACAGATAATTAAATATTGTAGTCAGGTTCATTTTTTACTTTTGTATGGTCAAAAATATTGTTATTCACCTTCCTTAATTGGTCATCCCCTTTAATTTCACAGAAAAACACGTTGCCATACTGTCCACAAAATTTAATTATCTGTCTCATATTGCACTACAACTAACAATCTAATGAACAAGAATTAATATATGCCATCTTTTGGTTGGTAACAACATTAGATTAATTCAACTACCATAAGTTTTGCCAAAGTGGCAGAAATGTTTATTCTAGTGAGCAAAAAATGCATATCTAATCCCATTGCTCATGCAGGACAACATAGGATAAGCATTTCAAAGGAAATGATGTTCCTAGAGTATCCGAAATGCACAAGTATTCGAAATGCACAAGTATTCGATATGTAGGACTACCAAAATAGGTCGAGATGCACAAGTATCAGATCCATAGGACTACCAAAATAATGCTATATGTTTCTTCTACGTTCGTGCCTACAATAATTATTTTTATCCTATAATTGTCACTTCTTTTTCAACAGTAGGCCTTATTCCATGGAATTTCTAACATAAGTACTTGTACCTGTTATGGAAAAATGCCAATATCTCCTTCCTTGATCTTAATCAACTAATACGCGAATTTATTTTCTTTAGTTATTACCATGCATACTATCTAGATAACATCTTGCAAACTAGAACACAAACATATGGTACAAGAAATTAAAAACATTGTTAGTTTAATTTAAAAAATAAGAAAGGTTTCGAACAAAGATCTGGATGACTACAAATTTAGAAATTACAAGATATTATTGTTGTGTATTAGTTATGAATAAAAATCCGAGCTCGTTTGTTCTAATCCTAACCAACAGAAGAAATCGGAGTGAAAAAGAGATATGTAGGACCGGCCCTGCCGGCGAGGGGAGAGGATGGGGGCGCTGAGCGAGGTGTGGGGAGAGGAGGGGCGCCAGCCGACGGGAGGAGGCCGGAGCTAGAGGAGGAGAGGGAGGAGTGGCGGCGGATCTCACTGTCGGAAGCAGAGGAGGGCCGGGCTGCTCGTCGGCGGGCAGATGGAGGAGGCGCAGGCGGCCGGCGTAGGTGGCGGCGACGACGAGGACGGCTTCGCGGGCGGCAGCGTTGGCATCGGCGTCGGCGTCGGCGGGGGGCAGGGGCGGCATCGGCGTCGGGATCGAATGGAGAGAGGGGGAGAGATCAAAATTTCTAAACTGCCGCTTATATAGCCCCACCTTTAGTCCCGGTTTGTGGCACCAACCAGGACCAAAGGTCTCTTTTCAGCAGCCCGACGGTCGGGAAGGGGGGCATTGGTACCGGTTGGTGTCAGCAACCGGGACCAAAGGTCTCTTTTCAACAGCCCAACGGGCGGGAAGCAGAGGCATTGGTACCGGTTGATGGCACAAACTAGGACTAAAGGTCTCTTTTCAGCAGCCCGAAGGGCGGGAAGCACAGGCCTTTAGTCCCGGTTGGTGCCACCAACCGGTAACAATACCTCCCTTTAGTCCCGGTTGGTGCCACCAACCGGGACCAAAGGCCTTGCGTGGTGCGGTGCTATGTTTAGTCCCACCTCGCTAGCCGAGAGGGGCTCGGAGTAGTTTATAAGTCGTGTCGAACCAACCACTTCGAGCTCCTCTCTACTGCAGGCTTACGGGCCTAAAATCACTCTCTGTGTTTGTGGGCCTATTGGGCCTACTGCGGGCCTGCATCATGGCCCTAGTAATGGGTTTCTAGTCGTATGCAGGTCGTGGTGGCCCTATAGGTGGCACTTTTAAAAAAATCATGTTTTTTGCTTTCTTTTTTGTTTCTAATTACTTATTTATTTTCTTTTACGATAATTCTTTTTGCTATTAAAGTTTGTAACAAAATTCTAATTACTTATTTATTTTATTTTATGATAATTCTTTTTTGCTTTTAATGTTTTGAACAAAATTCTGATTACTTATTTATTTTCTTTTATGATAATTCTTTTTGCTATTAAAGTTTGTAACAAAATTCTATATAATTTTAGTTTCAATAATACTAGAGGTTTATAAAAGCTTTTTAGTTGATTCCTTTCTTTTAATTTTTTCCCAGTTTTTTTGCTTTCCTTTTTGTTTCTAATTACTTATTTATTTTCTTTTGCGATAATTCTTTTTGCTATTAAAGTTTGTTACCAAATTCTAATTACTTATTTATTTTCTTTTATGATAATTCTTTTTGCTTTTAATGTTTTGAACAAAATTCTAATTAGTTATTTATTTTATTTTATGATAATTCTTTTTGCTATTAAAGTTTGTAACAAAATTCTATATAATTTTAGTTTCAACAATAATAGAGGTTTATAAAAGCTTTTTAGTTGACTCCTTTAGTACTAGTTCTAAGCCTGTTACAAAGGCATTTTATTTGGTACAGGTTTTAAGGCTGGGCCCCACGAGCACCTTTTAGTACCGGTTCGTGTCCTTAGGTACACATCAATGTCGTTGCTGGGTTGCTTAGGGCCTTGGATGAGAACTGACATCATAATGAACTTCCGCTTCATGCACATCCAAGAAGGAAGGTTATACATACATAGAGTCACGGGCCAGGTGCTGTGATTGCTGCTCTGCTCCCCGAAAGGATTAATGCCATCCGCACTTAAACCAAACCATACGTTCCTTCGGTCACGTGCAAACTCAGCCTAGTACTCTCTCTCGATTTTTCTCCGCTGCGACCCGTCAGCGGGTGCTCTCAACTTCCCGTCTTTCTTACGGTCCTCACTGTGCCATCGCATCAACTTGGCATGCTCTTTGTTTCTGAACAGTCGTTTCAACCGTGGTATTATAGGAGCATACCACATCACCTTCGCATGAACTCTCTTCCTCCTGGGCTCGCCGTCAACATCACTAGGGTCATCTCGTCTGATCTTATACCGCAATGCACCGCATACCGGGCATGCGTTCAAATCCTGGTACGCACCGCATACCGGGAATGCGTACGAGGATTTGAACGCATGCCCGGTATGCGGTACATTGCGGTATAAGATCAGACGAGATGACCCTGGTGTTGTTGACGGCGAGCCCCGCAGGAAGAGAGTTCCTGGGAAGGTGATGTGGTATGCTCCTATAATACCACGGTTGAAACGACTGTTCAGAAACAAAGAGGATGCCAAGTTGATGCGATGGCACAGTGAGGACCGTAAGAAAGACGGGAAGTTGAGAGCACCCGCTGACGGGTCGCAGTGGAGAAAAATCGAGAGAGAGTACTGGGCTGAGTTTGCACGTGACCCAAGGAACATATGGTTTGGTTTAAGCGCGGATGGCATTAATCCTTTCGGGGAGAAGAGGAGCAATCACAACACCTGGCCCATGACTCTATGTATGTATAACCTTCCTCCTTGGATGTGCATGAAGCAGAAGTTCATTATGATGCCAGTTCTCATCCAAGGCCCTAAGCAACACGGCAACGACATTGATGTGTACCTAAGGCCATTAGTTGAAGAACATTTACAGTTGTGGAATGGAAACAGTGTACGTGCGTGGGATGAGCACAAACAGGAGGAATTTAACCTGCACGCGTTGCTGTTTGTAACCATCAACGATTGGCCCGCTCTCAGTAACCTTTCAGGACAGACAAACAAGGGATACCACGCATGCACGCACTGTTTAGCTGACACCGAAAGTATATACCTGGGAAGCTGCAGGAAGAATGTGTACCTCGGCCATCGTCGATTTCTTCCGACCAACCATCAATGTCGAAAGAAAGGCAAGCATTTCAAAGGCCAGGAAGATCACCGGAAGAAGCCCGCCATGCGTACCGGTGATCACGTACTTGCTATGGTCAATGATTTACACGTAATCTTTGGAAAGGGTCCCGGCAGACTAGCTGTTTCGAGTGATGCTGGGGGACATGCACCCATGTGGAAGAAGAAATCTATATTTTGGGACCTACCCTACAAGAAATACCTAGAGGACCGCTCTTCGATAGACGTGATGCCCGTGACGAAGAACCTTTGCGTCAACCTGCTAGGCCTCTTGGGCGTGTATGGGAAGACAAAAGATACAGCTGAGGCACGGGAGGACCTACAACGTTTGCACGAAAAAGACGGCATGCCTCCAAAGCAGTATGAAGGTCCTGCCAGCTACGCTCTTACCAAAGAAGAGAAGGAAATCTTCTCTGAATGCCTGCTTAGTATGAAGGTCCCGACTAGCTTCTCGTCGAATATAAAGGGAATAATAAATATGGCAGAGAAAAAGTTTCAGAACCTAAAGTCTCATGACTGCCACGTGATTATGACGCAACTGCTTCCGGTTGCATTGAGGGGGCTTCTACGGGAAAACGTCCGATTAGCCATTGTGAAGCTATGTGCATTCCTCAATACAATCTCTCAGAAGGTGATCGATCCAGAAATCATACCAAGGCTAAGGAGTGATGTGGTGCAATGTCTTGTCAGTTTCGAGCTGGTGTTCCCACCATCCTTCTTCAATATCATGACGCATGTCCTAGTTCATCTAGTTGACGAGATTGTCATTCTAAGCCCCATATTTCTTCAAAATATGTACCCCTTTGAGAGGTTCATGGGAGTCCTAAAGAAATATGTTCATAACCGTGCTAGGCCAGAAGGAAGCATCTCCATGGGCCATCAAACAGAGGATGTCATTGGGTTTTGTGTTGACTTCATTCCTGACCTTAAGAAGATAGGTCTCCCTAAATCGCGGTATGAGGGGAGACTCACTGGAAAAGGCACGCTTGGAGGGGTGACAATAATATGCAGGGACGGATATTCTTGGTCTCAAGCACACTGCACAGTTCTACAGAACTCTACCTTGGTGACCCCTTATGTCGATGAACACAAGAACAGTCTGCGCTCCAAACACCCGGAGCAGTGCGACGACTGGATTACATGTGAACACATTAGGACTTTCAGCAGTTGGTTGGAAACACGTCTCGGAGATGAAAACACTGTTTCTGATGAGCTGTACTCGTTGTCCGGGGGCAATCTTCGACTGTTACGATTTGGAAAGGATACAAGATAAATGAAAATACATTTTACACGATCGCCCAAGATCAAAAGAGCACCAACCAAAACAGCGGTGTTCTCTTTGATGCAGCCACCGAGAGGGGAAAGGACACATATTATGGCTACATAGTTGACATATGGGAACTTGACTACGGAGTAGATTTTAAGGTCCCTTTGTTTAAGTGTAAATGGGTCAATCTGTCAGGAGGCGGGGTACAGGTAGACCCACAGTACGGAATGACAACAGTGGATCTGAACAATCTTGGGTACACTGACGAACCGTTCGTCCTAGCCGATGATGTGGCACAGGTTATCTATGTGAAGGACATGTCTACCAAACCGAGAAAAAGAAAAAATAAGAAAGCGAATACATCATACGATGAGCCAAAGCGCCACATAGTTCTTTCAGGAAAAAGGGACATCGTGGGAGTGGAGGGCAAGACAGACAGGTCCGGAGATTATGAAAAGTTTCATGAAATTCCTCCCTTCAAAGTCAAGGCTGACCCAAGCATCCTGATAAATGATGAAGATTATCCATGGTTACGACGCAATAAGGAAAGGACACAAGCAATGAAAAAGTGAAGACTTCCTCCACAACTATTATGATGATACCATGCCAACTTTCAAACTTTTTGTAGTTCATTTGAAATGTATGTTGTAACAAACAAGTTTCCGTATGAAATCCTGATACTTTGAAAGAGATTGTCCATTTTGTACACGAAGTGCATCCAGTTTTTGCCGTAACCCTCTCAACTTTCTTGCATATGCTATGTGGATGAAATTATTATACCATGCCAAAATAAAAGAGACGCGCAATGCTCACCTGCACGTTGCTTAGCTTCATGCCAACGTGCAGGTGAGCACTGCGCTTCTCCCTTCATCGTCTCTACACTCAGGGCTTATAAACCGCTGCGAGTGCCTCTCGCTTGGCGAGGTGGGACTAAAAAACAGCTGCAGAAAGAATCAACTAAAAAACTCTTTTACCGGTTCATGCCACGAATCGGTACTAAAAGGTGCTCGTGGGGCCTCAGCCTTAAAACTTGTACCAAATAAAATGCCTTTGTAACAGCCTTAGAACTGATACTAAAGGAATCAACTAAAAAGCTTTTATAAACCTCTAGTATTATTGGAACTAAAATTATATAGAATTTTGTTACAAACTTTAATAGAAAAAACAATTATCATAAAAGAAAATAAATAAGTAATTAGAAATTTGTTCAAAACATTAAAAGCAAAAAAGAATTATCATAAAAGAAAATAAATAAGTAATTAGGATTTTGTTACAAACTTTAATAGCAAAAAATAATTATCGTAAAAGAAAATAAATAAGTAATTAGAAACAAAAAAGAAAGCAAAAAAACTGGGAAAAAATTAAAATAAAGGAATCAACCAAAAAGCTTTTATAAACCTCTAGTATTATTGAAACTAAAATTATATAGAATTTTGTTACAAACTTTAATAGCAAAAATAATTATCATAAAAGAAAATAAATAAGTAATTAGAATTTTGTTCAAAACTTTAAAAGCAAAAGGAATTATCATAAAAGAAAATAAATAAGTATTTATAATTTTGTTACAAACTTTAATAGCAAAAATAATTATCGTAAAATAAAATAAATAAGTAGTTAGAAACAAAAAAGAAAGCAAAAAACAGGATTTTTTTTTAAAAAAAAGTGCCACCTACAAGGCCACCACGGCCTGCATACGACTAGAAACCCATTACTAGGGCCAGGATGCAGGCCCGCAGTAGGCCCAATAGGCCCACAAGCACAGAGAGTAATTTTAGGTCCGTAAGCCTGCAGTAGAGAGGAGCTCGAAGTGGTTGATTCGGCACGGCTTATAAACCACTCCGAGCCCCTCTCGGCTAGCGAGGTGGGACTAAACATAGCACCGCACCTCGCAAGGCCTTTGGTCCCGGTTGGTGGCACCAACCGGGACTAAAGGGGGGCATTGGTATCGGTTGATGCAACCAACCGGGACCAAAGGCCTCTGCTTCCCGCCCTTCGGGCTGCTGAAAAGAGACCTTTAGTCCCGGTCTGTGCCACCAACCGGTACCAATGCCTCTGCTTCCTGCCCGTTGGGCTGCTGAAAAGAGACCTTTGGTCCCGGTTGGTGCCACCAACCAGGACTAAAGGTGGGGCTATATAAGCGGCAATTTAGAAATTTTGATCTCTCCCCCTCTCTTCATTCGATCCCGACGCCGACGCAGCCGCTGCCCCCGAGCTGCCAGGCTGTGGGAGTCACTGCCGCCCCCGAAGCCGTCCTCGTCGTCGCCGCCACCTACGCCGGCCGTCTGCGCCTCCTCCATCTGCCTGCCGACGAGCAACCCGGCCCTCCTCTGCTGCCCAAGGTGAGATCCGCCGCGCCACTCCTCCCTCTCCTCCTCTAGCTCCGACCTCCTCCCGTCGGCACGCGCCCTCCTCTCCCCACGCCGCGGTCCGGCGCCCCCATCCTCTCCCCTTGCCGACAGGGTCGGTCCTATGATTTCGGGGGCCCGGGGCGAAACTGACTTGTGTTCTTAGGATTATATGTGTGTAGCTATTATTGGTTCTAGTAGTACTTGCTCACTTCAAGAAATTTTATCCTCGGAGCAGTCTGCATTTGGATGTTGCTCCTTGAAAAAATTGCATTTTTGTGTTCTAGGAAAGGATAGTACCTGCCAGGCATGATACTTTCTATTTTACTAGTACTATATACTCATTTTTGTGTTCTATGCATTTCTTTTAGACACGTTAATAATTAGCTGGCTCCTTGTTTCAAAATAGTATATACAATGTCACCACTAGAAGGTGAATTACATGTGATGCCAATGCAATCAAACTGGACATATATTCAAAAAAAAGCCATTGCATATTGACCAACTATTACGAGGTGTATCCAACGCTTCTAAAAATGTAAGTTCGACTATTAAATGTAAAATATGCTGATTTTTTTAGATTTAAAGGGGGGACTATGCTATAAATATAGAACATTTAGGTATAATGACGTTGTAAAACAGTTCATGAGACATTTTTGCATAACACCATAAAAATATGAGAGTGTGTAAGCAAGTTCATGGCTAAATACAAACAAAGATGAAATATTTTTAATTTTGTAATAATTTGACTAAATCCAAAATTTTCAATGGGCACAAAACATGTTCTTTATTGGGAAATAATTTATATTCTCATATGGTGCTTTCCTTGTTCTTAATTAGTACACGGAAAGAAAATTATAGAGCAATCAAATCATTATTGTCCTTCTATTGTTTTAGACTACTTTTATATGCTATGCCGAAGAGAATAAGCGCTGAAAGCATGCTTGCGTTGAACTAGTTTATTTTACTATATATAGAAGTAGTTTATTTTTAGCAAGAAAATTAATAGAACTAGTTTACTTTTTTAGTTCATTTTACGATGCCTATCTCGCATCCTCGTCGTCGACTCGGCGGAGGACACCTGCTTGATCACAGGGGCCATGTCCGGGACTGGGCTCCGCCCGGCTGGTATTGGGAGATGCTACCTTCTGCGGGGCGTAGGTTGGTGAGGAGCCGGCCCGTTGTTGACCCGATCCTTGTTTGGTGACGGTCGCGTGGGCCAGTGACGGTGTCGAGGCTTCCGGACACCGCGGAGGTGGTACGTCACCGTGTCAGCGAGGAGGACGAGCACGTCCGTCGCTACATGGTTGCGTTGGAGGGCAGCTTCGACAATACCTGGCAGGTTCTTCAGGGATCTCACTGGAGCTATGATCCTGTGATGGTTCCTTCTCTTTGGGTGTCCACCGCCCGCGACGATACCCGTCGGGCGCTATGGTTCTAGCTGTATTAGTGATGCTATATGTATGACAAGAGATGATGTAGTTTTGCTTATAATTGAATGCATGCTAATTTGAATACTACTTTATTTTACGATTTGGTTATGCTTATTGAATGCTCAAATTGGAAAAGTACTCCTACTTTGAATGCTAAAATTAGAGAGCACTATGCAGAAATCTAGGAGCCCCCTCCATCATCCACGTCGTCGTCCCCGTCACCAACCCCCCTTCTACCTCGAGTCAGGGTCTATATTGTTTTATGCTATTTTACCTTAAAGAGGGTATTTAATTAGGTCCTACCTAATACTGTGTTGTAATTATGCCCTAGAGGCAATAATAAATATGGTTATTATTATAATTTCTGTATCAAGATAATAGTTTATTATCCATGCTATAATTGTATTGAATGAAGACTCATTTACATGTGTGCATACATAGACAAAATACCGTCCCTAGCATGCCTCTAGTTGGCTAGCCAGTTGATCGATGATAGTCAGTGTCTTCTGATTATGAACAAGGTGTTGTTACTTGATAACTGGATCACGTCATTGGGACAATCACGTGATGGACTAGACCCAAACTAATAGACGTAGCATGTTGATCGTGTCATTTTGTTGCTACTGTTTTCTGCGTGTCAAGTATTTATTCCTATGACCATGAGATCATATAACTCACTGACACCGGAGGAATGCTTTGTGTGTATCAAACGTCGCAACGTAACTGGGTGACTATAAAGATGCTCTACAGGTATCTCCGAAGGTGTTAGTTGAGTTAGTATGGATCAAGACTGGGATTTGTCACTCCGTGTGACGAAGAGGTATCTCGGGGCCCACTCGGTAATACAACATCACACACAAGCCTTGCAAGCAATGTAAATTAGTGTAAGTTGCGGGATCTTGTATTACGGAACGAGTAAAGAGACTTGCCGGTAAACGAGATTGAAATAGGTATGCGGATACTGACGATCGAATCTCGGGCAAGTAACATACCGAAGGACAAAGCGAATGACATACGGGATTATACAAATCCTTGGCACTGAGGTTCAAACGATAAGATCTTCGTAGAATATGTAGGATCCAATATGGGCATCCAGGCCCTGCTATTGGATATTGACCGAGGAGTCTCTCAGGTCATGTCTACATAGTTCTCGAACCCGCAGGGTCTGCACACTTAAGGTTCGACGTTGTTTTATGTGTATTTGAGTTATATGGTTGGTTACCGAATGTTGTTCGGAGTCCCGGATGAGATCACGGACGTCACGAGGGTTTTCGGAATGGTCCAGAAACGAAGATTGATATATAGGATGACCTCATTTGATTACCGGAAGGTTTTCGGAATTACCGGGAATGACGAAGGGGTTCCGGGAGTTCACCGGGGGGGGCAACCCACCCCGGGGAAGCCCATAGGCCTTTGGGGAGACACACCAGCCCTTAGTGGGCTGGTGGGACAGCCCACAAGTGCCCTATGCGCCAAGGAGAATAAAATCAAGAGAGAAAAAAAAAGGAGGAGGTGGGAAGGAAGGGGGACTCCCTCCCACCAAACCTAGTCCAACTCGGTTTGGGGGGGAGAGTCCTCCCCCTTGGCTCGGCCGACCCCCTTGAGGGTCCTTGGACCCCAAGGCAAGGCCCCCTCCCTCCCACCTATATATACGGAGGTTTTAGGGCTGATTTGAGACGACTTTTCCACGGCAGCCCGACCACATACCTCCACGGTTTTTCCTCTAGATCGCGTTTCTGCGGAGCTCGGGCGGAGCCCTGCTGAGACAAGGTCATCACCAACCTCCGGAGCGCCATCACGCTGCCGGAGAACTCTTCTACCTCTCCGTCTCTCTTGCTGGATCAAGAAGGCCGAGATCATCGTCGAGCTGTACGTGTGCTAAACGCGGAGGTGCTGTCCGTTCGGTACTAGATCGTGGGACTGATCGCGGGATTGTTCGCGGGGCGGATCGAGGGACGTGAGGACGTTCCACTACATCAACCGCGTTCTCTAACGCTTCTGCTGTACGGTCTACAAGGGTATGTAGATCACTCATCCCCTCTCGTAGATGGACATCACCATGATAGGTCTTCGTGCGCGTAGGAATTTTTTTGTTTCCCATGCGACTTTCCCCAACAGTGGCATCATGAGCTAGGTTCATGCGTAGGTGTCTTCTCGAGTAGAACACAAAAGGTTTTGTGGGCGGTGATGTGCGTTTTGCTGCCCTCCTTAGTCTTTTCTTGATTCCGCGGTATTGTTGGATTGAAGCGGCTTGGACCGACATTACTTGTACGCTTACGAGAGACTGGTTTCATCGTTACGAGTAACCCCCTTTGCTCAAAGATGACTAGCAAGTGACGGTTTCTCCAACTTTAGTTGAATCGGATTTGACCGAGGAGGTCCTTGGATGAGGTTAAATAGCAACTCATATATCTCCGTTGTGGTGTTTGCGTAAGTAAGATGCGATCCTACTAGATACCCTTGGTCACCACGTAAAACATGCAACAACAAAATTAGAGGACGTCTAACTTGTTTTTGCAGGGTATGATTGTGATGTGATATGGCCAACGATGTGATGTGATATATTGGATGTATGAGATGATCATGTTGTAATAGAAATATCGACTTGCACGTCGATGGTTCGGCAACCGGCAGGAGCCATAGGGTTGTCTTTATACTAACATTTGTGCTTGCAGATGCGTTTACTATTTTGCTAGGATGTAGCTTTAGTAGTAATAGCATAAGTAGCACGACAACCCCGATGGCAACACGTTGATGGATGATCATGGTGTGGCGCCGGTGACAAGAAGATCGTGCCGGTGCTTTGGTGATGGAGATCAAGAAGCACGTGATGATGGCCATATCATGTCACTTATGAATTGCATGTGATGTTAATCCTTTTATGCACCTTATTTTGCTTAGAACGACGGTAGCATTATGAGGTGATCTCTCACTAAAATTTCAAGACGAAATTGTGTTCTCCCCGATTGTACACCGTTGCTACAGTTCGTCGTTTCGAGACACCACGTGATGATCGGGTGTGATAGACTCAACGTTCACATACAACGGGTGCAAAACAGTTGCGAACGTGGAACACTCGGGTTAAGCTTGACGAGCCTAGCATGTGCAGACATGGCCTCGGAACACATGAGACCGAAAGGTCGATCATGAATCATATAGTTGATATGATTAGCATAGGGATGCTTACCACTGAAACTATACTCAACTCACGTGATGATCGGACTTGGGATAGTGTAAGTGGATCATGAACCACTCAAATGACTAGAGAGATGTACTTTTTGAGTGGGAGTTTAGCATATAATTTGATTAAGTTGAACTCTAATTATATTGAACATAGTCTAAGTCCACTTTGAATATATTTGTGTTGTAGATCATGGCTCACGCGACAGTCATCCTGAATTTTAATACGTTCCTGGAGAAAGCTAAGTTGAAAGATGATGGAAGCAACTTTGTAGACTAGGCTCGTAATCTTAAGCTAATCTTACAAGCTGGGAAGAAGGATTATGTCCTTAATGCTGCGCTAGGAGATGAACCACCCGCTACGGCTGATCAGGATGTTAAGAACGCTTGGTTAGCACGTAAGGAGGACTACTCAATAGTTCAATGTGCAGTCTTGTATGGCTTAGAACCGGGACTTCAACGTCGCTTTGAGCGTCATGGAGCATTTGAGATGTTCCAGGAGTTGGAGTTTATCTTTCAGAAGAACGCCCGGATCGAGAGGTATGAGACCTCCGATAAATTCTATGCTTGCAAGATGGAGGAAAACTCGTCTGTCAGTAAACATGTGCTCAAAATGTCTGGGTACTCAAACCGTCTAGCTGAGCTGGGGATTGAACTCCCGCAAGAAGTTATCACTGACAGAATCCTTCAATCACTGCCGCCAAGCTATAAAGGCTTTGTGTTGAACTACAACATGCAAGGGATGAACAAGTCTCCCGGCGAGTTGTTTGCGATGCTGAAAGTCGCAGAGTGTGAACTCCGTAAAGAGCATCAAGTGTTGATGGTGAGCAAGACCACTAGTTTCAAGAGATACAGCAAAGGCAAGAAGGGCAATTCGAAGAAGAACAGCAAGCCTGTTGCCAATCCGCCGAAGAAACCCAAGGCTGGACCTAAGCCTGAAACAGAGTGCTTCTATTGCAAGGGTATGGGTCACTGGAAGCGCAATTGCCCCAAGTATCTGGCAGATAAGAAGGCGGGCAAAGAAAAATCAGGTATATTTGATATACATGTTATTGATGTGTACTTAACCGGCTCTCGTAGTAGTGCCTGGGTATCCGATACCGGTTCTGTTGCTCATATTTGCAACTCGAAGCAGGAACTGCGGAATAGACGAAGGCTGGCGAAAGACGAAGTGACGATGCGCGTAGGAAATGGTTCCAAGGTTGATGCAATCGCCGTCGGCACAGTGTCACTTCAGCTACCATCGGGATTAGTGATGAACTTAAATCATTGTTATTTAGTGCCTGCGTTGAGCATGAACATTATATCTGGATCTTGTTTATTGCGAGACGGTTACTCTTTTAAGTCTGAGAATAATGGTTGTTCTATTTCTATGAGTAACATCTTTTATGGTCATGCACCGAATGTGAGAGGATTGTTCATATTGAATCTTGATAGCGATACGCATATACATAACATTGAGACCAAAAGAGTTAGAGTAAATAATGATAGCGCCATATTTTTGTGGCACTGTAGCTTGGGTCATATTGGTGTAAAGCGCATGAAGAAACTCCATGCTGATGGACTTTTGGAGTCACTTGACACGTGCGAACCATGCCTCATGGGCAAGATGACTAAGACTCCGTTCTCCGGAACAATGGAGCGTGCAAGTGACTTATTGGAAATCATACATACCGATGTGTGTGGTCCAATGAGCGTGGAAGCACGCGGCGGATATCATTATTTTCTCACCTTCACTGACGATTTAAGTAGGTATGGTTATGTCTACTTGATGAAGCACAAGTCTGAAACATTTGAAAAGTTCAAGCAATTTCAGAGTGAAGTGGAAAATCATCGTAACAAGAAGATCAAGTACCTACGGTCTGATCGTGGGGGTGAATATCTGAGTTTCGAGTTTGGTGATCACTTAAGAAAATGTGGAATTGTTTCACAGTTGACACCGCCTGGAACACCACAGCGTAATGGTGTGTCCGAACGTCGTAATCGTACTTTGTTAGAGATGGTGCGATCTATGATGTCTCTTACTGATTTGCCGTTATCATTTTGGGGTTATGCATTAGAAACAGCTGCATTCACTTTAAATAGGGCACCATCAAAATCCGTTGAGACGACACCATACGAACTGTGGTATGGCAAAAGGCCAAAGTTGTCGTTTCTTAAAGTTTGGGGATGTGATGCTTATGTCAAAAAGCTTCAGCCTGAAAAGCTGGAACCCAAAGCGGAAAAATGCGTCTTCATAGGTTATCCAAAAGAGACAGTTGGGTACACCTTCTATCTCAAATCCGAGGGCAAAGTGTTTGTTGCTAAGAACGGAGCTTTTCTCGAGAAGGAGTTTCTCTCGAGAGAATTGAGTGGGAGGAAGATAGAACTTGATGAGGTTGTCGAACCTCTCATCCCTCTGGATGGTGGCGCAGGGCAAGGGGAAACCTCTGTCGTTGCGACGCCGGTTGAGGAGGAAGTTAATGATGATGATCATGAAACTCCAATTTAAGTTTCTGTTGAACCACGCAGGTCGACGAGATCACGCGCTGCTCCAGAGTGGTACGGGAATCCCGTCTTATCAATCATGTTGTTAGACAATAATGAACCTGCAAATTATGAAGAAGCAATGGTGGGCCCAGATTCCAACAAATGGCTAGAAGCCATGAAATCCGAGATTGGATCCATGTATGAGAACAAAGTGTGGACTTTGGAGATACTACCTGAGGGCCGCAAGGCTATTCAGAACAAATGGATCTTTAAGAAGAAGACGGACGCTGACGGTAATGTGACCGTTTATAAAGCTCGACTTGTGGCAAAGGGTTTTTCACAAGTTCCAGGAGTTGACTACGATGAGACTTTCTCACCCGTAGCGATGCTTAAGTCCGTCAGAATCATGTTAGCAATAGCTGCATTTTTCGATTATGAAATCTGGCAGATGGATGTCAAAACGGCGTTCCTTAACAGTTTCCTTAAGGAAGAGTTGTATATGATGCAACCCGAAGGTTTTGTCGATCCTAAAAATGCTGACAAGGTGTGCAAGCTCCAGCGATCCATTTATGGACTGGTGCAAGCATCTCGGAGTTGGAACAAACGCTTTGATGAGGTGATCAAAGCATTTGGGTTTATACAAGTGGTTGGAGAATCTTGTATTTACAAGAAAGTGAGTGGGAGCTCTGTGGCGTTTCTAATATTATATGTGGATGACATATTACTGATTGGAAATAACGTAGAGCTTTTGGAGAGCATAAAAGGTTACTTGAATAAAAGTTTCTCTATGAAGGACCTAGGAGAAGCTGCTTACATTCTAGGCATTAAGATCTATAGGGATAGATCAAAACGCCTGATAGGACTTTCACAAAGCACATACCTTGATAAAGTTTTGAAGAGGTTCAAAATGGAACAGTCCAAGAAAGGGTTCTTGCCAGTTTTACAAGGTACGAGATTGAGTAAGACTCAGTGCCCAGCAACTGATGAAGATAGAGAGCATATGCGCTCCGTCCCCTATGCTTCAGCCATAGGTTCTATCATGTATGCGATGATGTGCACTAGACCGGATGTTAGCCTGGCCATAAGTATGGCAGGTAGGTTCCAGAGTAATCCAGGAGTGGATCACTGGACGGCGGTCAAGAATATCCTGAAGTACCTGAAAAGGACTAAGGAGATGTTTCTCGTGTATGGAGGTGACGAAGAGCTCGCCGTAAAAGGTTACGTCGATGCAAGCTTTGACACAGATCCGGACGACTCTAAGTCGCAAACCGGATACGTATTTATTCTTAATGGGGGTGCAGTAAGCTGGTGCAGTTCTAAGCAAAGCGTCGTAGCAGATTCTACATGTGAAGCGGAGTACATGGCTGCCTCGAAGGCGGCTAAGGAGGGTGTCTGGATGAAGTAGTTCATGACGGATCTTGGAGTGGTGCCAAGTGCACTGGATCCAATAACCTTGTTCTGTGACAACACGGGTGCCATTGCCTTAGCAAAGGAACCACGGTTTCACAAGAAGACCAGACACATCAAACGACGCTTCAACCTCATCCGCGACTACGTTGAGGAAGAGGACGTAAATATATGCAAAGTGCACACGGATCTGAATGTAGCAGACCCGCTGACTAAACCTCTTCCACGGCCAAAACATGATCGACACCAGAACTGTATGGGTGTTAGATTTATTACAATGTAATTCACATGGTGATGTGAGGGCTAGATTATTGACTCTAGTGCAAGTGGGAGACTGTTGGAATTATGCCCTAGAGGCAATAATAAATATGGTTATTATTATAATTCCTGTATCAAGATAATAGTTTATTATCCATGCTATAATTGTATTGAATGAAGACTCATTTACATGTGTGGATACATAGACAAAACACCGTCCCTAGCATGCCTCTAGTTGGCTAGCCAGTTGATCGATGATAGTCAGTGTCTTCTGATTATGAACAAGGTGTTGTTACTTGATAACTGGATCACGTCATTGGGACAATCACGTGATGGACTAGACCCAAACTAATAGACGTAGCATGTTGATCGTGTCATTTTGTTGCTACTGTTTTCTGCGTGTCAAGTATTTATTCCTATGACCATGAGATCATATAACTCACTGACACCGGAGGAATGCTTTGTGTGTATCAAACGTCGCAACGTAACTGGGTGACTATAAAGATGCTCTACAGGTATCTCCGAAGGTGTTGGTTGAGTTAGTATGGATCAAGACTGGGATTTGTCACTCCGTGTGACGGAGAGGTATCTCAGGGCCCACTCGGTAATACAACATCACACACAAGCCTTGCAAGCAATGTAACTTAGTGTAAGTTGCGGGATCTTGTATTACGGAACGAGTAAAGAGACTTGCCGGTAAACGAGATTGAAATAGGTATGCGGATACTGACGATCGAATCTCGGGCAAGTAACATACCGAAGGACAAAGGGAATGACATACGGGATTATACGAATCCTTGGCACTGAGGTTCAAACGATAAGATCTTCGTAGAATATGTAGGATCCAATATGGGCATCCAGGTCCCGCTATTGGATATTGACCGAGGAGTCTCTCAGGTCATGTCTACATAGTTCTCGAACCCGCAGGGTCTGCACACTTAAGGTTCGACGTTGTTTTATGTGTATTTGAGTTATATGGTTGGTTACCGAATGTTGTTCGGAGTCCCGGATGAGATCACGGACGTCACGAGGGTTTCCGGAATGGTCCGGAAACGAAGATTGATATATAGGGTGACCTCATTTGATTACCGGAAGGTTTTCGGAGTTACCGGGAATGTACCGGGAATGACGAATGGGTTCCGGGAGTTCACCGGGGGGGGGCAACCCACCCCGGGGAAGCCCATAGGCCTTTGGGGAGACACACCAGCCCTTAGTGGGCTGGTGGGACAGCCCACAAGTGCCCTATGCGCCAAGGAGAAGAAAATCAAGAGAGAGAAAAAAAAGGAGGAGGTGGGAAGGAAGGGGGACTCCCTCCCACCAAACCTAGTCCAACTCGGTTTGGGGGGGAGAGTCCTCCCCCTTGGCTCGGCCGACCCCCTTGAGGGTCCTTGGACCCCAAGGCAAGGCCCCCTCCCTCCCACCTATATATACGGAGGTTTTAGGGCTGATTTGAGACGACTTTTCCACGGCAGCCCGACCACATACCTCCACGGTTTTTCCTCTAGATCGCGTTTCTGCGGAGCTCGGACGGAGCCCTGCTGAGACAAGGTCATCACCAACCTCCGGAGCACCGTCACGCTGCCAAAGAACTCTTCTACCTCTCCATTTCTCTTGCTGGATCAAGAAGGCCGAGATCATCGTCGAGCTGTACGTGTGCTGAACGCGGAGGTGCCTTCCGTTCGGTACTAGATCGTGGGATTGATCGCGGGATTGTTCGCGGGGCGGATCGAGGGACGTGAGGACGTTCCACTACATCAACCGCGTTCTCTAACGCTTCTGCTGTACGGTCTACAAGGGTATGTAGATCACTCATCCCCTCTCATAGATGGACATCACCATGATAGGTCTTCGTGCGCGTAGGAAAATTTTTGTTTCCCATGCGACGTTCCCCAACATACTGATGATCATGTTGCTGTAAATGTTGTATGACAATGTTGTAAAGGGTAGTAATTGGTCTCTTCAGCTGATTTTCACAGATGGAGTTCTTCACGATTATACTTGAGAAATCCTCCAGCAGGCAGGTGCTGCCGGACAATTTTGTGAAGATATTGGACGGCCATCGGCCACAGAACATGAAGCTGAGGCAGGCCGGCAACGGGCTTCGCAAGCTGTGGGACGTGGAGGTGGTGTTCGACACCGATGGAAGCATGTACCTAGATCGTGGCTGGAAGCAGTTCGTCCGTGCCTACGACCTGCGGCATGGGTACTTCCTTGTCTACAGGTACGACGGCAACGCCACGTTCGCCGTGAAGGTGTTCAACACGACTATGTGTCGGAGGCGCTACCAGGACGACGACGATGCCAGTATGCTCTGTCTCTTCTTCCTCTCCATTAGGCTATGTCTCACACCCATTTTTAAAAAAACTTTTTTGCATTTGGCAAGGCAATGGGAGCAGGAGCAGCAAGTACTGACAATGTTGTAAAGGGTAGTAATTGGTCTCTTCTTCTGCTTTTCAGAGATGGAGTTCTTCACGATTATACTTGAGAAATCCCCCAGCAGGCAGGTGCTGCCGGACAATTTTGTGAAGATGTTGGACGGTCATCGGCCACAGAACATGAAGCTGAGGCAGGCCGGCAACGGGCTTCGCAAGCTGTGGGACGTGGAGGTGGCGTTCGACACCGATGGAAGCATGTACCTAGATCGTGGCTGGAAGCAGTTCGTCCGTGCCTACGACCTGCGGCACGGGTACTTCCTTGTCTTCAGGTACGACGACAACGCCACGTTCGCCGTGAAGGTGTTCGGCACGACTATGTGTCGGAGGCGCTACCAGGACAACGACGATGCCAGTACGCTCTGTCTCTTCTTCCTATCCATTAGGCTATGTCTCACACCCATTAAAAAAAACTTTTTTGCATTTGGCAAGGCAATGGGAGCAGGAGCAGGGAGTACTGCGACAGGTGCTATGTCTACCGCAGCAGCGACTGTGGCTATAAAAAAGTAGCAACAACTCTGGCTACAGCAAAAGTAGCAGCGACGATGGCCTCGCCATGGTGATCCCATAGCTGGGCGACAGGGCCATGCCAATTCTGATAGAGGAGTACATCCAACAGCCTGGCCTGGGGCTTCGCCGCTCTAAGGGCATCAGGATGATGAAGGAGAAGGTGAAGAAGCAGGAGTGAAGATCTTAAGAACCTGATGGAGATTTAATCTTTATAGTGTAAACCTTTTAAGTACGATAGTGTTCAACTGCTACTACACTTTTAAGTATGATGGTGGTGTGCCTGATGAAATTTTGTGCATGCTCATGGATGCTCATTGATGAAAGATAAAATTATTTCTTTTTGTGCTTGCTCATGGAGGCTCCTTGGTTGATGTATATAACAACCTAAATTAACCCCTAAACCAGCCCCTTTCAAAAAAACTCAGCTTCAGCCAGGTGCTGATGCGTGGATGCCTTTTGGTCCCGGTTGGTGACACCAACCGGGACTAAAGGCCCCCCTGCCTGGCCTGGCCGCAGCGGCCACGTGGAGGCCCATCTGTCCCCGGTTGGTGTAAGAACCGGGAGTAAAGGCTGAGGGCATTAGTAACGACCTTTTAGTCCCGGTTCCAAAACCGGGACAGAAGGCCCTTACGAACCGGGACAAAAGGCCCTTTTTCTACTAGTGTACCCGGATTTAACCCACGACCATTGCCAATGTACCAAGCTCCGACGGCCAATGCCGGTGAACCCGGGTAAACCCCAAACCTACCTTCTCACCTATTGAGTCTACGCGCTCAGGCACATGTTTCTTAACCGCCACGCCTACACAGACTGTCCACGGGACGCAAGTACGCCATAATCGGAACACCGCCTTCACCACGTCCTCCATTCCTTTGACCTAAGGACGAACCCGAGCCCATGACCTTGTGCATTGGCTTCGCCATGCCACCGCATGTCTAACCAACCAATCGTGCTACCCCGCCTTCATGAAGTGATGCCTGTGAGGGTTATGAATTATGCTAATGCTACTCGAGGCATGTCCATGATATCTATAATTATATTTTTTGCAAGAGTTCACCCAAAGTGTTTCCCCAAAAAACGTGTTAGCTAGAGGAAATAGAATAATTACTAGTTGACTACTTTGTCTAAGTTAACAATTTTTTTGTTCTTATCATCTTGTCCTAACAGGCTTGCATATTAATGAATGTCTCCTCTACAACTATGCTAAGTTTTCGTGTGAATAAAGCGATGGGCTATCGATACATATCGACCATAAGTGAATCAAAATATTCTCATTATTTTGGTTTAAACAGTGAGTTCCCTATGATATTGTATCTTTCTTGAGTATGATCAACATTTAATCTTGGGAAGTAGATGAGTGAATTTTACACTCACTTTTACCCGTGTTTATACTTGATAATTTCAGACTTTCCAAAGATTGTCACTTTGACTTGCCTATTTGCGACAACAAATTGCAAAGATTGTAAATCTCTTTGTTTCCTACATAAATTAACATTTTTAGGTGATGAATCAAGTCATAAAATGGAAATAATACGCGTGAAGATTAATGCCAATCAACCAAAGGCATGTAACCTAACTCCAGAGGTGAAGACGACATTCGGCATGACCATACGCTTGTACCAATGCTCATACGATGCTCCACCGACTTCGTGACGTCAGCACTGACAACTTCCGTGCAAGCACCCTAAGGTTGATTCACATAACATATAAATGGGAGAAGAAACCCTTCAACATGGAGAGTCACTCCATTCATCAAGTTCATCCATTCGCCACCGTGGTAGCCATTCCCTTCTACAACAGTCACCACCATCTCCATAGTCATTTCCACTCTCATAGACTCCGTCTCAATTAGCCATTATACTTGTACTCAACAGTTCATTACATTTGGTAGCTGGTTCCTCCGAAGTTTTCCTCGGGATAGCAGGAGCGAGTTACGAACTCTATCAGGTAAAGCCAATTATTAGAGACAGTAGTCGCCAACCCGTGCATTCGCACGGTCTAGCATGAATACAATTTTCTATATAGGGAAATAAACAATAGTTTTTTGTGCTATGACTTGCCTCCTATAAAATAAAAGAACTAAAGCACATGAAAAAACTAAAGATACAACTATACACATATTTAGTTCTTATATATTTATATATATATATATATATATATATATATATATATATATATATATATTAATAATTTGAATTTTTTACTTGCATATATGTGTTATAAACATTACACTTGAAATAGTTAGAAATAATATAATATTGGCTCTATACAATATTAATTGTTAATTTCCATAATACGAATAGTAATTTCCAATTTTATTATGTATTGTAATTTACTATAGAAATATTTTATGCTGATTATTTTTCTTTAAATTTTCATGTAGCGACTGGACATTAATTTCCATTCTCATTGGGGAATTATCATATTCCATAATTTGTTTGAAATGTCATGGTTTGTACTTTAGTTATATTTTATAATACTTAAACTAATTAAGTTGTCTTTTTTGAGTTTTCTTTAATAGTAAACGCTGGTAGTTTCTAACTATTATTTCATGCGGGCTGGGATAGTTAAAATTCGAGCAAACTTTTAATAGGAGTAGTGAAATATAGTAATAAACGGTATATGTTTGATATAATTTAATGATACTGCACAGTATTCTTCTGGAAAAAGTCTAAATAATATTCGCTAATAATTAATGGTCGTACAATCTTCTTACATATAAATTTGGTTATACGGACCAGTGGCATTATCTTATGCTTTTTTTTACTAAATATTGCAAATTTGACTTTGTGCTAATCACTAATTCTAAATTATTTAGTTGGAAAAGCAAGTTACAGATACTGGAATAAACATTCTCTAACTTCATAAGTTTATCCACTAAAATGCTTAAAGTTTTCCCTAAATATACAAAATACAATCTACAAATAAGAATAGGGCCTTTTATATATTTGCATGATCTGAAAAGAGCAAGCTCAGCCATAAAAGAGCATAAGTAGGAAAGGCATTGTGTTCAGTAGTACATGGTTGGAAACAGCGGAGGGAGATGGTACCAAACGTTTATTGAGGATGGCATTGCAAATATATAGAAACTATATGAACCATCGGTTACTCCTATTTTCTTATCGTTTGGACCGGAAAAACTCTTCCGATACATACTAAACCATTTAAGAATTGTAACTGTAATCAATTCGGTGAACCAAGGCAGATGGATTTTAATTTTTTTCCAAAAACATTTAAAAGGATGAACCAATAATTCAGTCCATGCTCTAAACATGAGTTCCAAGCGCCACATACATACCCCTTGGCCCTTGATCCCTCTTTTTGCCCTATGCCTCGTTGTATTTTCTTGCTCACAGTCTCGCCCCACATCTAGAACTCTTTTACCGCGACCTCTGCCTTCTCATCTTTTCCTCCTTTCTTTCGCTTGAAGCCTTTGTGGCCACCAGAATTCATGCTTCTCCTATGTTTCGAGTCTCCATCTTTCCTTAGCTAGCCATTCATGTGTCAAAAGATTGGTCGGATAGGAAAACAGACGCACGTACATGGACTGGCCCGGGAATCCATGATTTTGATAATAATTAGTTAGAGGGAAATACTCATGTAGCAGCTCTTTGGTCCAGAGATCGCATATGACTCAAATAAAGTAGAGAGCAGATTGGTTAAGTCAAGAACTGGAAACTTAATGCAAAACACACATTTAATTAATTCTAGATCTGACATGATATTGTACCTATCATCATCTGCATGTACCCGTGTATTTGTACAATCTATTGGGCTGTTGCCTTACAGAAATTTCTGCTGCAATTTTCCTTCAGGTACAGGAATTGAGTGTCTAATATTAACTCTTTCCCAATCTCTTATTACTAGCAGCTGTATGTAACTAATATTGTACACAAATATATCTCCAAGCAACCACATCACGCCGTATCATATCTCTTGCGATGTTGACCTGTTGTTATCTTTTGAATCCACCTCTTGGTAAACCTGCTTTCACATTAACTACAAGAAATCAATGATGTTTTACTTCCCTATTTTCACCTTTCATGTTCTCCATGTCCTGTGTCAAGTTGTCTTTTTCTGCGCTTTCTTCAGCACCATATACATCGTATCCTAGTCCTCGACCGCGACTGAAACTTCCGATACAAGTGATAGCAATACTCAGATTTTAGATCAATCTTGTATGGGGATTTTAAATTTTGGAAAACACATCAAATTAACAGTAGCATCAAACCAGTAGTCAACCAACATGTGTACTTTTTGAATCACGTTCTTTAGTTAGATATGTATGGCGTCGCTATCATCTTTCTTCAGCACCGTCACTAGTGGGGACAGGGCCTATAGCCCCGGCCCGTAAGGGGCTTTAGTCCCGGTTCACCAACCGGGACTAAAGGGGTGGAACTAAAGGCCTAACCTTTAGTCCCGGCACTGTTCCAAGCCGGGACCAAAGGTGCTCCACGTGGGCGCCTCGGAGCGCCCTCAGGGGCAGGCCCTTTAGTCCCGGGTCTTAACACGGACCGGGACTAAAGAGTTTCTGCAGATTTTGTTGATTTTGGGGTTTTAGGGTTTTAGGGTTTAGGTGTTCGGGAGATTAACGTGATGCCTCGTTTGGTGTTCGGGAATTAGTTTTCATATAATTCTAAATAGAAATAATTATGCATATATATATAAGATTAACTTATCTTACAAGCGAGCATATATATACAATTATATGGAGATCTGAATTATCGGGACTAGAGCCCGTCTATTCGATTACATGGACCAACATCAGTAATGGGCCCTAGATACACTAAATCGTCCTTTGTCATCTATAGCTTCCGTCCTCAGAAAGGTCGCAAGCTCCTCTGCAACAGCAATCGCGCGTTGCTCTGGTAGGGACTTCTCCCTCATGGTCGTGTACTATATAAGAAGAGGAGATGAATATGAATATCAATCATGATAACAAAGAATGACGGGTAAAAATAGAGGTGTGAATGTTCATTGCTTACGTCGTATCTGTGATCCTTGTGCTCAGAGGTAAACGTGTGAATGGTCTCGCAAACATAGTATCCGCATAGATGCGTCCCCCGTGGCTGCTGGTCGCACTTTACGAGAATAGAATATATATAATCAAAATAATAATCTAGCATCATAAATGTATTGAAAATAGAAGTATATCATACTACTACTTACCTGAGCCGCTCTAAAGGTCAGCTTCTCAGGCTCGATACCGGGAGTCACGCACTTGAACCGCTTCCAAACCCTGCCCGATAAGGAAAATGATTTGCTAAGTTTTTCATTAATTGATATATCAGAAAATCATCAAAAGAGACCGATAGAGCGCAAGAATGATTGAAATTACCCTTGGAGCATGTCCTGCAGACTTTGGAACTGTTCCAAGGGTCTCGATAATGGGTCAAAGGCATCAACTCTTCCCTTATCAATTTGAATGTCCAATAGAATCCAATGGAAGCTGCACATGTATATATATATATATATATGTGTGTGTGTGTGTGTGTGTGTGTGTGTGTGTGTGTGTGTGTGTGTCAGTATCTTATCAATTACACTTATAAGTGAATGGACACAACAGAGTAAAGACCCTCACCTGAAGTTGTATGGAAACAGTATGTGGTCACAGAAATTTTGATCTGTTAGAAACCTTAGAAGGTTTTCCTCCGTCTCCATGGGTTTATCAGTTAGCGTCGCTATATGTATTTTATCTGGGTCAATAAACCCAATATTTAGGATATTCCTATTTTTACATTTCAGAATCTTCATTCTGCATAATAGAGTACAAGTTATATGTAGACAATGAATTGAAATAACTAAACAAGTTATATGTAGACAATGAATTGAAAAACTTACAGACAATAGAAACTCATAAGGGATTTGTCGAGGGCGTCGGCATTGTACATCTGGAAGAGTTCATCAAAGTCGATATGGATTTATTCGGGGCGGTCGTAGTACTTCCGTGGGACACTCACCACGATCATCGTTCTCCCATTCTTTGATTCACTTAAGTACCATCTATGCAAGTAACGCATATTTGTTGGGAGATCATCTTTGCTGACCAAAGGCGCTCCCATGACAAACTGCGGCTTAGGGGCTAACACAGCCTTGGGTAACCTGTCGTCTTGGGAAGCCAGAACGTCTTCAACCGGGATACCCCATTCATCCGCCCACTTCTTTGCTAATTCCAAATCTTGCCCCTGCACCATAGGGGGGACATTCTCGGGTAACACCCTGAGGGGTGGGATCGACTGTTTGGCCTGTTGTCCAAGCTGAGGAACGTCTGATCTTTTTTTGCGTGTAGTTGAACTTGATTTGCTCCCACTTGCACTTGCACGTGATCTGCTCTTTTTCACTTCCTTCTGCAATGTGTGTGTATAGTCATCAGGCTTATGGTGTAAGTCATACTGTGATGGAAGGTTCGTGAAGTATTTTGCATATGCTATTTGCTTCTCGGTGTATTCCGGGCGGGGCTCGGGTTCCTTCTTTTTCATCTGCGCATCATGATGTTCCTTTGCTATCCTGGCGTTTTCCTCGGCGGTACGATCATAAGGTCTGATAGGAAGATTAGCATGAGGTACCTTTGGGAGGGGCGACAATTTGCGCTTTGGGGAGCTCCGTCGCTTAGAAATCATCGACGGAGCGCTCTTGCTGGCACGCTTCCGCTTAGTATCCGGAGCGGGCGGCGGCGGAGACGGACGACCCAAGTCCGGCGGCGGTGATCGAGATGGACTCGTGTTGTGCTGGCCATCGTCATGTGGAGGGCTTGGAGGTGATGGAGGTGTAGGTGACCTGCGACGACTCGGAGGCGGTGTTGTCCTTGGGGCCGAGCCTGGAAGCTTGATGTAGTTCTTGTCCCATAGGATGACTCCACCCAATACTTCTCCGAGTGTCCTCTCATCTTCGGGTCCAGCTATGTCGAGCTCCATATCATGAAACCCCGCCATGATTTCATCCACCCCGACTTTAGCAAAGCCAGCTGGAATCTCACGGCCATGCCAGCGTGCATCACGGCCAGAAGGTAAAGCTTGTCCGACGGCCACCTTCATGGATATGTTCTTGAATTTCTAATGGAGTTCACATGATGTTGACTCCTTGATTCCATCCACGGGGTAGCCGGGACCGCCCTCTATCATTCTTCGTGCATCGTCGGGCGGGGCCTCAGATTCAGCCACGCTGCTTTTCCGCTTAGATGGGGCGCCGGTAATATCGAGTGCAGGATCTTCCTGGCGCGCTACTCCTCTAAGCTCATCAATCTGCTTCTGTTGCTCGTTAATCCTGGCAAGCAACTGGTTGAACTTGTCATTCTCCTCATCCTGCTGTCGCTTATTTGCTCTCGCTCGGCTTCTGTAAGTGTCTTGGTCTCTGGCAAACCCAAGCCACCACGGGTAAGAAGGACCGAAGCCTCGCGTTCGTCCTCCATGTTCGTCATTGCCGAGGACCAGTGTGAGCAAATCTTTCTCTCTATCTGCAGTGAACTGTATTTTTCCCTCCTTAATTTCTTTCACTATCTTTTTTCAATTCTCCCTGGGTATCCTAAGACCGTCACTGCAGATGAGGTCCCCTATTTCTTCGTCGTACGAACCACCATGCGCAAGGAACCAATTTCTTGCTCTCAATTCCCACTCATCACGGAGTGGTTCAGGTATGATGCCTTTAGCTAGCAGATCTTGCTCTTTCTTATCCCACTTTGGGATGGCAGTCTCATAGCCCCCTGGCCCCAGCTTGTGGTGATATTTCTTCTTGTCGGCATTTTTCTTGTTCTTTTCTGATAATGCCTGGGCATCTTCTGACTCCTTGTACTCTTGAAATGCCTTCAAGTGATTCGCCTGCTTGGCTAGATACCCCTCGAATACTGGCACTTTCTTTGTCTTCAGATAGTTTTTCCATAGCTTCTTCTTCCAGCTACGGAACAGTTCGGCCATCTTCTTTAGAGTCCACTGCTTGACTTTGGCCCTCAGTTTTTTTGCGGCGTCTTCATTCTCACATTCTGGCAGGTTGAAATGTGACATGAGATCATTCCAAATATTATCTTTGTACCTTTTGGCGAAATAGTCACTATCGGTTGCCCCTTTGCGCTTGTTCCACTCCCGAACGGTGATCGGGACGTGATCCCTAACGAGAACTCCGCATTGCTTCTTGAATGTGTCAGCAGCATTCTTAGGAAGCTTGGGTTCGCCCGTAGGCAATATCACCTCAAAGTTGTAATGCGTCCGTGCATCCAACTTTCTAGTCGGGCCTCGTTTCGTAGCTTTGCTCGATGTGGAGGCCTAAGAGAGAGAAACATTCGTTAAATGAATGTATATGTATACAATATAGAGCTATCTCCAATATTTTTTACATATTACAAGTGATTGTCGAACTTCATATGTATACCTCGCCGGACTTTATTATTTCTCCACCGGCTTCTCCATCAGTGGAGCTATCACCTTCTCCGTCATTGGACCTATCTCCTGCCCCATCGGCTTCATCTTCGTGTCGGTCGACCTCCATTCCATATCCGGAGGGGTTTAGATATGACGACGGAGATTCAGCTGGTTCAACGTCGGGGTCGTCTTTGATTATATCTTCGAGAAGTTCTTCCTCTTCGAGGTTCCTGATATGTGGATCCATAGTTCTGCAAAAACAGACATTTCATTAACTAATAAACTAACAAACTATATAAGAGGGGTTGGAAACTTCGAAGTGTTGTTTTATATAGGAGGACCTTTAGTCCCGGGTCTTGGCTAGAACCTAAACTCTAAAATGTGTCTAACGGATTCTCTTAACCTTTAAGGATTTAACAAAATGGCGACATTCTAGATGTGTAGAAAATGATCATATTTTCCTGATCTCATCTACCCTTCTATATGTCACATTGTCTAGTGTCAAAGGACTTTGTTGAACTTTGTACCAAAAAAGAATTATTCTATCAGGAACTCCGTTCCAAAACAACTTTAGTCCCGGGTCGTGGCTCCACCCGGGACTCCTAGATTTCTGCATAGTATTCAAAGTAGGAGTACTTTTCCAATTTGAGCATTCAATAAGCAAAACCAAATCGTAAAATAAAGTAGTATTCAAATTAGCATGCATTCAATTATAAGAAAAACTACATCATCTCTTTTGTCCGTACATCGTCGAATATTATCACTAATACTCCTCGAATACTATCATACATATAGCATCACTGATACAGCTAGAACCGTAGCGCCCGACGGGTATCGTCGCGGGCGGTGGACACCCAAAGAGAAGGAACCATCACAGGATCATAGCTCCAGTGAGATCCCTGAAGAACCTGCCAGGTATGCTCGAACCTGCCCTCCAACGCAACCATGTAGCGACGGACGTGCTCATCCTCCTCGCTGAGATGGTAACGTACCACCTCCGCGGTGTCCGGAAGCCTCGGCACCGTCACTGGCCCACGCGACCGCTACCAAACAAGGATCGGGTCAACAACGGGCTGGCTCCTCACCAACCTACGCCCCCCGGAAGGTAGCACCTCCCAATACCAGCCGGGCGGAGCCCAGTCCCGGACATGGCCCCTCTGATCAAGCAGGTGTTCTCCGCCGAGTCGACAACGAGGATGCGGGATAGGCATCGTAAAATGAACTAAAAAAATAAACTAGTTCTATTAATTTTCTTGCTAAAAATAAACTAATTGTATATATATAGTAAAATAAACTATTAACACTTAAGCATATGCAATGGCAAAATTAAGCAATAATCTAAGAAACACTAATTAAGCATCTATATACGTAGAAATGTCTTCTTCTTCTTCTTCTTCTTCTTCTTTCTTATTTTCTTCTCCTCTTCTTCTTCAACTTCTCTTCTTCTACTTCTCTTCTTCTACTTCTCCTCTTCTTCTATTTTTCCTCTTCTTCTCCTCTCCTCCTCTTCTTATTCTCCTTTTTCTTCTTTTCTTCTCCTCCTCTTCTTATTTTCCTTTTTCCTAATCTTATTTTCTTATTTTTGGTCATCTTTCTTCTTCTTGTAACCCTAACGTAATTCTAAATATTACTAACCCTAATAATCTAGCACAAACATAATAACAATAGGAATTAATCCTTTCTTCTTTTCTTCTCCTTTTTCTTCTTTTCTTCTCCTTTTTCTTCTTTTCTTCCCTTTTTCTTCTTTTTTCTCCTTTTTCTTCTTTTCTTCTCCTTTTTCTTCTTTTCTTCTCCTTTTTCTACTTTTCTTCTCCTCCTCACCGGCCGGCACGACGGCGACGATGGCGTCCCTGCCGGCGGGCGCCGGCGGGCGCCGGCGGCTCGTACTTCGTATGTGGGGAGGAGGAGGGGGCGGGGGGCTTACCGGAGTGGGGCAGGGCGACGGCGCCGGTGAGGAGGACGGCGAGGAAGACGGCAGGGCGACGAGGAGGCCGGCGAGGAGGACGACGAGGAGGCTGGCGAAGAGGACGGTAGGGCGACGGCGGGCAGCCTGGCGGCGTCGATGCGGGCAGTCCGTTGCCGCGCCGGGCAGGAGATGCGAGCGAGAGGAAGAAGAGAACGAAATGGATTTTCGTCCGTGCCGTATATATAGTAGGATCTTTAGTCCCGGTTCGAGAGACACCCTTTAGTCCCGGGTCGTGGCTCCACCCGGGACTAAAGGCCCTTTTTCGGCAGACCAAAAGGCGGGAAGCAGGGGCCTTTAGTCCCGGGTCGGGGCTCGAGCCAGGACTAAAGACATCCTTTAGTCCCGGGTGGAGCCACGACCCGGGACTAAAGGCCCGTGCTCGGCACGCGGCAGGCGAGGGGCTTTAGTCCCGGGTCGTGGCTCCATCCGGGACTAAAGCCCCTCCGCTGGCTGCACGATAAGTTTAGTCCCACCTCGTCCAGCGAGGGGGACTAACACTTGTTTATAAGCCCCGTCGCAGCATCTCCATCGAGCTCCTCTCTAAAGCAGGCTTACGGGCCTAAACTGACTGTAAATTTAAAAATTTCAACTATATTTGAAATTATGGAGAAAATTAAACCTGAATTCAAAGTGAGGTCACTTTGAATTTAGGTTTAATTTTCTCTATAAATTCTCATATAGTTTCAATTTTTTTCTATTTTCAAAATTAACTATTTTGTTATATTCAATTAAAAACTATGTTTATTAAAATTCTTTTTGCATATTTGAGAATTTGACAAAACTATGATAATGAAAAGTGTTTGAAATTCAATAAATAATTCAAAACTATTTTCTATTTTCAAAATTAATTATTTTGACTATCCAAACTATTAATTATTTTGTTATTTTCAATTAAAAACTATGTTTATTAAAATTCGTTTTTGCATATTTGAGAATTTGACAAAACTATGATAATGAAAAGTGTTTGAAATTGAATAAATAATTCAAAATTATTTTCTATTTTCAAAATTAATTTTTTGACTATCCAAACTATTAACTATTTTGTTATTTTCAATTAAAAACTATGTTTATGAAAATTCTTTTTGCATATTTGAGAATTTGACAAAACTATGATAATGAAAAGTGTTTGAAATTGAATAAATAATTCAAAACTATTTTCTATTTTCAAAATTAATTATTTTGACTATCCAAACAATTAACTATTTTGTTATTTTCAATTAAAAACTACGTTTATTAAAATTCTTTTTGCATATTTAAGAATTTGACAAAACTATGATAATGAAAAGTGTTTGAAATTGAATAAATAATTAAAAACTATTTTCTATTTTCAAAATTAATTATTTTGACTATCCAAACTATTAACTATTTTGTTATTTTAAATTAAAAACTATGTTTATTAAAATTATTTTTGCATATTTGAGAATTTGACAAAATTATGATAATGAAAAGTGTTTGAAATTGAATAAAACATTTGGTATTCTTCGTGCATTTACTTATTTTTTTTTGAGCTAGTTGACCCTGAAATTGAAAAGCACTACAAATGAACTCTCAAAATGTTGAAAGTTGGCATGCTATCATCATTTCACCCACATAGCATGTGTTAAAAAGTTGAGATGGCTACGACAAAAACTGGATGCACTTCGTGTACAAAACGGACAATCTCTCTCGAAGTATCAGCGTTTCGAACGAGAACTCATCTCTTACAAAGGGATTTCATTTTTTGAACTTATTTGAACTCCATAATTTTTGTGTGTTCAAAATGCACCATTCAAAGGCACATCACAAAATTTCAACAATTTCTGACTTCATTTGGTATTCTTCGTGCATTGACTTATTTTTTTGAGCTAGTTGACCCTGAAATTGAAAAGAACTACAAATAAACTCTGAAAATGTTGAAAGTTGGCATGCTATCATCATTTCACCCACATAGCATGTGTTAAAAATTTGAGAGGCTACGAGAAAAACTGGATGCACTTCGTGTACAAAACGGACAATCTCTCTCGAAGTATCAGCGTTTCTAACGAGAACTCATCTCTTACAAAGGGATTTAATTTTTTTGAACTTATTTGAACTCCATACTTTTTGTGTGTTCAAAATGCACCATTCAAAGGCATATCACAAAATTTCAACAATTTCTGACTTCATTTGGTATTCTTCGTGCATTTACTTATTTTTTTTGAGCTAGTTGACCCTGAAATTGAAAAGCACTACAAATGAACTCTGAAAATGTTGAAAGTTGGCATGCTATCATCATTTCACCCACATAGCATGTGTTAAAAAGTTGAGAGGGCTACGACAAAAACTGGATGCACTTCCTGTACAAAACGGACAATCTCTCTCGAAATATCAGCGTTTCGAACGAGAACTCATCTCTTACAAATGGATTTCATTTTTGAACTTATTTGAACTCCATACTTTTTGTGTGTTCAAAATGCACCATTCAAAGGCACATCACAAAATTTCAACAATTTCTGACTTCATTTGGTATCCTTCGTGCATTTACTTATTTTTTTTGAGCTAGTTAACCCTGAACTTGAAAAGCACTACAAATGAACTCTGAAAATGTTGAAAGTTGGCATGCTATCATCATTTCATCCACATAGCATGTGTTAAAAAGTTGAGAGGGCTACGACAAAAACTAGATGCACTTCGTGTACAAAACGGACAATCTCTCTCGAAGTATCACCGTTTCGAACGAGAACTCATCTCTTACAAAGGGATTTCATTTTTTTGAACTTATTTGAACTCCATACTTTTTGTATGTTCAAAATGCACCATTCAAAGGCACATCACAAAATTTCAACAATTTCTGACTTCATTTGGTATTCTTCGTGCATTTACTTATTTGTTTTTGAGCTAGTTGACCCTGAAATTGAAAAGCACTACAAATGAACTCTGAAAATGTTGAAAGTTGGCATGCTATCATCATTTCACCACATAGCATGTGTTAAAAAGTTGAGAGGGCTACGACAAAAACTGGATGCACTTCGTGTACAAAACGGACAATCCCTCTCGAAGTATCAGCGTTTCGAACGAGAACTCATCTCTTACAAAGGATTTCATTTTTTGAACTTATTTGAACTCCATACTTTTTGTGTGTTCAAAATGCACCATTCAAAGGCACATCACAAAATTTCAACAATTTCTGACTTCATTTGGTATTCTTCGTGCATTTACGTATTTTTTTTGAGCTAGTTGACCCTGAAATTGAAAAGCACTACAAATGAACTCTGAAAATGTTGAAAGTTGACATGCTATCATAATTTCACCCACATAGCATGTGTTAAAAAGTTGAGAGGGCTACGACAAAAAATGGATGCACTTCGTGTACAAAACGGACAATCTCTCTCGAAGTATCAGGGTTTCGAACGAGAACTCATCTCTTACAAAGGGATTTCATTTTTTGAACTTATTTGAACTCCATACTTTTTGTGTGTTAAAAATGCACCATGCAAAGGCACATCACAAAAATTCAACAATTTCTGACTTCATTTGGTATTCTTCGTGCATTTACTTATTATTTTTTTGAGCTAGTTGACCCTGAAATTGAAAAGCACTACAAATGAGCTCTGAAAATGTTGAAAGTTGGCATGCTATCATCATTTCACCCACATAGCATGTTTTAAAAAGTTGAGAGGGCTACGACAAAAACTGGATGCACTTCGTGTACAAAACGGACAATCTCTCTCGAAGTATCAGCGTTTCGAATGAGAACTCATCTCTTACAAAGGGATTTCAATTTTTTGAACTTATTTGAACTCCATACTCTTTGTGTGTTCAAAATGCACCATTCAAAGGCACATCACAAAATTTCAACAATTTCTGACTTCATTTAGTATATTTCGTGCATTTACTTTTTTTTTTGAGCTAGTTGACCCTGAAATTGAAAAGCACTACAAATGAACTGTGAAAATGTTGAAAGTTAGCATGCTATCATCACTTCACCCACATAGGATGTGTTAAAAAGTTGAGAGGGCTACGACAAAAATTGGATGCACTTCGTGTACAAAACGGACAATCTCTCTCGAACTATCAGCGTTTCGAACGAGAACTCATCTCTTACAAAGGTTTATTAAAATTCTTTTTGCATATTTGAGAATTTGACAAAACTATGAAAATGAAAAGTGTTTGAAATTGAATAAATAATTCAAAACTAAAAGGTTTAGTACATTCCATACATGCATTACATAAAAGGTTTAATACATTATTACATTATTGCACCAATATTCCTATCTATTATTTCTGTTTTCTTCTAGGTCGTAGCCATGGAGAATCTTCATCATTCAGTAGGATGCTTGGGTCAGTTTTCACTTTGAAGGGCGGAATTTCATGGAACTTATTATAATCTACTCACATGTCTGTCTTGTCATCTACTCCCACGATGTTTCTTTTCCCTGAAAGAACTATGTGGCGTTTTGGCTCATGGGACGATATCTTCTTTTGCTGATTTCTTTTTCTCGTTTTTGTAGACATGTCCTTCACATAGAAAACCTGAGCGACATCATTGGCTAGGACAAATGGTTCGTCCATGTACGCAAGATTGTTGAGATCCACTGTTGTCATGCGTACTTTTGATATACAACTACCCCGCCTCCTGTCAGCTTCACCCATTTGCACCGAAACAAAGGGATCTTAAAAGTAGGTCCATAGTCAAGTTCCCATATCTCCTCTATGTACTCGTAATATGTTTCCAAACAGTGTCCATTCTCGTCTGTTGCATCAAAGCGGACACCACTATTTTGGTTGGTGCTCTTTTTATCTTGGGCAACCGTGTAAAATGTATTCCCATTTATCTCATACCCTTGGAAAGTACATATAGTCGAAGATGGTGGCCTGGCCAAACAGTACAGCTGATCTCCAAGGGTGTCGTCATTCATGAGATGTGTCTGCAACCAACTGCCAAAAGTCTTCTCGTGTTCCCCTTTAATCCAAGAGTCAGCCTTCCCCGGGTTTTCGGAGCGTAGAATATTCTTGTGTCTCACGATATACGGAGCCACCACGGTGGAATTGTGTAGAAGTGTGTAGTGTGCTTGAGAGAAAGAATGCCCATCGATACATACTTTTGCTTTCCTTCCTAGTGTGCCTTTTCCTGTCAGCCTACCCTCATACCGAGATTCAGGAACACCAATCGTCTTAAGGTCAGGAAGAAAGTCCACACAAAACTCAATGACCTCCTCTGTTCCATAGCCCTTGGAGATGCTTCCTTCTGGCCTAGCACGGTTACGAACATATTTCTTTAAGACTCCCATGAACCTCTCGAAGGGGAACATATTGTGTAGAAACACAGGACCGAGAATTCTAATCTCTTCGACTAGGTGAACTAGGAGGTGTGTCATTATATTGAAGAAGGATGGCTGGAACAACAACTCAAAGCTGACCAGACATTGGACCACATCAATCTGTAACCCTGATAGACTTTCTCGATCGATTACCTTCTGAGAAATTGCACTGAGGAATGCACATACCTTCACAATTGTCAAGCGAACATTTTCCGGTAGAATTCCCCTCAATGCAACCGGAATAAATTGCATCATAAGCACGTGGCAGTCATGAGACTTTAGGTTTTGGAATTTTTTGTCTTTCATATTTACGATTCCCTTTATATTCGACGAGAAGCCAGTCGGGACCTTGATACTGAAAAGGACTTCAAAGAAGATTTCCTTCTCTTCCTTAGTAAGAGCGTAGCTGGCACGCCCTTGAAACTGCCCTGGATGCATGCCATCTCTTCCTTTATGACGTTCCTGGTCCTCCCGTGCTTCCGGTGTATCTTTTGACTTCCCATACAAGCCCAGGAAGCCTAGAATATTCACGCAGAGATTCTTCGTCAGGTGCATCACGTCGATTGCCGAGCGGACCTCATGGACTTCCCAGTAGGGTAGCTCCCAAAATATAGATTTCTTCTTCCACATGGGTACGCGCTTATCAGGGCCGTTAGGAATAGGTTGGCTGCCAGGACCCTTTCCAGAGATTACTTTTAAATCTTTGACCATATCAAATACTTGAGCACCAGTATGGATGACAGGCTTCCCCCGGGGTTCTGCCTTGCCATTGAAATGCTTGCCTTTTTTCTTTAAGGGATGCTTGGGCGGAAGAAAACGACGATTGTACGGGTACACATTCTTCCTACATTTGTCCAGATATATACTTTCTGTCTGACCCAAACAGTGCGTGCATGCATTGTATCCCTTGTTTGACTGTCCTGAAATGTTACTAAGAGCAGGACAATCATTGATGGTTACGAAAAGCAACGCTCAAAGGTCAAATTCCTCTTGTTTGTGCTCGTCCCACACACGTACACCTGGTTCGGCCCACAACTATAAAAGTTCATCAACTAATGGCCTTAGGTACACATCAATATCGTTGCCGGGTTGCTTTGGACCTTGGATAAGCACTGGCATCATAATGAACTTTCGCTTCATCCACAACCAAGAAGGAAGGTTGTAGATACATAGAGTAACGGGCCAGTTGTTGTGACTGCAACTCTGCTCCCCAAAAGGATTCATGCCATCTGTACTCACACCTAACCATAAGTTCCTTGCGTCAGCTGCAAATCTCGGGAACTCTCTCTCGATTTTTCTCCACTGTCGACCATCAGCGGTGTGCCTCAACTTATCGTCTTTCATACGATCTTCCATGTGCCATCGCAACAACTTCGCATGATCTTTATTTCTAAACAGACGTTTCAACCGTGGTATTATAGGAGCATACCACATCACCTTGGCAGGAACCCTCTTCCTGGGTGGCTCGCCCTCAATATCACCAGGGTCATCTTTTCTGATCTTATACCGCAATGCAGTGCATACCGGGCATTTATCCATATTCTCGTACTTCTCACCGCGGTAGAGGATGCAGTCATTAGGGCATGCATGTATCTTCTGCACGTCTAATCCTAGAGGGCAGACAAGCTTCTTTGCTTCGTACGTGCTGGCGGGCAATTCGTTCTTTTTGGAAGCATCTTCTTCATCAGTACCAGAACCTTTTCGAATGACGAGTCAGTCACACTGATCTCTGCCTTCCACTTCAGCAATTCCAGTGTGCTACCCAGCTTCTTCTGGCCATCTTCACAAGTTGGGTACAACAATTTGTTGTGGTCCTGTAACATCTGCTCGAACTGCAACCTCTCCTTTTCTGTGTCGCAACCTCGCCGTGCTCAGAAATGACCCGGCCAAGATCATCAGCGGCTCATCTGATTCCCGTTCTTCATCCTGATCTTCTTCTTCATTGTCTTCCATTGCGGTATCATCATACTCAGGGAACATAGATCGGTAGTTGTCATCATCGTTCTCTTCTTCTTCATCGTCGTCTTCCATCATAACCCCTCTTTCTCTATGCTTGGTCCAAACATTATAGCCCGACATAAAACCGGACCGAAGCAGGTGGCTCTGAATGACTCTTGAGGAAGTGTAATCCTTCTCATTCCGACATTCAACACATGGACAAAACATATAGCCACCACCATGCTTGTTCGCATCGGATGCATCTCGAAAAGAATGCACGCCTTCTCTGTAAGCGGCTGTGCGTCGATCACCGTACATCCATGGATGGCTCATCTGCGTTATACGACAGTATATCAAATACAATCACGATCCTAAAAATTAGTACCGCACGGTCTAAACGAGGAAATATAGTTGCTAACCTTTTAGAATAAGTAGAAATAAAGAGGAAGAGGTTTAAGCGTGGCTCGGGCATCTCATATCGTAGTTGTGTTCGGTGAACTGAAGCGGCATCGCTCTAACACACATTTCAACAAACACCTCTAGTGCATCAAAAAATGGAGAGCTAGCACACACCCACGCTCTTTCATCCAAGAAAAATGCAAGGAAGAGGGGAGAGGGGGGCTGTGCTATATATATAGGCAGAGGACTTTAGTCCCGGTTTGAGACACAAACCGGGACTAAAGGTGGCGCACATGCGGGTTGCACACCGCATAGCCCTTTAGTCCCGGTTTGAGACACAAACCGGGACTAAAGGCTCCTTACGGGCCGGGACCAAAGCCTCGTGGGCGGCATTACGATTTGGGGCGACGTGGCCGGGCCTTTAGTCCCGTCCCAAAGGGAGGCCGGGACTAAAGGGTCCTGGCCAAAGGCCCGTTTTCCACTAGTGCATATATAAGACCGGGACTAAAGGGTCCAGGCCAAAGGCCCGTTTTCCACTAGTGCATATATACCATATTTTCCTCCTCCACCGTGATGGAAACTTCCAATGCAGATGATATTATTATACATATTTTAAAACATCCTGTATGCGGATTTTTAATTCTAGAAAACAAATCATTTTTAATTCTGGAAAACACATCAAATTAACAGTAGCATCAAACCAGCAGTCAACCAACATTGTACTTTTTGAATCACGTTCTTTAGTTAGATATGTAATGGGGTCGCTATCATCTTTCTTCAGCACCATATATACCATATTTTCCTCCTCCACCGTGACGAAAACTTCCAATGCAGATGATGTTATTATACATACTCCCTCCGTCCCAAAATAACTGTCTCAACTTTGTACTAGCTTTAATACAAAATTATACTAAGCTCAAGACATTTATTTTGGGACGGAGAGAGTATTTTAGAACATCCTGTATGCGGATTTTTAATTCTAGAAAACAAATCAAATTAACATTGACATCAAACTAGCAGTCAACCATCATGTACGCTATAAGAATTACCTTCTTTCATCCACATGTCTAGTGTCTCTTAGGCTGCCTCCATGCTGCCGTCGTTTTCATCTAGTGATCGAGCAGCTCCAGCTCTTCGGCCTCAAGAAGCCACCAGTGCTCACATGGACATGCGCCTAGAACCTGCACACCTGCGACAATGATTATAAGGTGGAAATCTTACACCACCGCTGCTGCCCTTTCTCATCAGGGAGATCAAGGAGTACCTGGCAATTCGAGTCCGAGAATAACCTGTAAATTTGCAGGAGATGCGGGAAAGTCAATTAGCAGGAAATCGATGCACGTGAAAATCCTAGATGACTGGGAACTACCTACAGACACAAAATAACTACTCATAGATCGAAGGAAAAGGTCATGAATGGGATAAGTGCTTGACCGCTTGAGGAAGGTGACATGGGGTCCTGGGGTTACCTTGGGAAAAAAGAAGAAACCATGGATCTACGTATATCTCTCCCTAATAATAAAGTAAATTTGGTTTCTAGTCATCCGTCTTAAAAATTATTCCTAAAGTTTGCACAAATTACCCACCATGCCACCGGTAAGTAATAGAAAATGTTTCACAAAGCGAAAAATCTTGTAGTGGGCCGGCCCATGTAAAAAACCTCCTATATTACGCTCTGCACGGTCGGAGAATATCCAGCACACCGTATGGAGCGGGCCATGCACAGACGCCTGCTTTTAGTTCCGTTTATTTACTTATTTTCAGTTCTGTTTTATTTTTTTCTTTTAAATAATTAAAACTTCAAATAATCATTAAAATTTTACTAAACTGAAAATTGTAAATCAACATATTTAAAAAATTAAAATGTTTGTGACTTCAAAAACTGCTCGGAGTTTTGTAAAAAATGCTCGCATATACAATAAAATGTTTGTACAATAAGAATAGTTCATGATCTCAAATACAATTCCATGTATTAAAAACTATTAAAGGCATTTAACAAAATGCTTTCTAATTCAAAATATGTCCTAAAATTTTAAAAATAGCTAATGCCTGTTTTGATAGTTTCTTTTTTTTATTTAAAATTTTCCCTTCCATTTTTGTTTACTTATAATTTAAATAATTTAGAATTACAAAAACTTTTGCATATTAAAAAAGAGGAATTTGGATTAAAATGCTGACGAATTTTATTTTGAATTAAAAATAGGATTCAAAAAAGCGCCGAATTTTTATATTTGTTTTGCAAATTCTAAAACAATGTCCATGAATTTCATAAATATATTACTGATTTATAAAAATGTTTGTTTATTCAGAAAAACTTCATGTGTTTCAAAAAATGTTTCTGAATTTAAAATAAAATCCTCCAACATAAAAAATTACGTTCGTCTTTTCTTGAATTGATGGCCAATTCAAAAGAAAATATTTAAACCCGTTCGAAATATAAAAAAATATTCACGATTTTTAGTAAATGTTCGTAAATTGTAAAAATGTTCTCGATTTTAAAATCGTTTCCATATTTGTAAAATTGTTCAGGAAAGATCTAATGTATGTAGTTAAACATTAATGCTTCTAAGTCTTTGTGATAATATACCTGTGTGAATTTTAAAGAATTAACTGTTGGATGGATTGGATTATTATTGTATGTTTTCTAAAAGAAATCTGGAAATTCAGATAAATCTTTGAATTAATAAGATTTTTGACAACCATGATATATATTTTTTGAAAATGTAAAGATTGCTTCAACTTGTGAATAAATTTAAAGAAAAAACAATTTCTTGCGTTTGTACACAAAATTTTTAAATCAAGCGATGATATGTGAACATAATGTGGTCACCATCATTGGAGATTATGTTTTTTTCTTCCGTGGCAACGCACGGGAACAAAGAAAGATAACTTGACCACAAGCTTATTTTTTTATTTATTTAAAAAAACCATGTTTCTCACGGCAGGGATTGCACCAACCTCCGAGAAAAAAAGGAGCGTGCACCTATATTGTGTTAGCCAGCGATCTTTTCTTTGAGATGTATTTTTTTACCAAACTGTGAATTAGTTTGAAGTGTAGATATTAATCTGAGGGCTAGCTACCTCTAAATAACGTGATGATATAGATGGCTATTTTTTCAAATATAATTTGAAATATATAATGATTGAAGCTGGAAAATACATGAATTAATCTAGACCGTCCTAACTCGGTCCCACCGGATTAACGGCTCGTAAATTCTAATTAATGTGGTAATTTCTGGAGAGTCAGTAATTAGTATAGGTATAGATGATTGAAGCTGGAAAATACATGGATTAATCTAGACCGTCCTAACTCAGTCCCACCGGAGTAACGGCTCGTAAATTTTAATTAATGTGGTAATTTCTGGAGAGTCTGTATAGATAGATTAGGAACGCAACTTCCTCAATCTATTCTCAATCTTTAAATAGGTAGGAGGATGTGTCTGCTTCAGCTAGCCGTGCCATCGAACCGGGTGCTCGAAGTGGGACATTTTTTGTAAGCCGAACTAAAGATGAGATGAATCGGAAGCAGGATTATGGTTGCCAACTACAATAACTTTGTTTGTGATTTGTTCATGATGTGTGAGTAGTCCCGCCAGGCTAATGGCCAAGGCATAGCCTCACAACCCCTATGTATGTGTATTAAGTGATTGTTGATTTACTTTAACATTTAACATTATTTCTGTGTGTTACACAACAATCTTGTCTCTTGCCACAAAGCAGGTACCCAAGATACCGAAGACCAAAAAAGGAGAGGTAAAGGACAAAGAGGACTGGAAGGCTATGCCGAACGTTGGCGACATTAAGATCAGTATGGTATTTAGAACCGAGTCTCTCGGGATTTCCCTAATATAATAGAGGTAACCCATGAGACAGACATGGCTTTGATGGGCTAAGAGAAGTTCAATGCGGTGGCAGTATGTCGTCATGTTATTTGAAACTTTTTGTACATGAAATATGAATACATTTTCTATATGCCTGCAAAGTTTCATTACCATATGACATGGGGGGAGCTCAGGACAGAAAAAAATAAAATATATGTTCCAAAGTACAAAAAAACCTTTCTTAAAACTTTGATTTTTGTTTTTCTTGTCTAGAGCTCTCCCGATGTCATATCGTCATGAAATTTCGGTGACGCATTGAAAACTTGTTCATCTTTCATGGGTTCATATTATTTTAAAATATATATTATTTTTATTTTACTGTTCATCCAAAGAAGCAGATGAACTCGAGCACTGAAACTCCCTCCTTCCCTGATCATCTCTTGAATTAAACTCTTAGTCCATGTAAAATGCAAGGTGCTAGTTAGTTCCTGCAAAAATAAACCAATTTTATTAAGCACCAGTTTTTGTTTTTATAGCAGACGTGCCTAAATAAACGCATGTGCTTGGCTCCGTTGTATCGCTCCCTCTAGGGAAATAAGAGAATCAACCCCAGTGCCCCGGCCGCCGCCCCCTCCCCCCTCTCCTCCACCTCGTCATCCCCGAGACATGCCCGGCTAATCCCGGCGCCCTCCGGTGATGGGGACGGAGGGGATCTAGGCTGCCGCCCGACGGTGTGGAGGGATCAGCGGCGCGAGATCGCCCTTCGGTCTTTGTCTTTCCCGACAGTTCGGCACTGCTCCGGTGGCTTCGTGGGAAGGGCGGACCAGGAGGGGATGTGGCCATGGGTTGACTGGTCGACGGTGCATTCGGCGAGATCTCATCTGGCCGGTGCTGCTGGCGGTGGTAGCCATATCCTCCATTGGAGGTGGTCGGCCTGAGGCTGGATGGTCAGATCTCGATATCCGCCGTCTAGTTCCAGCTGTGAGTCGGGAAGACAAAGTTGCCGATGAAAACCGAGTCGATGGCAGGCGATGATGGTGTTCTGTGTCGTTACCTTGATGAAGGCATCGTCGTGTAACTATTGTCGTCCAACTCGTGCTGCTCCGGGGGAAACCCTAGGATCTAGTCTTCCAGATTGGACGATGGCGGTATTGCGGTGTCGTCTTCTCTCTTGGGAGCATCGTTTGTGGAGCAAAGCTGGAAGACAGAGGCAGGAGGTGGAGCGGCTTCGTCTTGCACGAAGCTTTCGGTGGAGATGTCAAGGCATGCCTGGCCGACAGGTGATATGCTCGAGCTCATACCTGGTCGGCAGGTGCTCCGCACGACAGATTTCCAGAATGTTCGCGTGTGGACGGACGAGCGTGGGATGATGGCGCCGTTGGGCGCCGTGGTGGCGTCGATGGATGGACGGACTTGCAACGATGATGCAGATCTCTCTTCTGAAGATGGATCAACAGTTAGATGATGATGGCGGCGTCTAAAACGTATGCATGTGGTGTACGCTTTATGAATGTTGCACCGGTTGTGGGTTCCGATATGTTATGTGGATGGATTGACAATGCCTCTTGTTTTAGATATGGGGAGTGAGGGCACTCCATATTATAGAATTTTATAGGTGTGAGTGGTGGCTTCGGGTGGCTTGATATATGTTCTTGTTTGACCTATGTTAAATAATAAATAAAGATGGCCGTATGCATCGATTTATGCAAAGAACGGGGTTTTTAACCTCCTTTTCCAAAAAAAAAATATCTCTGTAATCAGCCTCCATTGTGCATGATCAAAGTTGATAAAGCGTGATATATATACAATGGTTTTGCTTAAAAGAAACAACAACGTGTGTTTTCCAGTACATGCGGTGAGCAAAATATGATTATAAACGAATGCAACCCAGCATCTCAACTAGCTGATTTATGTGTAATGATACATGTACACGCTCACAGGCATTTGTTAATGAGTAACGCAGCTGGATAATTATCAGCTACTAGTACTAGAGCAATTTCCCCACGGGGACAAGCTCTTAAAAACAACACTAAAGATTGACAAAAGCACGGGCTTTCAGACCCAGCAATGATAAAAGCTTAGCCGCCATCCAATTTGGAAAAGCTCTTTGGCGCATTCACCAGTCTCCACTCACCAGACCCATTCGGGCCAAGCTTCACCAACCCCGCTTTCGAGATCCTATATATAGCGCTCACTTCTGCTCTCTAGAAAACCAAGCAGCTCTGCGCCATTACAACAGTCATAGTTCACATCATTTGTTGTACTTGTACTAGCTTGATCATCATAGCAATGGCCTCCACCAACAGCTGGACCCATGAGATTGAGTCGCCGGTCGCTGTCACGCCTCTTCCGTGCCGGCGTTATGGACTGGCACACCTTGGCCCCCAAGCTCGCGCCATAGATCGTCACCAGCGCCCACCTTGTTGAGGGAGAAGGCGGCATCGGTAGTGTCAGGCAGTTCAACTTCATCTCAGGTATATATGCATCATATATACAACTCATATCACCTACTGTCTGGTACCTATGGTCAAACCATAACACATAGTTGATCTTCCAGCCATGCCCTTCAACCTCATGAAGGAGAGGCTCGAGTTCATTGACGTAGACAAGTGCGAGTGTAAGTCGACCCTCATCGAGGGTGGTGGCATCGACACGGCGATCGAGACGGCCACATCGCACATCAAGGTGGAGCCGGCAGCCAACGGTGGGAGCGTAGTGAATGTGGAATCGACATACAACCTGCTGCCGGGCGTGGAGGTGAATGATGAAATCACCAAGGCCAAGGACTCTGTGATGGCCATTTTCAAGGCCGCCGAGGCCTACCTTATCGCCAACCTGGATGCCTACAACTAAATCAGTCGAGAGGGATTATATGTGATTATGCTTTCCCTAGTTTGACTTTTGCGTGCTTTCTTCCACATCTAATAAAGCTGCTCCAACCTCCAAGTAGTGACAACAAGAGAGCTGAACATGGTGTGGACTTGAGAAGTTTAAAATGTTTGTATTTGTAACAACTATCAAAGGGTGTTCTTCCTTGATGTTGCTGCTTGCTTGCGCACGTTCCTCGTGATTTTGTACTAGAATAAAAGGAAGTATCTGAAACACAAACAGAACTCGTATATATATTTTGAATTGGAAGTTTGTGGGCTGAGAAGTTCTTATGTTTGCTCGACTGAAGATAATTTCACTCGCTCTTTTCAAATAGGAAGAGCTATTTTTAATGTACAATCCATTATGTTTTTATTTTTGGCATCACATTTGCCTCTAATAGGTTTATGCGGTTTCTTCAGATGTAGCTTTTTTGACGATTCGTCCTATCCCCTCCCGTTGAGCTACTCGGAATCTCCGTCCGCAGCCACGACCCCTGCTATGCATGCCTCATAGTCCCAACAGCCACCCAATCCTGCCAATGATATGCCCTCAACTTCCTAAAACCCACTCCATGAGCCCTCTCCGCTCAGGCTACTTGGATTTAACCCACAACTGCCGCCTATGTACCAAGCTCCGACGGCGATTCCGGTGAGCCCAGGTAAACCCAGAACCTGCCTTCTCACCTATTGAGGCTACAAACTCTGGCGCATGTTTTTGAGATGCCACGCCTTTCCATACCGTACATACACAGCCGCGAGCGCGGCATACATGAACACTGCCACGATCACCATTCCAATGAGGTAAGCACCAACCTGGGCCCGGGACCTTGTGCATTGGCTTTGCCATGCCACCGCATGTCTAACCGACCAATCGCGCTACTATGCGTTCATGAAGCGATTCTTGCGAGTGTTAGTGAATTAAATACCGTGCTCTTTGAGGCATGCCCCTCATATCCAAAATCATATTTTTATTGCAATAGTTCTTTTAAAGTGTTCCTGAGAAAAAAAACATGTTAGCTAGACAAAATAAAATAATTACTTGTTGACTACTTTGTACTAAATTATCTATGTGCCTGCAAAGTTTCATGACCATATTATGACATGGGGGAGCTCAGGACAGAAAAAAAAGTTATCATTTTTTTTGTCCCGATCTCTCTTGACGTCATATCGTCATAAAATTTTGGAGACACATAGAAAACTTTTCATCTTTATGGATTTATATATTATTTTTTGAAAATTTTCCTATGTTATTTAGATTGTACTGTTCGCCCATAGAAGCAGATGAGCTCGACCACTGAAACTACCTCCTTCCCTAACCATCTCTTGAATAAAACTCTTAATTCCATGAGAAATGCAATTCGACTCGCGGGAGCATGTGCTCCTGTCCATGGAAAATGAATTTTGATATGTCAAGGAAATCCTAACAAAAATGTTATGTTTTCTTTGTCACATCCAAATGCTACTCGGAAATTTTTAGGCCAAAAGGTCAAGTATTTTGGCATCTGCAAAATAAACAAATTAAGCATCAATTGTTACCCCAAAATATCACATTCAATTTTTTTTCCACCGACGAAACACCACTGCTTCGTTTCGGATGAAAATTGTCAGACATGCTTGAGACAGTAACACGAACATCTATAAAACACCTCTGCCTCAAATCCATGTACAATGCAAGGTGCTAGTTAGTTGCTTGAAAAATAAAATAAAATAATTAAGCACCCGTTTTTGTTTTTATAGCAGACGTGCCTAAATAAACACATGTCCTATTGTACAAATAAAATAAGCATCGGTTCTATAAAAAAGAACCAATTCATTTCCACAGGCATCTCTCTTCAGCCTGCATTGTACATGATCAAAGATGATAAAGCGTGATATACAATGGTTAACGTGTGTTTTGCCAGTACATGCGGCGAGCAAACTATGATTACAAAGGAATGTAAACAAAGATGGTTGGATGCCCATTGATGCACAGAACGAGGTTTTTAACCTTCTTTTCCAAAAAAAATTCTCTGTAATGAGCCCGTATTGTGCATGATCAAAGTTGATAAAGCGTGATATACAATGGTTTTGCTTAAAAGAAACAACAACGTGTGTTTTCCAGTACATGCGGTGAGCAAAATATGATTATAAACGAATGCAACACAGCATCTCAACTAGCTGATTTATGTGTAATGATACATGTACACGCTTATCACAGGCATTTGTTAATGGATAATGCAGCTGGCTAATCACCAACCACTAGAAGAATTTCCCCACGCGGAGAAAAGCTCAAGCTTTCACACCCAGCAATGATAAAAGGTTAGCCGACCGACGGTGCCATCCAATTTGGAAAAACTCATGCCTGGCTTTGGAGCCTTCCCCAGTCTCCACTGACCAGACGCATCCGACTAAGCTTCACCTGATAGATCCCGTGGATCTTAGGCTAGATGTGTTCGATATGAAATAGTAGATTTATTACCTTATGGTGAACTCGATGAGCTCTTTCGAGAGACCGTCGTGAGGTGGTGACGACGGTGGGGAAGCAGAGAGAGATCCGGTAGCGGCGGTGATGGACTTACCATCGCTTCAGTGCTACCCTCTGGATCGAATTAGGGTTGAGAGTGGGGAACCAGTGGCGGCGGCGAACCTCGTGTCATGTGCCATGGTCCCCACCTCCTCTATATAGCACTGCGCGATAGGGGGCCACCAGCCTTGTTTGGGATGGACGCCCCCGATCAGGGCGTGGGTCAAGGTTCCAATGGGCCGTTGGGCCATTGAAGAGAGATCAACCTAACATTCTCCCCCTCGATCTCATCATATGCTTTTAACTTTACTCGTTTCGCAACAGATCAATACATAAGGCATGTTTCATCGTCACGGCTCAATTGGCGATGGAATCAGACAACCACAATGTACCTGTCTATTTTGAGACAAATTCTTTAACCTTGGGCCCTTTATTGTCCGGAAATTTTAGACTACGCCATAAAACCCATGTCGATTGTGTGTTCTCCGAACACACTGGGCGGTAAGCCTTTGATAAGCAGATCTGCAAACACTTGTTTGTTGCTTTTATGCTTCAAGCATTTTTCCACAATTCCGGACTTTCTCCTTCACAACACGCAACTCTTTGTCAGTGTGTTTGGCATCAACACTAGACTCGTTGTGACAGGAGAGAAAGAACTTAAAATGTTATCGTTGTTGTCAACCATTATCAACTCCGGGTACAGGTAGCCTTAACCATTTTGCCTGTCCCTCAGCCTCATATCAAGCTATAACATATCATTGCATCACATTGATGACAATCGTTTCACTCATTTGGAGATTTTCCACACAAAACTCCGAGTATGGAAGTTAGCGACGATTGTGGATTTCGCTATACATTTCACAAGTCCTGCCTTTGTACTCACAATCTTTTGAGAGCACTTATTTCTTTCAGCATGAGGCCTATATCTTTGATTCCATTCCATTAATTTATCTATGGACTGGACATTGCCAAAACAACCCGGATATATACGTGAACTGTGTCAGGGTAATATCTTGAGCTTTCAACAACTGAAGCATATGGTACCATATTCGTTTACAATCTTTTTTTATTAACTTTTGAAACACCATAGTTTCCAGTTCAATTACCCTTGACTATAAGAACAGGCGTAGGTTTTCTCGTATGCATACTTTAGAGATCTTTCCTAGCATGTCCATGCGACATTTCTAATACCCCTTTTATTCTTTTGAACTTTGAGGACAAGAACTTCTTCTCTCCTCCTACACTAGAACTGACATCACCACTAGCAAGTAGGACGTCATCCAGATGCACAGGAATTGGGAAACGAATTTCCCATTCTATAACTTTGCATGGATGCAATTGTCCTCTTATTTTCTTTGCAAAAAATCTTTCGATTTAAGTCATGTTTTACACCTTTACATATTTCCTTTGGAGTCACATTTGCCTTGTAGACCCTTCATAAAGTCTATGTTAGTGAAATTCAAATGATGGAATTTCACTAACATAGACTTTATAGTAGTCACAAGTGTCTGATTTTCACATTCCTAGAGACCATCAAAATCTCAGGTACTTGCACTTCTTTCATATGGGGTTGTCGTTGCTCTGTCATTGCCAAGAGGCAAATTAATTCTATAGTCACCCATTTCCAAAAGGCAATAGGTTTTACAGGGACCTGTATCACAAGATCCCTTGTAGAGCTTACAACATGTGTTGTATAGGTCATACAACATGCTCCCCCAGATTACTCCATCTTCACTAAAGAAATGGCGTATCTTTAAACTTTCTTCTTTATGACACTTTAAGCACCATTGTTGTATTCCTTAGTCTGCTTTCAGAACTATAAAAGATCCGGAAATACAACTGTTTCTTTTCTTTAGGGGTATCATAATGACGGTATTCTAATGACTGTCGTACTCCCCTTGACAATCACATTCTTCATTAATGGATCACTTTAGATGCATAATGTGCATCACATCATCTAAAGTACAGAGGAGTAATGTGCATCACATCATCTAAAGTACAGAGGAGTCATGAAATACACTACAATGTATTTCATGTCTCTTTCTCCCCCTCGAAATGTGGCTAGAACTTTTCTGCCACAATTTCGAAACCCATTAATAGCTCTTGTGAAATGAGGAAACTTCGATTATCTAGCTCATTCATCTTATCACTTCATGTAAAATGAAGTTATAAGTTAACTAGTATGGGAGTACTTTTTCCTCATTTTATTTCAGAAACTCAACAGAGTTCTTTATAATTGTCACTTTTGCAAGTCACACTTGCATATCATTCTTGTCTTTAGGTTCCTCTGTTACTTTTATCCTTTCTGGATTTAGTGATTGCTTAATGACTGTTACACATAAGGTGTACGGTCGATACTAGGAAGGCTTAATAGCTACTCCATACTTTTCTCCCATAGTGGGACACATTAAGTGCACATGAGTCATCATAACTTTCTCCTGTCATCCAGGATAAGGCATTTGTCAAAATTTCTCCCGCCATACACGGATTGTTGACATAATACAATGTCAACTTTACCCGGTTACGCAGGCATTTTTCCCAGACTTTTCCCGCCATGCGGGTAATTCCCTGTAAGGGACATAAATGCCATAGTTGGCTCTTTTGACTGCATCAAATTCAGAAATAAATCTGAATTATCTTTGACACACATGTTTGATCCGACGTTGGTCAAATTAAACATGCATGTTGCTTGTTTCATTTCAATCATGTTGACTGAAAAAAAGGAGACTTCATCATAGAGAGTACATCAAAGACATTCGTCAACCAAGACTCTCAATGCTCTATCTCTTTTCTTTTCTTGAATTAATATCCAGGAGTTCTTTTCTTGTGAAGCCATTCTTTAGAGAAAATTTATTCCCTCAAGTTATGACCTTTCTTTTCCATCTTTCGGGTCACTAGTAGCCAAAACATTCGCTTTCATGAGTGAAAGCTTGAATAACTTTTAGTCTGAGAAAACTTAGTCAATAAACAACGGTAATGAGCATAAAAATAACCCTACGTTGGTCTGATTAAAATCATGCACATTAAACCTTTTAAAACTTTCTGGAATATTCTAAATCACCGTGGTGGCAGATTAGAATAAAACATCATCCTTCTAAATTAATTCCATATCACCGTTGGGCAGAAATGGAAATAATGCATATAACTCATAAACAATGTGATGATAGTATTCTTATTGAACAACTTTGCTAAGAAATAATCATCATCATTAACCATATTGCAGCAGAAATAGAAATATGCATTTCTCTATCTGTGCTCCAAAAATTGATCACTTTGATACAAAATTTATCAGAGATTTAAGCTTTAAACATAAGATGACTCACACAATTATAGTATTGTTATCATCAACGTTGGTCAGAAAATAACAATATCATATTTAACTTTAAAACAAACATCATTCTATTGTCATAGCGGACACTGTTTGAATCTTATTTCACCCACAAGGGAAAAACTTTGCTAATAACAGTTCTTCCAATTAAATTTTCCCGTTGGTTCCAATTTAATTGGAGGACTAAACCTTTTTACTTTGCAGCGGAAAAAAGTGAATATAAAAATTCATGTACCTTTACAGAAAAATATTCTCTTAAAATTAAAAATTCATGAACTTTATAATCCCTTTTACAAAATCCATGAACTTTTGTTTTTCTGAAAATCTTTCTTTTATTTTCAGAACCCTTTTAATTTTCTTTTCAGAAAAATCATGTTACTATTACAGAAAAATATTCTGTCATAATTAAAAATCCATGAACTTTATAATCCCTTTTATAAAATCCATGAACTTTTCTTTTTCTGAAAATCTTCTTTTATTTTCAGAATCTTTTATTTTTCTTTTCAGAAAAATCATCATTGCTTTTACAAAAATTTCGAACATCTATTTTCTACTTTCTAAACAATATTTCCGTTGAAAAAAATGCATAGAAAATCATTTTAAGTCTGCCTAAAACTAGACAGAAAAGTAAAACGTTCCTTTAATGAAAAAGAAAATAACCGGCATGGGCCGGCCTGGCTGTCGCCCACGTGTGGCCTCGGCAGTGGCCTAACTTGGGTCGAGGCTTTCCTGGCCCGACGGCTCCTGTGCCTGGTCAGGGCAGGGCTGAACCGCCACTCCCGCCACTTTGCCTCGGCCTCGCGCGGCGCCCCCTTGCGGCCCTTGGTGGCCTGGCTCCCTTCGGCCTGTGAGGCCCGCGCCGCTTAGGGTTTCGCCCTGGACCGTCGGATTAGATCCGACGGCCGGGCGCGTCTATCACTGGGATAAAAACTCTCTCCTCACCAGCGAAACCCTAACCTCTTTCATTTCTCTCCCAACCCCGCCGCTCTCTTCTCTGTGGTTTTTCCACGAGCGCGTCGCGGTAGCAGGGCCTTGCACCGGCGGGTTCCTTCCCCGATGAGGGGTTGCCTGTGGTGCCCCGACGCCGCGCCTCTCCCTCCCTTTGCGTTCCATGGTGGCCATGGCCTCCCTCGCGTCGGTGCAATGCATGCCCCGCCGAGGAGGTCCCTGAGCCCCGCGTCGCAGCTCACGCGCGGAGGCTTGTGCCCCACCGGAGGGTGTGGCGATAGGCGCCGGTCGTAACGGCCTAAGGCCCCGCGTCGGCCTTGTCTTCCTCTCGGGCCTTTGATCCTGTGGCACTGTGGCCACCTTCTTCGCCGGTGGTGCGTTTCCCTTCGTGGAAGCGCACCGCCGTCGAATGGCGTGCTCGTGGTGCCGTTTCTTTTCATTTTCTTTAACAGGGAAAACTGCGGCATCATTCCCGTACCTTTGCCGGCGCGCGCGAGCACCTTCGCGGTGAACGCGCCACCATCAAGGGAGCGGTGTTGATGCCCTTTGCCAGCTCGTTCTTGGCCATTATCCCCTCCCCTTTGTTTTCTTTTTGTTGCCTTTTTCAGATTGGATCCGATTCACTTCTTTGTTTTCATGCTGGATCTAGATCCATACTTTGCCTCCACAGAGGTAGGGTCTTCTTCCCCACACCTCGGCATGCTGATGCGTGTGTGGATTGAGAGGAACAGGCGCGGCCTTGCGGCGGTGCTTCTTTGTCGGAGAGAACTCCGGTGAAGCTTTCTTTTCTTTGATCTTTGCCCTTCTCGGGTTCATATCGGGGAGGGGGAATCTTTACTTGTACTTCTTCATCCGAAAACACATCAAAAAGCCTCGTGGCTATGATACCATTAATAGATCCCGTGGATCTTAGGCTAGATGTGTTCGGTATGAAATAGTAGATTTATTACCTTATGGTGAACTCGATGAGCTCCCTCCAGAGACCGTCGTGAGGTGGTGACGACGGTGGGGAAGCAGAGAGAGATCCGGTAGCGGCGGTGATGGACTTCCCATCGCTTCAGTGCTACCCTCAGGATCAGATTAGGGTTGAGAGTGGGGAACCAATGGCGGCGGCGAACCTCGTGTCATGTGCCATGGTCCCCACCTCCTCTATATAGAACTGCGCGACAGGGGCCCACCACCCTTGTTTGGGCTGAACACCCCTGAGCAGGGCGTGGGTCAAGGTTCCAATGGGCCGTTGGACCCATTGAACGAGAGATCAACCTAACATCACCAACCCCGACACCGATTACAACTCACATCCCTTATACCGGTTGTGCTAGCTTGATCATCACAGCAAGCAATGGCCTCCACCAACAGTTGGATCCATGAGATTGAGTCGTCGGTCTCTGCATCACGCCTCTTCTGTGCCGGTGTCATGGACTGGCACACCCTGTTCCCCAAGCTCGTGCCACAAATCGTCAGCGCCCTCCCTGTTGAGGGAGAAGGTGGCATCAGCAGTGTCATGCAGTTCAACTTCACCTCAGGTATGCATCGTATATACAACTCATATCACCTGCAGTCTGATACACATGGTCAAAGCATAACACATAGTTGATCTTGAGCCATGCCCTTCAACCTCATGAAGGAGAGGCTCGATTTCATTGACGTGGACAACTGCCAGTGCAAGTCCATCCTCATCGAGGGTGGTGGCATAGGCACGGCGATTGAGACGGCCACCTCACAGATCAAGGTGGAGCCGACAGCCAATGGTGGGAGCATAGTGAACGTGGAATCGACATACAAGCTACTGCCAGGCGTGGAGGTGAACGATGAGATCTCCGAGGCCAAGGACTCTGTGACGGACATTTTCAAGGCCGCCGAGGCCTACCTTATCGCCAACCCGGATGCCTACAACTGAATCAGTTGAGAGAGATCATATATGATTATACATTCCCTTGTTTGATTTTTGCGTGCTTTCTTTCCGATCTAATAAAGCTTCTCCAACTTATAAGTAGTGACAACAAGAGATCAGACCATGGTGTGGACTAGAGAAGTTTAAAATGTTTGTATTTGTAACAATTATCAATGGGTGTTGTTGTTTGATGATGTTGCTGCTTGCTTGCGCACGTTCCTCATGTTTTTGTGCTGGGATAAAAAGAATTATTTCAAACATGTAAAGAGCTCATATATGTATTTTGAATTGGATGTTTATGTTCCGAGAAGTCTTATTCCTGCTTTCTTTTTTAAAAGCAAGATGGCCCCACGTATGCATCATAACGATGCATGCAGTCATATATTATTGATAATGCAAAATTCAGCAGCAACCGAACAACATCAATCCATAAATAAAGCAAAAAATAAACCCTAAGGTTGTATACCTCGCGAGAGTAACTCACCATATAGCCACTAATCCTATGTTACAATAGACATCAGAAACGGAAAAAATACATAACTCCTAGGCTATGCCTTCAAGAAGGAATCATCACACATGCGTCGATGATGGCCAGATCACCACAAGGTTGAACTTCGGATTCCCATCCCCAAAGCCAAGCTTCCATCCACCACCTTCAGCAATGAAACGACGCACGCACACGTCACATAGCCCGATTAGAGACTGTGTGTTTCTGCGGAGTGCATAAACTCATCGTTGAAGCCGTACATACCATCGCCCTTATCCGTCTACCGACACCTCGATAGCAGGAGACCTCTAGAGAAGACAATGTAAGACAAAGACGTCCCGTACAATCTGCATCCCGCTACTATCGCACCACCTTCAATCCAACAGCAACAGACTAAACATGACACCCCCGCCAGAGCCACCGTGCATCCCCTGCCAGTAGCATGCATGACTTGATGTCTCCGAATAAGACATCATATGTAGCATCCAACGGTGGCTTCAACTGTCGGTGACTGGCACTACCCGACAACTCCGAAAGAGGCAAATGTGTCACCTGCCTAGCCACATCAAACCCAATTTCTTGATGGAGGGGCCGTCCCATACCGTAAGCAAGCCACAGAAATGTTGTCATCTCCTTGATATCCAGACTCCGAGTCTCCCACACGCCATAGGAGTCCTGTTGGGGATATTACCTGTTAATGACCCGCCCTAGTTGGGCCGGGTTACCAATCAGGCGATTCACCCAAACAATTATTTGGGCCTTGCCCTGGCCGGATCAAGGTCGTATGACAGTTTATGATTTCTGGAAGGTCTCCAAGGTTTGGAAGACGGCGACTTAGAGACCACAGGGGTCACGATTTGTAGGAAGGAAAGCACCCTTGTAAACCCTAGGGGTTCGACCTGTATATAAAGGCGAGTCCCAAGGGAGGAGAGGACAGGTTAGAAATCATCGAGTGCTAGGTTCGGCGAGTTACGCCCTCCTTGTAATCGAAACCACATCAATACAAACCAAAGAAGGGCGTAGGCCTTTACCTCCTCACGAGGGGCCGAACCTGGGTAAATCGCCGTGTCTCTCCCGCCTAACCCCTTTGAGTCGCCACCAAGGTGCGATGGCTCCAGTACTAAGTCCTTTCACGAGGACATCTGCCGTGACAAAACCACGACAGTTGGCGCCCACCGTGGGGCCTACGCATGGTGGAGTTGAGTTCTCAAAGGGAACCCTACCAGGGTTTGGGAGTTACGCGACGGGGCTCATGACTCGGAGCCGCCGCGGGATAACCTACATCGACAACCAGCGATGGGGACCTGAAGCGGATTCGATTGAATCTGGTTACAGGGTCCCCTTCGGCAAGATCAACATCTTCATCGGCATGATTGGATCATCCGCACCTGAGCTGGACATCTCCACCGACATCGTCGAGCCGGCCAGGTACGTCCACCCAGTAATAACACCAAATCTGACTCACCCGGTCTTTGTGGGGTTCACGCAGGGATCGGAGGAGCCAGAGCGCTCGGCGACTCGGGAAACTACACCGGTCAACTCTGATGACGAATCATCCATGGGCGACTCAGATTCAATCCGGTCTCTGCATGGGGATTGTCTTGGGGGCTTGTCGCTGGCCATGGACCCCGAAGTCCTTGACCGAACCCGCCGCCAGATCACCATCTACATGGCAGGGGCGACTCAACCCACACAAAACCCTACTGGAGGCAATGGAACCGGCGAGACGTCCAGGAGCCCGGCCGCAGTCCTGGTGGATTTAGCAGCGGAGATCACAAGGCTAATGGCGACTCCCCTCACACCAGAAAACCAGGAGGAGATAAACACGGAACTGACGAAACTCAGAGAGGCAATGGAAAAGGCTCATCAGGATGCCGAGATAGAGTCCGCCAGGATCGAGACTCGGCAAGCTCAAATTACGGCCGAAAGGATGTGTTTAAGCTCTGACAACTGGCGGCTTGAAAGACAGCAGCGCGCATCCGACGTCGTTCATCAGCGGAGACACCAGGGTCGCCTGCCCCATGATCTCAACCCGACCCGCCTGTTCGACACTCCACGAACCCCTGGGGCGGGAGCTGCCCCGGGGGGAGGACCGGGCCGCCCGCCTAACCCGTCGGCTCAGCCAGTTGAGGATCACATTCCCCGATTCTGGACGCCTCAAGGCCACTTTTCCAACCCGGTGGATAACGTGCTTGCCGCAACTCGCCATCTGGAGTCTCTTCCGATTCACGGCAACACCCCTGCCGAGATAGAAGCAAGGAGCGCCATCGAGATGTTGAAGACGGCGGTGGTTCAAAACGCCCAGTTCTCACATAGCCTCGAGAGGTTGCATTCCACTCCCCAAGGAAGTTACACCAGGAGTCGGCCAGAGGACTAGCCCGCCGTAAACAGCGGACCACGACACATCCCACAGGACAACCCGCCTGAACCGAACCCGCCGGGCCGGGATCTCCCAAACGTCCAAAACACCCTGGCCCCCCTCGTCGGGGGCGGAGGGCGAGTAGGAGTACCATGCTTGGCCCTCGCCCTTCGTAACGAAAGGATGCCCAAAGACTTTAAGGGGCCAAGAAAGGTGCCTAATTACACCCCGGACCTTGAGCCGGCATCGTGGATCGAGAGTTATGAAATCGCCATGGACATGCTCGATGTGAACGAGGCGGTTTGCGCCAGATACTTCACGATGATGCTCGAGGGGTCAGCACGTACTTGGTTGAAAAACTTACCTCCCAACTCCATCTAGACCTGGGCCGAGTTAAAAGAGCGTTTCATCAAAAACTTCCGAGGAACTTGCAAATGTCCGATGACGATCGTCGATCTACAGCACTGCATTCAACGCCCGGATGAGTCGGCTCACCATTGGTCACGGCAGGTTGCAGAACTTATCCATTCGTCATATGGCATTACGGCGGCTGAGGCTGTGCTGATCCTCGAGCAAAATTGCCATTACGAACCCTTTGTGCAAAAATTGGGGCGACTCAAGCGAAAGGTCCAAGACATGGGAGAGCTGATGGACACCCTCACTAGGTACGCTGAGGCCGATGACACCAAAGATCCTGGTGAAGACGGTAAGGTTAATTCGCCCAAGAAGGGCGAGTCATCCAAGAATCATACCCGGTTCCAGGGACGTAACCGCCACAATCAAGGGACCAACAGCAAGCGAAGACCGCAAGAAGAGCCCTCGGATCTAGTCGCCAATACCAACGCCAACAACGGCAAGAAGAAAAACAGGGGGTTTAGCGGGAAGAGGCCGCGTAACTACGAAGGGCTACTCAAAGGCCCTTGCCCGCACCACGCCACGGTAGACGGTCCGGCGACTCACTCTTGGGAAAACTGCTTCGTAATGCGAGAGTTTCGGGCGGAGGAGATCAAGAAGAGTCAAAACGATGACCCGGACCAACGCCAGGAGCAATTCGCCGCACCCAACCAAAGACAGAACCCTTTCGGCGGTTTTCCCGAACACGGGGCTCAGGGAGGCCCACAGCCAGGCGGCGGCCAATACCCGGTGCACCACCAGTGGCGGTATAACCCGCCAGGAGCCTTCCAGCAGCCGCCCCCACAGGGGGCTCCGCAGGGTCAGGACGATAACGGGGGCTTCCGCAGCAACCCCAAACAGTTAAGTAATGGGTAGTGTCATGTTTTCACCACTAATGCTTGCAGGCATGATAAGAAGGTGAGTCACCAGGCGTACTGTGTATCTGGACCGGCGCTTCCCAAATACCTCCATTGGTCTGAGCAAACCATAACGGGGAGCAGGGAGGATCACCCGCCGAGAGTTGATAACCCGTGCGATCTGGCGTTGGTCGTGGCTCCCCAAGTTGGGGGTTACACCCTATCAAAAGTGCTAATGGATGGTGGCAGCAGCATCAATATCCTATACTTTGACACTTTCCAAAGGATGAACCTATTGGAAAAAGACCTGATGCCTTCAACCACGGTTTTCCACGGAGTCGTCCCACGCAAGTCGGCTTATCCCATAGGCTGGGTCAGGCTCACAGTGGCATTTGGAATTGCGCAGAATTATAGGTCGGAGTCACTCATCTTTGAGGTGGTCAAATTGAAATGCCCCTACCATGCGCTGTTTGGGCGGCCGGCTTACCCCCGCTTCATGGCTCGCCCGTGCTATGTCTACCTCAAGCTCAAAATGCCTGGTCCTAAAGGACCCATCACGGTTGATGGAGATAGAAGGATCACAAAGGAATGTGAAGAAGGGGACGCGGCTTATGCGGAAGTCGCCTGTGCTGCGGAAGAGCTCAAACACCATCGGGCCAATGTTGACCCAGCGGACATGTCACCCCTAAAGAAGCCGACCATAGATTCTGAGTCGCCCCTCAAGTTCAAGTCAACGGACGACACTAAGACAATTGATTTCGTGCCTGGCGATTCATCCAAGCAGATCACCATCGGGACGGGTCTGGACCCCAAATAAGAAAGCGCGCTCATCGAATTCATCCGTGAGAATCGGGATATCTTCGCATGGAAACCTTCTGACATGCCTGGTGTGCCAAGAGAATTTGCTGAGCACCATCTTAATGTTGACCCAAAGTGCAAACCCATCCAGCAGTACCTTCGCAGATTTAACGAGGAGCGACGCAAAGCGATTGGGGAAGAAGTTGCCCGTCTTTTAGCCGCCGGGTTCATCGTGGAAGTTTTTCACCCCAAATGGCTGGCTAACCCGGTTTTTGTACTCAAGAAGAATGGTACTTTTCATATGTGCATTGACAAAACAGACCTCAACAGAGCTTGTCCAAAAGATCCCTTCGCTCTTCCCCGCATCGACCAGATCATTGACTCGGTGGCGGGATGCGAACGATTGTGTTTTTTGGACGCCTACTCAGGATATAACCAAATCAAGATGGCCGTGGAGGATCAAGAGAAAACAGCCTTTATAACCCCCTTCGGGGCTTTTTGTTATGTGTCCATGCCCTTTGGGCTCAAGAGTGCGGGGGCGACTTATCAACGCTGCATCCAGAATTGCCTCCGCAACCAAATCGGTCGCAACGTCCATGCCTATGTCGACGATATTGTGATCAAAACCCGCCAGGGGGAGACGCTACTAGAGGATCTCAAGGAAACGTTCGATAATCTACGGGTATATCAGATGAAGTTAAATCCCACCAAGTGTGTTTTTGGTGTGCCTGCAGGGAAATTGCTGGGTTTCCTGGTATAGGAGCGCGGCATTGAAGCTAACCCGGACAAGATCGAAGCAGTTACATCCCTTGGAAAGCCGGCGAACATTAATCAAGTTCAACGACTGGCGGGTCGCATTGCGGCCCTAAGTCGTTTTGTGAGTCGCCTGGGGGAGAAGGCGATCCCTCTTTATCAGTTATTGAGGAAATCTGATTGGTTTGTTTGAACGAATGAGGCAGACGAGGCACTCGAAGCCCTGAAACGCCAATTGGTTAACCCGCCGGTCCTGGCCGCCCCGACTGAAAAGAGCCCATGCTTTTGTATATCGTGGCAAATTCCAAAGCAGTAAGTGTGGCAGTGGTCGTTGAGAGAAAGGAGGAAGGGAAGGAATACCCAGTGCAATGCCCGGTATATTTTATCAGCGAGGTGCTAACTCTTTCCAAGCAGCGGTACCCACACTGGCAGAAGTTGGTATATGGGGTGTTTATGGCGAGTTGAAAACTTAAGCATTATTTCCAAGAACACCCTATCACAGTGGTTAGCTCTGCCCCCCTTGGGGACATCATCCAGAATCGAGAGGCAATAGGGCGGATCGCCAAGTGGCCAATAGAACTTGGCCCCCATCACATACAGTATACCCCCGCACGGCCATCAAGTCCCAGGCCTTAGTTGATTTCGTCAACGACAGGACGGAGTTACAGGCTCCAGAAGACCGGCCTGATCTCACTTACTGGACTATTTATTTTGATGGATCTAGGTAGCTGGAAGGCTCGGGGGCTGGTGTGGTGTTGGTATCCCCTCAAGGAGAAAAATTCTGTTACGTTCTCCGACTCATGTTTCCGTGCACTAACAATGCGGCGGAGTACGAAGCTTTGCTTCACGGCTTGCGACTCGCCAAGGAGATGAATCTAACACGAGTCAGATGCTTTGGCGACTCTGATTTGGTGGCACAGCAAGTTTCAGGTACCTGGGATTCTCGGGACCCCATAATGGCGGCTTACAGACGAGCTGTGTCTGATGTGGCGGGTCATTTTCATGGTTATCAGGTGGACCATATTGATCGGCGCCTCAACGAGGCAGCTGACGCCCTCTCACGACTTGGCTCCCAGAGAAAGCCGGTTCCTCCTAATGTTTTTCTGGATATCTTGCATAAACAATCCGTGATTCTGCCATCAGAGGAGGAGTTGGCAATACCAGATCCTGAGTCCCAGCTCGTGGCGGCTCTCCATGTCACTCCGGATTGGGTTCTTCCTTATCTGGCTTATCTCTCTCGGGGCGAGTTACCAGCAGATGAAGTTTTGGCTCGCCAAATCGTTCGGTGCAGCAAATCCATGGTCACAATCAATGGCGAGTTATATAAGCGGAGCGCCTCTGGAGTTTTTCAGCGATGTGTTTCCTCCGAAGAAGGATGCATAATCTTAAATGAAATTCATTCCGGAGATTGTGGGCATCATGACGGATCACGTTCTTTGGTATCAAAGGCTTTCCGTCATGGTTTCTTTTGGCTAACGGCTCATGCAGATGCAGAAGATATAGTTCGTCGGTGCGAAGGATGCCAGCATTATGGGCGGCAGGCTCATGTGTCGGCTCAAGAATTAAGAATGATCCCCATCACTTGGCCTTTGGCAGTTTGGGGGGTGGACATGGTCGGCCCTTTTAAAATGTCCTCTAACAAGAAGACCCATCTGCTGGTGGCGGTTGATAAGTTCAACAAGTGGGTTGAGGCGGAACCTATTGGAGCTTGCGATGCAGAAACAGCGGTCAAATTCTTGAAAAAGTTGATTTTCCGGTTTGGATACCCGCACAGTATCACTACTGATAATGGTACTAACTTGTCCCAAGGGGCGATGCGGGAGTTTTGTCGTCGAGAACATATCCGGCTTGATGTTTCTGCAGTCGCTCACCCGCAATCTAACGGGCACGCAGAACGGGCGAATCAGGAGGTTTTGCGAGGGATTAAGCCCCGACTCATGGTTCCCCTGGAAAAAACCCCAGGGTGTTGGGTTGAAGAATTGCCTTCAGTATTGTGGAGTATCTGGACCACCCCGAACAGGTCCACGGGTTTCACCCCTTTCTTTCTGGTCTACGGAGCAGAGGTTGTCCTTCCTACTAATATAAGGCATGATTCACCTAGAGTCGCCACATATGTAGAACAAGACAATGAGCTGGCGCGTCAAGATTCTTTGGACGCCTTAGAGGAGGCACGTGACCTGGCTGCGGCCCGTTCAGCTATCTATCAACATGATCTACGGCGTTATCACAACCGCCGGGTTAAAAGTCGGACCTTTCAGGAAGGCGACTTGGTTCTTCGGTTGATACAAAGATCGTGCAGGCATGCATAAGTTGTCACCACCTTGGGAAGGACCATTCGTCGTCAGTAAAAATCTCCGCAGTGGCTCTTATTATTTGGTGGATCTCCGGCCTAACCGGCCAACCACGCAGGCTGAGTCAATTCGCCCCTGGAATATTGCCCACCTGCGGCCTTATTACACTTGAGCTCTTAAGCTCTACATTTTGTAAGTTTTTCAGTTTCATTATAAAGCAATAAAGTTGAATATACTGCCTGACTTGGGGGCTTCTTCATTAAAAGAACAATTTTTTGTCATCCTGTTGTGACCTTATGAACCGACAGAATCAGCATTTTAGGGTGGCGCTCGAGCTTTCTGACTTGCCCCATCCTGTCGCGACCTTATGAGCCGACGAAATCATCAGCATTATAGGGTGTGTGCTCGAGCTTTCTGACTCGCCTCATCCTGTCGCGACCTTATGAGCCGACGAAACCTGCATTTTAGGGTGTGTGTTCGAGTTTTCTGACTCGCCTCATCCTGTCGCGACCTTATGAGCCGACGAAACCTGCATTTTAGGGTGTGTGTTCGAGTTTTCTGACTCGCCTCATCCTGTCGCGACCTTATGAGCCGACGAAACCTGCATTATAGGGTGTATGCTCGAGCTTTCTGACTCACCTCATCCTGTCGCGACCTTATGAGCCGACGAAACCTGCATTTTAGGGTGTGTGTTTGAGTTTTCTGACTCGCCTCATCCTGTCGCGACCTTATGGGCCGACGAAACCTGCATTATAGGGTGTGTGCTCGAGCTTTCTGACTCGCCTCATCCTGTCACGACCTTTACCGACGAAACCTGCATTATAGGGGGTGTGCTCGAGCTTTCTGACTCGCCTCATCCTGTCGCGACCTTATGAGCCGACGAAACCTGCATTATAGGGTGTGTGCTCGAGCTTTCTGACTCGCCTCATCCTGTCGCGACCTTATGAGCCGATGAAACCTGCATTCTAGGGTGTGTGCTCGAGCTTTCTGACTCGCCCCATCCTGTCGCGACCTTATGAGCCGACGAAACCATAATTTTGGGTGTGTGCTCAAGCTTTCTGACTCGCCCCATCCTGTCGCGACCTTATGAGCCGACGAAATTGCTGTTTTTATTTTTGGCATAGCCTTGAGGGTTTTAAACCTTTCTTTCTGATTCCTCTTGAAAATATTTGTTATCATTTATTTGGTTTCACATATGTTGTTTTCAAAGCTTAAGTCAGGATGATGATCAGAATTACTTCGTCCATGGCGGATTAAGCATCATAAAGGATTCTCAAATGGCAGGTCAAATATTTCAAATCGCCTTAAGGGTGATATAGAGATTCTTTCGAAGAGTATCACAAAAACAGTATCGACTTATCAAAAAGACCTATTACATGGCTCTCAGGCCAAATCGATGAGGTTTATTCTGTTGGCGCCTTAGGATCATTTTGCTGCGAGCTTTGGCCGACCTCAATTTGCAAGTCGCCCAGTAGCCAGTTGCACTTAGCCAGAGCTGCGAAGTCATCTTCATCAGTCAGGATTGATGCTAGGTCTGCTTCCAAGTCAAAAGGGTTCTTGGGTCGCCGAGGAGTTAAGCTGGTCGTCACGAAGGTTGGCGGATTGACCTTCGTGTTTTTGCTGTCATAAGCCGCTTGATACTTTGATAAATCAAGACTTGCTGCGAGTTGGGTTCCTGCCAGTCGGGAGTCCTTGGCAACACGTTGATAGTCCTCTTCAAAGAATTCTGACCCGTCGTCTTTGAGTTGAGGAAAGCCTGCCGCTACCTCTTCCGGGTTGATCTCTGGAGCATACGCCAAGCAGCGACTCAAGGCAGTCAGAACACCCTTTCGGGCGGCTGACCAAGTTAGCTCGCCAATCTGAGGGGGAAGTGTGGATAGGCAGCCAAGCACCTTCTTTATGGAAGTTATAGCACTACTAGGAAAAGGCTTGCTAATGGCGCACCATTTTTTGCTAGTAATGGCGCACTATAGGTGCGCCACTAGCATCACGCCATTAGATTTTTTTACTAATGGCGCACTACAAGTGCGCCATTAGTATCTGGTATACTAATGGCGCACCAGGTAGTGCGCCATTAGTATTGCTCACGCTGCGCCATTAGTATGCCTCCCAGGTGCGCCATTAGTATGCCTCTCAGGTGCGCCATTAGTATGCCTCCCAGGTGCGTCATTAGTATGCCTCCGAGGTGCGCCATTAGTATGCCTCCGAGGTGCGCCATTAGTATGCCTCCCAGGTGCGCCATTAGTATGCCTCCCAGGTGCGCCATTAGTATGCCTCCCACGTGTGCCATTAGTATAGCCCATGGTGCTCCATTAGTATCTGGTATTCTAGCATATATATGTTTTTATTCAAAACAACAAATTCAACAGCACATAACATATATATATAATACATAATATGTGCCCAATAGTTTTACTGATCCACAACACATAACATATATGCAAAGTTGCATACCAAATTTCATGATCCATATATCAAAATTCCATAGCATCCATACATCCAAAATTCCATAGCATCCATATATACATATAGTTCCATAGCATCCATACATACATAGCTCCATAGCAAATATAATACACAGCGATACTTTGCGGGCATTAGTAAGTAATATTTGGCACTAGCAAGAGCCTTGACCGCAGGCTTCAGGTTGGTTTGGTAGGTGGTACCAAGGATCTCAACTGGGGAGGATCCTTTTGCATTTACCTCGTACTGAAAATCAATATTGGGTTTCAACCTGCAAAATGGCACAACAGTGTTTGACAGTAAGGCAACAAGCTCTACATATATATTGACGAAACAGGATTCAAAGAATAAACAACAGAACCACAATAAAATGAGTCTGCCACTAAGCACGACAATACTTAAGAATACTGCATTACATAAAATCTTTCCCGGCGATGTTTGGCAGTTGCTACCTAGAGATTTACACAAGGGAAATTCACCATAGAGAACTCTCATGGTCATGCCTTTGGTAAGGAACTAAGGACCACATCAGTGCAGATCCAATGCCATTTATGTAGTAGCAATGAACAGCATGGACCAGTGGTTAACGGTCAGCCTTCAAAATATAGGAAACAGAAACTAACAACAAAAGATTATATACCTTTACAGAAACTAACAACAAAATATAGGAAACAGAAACTAACAACAACATGGACCAGTGGCATATGTGTTTGGAGGCAGCAATATATTTACAAGTTTAGAACAGTATATACCTTTACTGATTTGAAGAGTTAAAACGAATATTATTATCAATGTAAATAATTACACCTGATACGCTAATCTGCACAGCACAGTCCAAATTCCATCTATAAGAAATACTATCTTAAAAGAACAGAGCAGCAAATATGCAACTTAAACTAAATCTTCTCTGACTCTAAGTTGGGCTTAACAATGTAATACAGAAAGAATGTACTCCCTCCATTCCTAAATATAAGTCTTTTAAAAGTTTCTACTAAAAAACTACATACGGATGTATATAGACATACATTAGAGTGTAGATTCAATCATTTTGCTCCGTATGTAGTCCCCTAGTGGAATATCTAAAAAGACTTATATTTAGGAACGGAGGGAGTAGCTGCTGAACAACTTACACAGTTAACCATTTCTAAGAAACCAAGTAAATTCTCAAGAAAAAGTTGCTTGTGGTGCTGCCATCTTCTAAAATGCATGGCATGGGCCACTCATTTAAAGAGGCATTTGACGCCATAGAGACAGTTACATGTAATAGATTTAACATGTAAATCGATGCAGGGGCGGACCCACGTTATGACCAGTGGGAGCCCAGGACCCCACTCAACTTCCTATAGTCCCACTATAAACATCGATGCCAGCCAGCAGGCCCCCGGTCAGGCTAAAGCGGGTGCCCCCACTCCATCATCCCGTCTGTAAAAGCCCATGAAAAAGAAGCAAACCAAAGTGAGAAAAATAATAAAGGAATGTAAAATAAGGGGATGTATGTGCGGCAACACACAGCGGTGAACGCGAGGAGAAGCTGGCTGCTACTTGCCACTTCGACTCTTGGGAGATCAATTAATAGGCTGAAAATCAAGTACACAAAGAAACGAATCGTCAACTCCTAAAGTGCCCATCCCCAAGCTTATTCATCTCATCCCAACTCCTAAAGTCAATCCGGCATGACATTCAATTCGTAGGTTAAATTGTACCGTTCGGGAATCATTTCAAAGAAATTTAATCTGGCAATCCATTTTATTACTAGTATTTGCGTGTTGTCCTGCTAGTCTGCCACTACTAGCACGCTTTCTATCTATTTTTACAATCAATACTTTAATTATTTGACAGGGAACAAGCAAGAAGTTGCTGGAATTAGCTAAGATTTATCTTGATGATCTCAATCACAGAGATATGGTAGTCTTGACTTGAGCATGAACTTGATCTCTTCATATATAATATACTTCATGATACAAGGTTTTCAAGATTGGACAAAATATGTGATTGGGCTAACCAGATGGTGGATACCTGGACTCTGAGTCAGGCACCAGATGAACACATCAGTGGCCTCCTTGGCAAGCTCTGCATTATCTGAACATAATTCACGAGATCAACCAGGTCCCTGCATAAGGTAGATAAAGTCTTCGTAAGACACCCAACGTTCTGAAAAGATTAAGATACAACTGTTCATGCATTTCATGAGATAAAAGAAGCTTTCTAACCTGGTTAGCAGAGTGATGATATTAATGCTTCTTGCTCATTTAGAAATCTCTCCAAGGACGGAATTAACTATGCTGATGAGTTCCTCCGGTCCGTCCTTATCAGGTGTTATACGGGAGCACCAAAGATCTGTTACCCACTCTGTGACAAGATGCCTTGTGAACTGTTCAAATGCTGCTTCAACTCGAGGCGAATTCACCTTACTCCTCCAACCAGTACTTCCACTCTTCTTGTCAGGGGAGGGTTTTCTTAGTTCAATACTTTTTTGTTTTGGCAAGTGGGCGACTGGTACCATGGTCTGTGGCAGTTGTGCTCTTTCTACGGAAGTCATAGTCAAGTGATAGGTAGCGAAACGGAACTATCAAAGATATGGCGAATGGGAAGTTGATCCAAACTGAAGAGCTTGTCACTGCAATGGAGAAAGTCAGGCATTCAGCACAGCCATGAGGGAGCAATAATATTTAAACAGAGTTAAAAAAAATTATGTGACGGCAATATAAATCTGCCTTGATATGTACAGCCTTTCGTTTTTGGCAACTTTTAGAAAGACTTGATAAAATTGCTAGTCATATTTCAATTTAACATGGAACCTACATGTCTAGCTCGTATGTTCCTAGTCTTTAGACTACACCGTGTATTCCATGGTATAATCCGGCTACAACTATCGGCAAACATACTCCACCTTATACAATTTCATCACAAACTTGAATAATCCTGAGGTAGCAGTAAAAATTACGATGCCCCGATGAATTCACCAATCATCTAGAATGGAAAAGCAAACAACCTACTCGGAGCTAAGTCCAGTCTACAAATTCCCAATGCAACATATAAAACTCACTACAGGTTCCAGGCATCTTGAAATAGCAGTAAAATTTCCGACGACAGCCCAGAGAACTCACACCAATCATCTAGAATGGAAGCAATCAAGCTAAGTCGAGTCTACCAATTCCCAATGCAACAAATCACAGCACCAATTGAACAAACCAATACTGCTACTCCGCGGATGCGCCTGAAATGATGCCTCCCCAAATCAGCGCTGGCGCATCACGGGCAACAACGACCGACCGACCGACCGAAATCAAGGGCGCGCGCCCCGACGTGAGGCCGAGACCGCCGGTGGGGGCGTAAGTAGCCTAGGGTTTGGGGGGTGGGGGAGGGGGCTCACGGGACATGAGGAAGGCGAGCCCGAAGGCGAAGACGAGGAGCAGCACGGCCCGCTTCTTCCCCTCCTCCGCCAGGTCGCGCACCGTGTGTGCCGCCCTCGACGCGCCGCCCGGCGTCGCCATCCTCCCGCGTGGCGGCGGGTGGGGACGAGGCGGCCCCTCCTTGGCGGGCTCGACAGGGCACCGGTCGAGGCTGCGGTGGGTGCTGGTCGAGCGGGTGGGGGAGCCGGTAGAGGGTGGGGTGGGGCGCCGGTGGAGCAGGCTCTGTTCAGGGCGCCGCTGAGATCTGGGGAGGCTGCGGGAGGGAGAGGGCAGGGGATAGCGCACGGTCGATTTGGAAAAAAATCATTGGCGCGCGGTCGATTTGGGGAAAGCCCGCGTGATATTTCGGCTATGTCCCGCGTTTTTTTTTTTGCAAAACTACTAATGGCGCACCACCTACAAATGCGCCATTAGTAACCCTAGTTACTAATGGCGCATCACATGGTGGTGCGCCATTAGTAGTTTTGCAAAAAAAATAGTAGTGGCGCACTGGGTTCCCCGCCGCGCCCTCCAGGATGGTGGCCCCGGGCGGCAGCATCCGCCGCAGCATCTCCTCCCAGGTCACCGTCTCCGCCTTGCTGGCCATCTCCCCCTCCCCTTCCTCCGGCGCAAAGGCGCAATCCGCCGAACACCCGCCGGGCAAGGGCGCAATCCAGCAAGACTCGGAAAAGCTCTAACCTTTGGTGGGGAATTCCTTGGCTTTGCAGTCGTGGTCGCCGCCGCCTATCCGTCCTGGCTTGCACGGACGACGGTCAAGGCCCTGCGCTCCCCGCCCCGCCAACCACCACCACACATCGCCAAGCGAGACCCTCGCCGGTCAACCGGAGACGCGGGGGAGGGAGGGGAGGAAAGAGCGAGAGAAATCCGGGGCGTGGACGAGCGGGATCTCTTCGGGGCGTGGACGAGCGGGATCTCTCCGGGGCATGGACGAGCGAGGCGGTATCTCAGTTGGATTTGGGAGAGGAGAGGCAAGGGCAGATGCAGAGAGCAGTGCGGGTTAGCAATGGCGCACCCCCGAGCGGTGCGACATTAGAATTTTTTTTGATAGCAATGGCGCATCCCCATGCAGTGCGCCATTAGTAATCTTTTTTTATATAACAATGGCGCATCCCAGAGAGGTACGCCATTAGTAATCTTTTTTTTAGATAGCAATGGCGCACCCCAGAGAGGTGCGTCATTAGTAATATATATATTTTTTGGATAGCAATGGCGCTTGGGGGGGGGGAGGGAGGGGGTGGGTGGTGCGCTCGGCCGATTCTGTTCGGGGGAACCGAGCGAGGAGACAGGGGAGGGTGCGGGGGGTCGGCGGCGGCGGTGGAGCGGGGGAGGGTGCGGGGGGTCGTCGGCGGCGGTGGAGCAGGGGAGGGTGCGGGAGGTCGTCGGCGGCGGTGGAGCGGGGGAGGGTGCGGGGGGTCGGCGGTGGCCGTGGAGCGGGCCGGGGAGGGTGCAGGGGGTCGGCGGCGGCGTTGGAGCGGGGAGGGTGCGGGGGGTCGGCGGTGGTGGTGGAGCGGGGGAGGGTGCGGGGGTCGGCGGCAGCGGTGGGGCGGGGAGGGTGAGGGGGGTCGGCGGTGGCGGTGGAGCGGGGGAGGGTGCGGGGGGTCGTCGGGGGCGGTGGAGCGGGTCGGGGAGGGTGCGGGGGGTCGGCGGCGGCGGTGGAGCGGGGAAGGTTGCGGTGGGTGCTCGGCGGCGGGGGAGGGTGCGGGGGGTCGGCGGTGGCGGTGGAGCGGGGGAGGGTGTGGGGGGTACTCGGCGGCGATGGAGCGGGGGAGGGTGCGGGGGGTGCTCGGCGGCGAGTGTGGTGGTGCGCCATTAGTAGTTTTGCAAAAAAAAATTATTGTAGTGGCGCACCACCTACATATGCGTCATTAGTAACCCTGATTACTAATGGCGCACCTCATCTGGTGCGCCATTAGTAGTTCTGCAAAAAAAAATATAGTAGTGGCGCACCACCAACAGATGCGCCATTAGTAACACTAGTTACTAATGGCGCACTAGCTGTGGTGCGCCATTAGTAGTTTGCAAAAAAAACAAAAAAAATTAATAGTAGTGACGCACTACTAACAGATGCGCCATTAGTAAGCAGGTTACTAATGGCGCACGAGCTTCTGTTGCGCCATTAGTAGTTTTGCAAAAAAAATAAAAATAAAAAATATATAGTAGTGGCGCACCGAGAGTGTGGTGCGCCATTAGTATCCACCACACTAATGGCACACCTCACATGGTGCGCCATTACTATATAGTAGTGGCGCACTGCTTGTGTAGTGCACCATTAATATCTATATCATCTATAGCCCTTTTCCTAGTAGTGTAGGCCCTTTGACACCCATCACAGCTTTAACAGTTAATACACTGCCGGTGTACAGTTGCTCTGTCAGTGCGTAAATCGCCTTTAGCATCAGCACACAATCTTCCTGAAGGTTGGCGGCTCTCGGACCTGAGTAAGGGGTCATGATAATAAGCGACTTACGATAAGAGTTAGTTAAAAAGAAAAAAGGGGGGATAAAAGACCAAAAGTTTGAGTAAGTTTACCAAAGGCGGCTTGCGTCATGTTTGAGATATGACGCTTTAAGCCGGACAATTCTTGTTGCATAGTAGCCAGCCTCGCTTCGGCCTTCTCTGCTCTTTTTATGGCAGCATCTTGGTCAGCTTGAGTTCTTTTCAAATCAGCTTTGAGTTTTTCCAGTTCAGCCAAGACCAATTGATACTTCTCCTCCGACTTAGCTCGGGCATCTTGCTGACCAGATAAGTTCTTTTTTAAATCGCCAAGCGCCGATTCAGTCTGAGCAAGAGTTTCCTGTTGAAAGTACAAAAAAGGGGCAAGTCTCAGAACTATTGCAAGCAATATCCCTGACACTTAGGGGCTAATGTATAATTTTTTATTTTCAGATGAAATTATACAATATCAAGACCCGGCTCATCTTTTTACTGATGACCCGGCCCTTGGGGGTTACTGGTCGCAAAGTTTTTTCTAAATTTATCAAGACCCGGCTCATCTTTTTACTGATGACCCGGCCCTTGGGGGTTAGTGGTCGCAAAGTTTTTTCTAAATTTATCAAGACCCGGCTCAACTTTTTACTGATGACCCGGCCCTTGGGGGTTACTGGTCGCAAAGTTTTTCTAAATTTATCAAGACCCGGCTCATCTTTTTACTGATGACCCGGCCCTTGGGGGTTAATGGGAGTAATATAATATAACAAAACTTACCTCATGTTTGTTTTTAAATATCCGCAGCAGGCTTTTCTCCATCTCATAGCTCGCCTCCAGGCGACTTGCAAAACCAAAGCAGAGTTCCTTGAACTCCAGATTTTCATACTCAGAAAGCTTAGCCTTGGAGAGTCCAGATTCAGGAATGGCTTGAGAGGAGGATGCCACATGCCTTGACAAAACCGTTGCCGCCGGCTTAGTGAAGCCGGTACCAGTAATAACTACAGCATCCGGGTCTTCTGTTGTCATCAATGGACTTGGCGGCTTAGGGGCATCCATTGTTTCCTTGGGCGAGCCAGGAAGATCCATTTGATTTTCAGGCTCGCCTTGGTCCGGGTTGTCCTGGATCAGCACTGATTCTTTGATGGGTTCTGAAGTTGTGACAGGAGTTGATCCGCTGGTTTTCCTTTTCTTGGCATGTGCCCTAAAAAAAAGGGAGAAGCGCATTAAGGAACTGAAAGTTTATTACCCTCAGGATTCAAAGTAAGATTATCAAAAGACTTCCCCAGGAACTCGAATCATTGGTGGAAGTGTCGACATCACTGAGTCGCCAGATGTAGGAGGAGAGTTCTGCAAGAATTATACGTCAACAGTATAGGCGGGTTACAGACGTGATCCAAAGGAACATGAAGAATTGTTATTCATAAATACCTCATTTGGTTTCCTCTTGTTCGTTGCTCGTAAGCCGGACACCAGATCACCGGAATGACTTTGGGTCTTCCGATTTGAAGTATGTTGTGCTTTCTTCAGTAGGAAATTTGGGTCCAAATAAGCATTTGGGTGTGAGAAGGGAACTTTCCCGCAAATTCGCCTAGCCGGCTTAGGTGGAGAAGGAGATGAATCGGAGGAAACAGAAATTACCTCAACAGAGTCCTCCTGGCTTTCATTGTCTTCATTCTATTCCAAGAGAGGCAGAGGTGTAAATACAAAGATTAACAGTAGTAGATGGCGAGTGAAAAGAAGATGGAATTTGACCTCCGAAAGTGCATCGCCGACTTGAGATTCATTGACTTCGGATGGCTGAGCCGCAGCAGCTTTGCCCTTGCCCTTGGTTTTCTTTGAGGGCGGCTTAACATTTTTCATGGCTGGCCTTTTGGGTTTCTTGGACCAAAATTTATCGCCTTTCTGAAATAGCATATGTTACAAAAACCACAATGCAAATGAAGCATAAGGAGTAAAGACCAAAGGCAGTTTAGATTTGTTCACCTTGGGCGTCGGGTTAATTTTGCAGAAAGGCTTGAGGACGATTTGGCCGCATTTTCCCGCAGGCTCGCCAGTCAGCTTCTTGATAATGGTGACGACGTCATTTTCTGTTAAAACCGTATGGAAATAACATTGAGGATGATCTAGGGTGCCATCAAATTCGCACATCAGACCGTCCCGGCGACTCAGAGGGAGAATACGCCATTCGACCCAGTAGCGGATTAGGTCAACCCCAGTAAGGCTGTTGTTTGTTAAGGATCTTAACTTGGAAAGTACTGGGATGAATTCTGATTCCTCCTCCTCGGTAAGCTTGTCTGGAAGCTTGAAGTTCGTTGGAAGGCGATTTTTCCTGTAGCCCAGAAGCTTGTTTTTGCCTGCAGGGGAAGTCTCTTGACAGTAGAACCAAGACTCGCACCAACTTTTGGGATGGTTGGGCATGGCGAGTGAGGGAAATGGGCTATCCCTGCGGCGCTGGACATTGACACCGCCGAGTTCCAGGCTGGGGCCATTGTGAAATTCCGTTTGGTGATTCAGATGGAAAAAGTGCCAGAATAAGGGGACGGAGGGCTCAATCCGCAGATAAGCCTCACAGAACACTTGGAATTGCCATAAGTTACTTATAGAATTAGGTCCCAAATCCTAGAGGCAGACGTTCATGAAAGCCATGGCGTCTCTAAGAAACTTCGATCCGGGCGGCTTAAAACCTCGCTCCAGGTGTTCAACAAAAACGACTATTTCCCCTTCTTTGGGGTTGGGGAGATCTTCTCCGAACCCGGTACGCCAGCCGATAACATTCTGAGGGTCCAAGTTGCCCGTTTTCACATGGTCTGCTAGTATGGTGTCATCGACCTTGGTAGGAAGCCAGTCACTTTTGAAGACGGCGCCCATGCTACAAAGAAGTAAAGTATGAATTTATACGCCTTGAACATCTACTGTAAGGGGTGAAATAAGTTCATCTAACGCGCCAAGTAATTTGTTCACGGACTGAGAGGGAAACTTGACCCGCCATATCAAGAGCCGAGTTGGGTTGTTATGGCGACTTACGAAGTCCGGCTATACTCGGGAGCTACGTTCTAAGGATGATGGAGACGTTTGTTCAAAACGTCAAAGTGTGAAGACTACAAACAGCTTTTTGCAAAACAGTAGGTAAATTATGGATCTACTGGATAGATGGAAAAACATGAGAAAAATGGCTGGACGCAACAAATTTATTACCAGGACAAGGTGACGCCCTTCGCTTGATGAAACGTTATACTAGGTTCGCAAGTAAGAGCGGATAAATGAAGATATTCGAAGCATTGGTTATCTCGTCGGCATTTATGCTAATCAGTTCAGGAAAGGCAACACATGCTCGCGAAGAACATCCAGAACATGGCAGTGCTGGAGCTTCAAACGAAGATTGGATCTATTCTTAAATGGGCGGTGGCCTAACCTGATGCTCTCGGTCAAAGAAGGCCGACGGCGACGAAGGTCGTTGGAGAAGCACGGAGGTCTCGTCGAGCAAAGAGATCTTCGACGGCGGTGGAGTTCGTGGCGAACGGCGAGATGGTCGACGATGATGCGGTGGTCAATGGCGGCGGACGGATCGGCCGCAGTGCGAAGCTTGACGACGGCGAAGGCCTATGGGCGGCGCCGAAGCTTCTCGAGCAAAGACGGAAAGTACGGTCGGCGGCGGAGCCCTCGGGAGGCGATGAGATTTCCTCGCTGTGATAATGGGGAGGAGGTTGACGAGACTTGTAGGTGGGAAGCACCAGTCCTGTCCCCCCCCCCCCGTCTATTTATCAGGGAGGGCGCTGGAATCGAGGCGCCGTGAGCGGGAACCTCCGGGGAATAAAAAGATTCGCTATAAAGGTGTTCCGAAGATTTTGGGATAACGATGCACTAAGATCCGTTGGGATTATGTCAGTCTTCTCGAAAATCGAGGGATAAGAAGAGGCCAACAAGAAATGGTTTGGCGACTTAAAGAGTTTTCGGTGCCACATGGCGGGTTACAATTTCTGACGTATGAAGAAAAATGAGGAATGAATCGCCTTCAACTAAGCGGAAGTATTGGCGTGAAAAAGAAGTTCAAGTCAATCTGGGGCCTAATGTTGGGGATATTACGTGTTAATGACCCGCCCTAGTTGGGCCGTGTTACCAATCAGGCAATTCACCCAAACAATTATTTGGGCCTTGCCCTGGTCGGATCAAGGTCGTATGACGGTTTATGATTTCTGGAAGGTCTCCAAGCTTTGGAAGACGGCGACTTAGAGACCACAGGGGTCACGATTTGTAGGAAGGAATGCACCCTTGTAAACCCTAGGGGTTCGACTTGTATATAAAGGCGAGTCCCAGGGGAGGAGAGGGCAAGTTAGAAATCATCGAGTGCTAGGTTCGGCGAGTTACGCCCTCCTTGTAATCGAAACCACATCAATACAAACCAAAGCAGGACGTAGCCCTTTACCTCCTCACGAGGGGCCGAACCTTGGTAAATTGCCGTGTCTCTCCCGCCTAACCCCTTTGAGTTGCCACAAAGGTGCGATGGCTCCAGTACTAAGTCCTTTCACGAGGACATCTGTCATGACAAAACAACGACAAGTCCACCGTCGTTGAGGAAGTAGGGTTGTTGCCCCAATTTCGGGCACTATAGGGACCACCCATTTTCGTGCCCACCACGATCCCGCATCAAACGTCGGAGGAAGATCCGTCCGCCACTCAAATATAGGAACAGATTGTTTTAATGGTTAAGCCATTTTATTTTTATCGGCACCACATTTGCCTCTCTTAGGGTACTTTGGTTTCTTCAATTGTAGCTTTGTTGATGACACGTCCTATCCTCTCTCCTCATGAGCTACTCGGAATCTCTGGACGCGGCCACTACCCCTGCTATGAATGCCTCATATCCCAAAAAGACACCCGACCCCGCCTATAATATCCCATCAACTTCCTAGACCGAAGACCCCACTCCATGAACCCTTTCTGCAAAGGCTACCACTAGTAGAAAACATGGCTATCGTTCGGCCCTAGCCAGCCCATTAGTCCCGGTTCTTCAAGAACCGGGACCAATGGAGGGTATTAGACCCGGTTCGTGAGCCCAGGGGGCCGGCCGGGGCCTCGTGGGCATTGGTCCCAGTTCGTGTGGAACCAGTTGTCCCGGTTCGAGCCACGAACAGGGACCAATGGTCCTCGCTGTCGGCCCACAACCGTTGGTCCCGGCTTGTGGCATGAACCGGGACAGAAGGGGTGGCTTTAGTCCCGGTTCATGCCACGAACCGGGACAAATAACTTGCCTATATATACCCACCTCCGCGGCAGAGCACTCCATAGTGCTCTGTTTTTTCAATCCGGTGAGGTTTCTAGTTCACCTCCTATGCACATGAGGTGTTCGATGAAATGCCCGAGCCACACTACACTAGTAGAAAAAGGGCCTTTTGTCCCGGTTTGTAAGGGCCTTCTGTCCTGGTTTTGGAACCGGGACTAAAAGGTCGTTACTAATGCCCTCGGACTTTAGTCCCAGTTCTTACACCAACCGGGACAGATGGGCCTCCACGTGGCCTCTGCGGCCAGGCCAGGCAGGGGGTCTTTAGTCCCGGTTGGTGACACCAACCGGGACCAAAAGGCATCCACGCGTCAGCACCTGGCTGAAGCTGAGTTTTTTTGAAAGGGCTCGTTTAGGGGTTAATTTAGGTTGTTATATACACCAACCAAGGAGCATCCATGAGCAAGCACAAAAAGAAATAATTTTATCTTTATCAATGAGCATCCATGAGCATGCACAAAATTTCATCAAGCACACCACCATCATACTTAAAAGTGTAGTAGTAGTTCAACACTATCGTACTTAAAAGGTTTCACTATAAAGATTAAAGCTCCATTAGGTTCTTAAGATCTTCACTCCTGCTTCTTCACCTGCTCCTTCATCATCCTGATGCGCTTAGAGCGACGAAGCCCCAGGCCAGGCTGTGGGATGTACTCCTCTACCAGAATTGGCATGGCCCTGTTGCCCAGTTGTGGGATCACCATCGCGAGGCCATCGTCGCTGCTACTTTTGCTGTAGCCAGAGTCGCTGCTACTTTTGCTATAGCCAAAGTCGCTGCTCCCGTAGACACAACACCTGTCGCAGTACTCGCTGCTCCTGCTCCCATTGCCTTGCCAAATGCAAAAAAGTTTTTTTTAAATGGGTGTGAGACATAGCCTAATGGATAGGAAGAAGAGACAGAGCGTACTGGCATCGTCGTCGTCCTGGTAGCGCCTCCGACACATAGTCGTGTCGAACACCTTCACGACGAACGTGGCGTTGTCGTCGTACCTGAAGACAAGGAAGTACCCATGCCGCAGGTCGTAGGCACGGACGAACTGCTTCCAGCCACGATCTAGGTACATGTTTCCATCGGTGTCGAACGCCACCTCAACGTCCCACAGCTTGCAAAGCCCGTTGCCGGCCTGCCTCAGCTTCATGTTCTGTGGCCGATGACCGTCCAACATCTTCACAAAATTTTCCGGCAGCACCTGCCTGCTGGAGGATTTCTCAAGTATAATCGTGAAGAACTCCATCTCTGAAAAGCAGCAGAAGAGACCAATTACTACCTTTACAACATTGTCAGTACTCGCTGCTCCTGCTCCCATTGCCTTGCCAAATGCAAAAAAGTTTTTTTAAAAATGGGTGTGAGACATAGCCTAATGGAGAGGAAGAAGAGACAGAGCATACTGGCATCGTCGTCGTCCTGGTAGGGCCTCCGACACATAGTCGTGTCGAACACCTTCACGGCGAACGTGGCGTTGCCGTCGTACGTGAAGACAAGGAAGTACCCATGCCGCAGGTCGTAGGCACGGTCGAAGTGCTTCCAGCCACGATCGAGGTACATGCTTCCATCGGTGTCGAACACCACCTCCACGTCCCACGGCTTGCGAAGCTCGTTGCCGGCCTGCCTGAGCTTCATGTTCTGTGGCCGATGGCCGTCCAGCATCTTCACAAAATTGTCCGGCAGCACCTGCCTGTTGGAGTATTTCTCAAGTATAATCGTGAAGAAGTCCATCTCTGAAAAGCAGCTGAAGAGACCAATTACTACCCTTTACAACATTGTCATACAACATTTACAGCAACATGATCATCAGTATTAGGTAGGACCTAATTAAATACCCTCTTTAAGGTAAAATAACATAAAACAATATAGACCCTGACTCGAGGTCGGAGGGGGGCTGGTGACGGGGACGACGACGTGGATGATGGAGGGGGCTCCTAGATTTCTGCATAGTGCTCTCCAATATTAGCATTCAAAGTAGGAGTACTTTTCCAATTTAAGCATTCAATAAGCAAAACCAAATCGTAAAATAAAGTAGTATTCAAATTAGCATGCATTCAATTATAAGCAAAACTACATCATCTCTTGTCATACATATAGCATCACTAATACAACTAGAACCGTAGCGCCCGACGGGTATCGTCGCGGGCGGTGGACACCCAAAGAGAAGGAACCATCACAGGATCATAGCTCCAGTGAGATCCCTGAAGAACCTAGCAGGTATTGTCGAACCTGCCCTCCAATGCAACCTTGTAGCGACGGACGTGCTCGTCCTCCTCGCTGACACGGTGACGTACCACCTCTGCGGTGTCCGGAAGCCTCGGCACCGTCACTGGCCCACGCGACCGCCACCAAACAAGTATCGGGTCAACAACGGGCTGCCTCCTCACCAACCTACGCTCCCCGGAAGGTAGCACCTCCCAATACCAGCCGGACGGAGCCCTGTCCCGGACATGGCTCCTCTGATCAAGCAGGTGTCCTCCGCTGAGTCAACGATGAGGATGCGGGATACGCATCGTAAAATGAACTAAAAAATAAACTAGTTCTATTAATTTTCTTGCTAAAAATAAACTACTTCTATATATAGTAAAATAAAGTAGTTTTATTAAATCAACTAGTTCAACTACTAAGCACTTACTATAAATAAATAAAACCAAAGCTATATTCACTATGGTGGTAATACTAGTTGTTATATTCTAAAAGGATAAAGAAATAAGTTCACATGCACATGACTAAATAAAGGAAATAAAACACAAGTTCGTGCTAACTAGATGTTAACTTCTAAGACAAGTTCATGCTAACCAGATGGTAACTTATTGGCTATTCCTTTTTATTTTTGATTAAATTGATGATCAAATCAAATGGACATGCCTTATAAATCAGAAATTATATAGTATTGTTGTAATCACTTAAATAGTCGGCTGCTAGCACAGATAATTAAATATTGTAGTCAGGTTCATTTTTTACTTTTGTATGGTCAAAAATATTGTTATTCACCTTCCTTAATTGGTCATCCCCTTTAATTTCACAGAAAAACACGTTGCCATACTGTCCACAAAATTTAATTATCTGTCTCATATTGCACTACAACTAACAATCTAATGAACAAGAATTAATATATGCCATCTTTTGGTTGGTAACAACATTAGATTAATTCAACTACCATAAGTTTTGCCAAAGTGGCAGAAATGTTTATTCTAGTGAGCAAAAAATGCATATCTAATCCCATTGCTCATGCAGGACAACATAGGATAAGCATTTCAAAGGAAATGATGTTCCTAGAGTATCCAAAATGCACAAGTATTCGAAATGCACAAGTATTCGATATGTAGGACTACCAAAATAGGTCGAGATGCACAAGTATCAGATCCATAGGACTACCAAAATAATGCTATATGTTTCTTCTACGTTCGTGCCTACAATAATTATTTTTATCCTATAATTGTCACTTCTTTTTCAACAGTAGGCCTTATTCCATGGAATTTCTAACATAAGTACTTGTACCTGTTATGGAAAAATGCCAATATCTCCTTCCTTGATCTTAATCAACTAATACGCGAATTTATTTTCTTTAGTTATTACCATGCATACTATCTAGATAACATCTTGCAAACTAGAACACAAACATATGGTACAAGAAATTAAAAACATTGTTAGTTTAATTTAAAAAATAAGAAAGGTTTCGAACAAAGATCTGGATGACTACAGATTTAGAAATTACAAGATATTATTGTTGTGTATTAGTTATGAATAAAAATCCGAGCTCGTTTGTTCTAATCCTAACCAACAGAAGAAATCGGAGTGAAAAAGAGATATGTAGGACCGGCCCTGCCGGCGAGGGGAGAGGATGGGGGCGCTGAGCGAGGTGTGGGGAGAGGAGGGGCGCGAGCCGACGGGAGGAGGCCGGAGCTAGAGGAGGAGAGGGAGGAGTGGCGGCGGATCTCACTGTCGGAAGCAGAGGAGGGCCGGGCTGCTCGTCGGCGGGCAGATGGAGGAGGCGCAGGCGGCCGGCGTAGGTGGCGGCGACGACGAGGACGGCTTCGCGGGCGGCAGCGTTGGCATCGGCGTCGGCGTCGGCGGGGGGCAGGGGCGGCATCGGCGTCGGGATCGAATGGAGAGAGGGGGAGAGATCAAAATTTCTAAACTGCCGCTTATATAGCCCCACCTTTAGTCCCGGTTTGTGGCACCAACCAGGACCAAAGGTCTCTTTTCAGCAGCCCGACGGTCGGGAAGGGGGGCATTGGTACCGGTTGGTGTCAGCAACCGGGACCAAAGGTCTCTTTTCAACAGCCCAACGGGCGGGAAGCAGAGGCATTGATACCGGTTGATGGCACAAACTAGGACTAAAGGTCTCTTTTCAGCAGCCCGAAGGGCGGGAAGCACAGGCCTTTAGTCCCGGTTGGTTGCACCAACCGGTAACAATACCTCCCTTTAGTCCCGGTTAGTGCCACCAACCGGGACCAAAGGCCTTGCGTGGTGCGGTGCTATGTTTAGTCCCACCTCGCTAGCCGAGAGGGGCTCGGAGTAGTTTATAAGTCGTGTCGAACCAACCACTTCGAGCTCCTCTCTACTGCAGGCTTACGGGCCTAAAATCACTCTCTGTGTTTGTGGGCCTATTGGGCCTACTGCGGGCCTGCATCATGGCCCTAGTAATGGGTTTCTAGTCGTATGCAGGTCGTGGTGGCCCTATAGGTGGCACTTTTAAAAAAATCATGTTTTTTGCTTTCTTTTTTGTTTCTAATTACTTATTTATTTTCTTTTACGATAATTCTTTTTGCTATTAAAGTTTGTAACAAAATTCTAATTACTTATTTATTTTATTTTATGATAATTCTTTTTTGCTTTTAATGTTTTGAACAAAATTCTGATTACTTATTTATTTTCTTTTATGATAATTCTTTTTGCTATTAAAGTTTGTAACAAAATTCTATATAATTTTAGTTTCAATAATACTAGAGGTTTATAAAAGCTTTTTAGTTGATTCCTTTCTTTTAATTTTTTCCCAGTTTTTTTGCTTTCCTTTTTGTTTCTAATTACTTATTTATTTTCTTTTGCGATAATTCTTTTTGCTATTAAAGTTTGTTACCAAATTCTAATTACTTATTTATTTTCTTTTATGATAATTCTTTTTGCTTTTAATGTTTTGAACAAAATTCTAATTAGTTATTTATTTTATTTTATGATAATTCTTTTTGCTATTAAAGTTTGTAACAAAATTCTATATAATTTTAGTTTCAATAATAATAGAGGTTTATAAAAGCTTTTTAGTTGATTCCTTTAGTACTAGTTCTAAGCCTGTTACAAAGGCATTTTATTTGGTACAGGTTTTAAGGCTGGGCCCCACGAGCACCTTTTAGTACCGGTTCGTGTCCTTAGGTACACATCAATGTCGTTGCTGGGTTGCTTAGGGCCTTGGATGAGAACTGACATCATAATGAACTTCCGCTTCATGCACATCCAAGAAGGAAGGTTATACATACATAGAGTCACGGGCCAGGTGCTGTGATTGCTGCTCTGCTCCCCGAAAGGATTAATGCCATCCGCACTTAAACCAAACCATACGTTCCTTCGGTCACGTGCAAACTCAGCCTAGTACTCTCTCTCGATTTTTCTCCGCTGCGACCCGTCAGCGGGTGCTCTCAACTTCCCGTCTTTCTTACGGTCCTCACTGTGCCATCGCATCAACTTGGCATGCTCTTTGTTTCTGAACAGTCGTTTCAACTGTGGTATTATAGGAGCATACCACATCACCTTCGCATGAACTCTCTTCCTCCTGGGCTCGCCGTCAACATCACTAGGGTCATCTCGTCTGATCTTATACCGCAATGCACCGCATACCGGGCATGCGTTCAAATCCTGGTACGCACCGCATACCGGGAATGCGTACGAGGATTTGAACGCATGCCCGGTATGCGGTACATTGCGGTATAAGATCAGACGAGATGACCCTGGTGTTGTTGACGGCGAGCCCCGCAGGAAGAGAGTTCCTGGGAAGGTGATGTGGTATGCTCCTATAATACCACGGTTGAAACGACTGTTCAGAAACAAAGAGGATGCCAAGTTGATGCGATGGCACAGTGAGGACCGTAAGAAAGACGGGAAGTTGAGAGCACCCGCTGACGGGTCGCAGTGGAGAAAAATCGAGAGAGAGTACTGGGCTGAGTTTGCACGTGACCCAAGGAACATATGGTTTGGTTTAAGCGCGGATGGCATTAATCCTTTCGGGGAGAAGAGGAGCAATCACAACACCTGGCCCATGACTCTATGTATGTATAACCTTCCTCCTTGGATGTGCATGAAGCAGAAGTTCATTATGATGCCAGTTCTCATCCAAGGCCCTAAGCAACACGGCAACGACATTGATGTGTACCTAAGGCCATTAGTTGAAGAACATTTACAGTTGTGGAATGGAAATAGTGTACGTGCGTGGGATGAGCACAAACAGGAGGAATTTAACCTGCACGCGTTGCTGTTTGTAACCATCAACGATTGGCCCGCTCTCAGTAACCTTTCAGGACAGACAAACAAGGGATACCACGCATGCACGCACTGTTTAGCTGACACCGAAAGTATATACCTGGGAAGCTGCAGGAAGAATGTGTACCTCGGCCATCGTCGATTTCTTCCGACCAACCATCAATGTCGAAAGAAAGGCAAGCATTTCAAAGGCCAGGAAGATCACCGGAAGAAGCCCGCCATGCGTACCGGTGATCATGTACTTGCTATGGTCAATGATTTACACGTAATCTTTGGAAAGGGTCCCGGCAGACTAGCTGTTTCGAGTGATGCTGGGGGACATGCACCCATGTGGAAGAAGAAATCTATATTTTGGGACCTACCCTACAAGAAATACCTAGAGGACCGCTCTTCGATAGACGTGATGCCCGTGACGAAGAACCTTTGCGTCAACCTGCTAGGCCTCTTGGGCGTGTATGGGAAGACAAAAGATACAGCTGAGGCACGGGAGGACCTACAACGTTTGCACGAAAAAGACGGCATGCCTCCAAAGCAGTATGAAGGTCCTGCCAGCTACGCTCTTACCAAAGAAGAGAAGGAAATCTTCTCTGAATGCCTGCTTAGTATGAAGGTCCCGACTAGCTTCTCGTCGAATATAAAGGGAATAATAAATATGGCAGAGAAAAAGTTTCAGAACCTAAAGTCTCATGACTGCCATGTGATTATGACGCAACTGCTTCCGGTTGCATTGAGGGGGCTTCTACGGGAAAACGTCCGATTAGCCATTGTGAAGCTATGTGCATTCCTCAATACAATCTCTCAGAAGGTGATCGATCCAGAAATCATACCAAGGCTAAGGAGTGATGTGGTGCAATGTCTTGTCAGTTTCGAGCTGGTGTTCCCACCATCCTTCTTCAATATCATGACGCATGTCCTAGTTCATCTAGTTGACGAGATTGTCATTCTAAGCCCCATATTTCTTCAAAATATGTACCCCTTTGAGAGGTTCATGGGAGTCCTAAAGAAATATGTTCATAACCGTGCTAGGCCAGAAGGAAGCATCTCCATGGGCCATCAAACAGAGGATGTCATTGGGTTTTGTGTTGACTTCATTCCTGACCTTAAGAAGATAGGTCTCCCTAAATCGTGGTATGAGGGGAGACTCACTGGAAAAGGCACGCTTGGAGGGGTGACAATAATATGCAGGGACGGATATTCTTGGTCTCAAGCACACTGCACAGTTCTACAGAACTCTACCTTGGTGACCCCTTATGTCGATGAACACAAGAACAGTCTGCGCTCCAAACACCCGGAGCAGTGCGACGACTGGATTACATGTGAACACATTAGGACTTTCAGCAGTTGGTTGGAAACACGTCTCGGAGATGAAAACACTGTTTCTGATGAGCTGTACTCGTTGTCCGGGGGCAATCTTCGACTGTTACGATTTGGAAAGGATACAAGATAAATGAAAATACATTTTACACGATCGCCCAAGATCAAAAGAGCACCAACCAAAACAGCGGTGTTCGCTTTGATGCAGCCACCGAGAGGGGAAAGGACACATATTATGGCTACATAGTTGACATATGGGAACTTGACTACGGAGTAGATTTTAAGGTCCCTTTGTTTAAGTGTAAATGGGTCAATCTGTCAGGAGGCGGGGTACAGGTAGACCCACAGTACGGAATGACAACAGTGGATCTGAACAATCTTGGGTACACTGACGAACCGTTCGTCCTAGCCGATGATGTGGCACAGGTTATCTATGTGAAGGACATGTCTACCAAACCGAGAAAAAGAAAAAATAAGAAAGCGAATACATCATACGATGAGCCAAAGCGCCACATAGTTCTTTCAGGAAAAAGGGACATCGTGGGAGTGGAGGGCAAGACAGACAGGTCCGGAGATTATGAAAAGTTTCATGAAATTCCTCCCTTCAAAGTCAAGGCTGACCCAAGCATCCTGATAAATGATGAAGATTATCCATGGTTACGACGCAATAAGGAAAGGACACAAGCAATGAAAAAGTGAAGACTTTCTCCACAACTATTATGATGATACCATGCCAACTTTCAAACTTTTTGTAGTTCATTTGAAATGTATGTTGTAACAAACAAGTTTCCGTATGAAATCCTGATACTTTGAAAGAGATTGTCCATTTTGTACACGAAGTGCATCCAGTTTTTGCCGTAACCCTCTCAACTTTCTTGCATATGCTATGTGGATGAAATTATTATACCATGCCAAAATAAAAGAGACGCGCAATGCTCACCTGCACGTTGCTTAGCTTCATGCCAACGTGCAGGTGAGCACTGCGCTTCTCCCTTCATCGTCTCTACACTCAGGGCTTATAAACCGCTGCGAGTGCCTCTCGCTTGGCGAGGTGGGACTAAAAAACAGCTGCAGAAAGAATCAACTAAAAAACTCTTTTACCGGTTCATGCCACGAATCGGTACTAAAAGGTGCTCGTGGGGCCTCAGCCTTAAAACTTGTACCAAATAAAATGCCTTTGTAACAGCCTTAGAACTCATACTAAAGGAATCAACTAAAAAGCTTTTATAAACCTCTAGTATTATTGGAACTAAAATTATATAGAATTTTGTTACAAACTTTAATAGAAAAAAGAATTATCATAAAAGAAAATAATAAGTAATTAGAAATTTGTTCAAAACATTAAAAGCAAAAAAGAATTATCATAAAAGAAAATAAGTAAGTAATTAGGATTTTGTTACAAACTTTAATAGCAAAAAATAATTATCGTAAAAGAAAATAAATAAGTAATTAGAAACAAAAAAGAAAGCAAAAAAACTGGGAAAAAATTAAAATAAAGGAATCAACCAAAAAGCTTTTATAAACCTCTAGTATTATTGAAACTAAAATTATATAGAATTTTGTTACAAACTTTAATAGCAAAAATAATTATCATAAAAGAAAATAAATAAGTAATTAGAATTTTGTTCAAAACTTTAAAAGCAAAAGGAATTATCATAAAAGAAAATAAATAAGTATTTATAATTTTGTTACAAACTTTAATAGCAAAAATAATTATCGTAAAATAAAATAAATAAGTAGTTAGAAACAAAAAAGAAAGCAAAAAACAGGATTTTTTTTAAAAAAAGTGCCACCTACAAGGCCACCACGGCCTGCATACGACTAGAAACCCATTACTAGGGCCAGGATGCAGGCCCGTAGTAGGCCCAATAGGCCCACAAGCACAGAGAGTAATTTTAGGTCCGTTAGCCTGCAGTAGAGAGGAGCTCGAAGTGGTTGATTCGGCACGGCTTATAAACCACTCCGAGCCCCTCTCGGCTAGCGAGGTGGGACTAAACATAGCACCGCACCTCGCAAGGCCTTTGGTCCCGGTTGGTGGCACCAACCGGGACTAAAGGGGGGCATTGATATCGGTTGATGCAACCAACCGGGACCAAAGGCCTCTGCTTCCCGCCCTTCGGGCTGCTGAAAAGAGACCTTTAGTCCCGGTCTGTGCCACCAACCGGTACCAATGCCTCTGCTTCCCGCCCGTTGGGCTGCTGAAAAGAGACCTTTGGTCCCGGTTGGTGCCACCAACCAGGACTAAAGGTGGGGCTATATAAGCGGCAATTTAGAAATTTTGATCTCTCCCCCTCTCTTCATTCGATCCCGACGCCGACGCAGCCGCTGCCCCCGACGCTGCCAGGCTGTGGGAGTCACTGCCGCCCCCGAAGCCGTCCTCGTCGTCGCCGCCACCTACGCCGGCCGTCTGCGCCTCCTCCATCTGCCTGCCGACGAGCAACCCGGCCCTCCTCTGCTGCCCAAGGTGAGATCCGCCGCGCCACTCCTCCCTCTCCTCCTCTAGCTCCGACCTCCTCCCGTCGGCACGCGCCCTCCTCTCCCCACGCCGCGGTCCGGCGCCCCCATCCTCTCCCCTTGCCGACAGGGTCGGTCCTATGATTTCGGGGGCCCGGGGCGAAACTGACTTGTGTTCTTAGGATTATATGTGTGTAGCTATTATTGGTTCTAGTAGTACTTGCTCACTTCAAGAAATTTTATCCTCGGAGCAGTCTGCATTTGGATGTTGCTCCTTGAAAAAATTGCATTTTTGTGTTCTAGGAAAGGATAGTACCTGCCAGGCATGATACTTTATATTTTACTAGTACTATATACTCATTTTTGTGTTCTATGCATTTCTTTTAGACACGTTAATAATTAGCTGGCTCCTTGTTTCAAAATAGTATATACAATGTCACTACTAGAAGGTGAATTACATGTGATGCCAATGCAATCAAACTGGACATATATTCAAAAAAAAGCCATTGCATATTGACCAACTATTACGAGGTGTATCCAACGCTTCTAAAAATGTAAGTTCGACTATTAAATGTAAAATATGCTGATTTTTTTAGATTTAAAGGGGGGACTATGCTATAAATATAGAACATTTAGGTATAATGACGTTGTAAAACAGTTCATGAGACATTTTTGCATAACACCATAAAAATATGAGAGTGTGTAAGCAAGTTCATGGCTAAATACAAACAAAGATGAAATATTTTTAATTTTGTAATAATTTGACTAAATCCAAAATTTTCAATGGGCACAAAACATGTTCTTTATTGGGAAATAATTTATATTCTCATATGGTGCTTTCCTTGTTCTTAATTAGTACACGGAAAGAAAATTATAGAGCAATCAAATCATTATTGTCCTTCTATTGTTTTAGACTACTTTTATATGCTATGCCGAAGAGAATAAGCGCTGAAAGCATGCTTGCGTTGAACTAGTTTATTTTACTATATATAGAAGTAGTTTATTTTTAGCAAGAAAATTAATAGAACTAGTTTACTTTTTTAGTTCATTTTACGATGCCTATCTCGCATCCTCGTCGTCGACTCGGCGGAGGACACCTGCTTGATCACAGGGGCCATGTCCGGGACTGGGCTCCGCCCGGCTGGTATTGGGAGATGCTACCTTCTGCGGGGCGTAGGTTGGTGAGGAGCCGGCCCGTTGTTGACCCGATCCTTGTTTGGTGACGGTCGCGTGGGCCAGTGACGGTGTCGAGGCTTCCGGACACCGCGGAGGTGGTACGTCACCGTGTCAGCGAGGAGGACGAGCACGTCCGTCGCTACATGGTTGCGTTGGAGGGCAGCTTCGACAATACCTGGCAGGTTCTTCAGGGATCTCACTGGAGCTATGATCCTGTGATGGTTCCTTCTCTTTGGGTGTCCACCGCCCGCGACGATACCCGTCGGGCGCTATGGTTCTAGCTGTATTAGTGATGCTATATGTATGACAAGAGATGATGTAGTTTTGCTTATAATTGAATGCATGCTAATTTGAATACTACTTTATTTTACGATTTGGTTATGCTTATTGAATGCTCAAATTGGAAAAGTACTCCTACTTTGAATGCTAAAATTAGAGAGCACTATGCAGAAATCTAGGAGCCCCCTCCATCATCCACGTCGTCGTCCCCGTCACCGACCCCCCTTGTACCTCGAGTCAGGGTCTATATTGTTTTATGCTATTTTACCTTAAAGAGGGTATTTAATTAGGTCCTACCTAATACTGTGTTGTAATTATGCCCTAGAGGCAATAATAAATATGGTTATTATTATAATTTCTGTATCAAGATAATAGTTTATTATCCATGCTATAATTGTATTGAATGAAGACTCATTTACATGTGTGCATACATAGACAAAATACCGTCCCTAGCATGCCTCTAGTTGGCTAGCCAGTTGATCGATGATAGTCAGTGTCTTCTGATTATGAACAAGGTGTTGTTACTTGATAACTGGATCACGTCATTGGGACAATCACGTGATGGACTAGACCCAAACTAATAGACGTAGCATGTTGATCGTGTCATTTTGTTGCTACTGTTTTCTGCGTGTCAAGTATTTATTCCTATGACCATGAGATCATATAACTCACTGACACCGGAGGAATGCTTTGTGTGTATCAAACGTCGCAACGTAACTGGGTGACTATAAAGATGCTCTACAGGTATCTCCGAAGGTGTTAGTTGAGTTAGTATGGATCAAGACTGGGATTTGTCACTCCGTGTGACGAAGAGGTATCTCGGGGCCCACTCGGTAATACAACATCACACACAAGCCTTGCAAGCAATGTAAATTAGTGTAAGTTGCGGGATCTTGTATTACGGAACGAGTAAAGAGACTTGCCGGTAAACGAGATTGAAATAGGTATGCGGATACTGACGATCGAATCTCGGGCAAGTAACATACCGAAGGACAAAGCGAATGACATACGGGATTATACGAATCCTTGGCACTGAGGTTCAAACGATAAGATCTTCGTAGAATATGTAGGATCCAATATGGGCATCCAGGCCCTACTATTGGATATTGACCGAGGAGTCTCTCAGGTCATGTCTACATAGTTCTCGAACCCGCAGGGTCTGCACACTTAAGGTTCGACGTTGTTTTATGTGTATTTGAGTTATATGGTTGGTTACCGAATGTTGTTCGGAGTCCCGGATGAGATCACGGACGTCACGAGGGTTTTCGGAATGGTCCAGAAACGAAGATTGATATATAGGATGACCTCATTTGATTACCGGGAGGTTTTCGGAATTACCGGGAATGACGAATGGGTTCCGGGAGTTCACCGGGGGGGCAACCCACCCCGGGGAAGCCCATAGGCCTTTGGGGAGACACACAAGCCCTTAGTGGGCTGGTGGGACAGCCCACAAGTGCCCTATGCGCCAAGGAGAATAAAATCAAGAGAGAAAAAAAAAGGAGGAGGTGGGAAGGAAGGGGGACTCCCTCCCACCAAACCTAGTCCAACTCGGTTTGGGGGGGAGAGTCCTCCCCCTTGGCTCGGCCGACCCCCTTGAGGGTCCTTGGACCCCAAGGCAAGGCCCCCTCCCTCCCACCTATATATACGGAGGTTTTAGGGCTGATTTGAGACGACTTTTCCACGGCAGCCCGACCACATACCTCCACGGTTTTTCCTCTAGATCGCGTTTCTGCGGAGCTCGGGCGGAGCCCTGCTGAGACAAGGTCATCACCAACCTTCGGAGCGCCGTCACGCTGCCGGAGAACTCTTCTACCTCTCCGTCTCTCTTGCTGGATCAAGAAGGCCGAGATCATCGTCGAGCTGTACGTGTGCTGAACGCGGAGGTGCTGTCCGTTCGGTACTAGATCGTGGGACTGATCGCGGGATTGTTCGCGGGGCGGATCGAGGGACGTGAGGACGTTCCACTACATCAACCGCGTTCTCTAACGCTTCTGCTGTACGGTCTACAAGGGTATGTAGATCACTCATCCCCTCTCGTAGATGGACATCACCATGATAGGTCTTCGTGCGCGTAGGAATTTTTTTGTTTCCCATGCGACTTTCCCCAACAGTGGCATCATGAGCTAGGTTCATGCGTAGGTGTCTTCTCGAGTAGAACACAAAAGGTTTTGTGGGCGGTGATGTGCGTTTTGCTGCCCTCCTTAGTCTTTTCTTGATTCCGCGGTATTGTTGGATTGAAGCGGCTTGGACCGACATTACTTGTACGCTTACGAGAGACTGGTTTCATCGTTACGAGTAACCCCCTTTGCTCAAAGATGACTAGCAAGTGACGGTTTCTCCAACTTTAGTTGAATCGGATTTGACCGAGGAGGTCCTTGGATGAGGTTAAATAGCAACTCATATATCTCCGTTGTGGTGTTTGCGTAAGTAAGATGCGATCCTACTAGATACCCTTGGTCACCACGTAAAACATGCAACAACAAAATTAGAGGACGTCTAACTTGTTTTTGCAGGGTATGATTGTGATGTGATATGGCCAACGATGTGATGTGATATATTGGATGTATGAGATGATCATGTTGTAATAGAAATATCGACTTGCACGTCGATGGTTCGGCAACCGGCAGGAGCCATAGGGTTGTCTTTATACTAACATTTGTGCTTGCAGATGCATTTACTATTTTGCTAGGATGTAGCTTTAGTAGTAATAGCATAAGTAGCACGACAACCCCGATGGCAACACGTTGATGGATGATCATGGTGTGGCGCCGGTGACAAGAAGATCGTGCCGGTGCTTTGGTGATGGAGATCAAGAAGCACGTGATGATGGCCATATCATGTCACTTATGAATTGCATGTGATGTTAATCCTTTTATGCACCTTATTTTGCTTAGAACGACGGTAGCATTATGAGGTGATCTCTCACTAAAATTTCAAGACGAAATTGTGTTCTCCCCGATTGTACACCGTCGCTACAGTTCATCGTTTCGAGACACCACGTGATGATCGGGTGTGATAGACTCAACGTTCACATACAACGGGTGCAAAACAGTTGCGAACGTGGAACACTCGGGTTAAGCTTGACGAGCCTAGCATGTGCAGACATGGCCTCGGAACACATGAGACCGAAAGGTCGATCATGAATCATATAGTTGATATGATTAGCATAGGGATGCTTACCACTGAAACTATACTCAACTCACGTGATGATCGGACTTGGGATAGTGTAAGTGGATCATGAACCACTCAAATGACTAGAGAGATGTACTTTTTGAGTGGGAGTTTAGCATATAATTTGATTAAGTTGAACTCTAATTATATTGAACATAGTCTAAGTCCACTTTGAATATATTTGTTTTGTAGATCATGGCTCACGCGACAGTCATCCTGAATTTTAATATGTTCCTAGAGAAAGCTAAGTTGAAAGATGATGGAAGCAACTTTGTAGACTAGGCTCGTAATCTTAAGCTAATCTTACAAGCTGGGAAGAAGGATTATGTCCTTAATGCTGCGCTAGGAGATGAACCACCCGCTACGGCTGATCAGGATGTTAAGAACGCTTGGTTAGCACGTAAGGAGGACTACTCAATAGTTCAATGTGCAGTCTTGTATGGCTTAGAACCGGGACTTCAACGTCGCTTTGAGCGTCATGGAGCATTTGAGATGTTCCAGGAGTTGGAGTTTATCTTTCAGAAGAACGCCCGGATCGAGAGGTATGAGACCTCCGATAAATTCTATGCTTGCAAGATGGAGGAAAACTCGTCTGTCAGTAAACATGTGCTCAAAATGTCTGGGTACTCAAACCGTCTAGCTGAGCTGGGGATTGAACTCCCGCAAGAAGTTATCACTGACAGAATCCTTCAATCACTGCCGCCAAGCTATAAAGGCTTTGTGTTGAACTACAACATGCAAGGGATGAACAAGTCTCCCGGCGAGTTGTTTGCGATGCTGAAAGTCGCAGAGTGTGAACTCCGTAAAGAGCATCAAGTGTTGATGGTGAGCAAGACCACTAGTTTCAAGAGATACAGCAAAGGCAAGAAGGGCAATTCGAAGAAGAACGGCAAGCCTGTTGCCAATCCGCCGAAGAAACCCAAGGCTGGACCTAAGCCTGAAACAGAGTGCTTCTATTGCAAGGGTATGGGTCACTGGAAGCGCAATTGCCCCAAGTATCTGGCAGATAAGAAGGCGGGCAAAGAAAAATCAGGTATATTTGATATACATGTTATTGATGTGTACTTAACCGGCTCTCGTAGTAGTGCCTGGGTATTCGATACCGGTTCTGTTGCTCATATTTGCAACTCGAAGCAGGAACTGCGGAATAGACGAAGGCTGGCGAAAGACGAAGTGACGATGCGCGTAGGAAATAGTTCCAAGGTTGATGCAATCGCCGTCGGCACAGTGTCACTTCAGCTACCATCGGGATTAGTGATGAACTTAAATCATTGTTATTTAGTGCCTGCGTTGAGCATGAACATTATATCTGGATCTTGTTTATTGCGAGACGGTTACTCTTTTAAGTCTGAGAATAATGGTTGTTCTATTTCTATGAGTAACATCTTTTATGGTCATGCACCGAATGTGAGAGGATTGTTCATATTGAATCTTGATAGCGATACGCATATACATAACATTGAGACCAAAAGAGTTAGAGTAAATAATGATAGCGCCATATTTTTGTGGCACTGTAGCTTGGGTCATATTGGTGTAAAGCGCATGAAGAAACTCCATGCTGATGGACTTTTGGAGTCACTTGACACGTGCGAACCATGCCTCATGGGCAAGATGACTAAGACTCCGTTCTCCGGAACAATGGAGCGTGCAAGTGACTTATTGGAAATCATACATACCGATGTGTGTGGTCCAATGAGCGTGGAAGCACGCGGCGGATATCATTATTTTCTCACCTTCACTGACGATTTAAGTAGGTATGGTTATGTCTACTTGATGAAGCACAAGTCTGAAACATTTGAAAAGTTCAAGCAATTTCAGAGTGAAGTGGAAAATCATCGTAACAAGAAGATCAAGTTCCTACGGTCTGATCGTGGGGGTGAATATTTGAGTTTCGAGTTTGGTGATCACTTAAGAAAATGTGGAATTGTTTCACAGTTGACACCGCCTGGAACACCACAGCGTAATGGTGTGTCCGAACGTCGTAATCGTACTTTGTTAGAGATGGTGCGATCTATGATGTCTCTTACTGATTTGCCGTTATCATTTTGGGGTTATGCATTAGAAACAGCTGCATTCACTTTAAATAGGGCACCATCAAAATCCGTTGAGACGACACCATACGAACTGTGGTATGGCAAAAGGCCAAAGTTGTCGTTTCTTAAAGTTTGGGGATGTGATGCTTATGTCAAAAAGCTTCAGCCTGAAAAGCTGGAACCCAAAGCGGAAAAATGCGTCTTCATAGGTTATCCAAAAGAGACAGTTGGGTACACCTTCTATCTCAAATCCGAGGGCAAAGTGTTTGTTGCTAAGAACGGAGCTTTTCTCGAGAAGGAGTTTCTCTCGAGAGAATTGAGTGGGAGGAAGATAGAACTTGATGAGGTTGTCGAACCTCTCATCCCTCTGGATGGTGGCGCAGGGCAAGGGGAAACCTCTGTCGTTGCGACGCCGGTTGAGGAGGAAGTTAATGATGATGATCATGAAACTCCAGTTTAAGTTTCTGTTGAACCACGCAGGTCGACGAGATCACGCGCTGCTCCAGAGTGGTACGGGAATCCCGTCTTATCAATCATGTTGTTAGACAACAATGAACCTGCAAATTATGAAGAAGCAATGGTGGGCCCAGATTCCAACAAATGGCTAGAAGCCATGAAATCCGAGATTGGATCCATGTATGAGAACAAAGTGTGGACTTTGGAGATACTACCTGAGGGCCGCAAGGCTATTCAGAACAAATGGATCTTTAAGAAGAAGACGGACGCTGACGGTAATGTGACCGTTTATAAAGCTCGACTTGTGGCAAAGGGTTTTTCACAAGTTCCAGGAGTTGACTACGATGAGACTTTCTCACCCGTAGCGATGCTTAAGTCCGTCAGAATCATGTTAGCAATAGCTGCATTTTTCGATTATGAAATCTGGCAGATGGATGTCAAAACGGCGTTCCTTAACAGTTTCCTTAAGGAAGAGTTGTATATGATGCAACCCGAAGGTTTTGTCGATCCTAAAAATGCTGACAAGGTGTGCAAGCTCCAGCGATCCATTTATGGACTGGTGCAAGCATCTCGGAGTTGGAACAAACGCTTTGATGAGGTGATCAAAGCATTTGGGTTTATACAAGTGGTTGGAGAATCTTGTATTTACAAGAATGTGAGTGGGAGCTTTGTGGCGTTTCTAATATTATATGTGGATGACATATTACTGATTGGAAATAACGTAGAGCTTTTGGAGAGCATAAAAGGTTACTTGAATAAAAGTTTCTCTATGAAGGACCTAGGAGAAGCTGCTTACATTCTAGGCATTAAGATCTATAGGGATAGATCAAAACGCCTGATAGGACTTTCACAAAGCACATACCTTGATAAAGTTTTGAAGAGGTTCAAAATGGAACAGTCCAAGAAAGGGTTCTTGCCAGTTTTACAAGGTACGAGATTGAGTAAGACTCAGTGCCCAGCAACTGATGAAGATAGAGAGCATATGCGCTCCGTCCCCTATGCTTCAGCCATAGGTTCTATCATGTATGCGATGATGTGCACTAGACCGGATGTTAGCCTGGCCATAAGTATGGCAGGTAGGTTCCAGAGTAATCCAGGATTGGATCACTGGACGGCGGTCAAGAATATCCTGAAGTACCTGAAAAGGACTAAGGAGATGTTTCTCGTGTATGGAGGTGACGAAGAGCTCGCCGTAAAAGGTTACGTCGATGCAAGCTTTGACACAGATCCGGACGACTCTAAGTCGCAAACCGGATACGTATTTATTCTTAATGGGGGTGCAGTAAGCTGGTGCAGTTCTAAGCAAAGCGTCGTAGCAGATTCTACATGTGAAGCGGAGTACATGGCTGCCTCGAAGGCGGCTAAGGAGGGTGTCTGGATGAAGTAGTTCATGACGGATCTTGGAGTGGTGCCAAGTGCACTGGATCCAATAACCTTGTTCTGTGACAACACGGGTGCCATTGCCTTAGCAAAGGAACCACGGTTTCACAAGAAGACCAGACACATCAAACGACGCTTCAACCTCATCCGCGACTACGTTGAGGAAGAGGACGTAAATATATGCAAAGTGCACACGGATCTGAATGTAGCAGACCCGCTGACTAAACCTCTTCCACGGCCAAAACATGATCGACACCAGAACTGTATGGGTGTTAGATTTATTACAATGTAATTCACATGGTGATGTGAGGGCTAGATTATTGACTCTAGTGCAAGTGGGAGACTGTTGGAATTATTCCCTAGAGGCAATAATAAATATGGTTATTATTATAATTCCTGTATCAAGATAATAGTTTATTATCCATGCTATAATTGTATTGAATGAAGACTCATTTACATGTGTGGATACATAGACAAAACACCGTCCCTAGCATGCCTCTAGTTGGCTAGCCAGTTGATCGATGATAGTCAGTGTCTTCTGATTATGAACAAGGTGTTGTTACTTGATAACTGGATCACGTCATTGGGACAATCACGTGATGGACTAGACCCAAACTAATAGACGTAGCATGTTGATCGTGTCATTTTGTTGCTACTGTTTTCTGCGTGTCAAGTATTTATTCCTATGACCATGAGATCATATAACTCACTGACACCGGAGGAATGCTTTGTGTGTATCAAACGTCGCAACGTAACTGGGTGACTATAAAGATGCTCTACAGGTATCTCCGAAGGTGTTGGTTGAGTTAGTATGGATCAAGACTGGGATTTGTCACTCCGTGTGACGGAGAGGTATCTCAGGGCCCACTCGGTAATACAACATCACACACAAGCCTTGCAAGAAATGTAACTTAGTGTAAGTTGCGGGATCTTGTATTACGGAACGAGTAAAGAGACTTGCCGGTAAACGAGATTGAAATAGGTATGCGGATACTGACGATCGAATCTCGGGCAAGTAACATACCGAAGGACAAAGGGAATGACATACGGGATTATACGAATCCTTGGCACTGAGGTTCAAACGATAAGATCTTCGTAGAATATGTAGGATCCAATATGGGCATCCAGGTCCCGCTATTGGATATTGACCGAGGAGTCTCTCAGGTCATGTCTACATAGTTCTCGAACCCGTAGGATCTGCACACTTAAGGTTCGACGTTGTTTTATGTGTATTTGAGTTATATGGTTGGTTACCGAATGTTGTTCGGAGTCCCGGATGAGATCACGGACGTCACGAGGGTTTCCGGAATGGTCCGGAAACGAAGATTGATATATAGGGTGACCTCATTTGATTACCGGAAGGTTTTCGGAGTTACCGGGAATGTACCGGGAATGACGAATGGGTTCCGGGAGTTCACCGGGGGGGGGCAACCCACCCCGGGGAAGCCCATAGGCCTTTGGGGAGACACACCAGCCCTTAGTGGGCTGGTGGGACAGCCCACAAGTGCCCTATGCGCCAAGGAGAAGAAAATCAAGAGAGAGAAAAAAAAGGAGGAGGTGGGAAGGAAGGGGGACTCCCTCCCACCAAACCTAGTCCAACTCGGTTTGGGGGGGAGAGTCCTCCCCCTTGGCTCGGCCGACCCCCTTGAGGGTCCTTGGACCCCAAGGCAAGGCCCCCTCCCTCCCACCTATATATACGGAGGTTTTAGGGCTGATTTGAGACGACTTTTCCACGGCAGCCCGACCACATACCTCCACGGTTTTTCCTCTAGATCGCGTTTCTGCGGAGCTCGGACGGAGCCCTGCTGAGACAAGGTCATCACCAACCTCCGGAGCACCGTCACGCTGCCAAAGAACTCTTCTACCTCTCCATTTCTCTTGCTGGATCAAGAAGGCCGAGATCATCGTCGAGCTGTACGTGTGCTGAACGCGGAGGTGCCTTCCGTTCGGTACTAGATCGTGGGATTGATCGCGGGATTGTTCGCGGGGCGGATCGAGGGACGTGAGGACGTTCCACTACATCAACCGCGTTCTCTAACGCTTCTGCTGTACGGTCTACAAGGGTATGTAGATCACTCATCCCCTCTCATAGATGGACATCACCATGATAGGTCTTCGTGCGCGTAGGAAAATTTTTGTTTCCCATGCGACGTTCCCCAACATACTGATGATCATGTTGCTGTAAATGTTGTATGACAATGTTGTAAAGGGTAGTAATTGGTCTCTTCAGCTGATTTTCACAGATGGAGTTCTTCACGATTATACTTGAGAAATCCTCCAGCAGGCAGGTGCTGCCGGACAATTTTGTGAAGATATTGGACGGCCATCGGCCACAGAACATGAAGCTGAGGCAGGCCGGCAACGGGCTTCGCAAGCTGTGGGACGTGGAGGTGGTGTTCGACACCGATGGAAGCATGTACCTAGATCGTGGCTGGAAGCAGTTCGTCCGTGCCTACGACCTGCGGCATGGGTACTTCCTTGTCTACAGGTACGACGGCAACGCCACGTTCGCCGTGAAGGTGTTCAACACGACTATGTGTCGGAGGCGCTACCAGGACGACGACGATGCCAGTATGCTCTGTCTCTTCTTCCTCTCCATTAGGCTATGTCTCACACCCATTTTTAAAAAAACTTTTTTGCATTTGGCAAGGCAATGGGAGCAGGAGCAGCAAGTACTGACAATGTTGTAAAGGGTAGTAATTGGTCTCTTCTTCTGCTTTTCAGAGATGGAGTTCTTCACGATTATACTTGAGAAATCCCCCAGCAGGCAGGTGCTGCCGGACAATTTTGTGAAGATGTTGGACGGTCATCGGCCACAGAACATGAAGCTGAGGCAGGCCGGCAACGGGCTTCGCAAGCTGTGGGACGTGGAGGTGGCGTTCGACACCGATGGAAGCATGTACCTAGATCGTGGCTGGAAGCAGTTCGTCCGTGCCTACGACCTGCGGCACGGGTACTTCCTTGTCTTCAGGTACGACGACAACGCCACGTTCGCCGTGAAGGTGTTCGGCACGACTATGTGTCGGAGGCGCTACCAGGACAACGACGATGCCAGTACGCTCTGTCTCTTCTTCCTATCCATTAGGCTATGTCTCACACCCATTTAAAAAAAAACTTTTTTGCATTTGGCAAGGCAATGGGAGCAGGAGCAGGGAGTACTGCGACAGGTGCTATGTCTACCGCAGCAGCGACTGTGGCTATAAAAAAGTAGCAACGACTCTGGCTACAGCAAAAGTAGCAGCGACGATGGCCTCGCCATGGTGATCCCATAGCTGGGCGACAGGGCCATGCCAATTCTGATAGAGGAGTACATCCAACAGCCTGGCCTGGGGCTTCGCCGCTCTAAGGGCATCAGGATGATGAAGGAGAAGGTGAAGAAGCAGGAGTGAAGATCTTAAGAACCTGATGGAGATTTAATCTTTATAGTGTAAACCTTTTAAGTACGATAGTGTTCAACTGCTACTACACTTTTAAGTATGATGGTGGTGTGCCTGATGAAATTTTGTGCATGCTCATGGATGCTCATTGATGAAAGATAAAATTATTTCTTTTTGTGCTTGCTCATGGAGGCTCCTTGGTTGATGTATATAACAACCTAAATTAACCCCTAAACCAGCCCCTTTCAAAAAAACTCAGCTTCAGCCAGGTGCTGACGCGTGGATGCCTTTTGGTCCCGGTTGGTGACACCAACCGGGACTAAAGGCCCCCCTGCCTGGCCTGGCCGCAGCGGCCACGTGGAGGCCCATCTGTCCCGGTTGGTGTAAGAACCGGGAGTAAAGGCTGAGGGCATTAGTAACGACCTTTTAGTCCCGGTTCCAAAACCGGGACAGAAGGCCCTTACGAACCGGGACAAAAGGCCCTTTTTCTACTAGTGTACCCGGATTTAACCCACGACCATTGCCAATGTACCAAGCTCCGACGGCCAATGCCGGTGAACCCGGGTAAACCCCAAACCTACCTTCTCACCTATTGAGTCTACGCGCTCAGGCACATGTTTCTTAACCGCCACGCCTACACAGACTGTCCACGGGACGCAAGTACGCCATAATCGGAACACCGCCTTCACCACGTCCTCCATTCCTTTGACCTAAGGACGAACCCGAGCCCATGACCTTGTGCATTGGCTTCGCCATGCCACCGCATGTCTAACCAACCAATCGTGCTACCCCGCCTTCATGAAGTGATGCCTGTGAGGGTTATGAATTATGCTAATGCTACTCGAGGCATGTCCATGATATCTATAATTATATTTTTTGCAAGAGTTCACCCAAAGTGTTTCCCCAAAAAACGTGTTAGCTAGAGGAAATAGAATAATTACTAGTTGACTACTTTGTCTAAGTTAACAATTTTTTTGTTCTTATCATCTTGTCCTAACAGGCTTGCATATTAATGAATGTCTCCTCTACAACTATGCTAAGTTTTCGTGTGAATAAAGCGATGGGCTATCGATACATATCGACCATAAGTGAATCAAAATATTCTCATTATTTTGGTTTAAACAGTGAGTTCCCTATGATATTGTATCTTTCTTGAGTATGATCAACATTTAATCTTGGGAAGTAGATGAGTGAATTTTACACTCACTTTTACCCGTGTTTATACTTGATAATTTCAGACTTTCCAAAGATTGTCACTTTGACTTGCCTATTTGCGACAACAAATTGCAAAGATTGTAAATCTCTTTGTTTCCTACATAAATTAACATTTTTAGGTGATGAATCAAGTCATAAAATGGAAATAATACGCGTGAAGATTAATGCCAATCAACCAAAGGCATGTAACCTAACTCCAGAGGTGAAGACGACATTCGGCATGACCATACGCTTGTACCAATGCTCATACGATGCTCCACCGACTTCGTGACGTCAGCACTGACAACTTCCGTGCAAGCACCCTAAGGTTGATTCACATAACATATAAATGGGAGAAGAAACCCTTCAACATGGAGAGTCACTCCATTCATCAAGTTCATCCATTCGCCACCGTGGTAGCCATTCCCTTCTACAACAGTCACCACCATCTCCATAGTCATTTCCACTCTCATAGACTCCGTCTCAATTAGCCATTATACTTGTACTCAACAGTTCATTACATTTGGTAGCTGGTTCCTCCGAAGTTTTCCTCGGGATAGCAGGAGCGAGTTACGAACTCTATCAGGTAAAGCCAATTATTAGAGACAGTAGTCGCCAACCCGTGCATTCGCACGGTCTAGCATGAATACAATTTTCTATATAGGGAAATAAACAATAGTTTTTTGTGCTATGACTTGCCTCCTATAAAATAAAAGAACTAAAGCACATGAAAAAACTAAAGATACAACTATACACATATTTAGTTCTTATATATTTATATATATATATATATATATATATATATATATATATATATTAATAATTTGAATTTTTTACTTGCATATATGTGTTATAAACATTACACTTGAAATAGTTAGAAATAATATAATATTGGCTCTATACAATATTAATTGTTAATTTCCATAATACGAATAGTAATTTCCAATTTTATTATGTATTGTAATTTACTATAGAAATATTTTATGCTGATTATTTTTCTTTAAATTTTCATGTAGCGACTGGACATTAATTTCCATTCTCATTGGGGAATTATCATATTCCATAATTTGTTTGAAATGTCATGGTTTGTACTTTAGTTATATTTTATAATACTTAAACTAATTAAGTTGTCTTTTTTGAGTTTTCTTTAATAGTAAACGCTGGTAGTTTCTAACTATTATTTCATGCGGGCTGGGATAGTTAAAATTCGAGCAAACTTTTAATAGGAGTAGTGAAATATAGTAATAGACGGTATATGTTTGATATAATTTAATGATACTGCACAGTATTCTTCTGGAAAAAGTCTAAATAATATTCGCTAATAATTAATGGTCGTACAATCTTCTTACATATAAATTTGGTTATACGGACCAGTGGCATTATCTTATGCTTTTTTTACTAAATATTGCAAATTTGACTTTGTGCTAATCACTAATTCTAAATTATTTAGTTGGAAAAGCAAGTTACAGATACTGGAATAAACATTCTCTAACTTCATAAGTTTATCCACTAAAATGCTTAAAGTTTTCCCTAAATATACAAAATACAATCTACAAATAAGAATAGGGCCTTTTATATATTTGCATGATCTGAAAAGAGCAAGCTCAGCCATAAAAGAGCATAAGTAGGAAAGGCATTGTGTTCAGTAGTACATGGTTGGAAACAGCGGAGGGAGATGGTACCAAACGTTTATTGAGGATGGCATTGCAAATATATAGAAACTATATGAACCATCGGTTACTCCTATTTTCTTATCGTTTGGACCGGAAAAACTCTTCCGATACATACTAAACCATTTAAGAATTGTAACTGTAATCAATTCGGTGAACCAAGGCAGATGGATTTTAATTTTTTTCCAAAAACATTTAAAAGGATGAACCAATAATTCAGTCCATGCTCTAAACATGAGTTCCAAGCGCCACATACATACCCCTTGGCCCTTGATCCCTCTTTTTGCCCTATGCCTCGTTGTATTTTCTTGCTCACAGTCTCGCCCCACATCTAGAACTCTTTCACCGCGACCTCTGCCTTCTCATCTTTTCCTCCTTTCTTTCGCTTGAAGCCTTTGTGGCCACCAGAATTCATGCTTCTCCTATGTTTCGAGTCTCCATCTTTCCTTAGCTAGCCATTCATGTGTCAAAAGATTGGTCGGATAGGAAAACAGACGCACGTACATGGACTGGCCCGGGAATTCATGATTTTGATAATAATTAGTTAGAGGGAAATACTCATGTAGCAGCTCTTTGGTCCAGAGATCGCATATGACTCAAATAAAGTAGAGAGCAGATTGGTTAAGTCAAGAACTGGAAACTTAATGCAAAACACACATTTAATTAATTCTAGATCTGACATGATATTGTACCCATCATCATCTGCATGTACCCGTGTATTTGTACAATCTATTGGGCTGTTGCCTTACAGAAATTTCTGCTGCAATTTTCCTTCAGGTACAGGAATTGAGTGTCTAATATTAACTCTTTCCCAATCTCTTATTACTGGCAGCTGTATGTAACTAATATTGTACACAAATATATCTCCAAGCAACCACATCACGCCGTATCATATCTCTTGCGATGTTGACCTGTTGTTATCTTTTGAATCCACCTCTTGGTAAACCTGCTTTCACATTAACTACAAGAAATCAATGCTGTTTTACTTTCCTATTTTCACCTTTCATGTTCTCCATGTCCTGTGTCAAGTTGTCTTTTTCTGCGCTTTCTTCAGCACCATATACATCGTATCCTAGTCCTCGACCGCGACTGAAACTTCCGATACAAGTGATAGCAATACTCAGATTTTAGATCAATCTTGTATGGGGATTTTAAATTTTGGAAAACACATCAAATTAACAGTAGCATCAAACCAGTAGTCAACCAACATGTGTACTTTTTGAATCACGTTCTTTAGTTAGATATGTATGGCGTCGCTATCATCTTTCTTCAGCACCGTCACTAGTGGGGACAGGGCCTATAGCCCCGGCCCGTAAGGGGCTTTAGTCCCGGTTCACCAACCGGGACTAAAGGGGTGGAACTAAAGGCCTAACCTTTAGTCCCGGCACTGTTCCAAGTCGGGACCAAAGGTGCTCCACGTGGGCGCCTCGGAGCGCCCTCAGGGGCAGGCCCTTTAGTCCCGGGTCTTAACACGGACCGGGACTAAAGAGTTTCTGCAGATTTTGTTGATTTTGGGGTTTTAGGGTTTTAGGGTTTAGGTGTTCGGGAGATTAACGTGATGCCTCGTTTGGTGTTCGGGAATTAGTTTTCATATAATTCTAAATAGAAATAATTATGCATATATATATAAGATTAACTTATCTTACAAGCGAGCATATATATACAATTATATGGAGATCTGAATTATCGGGACTAGAGCCCGTCTATTCGATTACATGGACCAACATCAGTAATGGGCCCTAGATACACTAAATCGTCCTTTGTCATCTATAGCTTCCGTCCTCAGAAAGGTCGCAAGCTCCTCTGCAACAGCAATCGCGCGTTGCTCTGGTAGGGACTTCTCCCTCATGGCCGTGTACTATATAAGAAGAGGAGATGAATATGAATATCAATCATGATAACAAAGAATGACGGGTAAAAATAGAGGTGTGAATGTTCATTGCTTACGTCGTATCTGTGATCCTTGTGCTCAGAGGTAAACGTGTGAATGGTCTCGCAAACATAGTATCCGCATAGATGCGTCCCCCGTGGCTGCTGGTCGCACTTTACGAGAATAGAATATATATAATCAAAATAATAATCTAGCATCATAAATGTATTGAAAATAGAAGTATATCATACTACTACTTACCTGAGCCGCTCTAAAGGTCAGCTTCTCAGGCTCGATACCGGGAGTCACGCACTTGAACCGCTTCCAAACCCTGCCCGATAAGGAAAATGATTTGCTAAGTTTTTCATTAATTGATATATCAGAAAATCATCAAAAGAGACCGATAGAGCGCAAGAATGATTGAAATTACCCTTGGAGCATGTCCTGCAGACTTTGGAACTGTTCCAAGGGTCTCGATAATGGGTCAAAGGCATCAACTCTTCCCTTATCAATTTGAATGTCCAACAGAATCCAATGGAAGCTGCACATGTATATATATATATATATATGTGTGTGTGTGTGTGTGTGTGTGTGTGTGTGTGTGTGTCAGTATCTTATCAATTACACTTATAAGTGAATGGACACAACAGAGTAAAGACCCTCACCTGAAGTTGTATGGAAACAGTATGTGGTCACAGAAATTTTGATCTGTTAGAAACCTTAGAAGGTTTTCCTCCGTCTCCTTGGGTTTATCAGTTAGCGTCGCTATATGTATTTTATCTGGGTCAATAAACCCAATATTTAGGATATTCCTATTTTTACATTTCAGAATCTTCATTCTGCATAATAGAGTACAAGTTATATGTAGACAATGAATTGAAATAACTAAACAAGTTATATGTAGACAATGAATTGAAAAACTTACAGACAATAGAAACTCATAAGGGATTTGTCGAGGGCGTCGGCATTGTACATCCGGAAGAGTTCATCAAAGTCGATATGGATTTATTCGGGGCGGTCGTAGTACTTCCGTGGGACACTCACCACGATCATCGTTCTCCCATTCTTTGATTCACTTAAGTACCATCTATGCAAGTAACGCATATTTGTTGGGAGATCATCTTTGCTGACCAAAGGCGCTCCCATGAGAAACTGCGGCTTAGGGGCTAACACAGCCTTGGGTAACCTGTCGTCTTGGGAAGCCAGAACGTCTTCAACCGGGATACCCCATTCATCCGCCCACTTCTTTGCTAATTCCAAATCTTGCCCCTGCACCATAGGGGGGACATTCTCGGGTAACACCCTGAGGGGTGGGATCGACTGTTTGGCCTGTTGTCCAAGCTGAGGAACGTCTGATCTTTTTTTGCGTGTAGTTGAACTTGATTTGCTCCCACTTGCACTTGCACGTGATCTGCTCTTTTTCACTTCCTTCTGCAATGTGTGTGTATAGTCATCAGGCTTATGGTGTAAGTCATACTGTGATGGAAGGTTCGTGAAGTATTTTGCATATGCTATTTGCTTCTCGGTGTATTCCGGGCGGGGCTCGGGTTCCTTCTTTTTCATCTGCGCATCATGATGTTCCTTTGCTATCCTGGCGTTTTCCTCGGCGGTACGATCATAAGGTCTGATAGGAAGATTAGCATGAGGTACCTTTGGGAGGGGCGACAATTTGCGCTTTGGGGAGCTCCGTCGCTTAGAAATCATCGACGGAGCGCTCTTGCTGGCACGCTTCCGCTTAGTATCCGGAGCGGGCGGCGGCGGAGACGGACGACCCAAGTCCGGCGGCGGTGATCGAGATGGACTCGTGTTGTGCTGGCCATCGTCATGTGGAGGGCTTGGAGGTGATGGAGGTGTAGGTGACCTGCGACGACTCGGAGGCGGTGTTGTCCTTGGGGCCGAGCCTGGAAGCTTGATGTAGTTCTTGTCCCATAGGATGACTCCACCCAATACTTCTCCGAGTGTCCTCTCATCTTCGGGTCCAGCTATGTCGAGCTCCATATCATGAAACCCCGCCATGATTTCATCCACCCCGACTTTAGCAAAGCCAGCTGGAATCTCACGGCCATGCCAGCGTGCATCACGGCCAGAAGGTAAAGCTTGTCCGACGGCCACCTTCATGGATATGTTCTTGAATTTCTAATGGAGTTCACATGATGTTGACTCCTTGATTCCATCCACGGGGTAGCCGGGACCGCCCTCTATCATTCTTCGTGCATCGTCGGGCGGGGCCTCAGATTCAGCCACGCTGCTTTTCCGCTTAGATGGGGCGCCGGTAATATCGAGTGCAGGATCTTCCTGGCGCGCTACTCCTCTAAGCTCATCAATCTGCTTCTGTTGCTCGTTAATCCTGGCAAGCAACTGGTTGAACTTGTCATTCTCCTCATCCTGCTGTCGCTTATTTGCTCTCGCTCGGCTTCTGTAAGTGTCTTGGTCTCTGGCAAACCCAAGCCACCACGGGTAAGAAGGACCGAAGCCTCGCGTTCGTCCTCCATGTTCGTCATTGCCGAGGACCAGTGTGAGCAAATCTTTCTCTCTATCTGCAGTGAACTGTATTTTTCCCTCCTTAATTTCTTTCACTATCTTTTTTCAATTCTCCCTGGGTATCCTAAGACCGTCACTGCAGATGAGGTCCCCTATTTCTTCGTCGTACGAACCACCATGCGCAAGGAACCAATTTCTTGCTCTCAATTCCCACTCATCACGGAGTGGTTCAGGTATGATGCCTTTAGCTAGCAGATCTTGCTCTTTCTTATCCCACTTTGGGATGGCAGTCTCATAGCCCCCTGGCCCCAGCTTGTGGTGATATTTCTTCTTGTCGGCATTTTTCTTGTTCTTTTCTGATAATGCCTGGGCATCTTCTGACTCCTTGTACTCTTGAAATGCCTTCCAGTGATTCGCCTGCTTGGCTAGATACCCCTCGAATACTGGCACTTTCTTTGTCTTCAGATAGTTTTTCCATAGCTGCTTCTTCCAGCTACGGAACAGTTCGGCCATCTTCTTTAGAGTCCACTGCTTGACTTTGGCCCTCAGTTTTTTTGCGGCGTCTTCATTCTCACATTCTGGCAGGTTGAAATGTGACATGAGATCATTCCAAATATTATCTTTGTACCTTTCGGCGAAATAGTCACTATCGGCTGCCCCTTTGCGCTTGTTCCACTCCCAAACGGTGATCGGGACGTGATCCCTAACGAGAACTCCGCATTGCTTCTTGAATGTGTCAGCAGCATTCTTAGGAAGCTTGGGTTCGCCCGTAGGCAATATCACCTCAAAGTTGTAATGCGTCCGTGCATCCAACTTTCTAGTCGGGCCTCGTTTCGTAGCTTTGCTCGATGTGGAGGCCTAAGAGGGAGAAACATTCGTTAAATGAATGTATATGTATACAATATAGAGCTATCTCCAATATTTTTTACATATTACAAGTGATTGTCGAACTTCATATGTATACCTCGCCGGACTTTATTATTTCTCCACCGGCTTCTCCATCAGTGGAGCTATCACCTTCTCCGTCATTGGACCTATCTCCTGCCCCATCGGCTTCATCTTCGTGTCGGTCGACCTCCATTCCATATCCGGAGGGGTTTAGATATGACGACGGAGATTCAGCTGGTTCAACGTCGGGGTCGTCTTTGATTATATCTTCGAGAAGTTCTTCCTCTTCGAGGTTCCTGATATGTGGATCCATAGTTCTGCAAAAACAGACATTTCATTAACTAATAAACTAACAAACTATATAAGAGGGGTTGGAAACTTCGAAGTGTTGTTTTATATAGGAGGACCTTTAGTCCCGGGTCTTGGCTAGAACCTAAACTCTAAAATGTGTCTAACGGATTCTCTTAACCTTTAAGGATTTAACAAAATGGCGACATTCTAGATGTGTAGAAAATGATCATATTTTCCTGATCTCATCTACCCTTCTATATGTCACATTGTCTAGTGTCAAAGGACTTTGTTGAACTTTGTACCAAAAAAGAATTATTCTATCAGGAACTCCGTTCCAAAACAACTTTAGTCCCGGGTCGTGGCTCCACCCGGGACTCCTAGATTTCTGCATAGTATTCAAAGTAGGAGTACTTTTCCAATTTGAGCATTCAATAAGCAAAACCAAATCATAAAATAAAGTAGTATTCAAATTAGCATGCATTCAATTATAAGCAAAACTACATCATCTCTTTTGTCCGTACATCGTCGAATATTATCACTAATACTCCTCGAATACTATCATACATATAGCATCACTGATACAGCTAGAACCGTAGCGCCCGACGGGTATCGTCGCGGGCGGTGGACACCCAAAGAGAAGGAACCATCACAGGATCATAGCTCCAGTGAGATCCCTGAAGAACCTGCCAGGTATGCTCGAACCTGCCCTCCAACGCAACCATGTAGCGACGGACGTGCTCATCCTCCTCGCTGAGATGGTAACGTACCACCTCCGCGGTGTCCGGAAGCCTCGGCACCGTCACTGGCCCACGCGACCGCTACCAAACAAGGATCGGGTCAACAACGGGCTGGCTCCTCACCAACCTACGCCCCCCGGAAGGTAGCACCTCCCAATACCAGCCGGGCGGAGCCCAGTCCCGGACATGGCCCCTCTGATCAAGCAGGTGTTCTCCGCCGAGTCGACAACGAGGATGCGGGATAGGCATCGTAAAATGAACTAAAAAAATAAACTAGTTCTATTAATTTTCTTGCTAAAAATAAACTAATTGTATATATATAGTAAAATAAACTATTAACACTTAAGCATATGCAATGGCAAAATTAAGCAATAATCTAAGAAACACTAATTAAGCATCTATATACGTAGAAATGTCTTCTTCTTCTTCTTCTTCTTCTTCTTTCTTATTTTCTTCTCCTCTTCTTCTTCAACTTCTCTTCTTCTACTTCTCTTCTTCTACTTCTCCTCTTCTTCTATTTTTCCTCTTCTTCTCCTCTCCTCCTCTTCTTATTCTCCTTTTTCTTCTTTTCTTCTCCTCCTCTTCTTATTTTCCTTTTTCCTAATCTTATTTTCTTATTTTTGGTCATCTTTCTTCTTCTTGTAACCCTAACGTAATTCTAAATATTACTAACCCTAATAATCTAGCACAAACATAATAACAATAGGAATTAATCCTTTCTTCTTTTCTTCTCCTTTTTCTTCTTTTCTTCTCCTTTTTCTTCTTTTCTTTCCTTTTTCTTCTTTTTTCTCCTTTTTCTTCTTTTCTTCTCCTTTTTCTTCTTTTCTTCTCCTTTTTCTACTTCTCTTCTCCTCCTCACCGGCCGGCACGACGGCGACGATGGCGTCCCTGCCGGCGGGCGCCGGCGGCTCGTACTTCGTATGTGGGGAGGAGGAGGGGGCGGGGGGCTTACCGGAGTGGGCAGGGCGACGGCGCCGGTGAGGAGGACGGCGAGGAAGACGGCAGGGCGACGAGGAGGCCGGCGAGGAGGACGACGAGGAGGCTGGCGAAGAGGACGGTAGGGCGACGGCGGGCAGCCTGGCGGCGTCGATGCGGGCAGTCCGTTGCCGCGCCGGGCAGGAGATGCGAGCGAGAGGAAGAAGAGAACGAAATGGATTTTCGTCCGTGCCGTATATATAGTAGGATCTTTAGTCCCGGTTCGAGAGACACCCTTTAGTCCCGGGTCGTGGCTCCACCCGGGACTAAAGGCCCTTTTTCGGCAGACCAAAAGGCGGGAAGCAGGGGCCTTTAGTCCCGGGTCGGGGCTCGAGCCAGGACTAAAGACATCCTTTAGTCCCGGGTGGAGCCACGACCCGGGACTAAAGGCCCGTGCTCGGCACGCGGCAGGCGAGGGGCTTTAGTCCCGGGTCGTGGCTCCACCCGGGACTAAAGCCCCTCCGCTGGCTGCACGATAAGTTTAGTCCCACCTCGTCCAGCGAGGGGGACTAACACTTGTTTATGAGCCCCGTCGCAGCATCTCCATCGAGCTCCTCTCTAAAGCAGGCTTACGGGCCTAAACTGACTGTAAATTTAAAAATTTCAACTATATTTGAAATTATGGAGAAAATTAAACCTGAATTCAAAGTGAGGTCACTTTGAATTTAGGTTTAATTTTCTCTATAAATTCTCATATAGTTTCAATTTTTTTCTATTTTCAAAATTAACTATTTTGTTATATTCAATTAAAAACTATGTTTATTAAAATTCTTTTTGCATATTTGAGAATTTGACAAAACTATGATAATGAAAAGTGTTTGAAATTCAATAAATAATTCAAAACTATTTTCTATTTTCAAAATTAATTATTTTGACTATCCAAACTATTAATTATTTTGTTATTTTCAATTAAAAACTATGTTTATTAAAATTCGTTTTTGCATATTTGAGAATTTGACAAAACTATGATAATGAAAAGTGTTTGAAATTGAATAAATAATTCAAAATTATTTTCTATTTTCAAAATTAATTTTTTGACTATCCAAACTATTAACTATTTTGTTATTTTCAATTAAAAACTATGTTTATGAAAATTCTTTTTGCATATTTGAGAATTTGACAAAACTATGATAATGAAAAGTGTTTGAAATTGAATAAATAATTCAAAACTATTTTCTATTTTCAAAATTAATTATTTTGACTATCCAAACAATTAACTATTTTGTTATTTTCAATTAAAAACTACGTTTATTAAAATTCTTTTTGCATATTTAAGAATTTGACAAAACTATGATAATGAAAAGTGTTTGAAATTGAATAAATAATTCAAAACTATTTTCTATTTTCAAAATTAATTATTTTGACTATCCAAACTATTAACTATTTTGTTATTTTAAATTAAAAACTATGTTTATTAAAATTATTTTTGCATATTTGAGAATTTGACAAAATTATGATAATGAAAAGTGTTTGAAATTGAATAAAACATTTGGTATTCTTCGTGCATTTACTTATTTTTTTTGAGCTAGTTGACCCTGAAATTGAAAAGCACTACAAATGAACTCTCAAAATGTTGAAAGTTGGCATGCTATCATCATTTCACCCACATAGCATGTGTTAAAAAGTTGAGATGGCTACGACAAAAACTGGATGCACTTCGTGTACAAAACGGACAATCTCTCTCGAAGTATCAGCGTTTCGAACGAGAACTCATCTCTTACAAAGGGATTTCATTTTTTGAACTTATTTGAACTCCATAATTTTTGTGTGTTCAAAATGCACCATTCAAAGGCACATCACAAAATTTCAACAATTTCTGACTTCATTTGGTATTCTTCGTGCATTGACTTATTTTTTTGAGCTAGTTGACCCTGAAATTGAAAAGAACTACAAATAAACTCTGAAAATGTTGAAAGTTGGCATGCTATCATCATTTCACCCACATAGCATGTGTTAAAAATTTGAGAGGCTACGAGAAAAACTGGATGCACTTCGTGTACAAAACGGACAATCTCTCTCGAAGTATCAGCGTTTCTAACGAGAACTCATCTCTTACAAAGGGATTTCATTTTTTTGAACTTATTTGAACTCCATACTTTTTGTGTGTTCAAAATGCACCATTCAAAGGCATATCACAAAATTTCAACAATTTCTGACTTCATTTGGTATTCTTCGTGCATTTACTTATTTTTTTTGAGCTAGTTAACCCTGAAATTGAAAAGCACTACAAATGAACTCTGAAAATGTTGAAAGTTGGCATGCTATCATCATTTCACCCACATAGCATGTGTTAAAAAGTTGAGAGGGCTACAACAAAAACTGGATGCACTTCCTGTACAAAACGGACAATCTCTCTCGAAATATCAGCGTTTCGAACGAGAACTCATCTCTTACAAATGAATTTCATTTTTGAACTTATTTGAACTCCATACTTTTTGTGTGTTCAAAATGCACCATTCAAAGGCACATCACAAAATTTCAACAATTTCTGACTTCATTTGGTATCCTTCGTGCATTTACTTATTTTTTTTGAGCTAGTTAACCCTGAACTTGAAAAGCACTACAAATGAACTCTGAAAATGTTGAAAGTTGGCATGCTATCATCATTTCATCCACATAGCATGTGTTAAAAAGTTGAGAGGGCTACGACAAAAACTAGATGCACTTCGTGTACAAAACGGACAATCTCTCTCGAAGTATCACCGTTTCGAACGAGAACTCATCTCTTACAAAGGGATTTCATTTTTTTGAACTTATTTGAACTCCATACTTTTTGTATGTTCAAAATGCACCATTCAAAGGCACATCACAAAATTTCAACAATTTCTGACTTCATTTGGTATTCTTCGTGCATTTACTTATTTGTTTTTGAGCTAGTTGACCCTGAAATTGAAAAGCACTACAAATGAACTCTGAAAATGTTGAAAGTTGGCATGCTATCATCATTTCACCACATAGCATGTGTTAAAAAGTTGAGAGGGCTACGACAAAAACTGGATGCACTTCGTGTACAAAACGGACAATCCCTCTCGAAGTATCAGCGTTTCGAACGAGAACTCATCTCTTACAAAGGATTTCATTTTTTGAACTTATTTGAACTCCATACTTTTTGTGTGTTCAAAATGCACCATTCAAAGGCACATCACAAAATTTCAACAATTTCTGACTTCATTTGGTATTCTTCGTGCATTTACGTATTTTTTTTGAGCTAGTTGACCCTGAAATTGAAAAGCACTACAAATGAACTCTGAAAATGTTGAAAGTTGACATGCTATCATAATTTCACCCACATAGCATGTGTTAAAAAGTTGAGAGGGCTACGACAAAAAATGGATGCACTTCGTGTACAAAACGGACAATCTCTCTCGAAGTATCAGGGTTTCGAACGAGAACTCATCTCTTACAAAGGGATTTCATTTTTTGAACTTATTTGAACTCCATACTTTTTGTGTGTTAAAAATGCACCATGCAAAGGCACATCACAAAAATTCAACAATTTCTGACTTCATTTGGTATTCTTCGTGCATTTACTTATTATTTTTTTGAGCTAGTTGACCCTGAAATTGAAAAGCACTACAAATGAACTCTGAAAATGTTGAAAGTTGGCATGCTATCATCATTTCACCCACATAGCATGTTTTAAAAAGTTGAGAGGGCTACGACAAAAACTGGATGCACTTCGTGTACAAAATGGACAATCTCTCTCGAAGTATCAGCGTTTCGAACGAGAACTCATCTCTTACAAAGGGATTTCAATTTTTTGAACTTATTTGAACTCCATACTCTTTGTGTGTTCAAAATGCACCATTCAAAGGCACATCACAAAATTTCAACAATTTCTGACTTCATTTAGTATATTTCGTGCATTTACTTTTTTTTTTGAGCTAGTTGACCCTGAAATTGAAAAGCACTACAAATGAACTGTGAAAATGTTGAAAGTTGGCATGCTATCATCACTTCACCCACATAGGATGTGTTAAAAAGTTGAGAGGGCTACGACAAAAATTGGATGCACTTCGTGTACAAAACGGACAATCTCTCTCGAACTATCAGCGTTTCGAACGAGAACTCATCTCTTACAAAGGTTTATTAAAATTCTTTTTGCATATTTGAGAATTTGACAAAACTATGAAAATGAAAAGTGTTTGAAATTGAATAAATAATTCAAAACTAAAAGGTTTAGTACATTCCATACATGCATTACATAAAAGGTTTAATACATTATTACATTATTGCACCAATATTCCTATCTATTATTTCTGTTTTCTTCTAGGTCGTAGCCATGGAGAATCTTCATCATTCAGTAGGATGCTTGGGTCAGTTTTCACTTTGAAGGGCGGAATTTCATGGAACTTATTATAATCTACTCACATGTCTGTCTTGTCATCTACTCCCACGATGTTTCTTTTCCCTGAAAGAACTATGTGGCGTTTTGGCTCATGGGACGATATCTTCTTTTGCTGATTTCTTTTTCTCGTTTTTGTAGACATGTCCTTCACATAGAAAACCTGAGCGACATCATTGGCTAGGACAAATGGTTCGTCCATGTACGCAAGATTGTTGAGATCCACTGTTGTCATGCGTACTTTTGATATACAACTACCCCGCCTCCTGTCAGCTTCACCCATTTGCACCGAAACAAAGGGATCTTAAAAGTAGGTCCATAGTCAAGTTCCCATATCTCCTCTATGTACCCGTAATATGTTTCCAAACAGTGTCCATTCTCGTCTGTTGCATCAAAGCGGACACCACTATTTTGGTTGGTGCTCTTTTTATCTTGGGCAACCGTGTAAAATGTATTCCCATTTATCTCATACCCTTGGAAAGTACATATAGTCGAAGATGGTGGCCTGGCCAAACAGTACAGCTGATCTCCAAGGGTGTCGTCATTCATGAGATGTGTCTGCAACCAACTGCCAAAAGTCTTCTCGTGTTCCCCTTTAATCCAAGAGTCAGCCTTCCCCGGGTTTTCGGAGCGTAGAATATTCTTGTGTCTCACGATATACGGAGCCACCACGGTGGAATTGTGTAGAAGTGTGTAGTGTGCTTGAGAGAAAGAATGCCCATCGATACATACTTTTGCTTTCCTTCCTAGTGTGCCTTTTCCTGTCAGCCTACCCTCATACCGAGATTCAGGAACACCAATCGTCTTAAGGTCAGGAAGAAAGTCCACACAAAACTCAATGACCTCCTCTGTTCCATAGCCCTTGGAGATGCTTCCTTCTGGCCTAGCACGGTTACGAACATATTTCTTTAAGACTCCCATGAACCTCTCGAAGGGGAACATATTGTGTAGAAACACAGGACCGAGAATTCTAATCTCTTCGACTAGGTGAACTAGGAGGTGTGTCATTATATTGAAGAAGGATGGCTGGAACAACAACTCAAAGCTGACCAGACATTGGACCACATCAATCTGTAACCCTGATAGACTTTCTCGATCGATTACCTTCTGAGAAATTGCACTGAGGAATGCACATACCTTCACAATTGTCAAGCGAACATTTTCCGGTAGAATTCCCCTCAATGCAACCGGAATAAATTGCATCATAAGCACGTGGCAGTCATGAGACTTTAGGTTTTGGAATTTTTTGTCTTTCATATTTACGATTCCCTTTATATTCGACGAGAAGCCAGTCGGGACCTTGATACTGAAAAGGACTTCAAAGAAGATTTCCTTCTCTTCCTTAGTAAGAGCGTAGCTGGCACGCCCTTGAAACTGCCCTGGATGCATGCCATCTCTTCCTTTATGACGTTCCTGGTCCTCCCGTGCTTCCGGTGTATCTTTTGACTTCCCATACAAGCCCAGGAAGCCTAGAATATTCACGCAGAGATTCTTCGTCAGGTGCATCACGTCGATTGCCGAGCGGACCTCATGGACTTCCCAGTAGGGTAGCTCCCAAAATATAGATTTCTTCTTCCACATGGGTACGCGCTTATCAGGGCCGTTAGGAATAGGTTGGCTGCCAGGACCCTTTCCAGAGATTACTTTTAAATCTTTGACCATATCAAATACTTGAGCACCAGTATGGATGACAGGCTTCCCCCGGGGTTCTGCCTTGCCATTGAAATGCTTGCCTTTTTTCTTTAAGGGATGCTTGGGCGGAAGAAAACGACGATTGTACGGGTACACATTCTTCCTACATTTGTCCAGATATATACTTTCTGTCTGACCCAAACAGTGCGTGCATGCATTGTATCCCTTGTTTGACTGTCCTGAAATGTTACTAAGAGCAGGACAATCATTGATGGTTACGAAAAGCAACGCTCAAAGGTCAAATTCCTCTTGTTTGTGCTCGTCCCACACACGTACACCTGGTTCGGCCCACAACTGTAAAAGTTCATCAACTAATGGCCTTAGGTACACATCAATATCGTTGCCGGGTTGCTTTGGACCTTGGATAAGCACTGGCATCATAATGAACTTTCGCTTCATCCACAACCAAGGAGGAAGGTTGTAGATACATAGAGTAACGGGCCAGTTGTTGTGACTGCAACTCTGCTCCCCAAAAGGATTCATGCCATCTGTACTCACACCTAACCATAAGTTCCTTGCGTCAGCTGCAAATCTCGGGAACTCTCTCTCGATTTTTCTCCACTGTCGACCATCAGCGGTGTGCCTCAACTTATCGTCTTTCATACGATCTTCCATGTGCCATCGCAACAACTTCGCATGATCTTTATTTCTAAACAGACGTTTCAACCGTGGTATTATAGGAGCATACCACATCACCTTGGCAGGAACCCTCTTCCTGGGTGGCTCGCCCTCAATATCACCAGGGTCATCTTTTCTGATCTTATACCGCAATGCAGTGCATACCGGGCATTTATCCATATTCTCGTACTTCTCACCGCGGTAGAGGATGCAGTCATTAGGGCATGCATGTATCTTCTGCACGTCTAATCCTAGAGGGCAGACAAGCTTCTTTGCTTCGTACGTGCTGGCGGGCAATTCGTTCTTTTTGGAAGCATCTTCTTCATCAGTACCAGAACCTTTTCGAATGACGAGTCAGTCACACTGATCTCTGCCTTCCACTTCAGCAATTCCAGTGTGCTACCCAGCTTCTTCTGGCCATCTTCACAAGTTGGGTACAACAATTTGTTGTGGTCCTGTAACATCTGCTCGAACTGCAACCTCTCCTTTTCTGTGTCGCAACCTCGCCGTGCTCAGAAATGACCCGGCCAAGATCATCAGCGGCTCATCTGATTCCCGTTCTTCATCCTGATCTTCTTCTTCATTGTCTTCCATTGCGGTATCATCATACTCAGGGAACATAGATCGGTAGTTGTCATCATCGTTCTCTTCTTCTTCATCGTCGTCTTCCATCATAACCCCTCTTTCTCTATGCTTGGTCCAAACATTATAGCCCGACATAAAACCGGACCGAAGCAGGTGGCTCTGAATGACTCTTGAGGAAGTGTAATCCTTCTCATTCCGACATTCAACACATGGACAAAACATATAGCCACCACCATGCTTGTTCGCATCGGATGCATCTCGAAAAGAATGCACGCCTTCTCTGTAAGCGGCTGTGCGTCGATCACCGTACATCCATGGATGGCTCATCTGCGTTATACGACAGTATATCAAATACAATCACGATCCTAAAAATTAGTACCGCACGGTCTAAACGAGGAAATATAGTTGCTAACCTTTTAGAATAAGTAGAAATAAAGAGGAAGAGGTTTAAGCGTGGCTCGGGCATCTCATATCGTAGTTGTGTTCGGTGAACTGAAGCGGCATCGCTCTAACACACATTTCAACAAACACCTCTAGTGCATCAAAAAATGGAGAGCTAGCACACACCCACGCTCTTTCATCCAAGAAAAATGCAAGGAAGAGGGGAGAGGGGGGCTGTGCTATATATATAGGCAGAGGACTTTAGTCCCGGTTTGAGACACAAACCGGGACTAAAGGTGGCGCACATGCGGGTTGCACACCGCATAGCCCTTTAGTCCCGGTTTGAGACACAAACCGGGACTAAAGGCTCCTTACGGGCCGGGACCAAAGCCTCGTGGGCGGCATTACGATTTGGGGCGACGTGGCCGGGCCTTTAGTCCCGTCCCAAAGGGAGGCCGGGACTAAAGGGTCCTGGCCAAAGGCCCGTTTTCCACTAGTGCATATATAAGACCGGGACTAAAGGGTCCAGGCCAAAGGCCCGTTTTCCACTAGTGCATATATACCATATTTTCCTCCTCCACCGTGATGGAAACTTCCAATGCAGATGATATTATTATACATATTTTAAAACATCCTGTATGCGGATTTTTAATTCTAGAAAACAAATCATTTTTAATTCTGGAAAACACATCAAATTAACAGTAGCATCAAACCAGCAGTCAACCAACATTGTACTTTTTGAATCACGTTCTTTAGTTAGATATGTAATGGGGTCGCTATCATCTTTCCTCAGCACCATATATACCATATTTTCCTCCTCCACCGTGACGAAAACTTCCAATGCAGATGATGTTATTATACATACTCCCTCCGTCCCAAAATAACTGTCTCAACTTTGTACTAGCTTTAATACAAAATTATACTAAGCTCAAGACATTTATTTTGGGACGGAGGGAGTATTTTAGAACATCCTGTATGCGGATTTTTAATTCTAGAAAACAAATCAAATTAACATTGACATCAAACTAGCAGTCAACCATCATGTACGCTATAAGAATTACCTTCTTTCATCCACATGTCTAGTGTCTCTTAGGCTGCCTCCATGCTGCCGTCGTTTTCATCTAGTGATCGAGCAGCTCCAGCTCTTCGGCCTCAAGAAGCCACCAGTGCTCACATGGACATGCGCCTAGAACCTGCACACCTGCGACAATGATTATAAGGTGGAAATCTTACACCACCGCTGCTGCCCTTTCTCATCAGGGAGATCAAGGAGTACCTGGCAATTCGAGTCCCAGAATAACCTGTAAATTTGCAGGAGATGCGGGAAAGTCAATTAGCAGGAAATCGATGCACGTGAAAATCCTAGATGACTGGGAACTACCTACGGACACAAAATAACTACTCATAGATCGAAGGAAAAGGTCATGAATGGGATAAGTGCTTGACCGCTTGAGGAAGGTGACATGGGGTCCTGGGGTTACCTTGGGAAAAAAGAAGAAACCATGGATCTACGTATATCTCTCCCTAATAATAAAGTAAATTCGGTTTCTAGTCATCCGTCTTAAAAATTATTCCTAAAGTTTGCACAGATTACCCACCATGCCACCGGTAAGTAATAGAAAATGTTTCACAAAGCGAAAAATCTTGTACTGGGCCGGCCCATGTAAAAAACCTCCTATATTACGCTCTGCACGGTCGGAGAATATCCAGCACACCGTATGGAGCGGGCCATGCACAGACGTCTGCTTTTAGTTCCGTTTATTTACTTATTTTCAGTTCTGTTTTATTTTTTTCTTTTAAATAATTAAAACTTCAAATAATCATTAAAATTTTACTAAACTGAAAATTGTAAATCAACATATTTAAAAAATTAAAATGTTTGTGACTTCAAAAACTGCTCGGAGTTTTGTAAAAAATGCTCGCATATACAATAAAATGTTTGTACAATAAGAATAGTTCATGATCTCAAATACAATTCCATGTATTAAAAACTATTAAAGGCATTTAACAAAATGCTTTCTAATTCAAAATATGTCCTAAAATTTTAAAAATAGCTAATGCCTGTTTTGATAGTTTCTTTTTTTTATTTAAAATTTTCCCTTCCATTTTTGTTTACTTATAATTTAAATAATTTAGAATTACAAAAACTTTTGCATATTAAAAAAGAGGAATTTGGATTAAAATGCTGACGAATTTTATTTTGAATTAAAAATAGGATTCAAAAAAGCGCCGAATTTTTATATTTGTTTTGCAAATTCTAAAACAATGTCCATGAATTTCATAAATATATTACTGATTTATAAAAATGTTTGTTTATTCAGAAAAACTTCATGTGTTTCAAAAAATGTTTCTGAATTTAAAATAAAATCCTCCAACATAAAAAATTACGTTCGTCTTTTCTTGAATTGATGGCCAATTCAAAAGAAAATATTTAAACCCGTTCGAAATATAAAAAAATATTCACGATTTTTAGTAAATGTTCGTAAATTGTAAAAATGTTCTCGATTTTAAAATCGTTTCCATATTTGTAAAATTGTTCAGGAAAGATCTAATGTATGTAGTTAAACATTAATGCTTCTAAGTCTTTGTGATAATATACCTGTGTGAATTTTAAAGAATTAACTGTTGGATGGATTGGATTATTATTGTATGTTTTCTAAAAGAAATCTGGAAATTCAGATAAATCTTTGAATTAATAAGATTTTTGACAACCATGATATATATTTTTTGAAAATGTAAAGATTGCTTCAACTTGTGAATAAATTTAAAGAAAAAACAATTTCTTGCGTTTGTACACAAAATTTTTAAATCAAGCGATGATATGTGAACATAATGTGGTCACCATCATTGGAGATTATGTTTTTTTCTTCCGTGGCAACGCACGGGAACAAAGAAAGATAACTTGACCACAAGCTTATTTTTTTATTTATTTAAAAAAACCATGTTTCTCACGGCAGGGATTGCACCAACCTCCGAGAAAAAAAGGAGCGTGCACCTATATTGTGTTAGCCAGCGATCTTTTCTTTGACATGTATTTTTTTACCAAACTGTGAATTAGTTTGAAGTGTAGATATTAATCTGAGGGCTAGCTACCTCTAAATAACGTGATGATATAGATGGCTATTTTTTCAAATATAATTTGAAATATATAATGATTGAAGCTGGAAAATACATGAATTAATCTAGACCGTCCTAACTCGGTCCCACCGGATTAACGGCTCGTAAATTCTAATTAATGTGGTAATTTCTGGAGAGTCAGTAATTAGTATAGGTATAGATGATTGAAGCTGGAAAATACATGGATTAATCTAGACCGTCCTAACTCAGTCCCACCGGAGTAACGGCTCGTAAATTTTAATTAATGTGGTAATTTCTGGAGAGTCTGTATAGATAGATTAGGAACGCAACTTCCTCAATCTATTCTCAATCTTTAAATAGGTAGGAGGATGTGTCTGCTTCAGCTAGCCGTGCCATCGAACCGGGTGCTCGAAGTGGGACATTTTTTGTAAGCCGAACTAAAGATGAGATGAATCGGAAGCAGGATTATGGTTGCCAACTACAATAACTTTGTTTGTGATTTGTTCATGATGTGTGAGTAGTCCCGCCAGGCTAATGGCCAAGGCATAGCCTCACAACCCCTATGTATGTGTATTAAGTGATTGTTGATTTACTTTAACATTTAACATTATTTCTGTGTGTTACACAACAATCTTGTCTCTTGCCACAAAGCAGGTACCCAAGATACCGAAGACCAAAAAAGGAGAGGTAAAGGACAAAGAGGACTGGAAGGCTATGCCGAACGTTGGCGACATTAAGATCAGTATGGTATTTAGAACCGAGTCTCTCGGGATTTCCCTAATATAATAGAGGTAACCCCATGAGACAGACATGGCTTTGATGGGCTAAGAGAAGTTCAATGCGGTGGCAGTATGTCGTCATGTTATTTGAAACTTTTTGTACATGAAATATGAATACATTTTCTATATGCCTGCAAAGTTTCATTACCATATGACATGGGGGGAGCTCAGGACAGAAAAAAATAAAATATATGTTCCAAAGTACAAAAAAACCTTTCTTAAAACTTTGATTTTTGTTTTTCTTGTCTAGAGCTCTCCCGATGTCATATCGTCATGAAATTTCGGTGACGCATTGAAAACTTGTTCATCTTTCATGGGTTCATATTATTTTAAAATATATATTATTTTTATTTTACTGTTCATCCAAAGAAGCAGATGAACTCGAGCACTGAAACTCCCTCCTTCCCTGATCATCTCTTGAATTAAACTCTTAGTCCATGTAAAATGCAAGGTGCTAGTTAGTTCCTGCAAAAATAAACCAATTTTACTAAGCACCAGTTTTTGTTTTTATAGCAGACGTGCCTAAATAAACGCATGTGCTTGGCTCCGTTGTATCGCTCCCTCTAGGGAAATAAGAGAATCAACCCCAGTGCCCCGGCCGCCGCCCCCTCCCCCCTCTCCTCCACCTCGTCATCCCCGAGACATGCCCGGCTAATCCCGGCGCCCTCCGGTGATGGGGACGGAGGGGATCTAGGCTGCCGCCCGACGGTGTGGAGGGATCAGCGGCGCGAGATCGCCCTTCGGTCTTTGTCTTTCCCGACAGTTCGGCACTGCTCCGGTGGCTTCGTGGGAAGGGCGGACCAGGAGGGGATGTGGCCATGGGTTGACTGGTCGACGGTGCATTCGGCGAGATCTCATCTGGCCGGTGCTGCTGGCGGTGGTAGCCATATCCTCCATTGGAGGTGGTCGGCCTGAGGCTGGATGGTCAGATCTCGATATCCGCCGTCTAGTTCCAGCTGTGAGTCGGGAAGACAAAGTTGCCGATGAAAACCGAGTCGATGGCAGGCGATGATGGTGTTCTGTGTCGTTACCTTGATGAAGGCATCGTCGTGTAACTATTGTCGTCCAACTCGTGCTGCTCCGGGGGAAACCCTAGGATCTAGTCTTCCAGATTGGACGATGGCGGTATTGCGGTGTCGTCTTCTCTCTTGGGAGCATCGTTTGTGGAGCAAAGCTGAAAGACAGAGGCAGGAGGTGGAGCGGCTTCGTCTTGCACGAAGCTTTCGGTGGAGATGTCAAGGCATGCCTGGCCGACAGGTGATATGCTCGAGCTCATACCTGGTCGGCAGGTGCTCCGCACGACAGATTTCCAGAATGTTCGCGTGTGGACGGACGAGCGTGGGATGATGGCGCCGTTGGGCGCCGTGGTGGCGTCGATGGATGGACGGACTTGCAACGATGATGCAGATCTCTCTTCTGAAGATGGATCAACAGTTAGATGATGATGGCGGCGTCTAAAACGTATGCATGTGGTGTACGCTTTATGAATGTTGCACCGGTTGTGGGTTCCGATATGTTATGTGGATGGATTGACAATGCCTCTTGTTTTAGATATGGGGAGTGAGGGCACTCCATATTATAGAATTTTATAGGTGTGAGTGGTGGCTTCGGGTGGCTTGATATATGTTCTTGTTTGACCTATGTTAAATAATAAATAAAGATGGCCGTATGCATCGATTTATGCAAAGAACGGGGTTTTTAACCTCCTTTTCCAAAAAAAAAAATATCTCTGTAATCAGCCTCCATTGTGCATGATCAAAGTTGATAAAGCGTGATATATATACAATGGTTTTGCTTAAAAGAAACAACAACGTGTGTTTTCCAGTACATGCGGTGAGCAAAATATGATTATAAACGAATGCAACCCAGCATCTCAACTAGCTGATTTATGTGTAATGATACATGTACACGCTCACAGGCATTTGTTAATGAGTAACGCAGCTGGATAATTATCAGCTACTAGTACTAGAGCAATTTCCCCACGGGGACAAGCTCTTAAAAACAACACTAAAGATTGACAAAAGCACGGGCTTTCAGACCCAGCAATGATAAAAGCTTAGCCGCCATCCAATTTGGAAAAGCTCTTTGGCGCCTTCACCAGTCTCCACTCACCAGACCCATTCGGGCCAAGCTTCACCAACCCCGCTTTCGAGATCCTATATATAGCGCTCACTTCTGCTCTCTAGAAAACCAAGCAGCTCTGCGCCATTACAACAGTCATAGTTCACATCATTTGTTGTACTTGTACTAGCTTGATCATCATAGCAATGGCCTCCACCAACAGCTGGACCCATGAGATTGAGTCGTCGGTCGCTGCATCACGCCTCTTCCGTGCCGGCGTTATGGACTGGCACACCTTGGCCCCCAAGCTCGCGCCACAGATCGTCACCAGCGCGCACCCTGTCGAGGGAGAAGGCGGCATCGGCAGTGTCAGACAGTTCAACTTCACCTCAGGTATGCATCATATATATACAACTCATATCACCTGCAGTCTGGTACATATGGTCAAAGCATAACACATAGTTGATCTTGCAGCCATGCCCTTCAACCTCATGAAGGAGAGGCTCGAGTTCATTGATGTGGACAAGTGCGAGTGCAAGTCGAACCTCATCGAGGGTGGTGGCATCGGCACAGCGATCGAGACGGCCACGTCACACATTAAGGTGGAGCCGGCAGCCAACGGTGGGAGCGTAGTGAAGGTGGAATCGGCATACAAGTTGCTGCCAGGCGTGGAGGTCAACGATGAGATCACCAAGGCCAAGGACTCCGTGACGGCCATTTTCAAGGCCGCCGAGGCCTACCTTATCGCCAACCCGGATGCCTACAACTAAATCAGTTGAGAGGGATTATATATGATTATGCTTTCCCTAGTTTGAGTTTTGCATGCTTTCTTCCTGATCGAATAAAGCTTCTCCAACCTCCAAGTAGTGACAGCAAGAGAGCTGACCATGGTGTGGACTTGAGAAGTTTAAAATTTTTGTATTTGTAACAACTATCAAAGGGTGTTATTGTTTGATGTTGCTGCTTGCTTGCGCACGTTCCTTGTCATTTTGTACTAGAATAAAAGGAGGTATCTGAAACACAAACATAACTCGTATATATATTTTGAATTGGAAGTTTGTGGGCTGAGAAATTCTTATGTTTGCTTGACTGAACATGATTTCACTCGCTCTTTTCAAATAGGAAGAGCTATTTTGAATGTACAATCCATTGTGTTTTTATTTTTGGCATCACATTTGCCTCAATTAGGGTTATGCAGTTTGTTCGGATGTAGCTTTTTTGACGATTCGTCCAATCCTCTCTCGTTGAGCTACTCGGAATCTCTGTCCGCAATCATGACCCTTCTATGCATGCCTCATAGCCCCAACAGCCACCAAATCCTGCCTATAATATGCCCTCAACTTCCTAGAACCCACTCCATGAGCCCTCTCCGCTCAGGCTACTTGGATTTAACCCACAATTGCGGCCTATGTACCAAGCTCCGACGGTGATTCCGGTGAGCCCGGGTAAACCCAGAACATGCCTTCTCGCCTATTGATACTACAAACTCTGGCGCATGTTTTTCAGATGCCACGCCTTCCCATACCGTACATACACAGACGCGAGCGCGACATACATGAACACTTTGCCATGCCACCGCATGTCTAACTCACCAATCGCGCTACTCCGAGTTCATGAAGCGATTCTTGTGAGTGTTAGTGAATTAAATACCGTGCTCTTTGACGCATGCCCCTCGTATCCAAAATTATATTTTTATTGCAATAGTTCTTCCAAAGTGTTCCTGAGAAAAAAAAAACATGTTAGCTAGACAAAATAAAATAATTACTTCACTGGTGGAAAAAAGGCCTTTGGTCGCGGTTCGCAACTGCCATTAGTCGCGGTTGCGCAACCGCGACCAACTAAGCGCGACTAAAGCCCCCCACCTTTAGTCGCGGTTTCTTAAGAACCGCGACTAAAGGCCCGTCCACGTGGGCGCCAGGCGGCCGTCGGGGCGGAGGACCTTTAGTCGCGGTTCTTCTGGCCAACCGCGACTAAAGGCCGCCACAGGTTTAGGGTTTTAGCGCGCGCCCCCCCCCTAAACCTGTTTTCTGTTTAATTTGTATTGTTTTATTTCTTTTGTGCTTTATTTTAATTTTGAAGGAATTTCATATATTCTACGGTACTACATACATGCATATGAATGTACAATTTTAAACAAATTTGAAATTAGAACCAAAAAGAATTCAAGAGGAATATACAATATATATTCAATATCATCGGATGACCATATACAATTTTGAACAAGTTTCCATACATAATTTAATGCATATAAAGTTCTACGTCCTCGTAATGGTGTTCTCCTTTAGGATGGAGGACTTCCCTGCTGAACCATCCAGCTAGTTCCTCTTGAAGTGGTCGGAAGCGAGCTTCTGGACTAAGCATCATCCGGAGGTTATTCCTCCCCGCATTGGTATCACTCGGAACCCACTCAGAGGTGTATCTCCGGATCATCTCACAGACATAGTATCCACATAGATTGGTCCCCGCTGGCTGAATATCCCCAGCATTCTTAGGCTTTGACCTTTTGAATTCTAGCTCTTTTTTGAATTCACCGACCTTTGTATCTACGAACCGTCTCCAAACCCTACGAGGCAAAGAAAATTAAATGAACAAGAGAGTTATTAGTTACTTGATATTAGGAAATGAACGAAATAGGCCGATCGATATAGAGCGCAAATGAATGAAAATAATTACTTCTGCAGCATTCTTCTCATGCCGCCCCAAAGCTTTGGATCCATATTCAGAGAGTCGTGGACGAGACATTCTGAGGTGTTAACTTTAATTACTAGCAGAATCCAGTGGAACCTGCGGACACGATACATGCACAGTACGTCATGCATAACTCATCGATTAGCCGGCCACATACCATGCATGGAGTAAACAAAAGAGAATGTGCTCAAGACAGAAACACTCACCCAAAATGGTAAGGAAATAGAATATCACTTTTGAGTTCCTGCTTTGTAAGAAACTACCACAGGTCTGCCTCCATGTCGGCGGGGTGATGCTCCAACACATGTCCATTAACGATGTGTGGGTCAATGAACCCAACATCATGGATGTTCCTTACTCTGCATTCCTTAATCTTCATTCTGCATGTATAATAGCGGACACAACAATATAGTTAGGACATATATATAGTGCAGGCAATATGAACGAGATGGGGTAGAAATAAATCACTTACAGAACGTAGCAACTGATGATAGATTTGTCGAGATCGCGCAGATTGAAAAGCTGGAACAATTCACTCAGTTCAATTTGTACATAGTAATGTTTGAAGTGATGCTCATGTCTAACTTCCGCATAAATATAATCTTTGGCGTTTTTATTTTTTATGTAACCCTTGTACCATTTCAGCAGACCTTTCATTTGTGGAGGTAGATCCTTTTCCTGCGCAGGCTCGACGAGAGGCCCATTCTTGACATATGTAATTACTACCTCCTTCACTGGCGCCTCATCAAGGCCTAACAGTTCACGAAGAGTAATACCTAAGTTGGCCGCTTGTTCTCTGGCACTCGTTGCAGTCAATCCCTGTGCTGCCGCAGCTTGTATGATCTCGGGGGCATCCGGACCGGCGGCTTCCACTATAAGCGGGGCAATCGATTGTTTACTTTGTTCCCCGAGCTGGGCAACTTGTTTCCCGCTTTTTTTACTTTCGGCCTTCTCCCGCTCTTTGTTCTCCTTGAACATGAGTGCCTGCCTGCGAAGTTCACGTGCATAGTCGTCAGGCAGATTCTTCGCGGCTTGGGACGGTGTGCTCAAAAATGACTTAGCCCACTTCTTTTGCTCATCAGAAAATACTGGCTTGGGCTCGGGCTCTCTTTTCTTCTTGCAGTCCGCCTTCCATTTCTCCAAATCAGCAGCCGCGGCCGCGTCGACTTCCTTGGCACTACGTTCCCAAGGCCTTGTGGGGAGAGGCTTCAGTGATGGCTCCGGTACCTTTGTGGTCTTAGGTACATAAGGGTCCGGGTTAATAATCCAGGACTGCTTCTGCTTCTGCTTCTTTGCCGGAGGTGGATTGGGGGGCGGCGTCTGATCACCCGCCGGACGAGGACTGGGGGGCGGCGTCTGATCACCCGCCGGACGTTGTGGACTGGGGGGCGTCGGCTGAGTGACGGAGGTGTAGGTGAACCGCCACCACCACCACCACCACCACCATCGCCACCGCCACCACCACCACCGTAGGGGGGTGGACTTGTTGTCCTTGGCGCCTCGCCTGGAAACTTGATAAACTTCTTTTGCCATAGAATGAAATGGCGCCTGACATCTCCAAGTCTTTTCTCCCCTTCAGGTGTAGCAATGTCAATCTCCAGGTCCTCAAAGCCTTGGACTATGTCCTCCACCGTGACACGAGCATAGCCATCTTGAATGGGGTTGTTGTGGTGGAGTGCTCCAGGTAAACATGGTAAAGCACTGCCGATGGCTACCTTCATGGACATGTTCCCGATAGGATAATACAGATGACATTCTTTCATCTCCTTTATATCGTCCACGGGGTAGCGAGGAGGCTCCGGTGCAGTAATTTCGACCACCAGAGGCTCCGGTGCAGTAATTTCGACCACCAGAGGCTCCGGTGCATTAATTTCGATCGTCGGTGCATCTGCACCAGCCGGTGGGGCCTCCGTGGAAGCCACGCTGCTTCTCCGCTGCTGGCTTCCGAGATCCGCTGGATGATCTTCATGCTGCACCCGAGCTGCATCTCTTTCGGCTACTAGTACACTCATGGTTTTCTTCATCACATCCATTTCCGATGCCAACCGCGCCACAACATCTGCTTCCCGATCCATCTTTCTCTTACGGCTTCTGTAACCGTACGGGTCATCGTTCTGGGGGAACCCTATTTTCCACGGAATGTGCCCCATGCCTCGTACACGTCCTCCGTGTTCAGGATTCCCGAGGGCTTTTGTCAGCGCGTCGTTCTCTCTGTTGAACTTGATCTTCCCCTCTTGAGCATCCCTCATTGCGTCAATAAGGGCTTGGGTGGGTTTAATTAATTTGCCCCGGTAAACACACTCCCCTGTCTCCGGGTTCAGCGTTCCCCCATGCCCGTACCACCAGCTTTTGGCCCTTGGGTCCCATCCCTCCGTACCTGGACGGATTCCTCGCGCCCTCAGCTCGTTCTCCATCTTCTCCAACCTAGGCAACAAAATGCGATACCCTCCTGGCCCCATAATATGATTGTACTCCTTCTTAGCCGCATTTTCCTTATTTTTTCGATATTTGAATGAACTGCTCCAATTTCTTTTGCTTCACAAATTCTGGCCAATCATGTTTCAGTTTCTCATATTGTCCTTTGAAATCCGGAGTCTTGTTCTGCTTGACAAAGTCATGGGCTAGATTTTGCTTGAATTTCCGGAATGCGTCGGCCATCTTATGAAGAGCGAACTGTTTGACTAGCCTCCTCCTCTCCTTGTTTTCCTCAATCTTGTTACCCTCCTCATCGAATTTGTTGTATTCCGGAGGTAGAACGAAATGTTCCATAAGCTTCTTGAAGCAATCTTTTTTTGTTCTCTTATCGACAAAAGTGAAACCTGCAGCAATTCGTGCCTTCTTTGGCTCATTCCACTCCTGGACGGTGATCGAGACGTTGTCTCTAACAACGGCTCCGCATTGGCTGACAAACTTGGTGGCGTTCTTGCGGGGCTCCAGCGGCCTGCCGGTTGCACTGTCGACAACCTCGATGGTGCATGTTTCTCCTTGTTTCATCGTCTTGGTTGCGCCACGCTTTGACGACGTACTCGATTGTTTCGACGATCCGGCCGAGGGCTAAAATAAGAAAGAGAGTCGCGCGCGTTAGTACACACATATTTATTCAAGTCAGTTAGTTTGTATCACCAGAGGCTCAATGTATATATATACCTCGGCGCCGGAGGTGGTTGCTACTTCCATTTGAAGATCGTCGTTTATCGACGTTTGTTCGGCATCATCTTGCTGACGGCGCCCTTCATCTTCACCGTCAAGGTTCAGATAAGAAGAGATATCATCTTCTTCTTCTCCGGTCGGCACATATAGAATATCGCCGTTTATGATGCCGAACATATGTGCTTCACCGTCCGGATCATAGTTGTCCATAATCGGGTCAGCTCTATCGTCCGTCATTATGTCAGTCCTGAAAACATGTAGTAAAAACAAATTAATTAAGTGAAGAAGGGGGGCGGTGGCGGTGGCGGTGGCGAAAGGGCGGTGGCAAAAGGAGGGGGCGAGGAAGGGGTGGGAGAGGGTGTCGCGGTAGAGCGCGAGACGGGGCGGCAGACGACGGCGTCACGGAGAGGGAGACCCGGGACCATACTTTTTTTCTCATCACTGCCGTGTGTACTAACCACACGAGTATGAGACCCGGGACTGTGCAGGTGCATCGAGAAATCTTAGGGCTCGACAATATGTTTTCTCTTCGTGGGATGCTAGCGGTCGCATCAACTGAGCGTTTTCTTCCCGACGTCTTCTATTCTCAAGATGAAGTGATGACCTCCCTTTCTTTATTTCTTTTTCTTTGTTCTTGCATAGTCTTCCCGACGGCTGTGGCTGAATATCCGACACATGAAAAAGTTTTAACTAGAGTTTTTGACCGTGAACCTGCTGCTTCAGCTTTGCACTGGCCGACCGCCGATTCGCTGGTTCATTTGCTAGTTTTTAATCATAAAAGAAAATACTTTCTTTGTTCCTAAATAATTGTAGTTAAAAAAACTAGACTATCTTTTTTTGACTATAATTATTTAAAAACGGAGGGAGTAAATATTATGTAAGTATCTCATTATTAAAAGAGGAGTTGGTTCCGTTGCCTCTCCTACTCCCTTTGTTTTTTCGTCCCATGACTCCCTCTCTTCTTAACCAAAATAGATAGTCTTAAACTCAACCAAAAATGGTGAACTTTTCCAAATTCGCTAATTTTTTTCAATTTAGATTGATTAATTATTTAAATTGATGATTTTTTAACTCGATGATCTTTTTTATATTCGATGAAACTTTTTCATATTTGATAGTCTCTGTTCTTTTTCATATTCGATGAAACTTTTTATATTCGATGAAACTTTTAAATAGATAGTCTCTGTTCTTTTTCTTCCAAGACGTTCTTCCAAGACGTTCTTTTTCTTCCAAGACGTTCTTCCAAGACGTTCTTTTTCTTCCAAGACGTTCTTCCAAGACGTTCTTCCAAGACGTTCTTTTTCTTCCAAGACGTTCTTCCAAGACGTTCTTTTTCTTCCAAGACGTTCTTCCAAGACGTTCTTTTTCTGCGAGCCCTGTCGGCATCGATGGGCGCGGGGACGAGGGCGGCTATGAGCGCAGCGACGAGCGCAATGCTTCGAGCGGAGGAAGCGAGGAAGGCGGCGACAGGAAGCGAGGAAGGCGGGCGCGGCGCGGGAAAGATGAAAGGATAGGGGTGAACCCTTTAGTCGCGGGCGAGGGCGACGGCGGGCGGCGACGACGGCGATGGCGACGGCGGGCGGCGTCGACGAGGGCGAGGGCGACGGCGGCGGCAGGCCTTCGGCGCGCGCGCGACGGTTGGAATCGGAGAAGACGAGAGAGATGGAGAAGACGGCGGCAGGGGAGGCGACCCGCACTTGTATTTATAGCCCCCCCCCCCTTTAGTCGCGGTTGGGGACGAGACCCGCGACTAAAGGTACCCTTTAGTCGCGGGTCGCCTCCCCAACCGCGACTAAAGGGTTTTTGGCGGGTTTTTTGCGTTCCCGCGCCCCCCCCCCTTTAGTCGCGGTTGGGGAGGCGACCCGCGACTAAAGGGTAACCTTTAGTCGCGGTTTGCCAGACCAACCGCGACTAAAGGCCCCCCCCAAATCTTCTTTTATTTTCAGAACCTTTTATCTTTTTCTTTTCAGAAAAATCATCATTGCTTTTATAGAAACTTCAAACATTTTATTTTCTGTTTTCTAAGCATATTTTCGTAGGAAAAATATGCATAGAGACAATACATTGAATCTGCCTAAAACGGGACAGAAAAAAGAGAATCCATTTAAAGGGAACATTGGCCAGAGCCTCTCTCCCCCCCGGCCTGGGCCGGCCTTCGGCCTCGACCCATCTTGCTCACGCCTGCCTGGTGCGGTGGCTGTGATGCCCCGCTGAGAGGCCTCTCGCCCGAGCCGTGAGCGCGCCGCCCCTTTCTTCTCCTATCCGCCCGCTGAGAGGTCGTTTTTGCGTTCCCCGCGCGCAACGACCTTTAGTCGCGGTTGGTCTGGCCTTTAGTCCCGGTTGCACCAACCAGCCGGGACTAAAGGTTAGATGACCAGCTCTGGATTCCTCTTCTTCCCGCCATTTCTTCCCTGTCTTCCCGCCTCTTTCTTCCCGCCACTTTCTTCCCGCCTCCTGTCTTCCCGCCTCCTGTCATCCCGCTCCCATTTTTCCCGCCATTTCTCACTACATATATGTAGCCCGGCTTGGCCAGCATTATCACATCTCTACAATCTCTCATCACTCTCTCATGGCTTCCACCGCACCCACTCTAACCTACCAGCAGGTGGAGGAGCTTTGCGCCTCGAACTACCCTTGTCCACCGGGCTACCGCGTCCCCACCGGCTGGAGCCTAAGCGCCGGCAGCGTGCCGGTCCCTCCCGTCCCTCAGGGTACTGCGCGCCGGGCGGCCATCACGAACCACTACTACCTCGACCTCACGCCGGAGCAGCGGATGAATCCCCGCTGGCATCCCGATAACCAGCATACTTGGGACGCCTTCTTCATCAATCGGCGTGAGAGGGCGCTCGCCAGGTATGAGGAGGACGGTCTGCCTCCTGGGAACTTCCACGAGGCCGGCCGTCGGCTATGGTGGTACGGCCGGACTCTGCAGAGCGTCATGGACTACATCACGGCCGGCGATATCCCCCGCCTGCGCTACCCTCAGTTCGAGCCACGAGCGCCGCCCGACGACAGCGACGACAGCAGCGACGACGACGGCGGCAACTTAGAAGGCGACGACTACCAGTACAACGACGACGGCGGCTATGAAGACTACGAGTATGCATATTATACGCCTAGGCAGGAGTATGACTAAATCACTCCAAATTTCATGTATCATCAATGGTATCTCGAATCATTCGAAAATGGACACCAAACACATCACGGGTAATATAATTCACATGATCCATTCAACAAAGTTTGGTACAATAAATTATTACACATCATTTCTTCCCTTGTGTCCCTGCTTGCTTACGATTGTGCCGTATCCATGGAGCATCCTCATCATTTAACTTAATGCTTGGGTCGGTGTTCACTTTGAAGGGCGGAATTTCAGCAAACATATTATAATCTTCTGACATGTCTGTCTTGTCCTCCACTCCCACGATGTTTCTTTTCCCTGAAAGAACAATGTGGCGCTTTGGATCATCGCATGATGTACTGATCGTTTTCTTATCTTTCCGTTTCCTCGGTTTGCTACTCATGTCCTTCACATAGAAAACCTGAGCGACATCTTTCGCTAGGACGAATGGTTCGTCAAGGTAACCAAGATTGTTGAAATCCACCATTGTCATTCCGTATTGCTGGTCCACCTTTACCCCACCTCCTGTTAGCTTGAACCATTTGCACCGGAACAAAGGGACCTTAAAGGAGGGTCCATAGTCAAGTTCCCATATCTCCTCTATGTAACCATAATATGTGACCTCTTGCCCATTCTCGGTTGCTGCATCAAAGCGGACACCACTGTTTTGGTTGGTGCTCTTTTTATCTTGGGCGATCGTGTAAAATGTATTCCCATTTATCTCGTACCCTTGGAAAGTCGTTATAGTCGAAGATGGTGTCTTGGCCAACATGTACAGCTGATCTACAACATCATTGTCATTCATTAAATGTTTTCTCAACCAACTGCCGAAAGTCTCCATGTGGGCCTTCCTAATCCAGGATTCAGGCTTCCCCGGGTTGTCCGAGCGTAAAATATTCTTGTGTTTCTCAAAGTACGGAGCCACCAAGCTGGAATTGGTCAGTACAGTGTGGTGTGCTTCAGTCAGAGAATGGCCGTCCATACATATCGTTGATTTCCTTCCGATCGTGCCTTTTCCACTTAGTCTCCCCTCGTGCCGCGATCGAGGAAGACCAATCGGCTTAAGGTCAGGAACAAAGTCAACACAAAACTCAATTACCTCCTCATTTCCATAGCCCTTGGCGATGCTTCCTTCTGGCCTAGCACGGTTACGAACATATTTCTTTAATACTCCCATGAACCTCTCGAAGGGGAACATATTGTGTAGAAATACAGGACCGAGAACGAAAATCTCTTCGACTAGGTGAACCAGGAGGTGCGTCATAATATTGAAGAAGGATGGCGGGAACACCAACTCGAAACTGACAAGACATTGGATCACATCATTCTGTAACCGTGGTAGAACTTCTGGATTGATTACCTTCTGAGAGATTGCATTGAGGAATGCACATAGCTTCACAATGGCTACTCGAACATTTTCCGGCAGGAGCCCCCTCAAAGCAATCGGAAGCAATTGCGTCATAATCACGTGGCAGTCGTGAGACTTCAGGTTTTGGAACTTTTTCTCCGCCATGTTTATTATTCCCTTTATATTGGACGAGAATCCAGACGGGACCTTCATACTGCTCAGGCATTCAAAAAAGATGACCTTCTCTTCTTTGGTCAGAGCGTAGCTGGCACGACCTTGAAACCATTCCGGATGCCGGTCATCAGGGTCTTTCAAACGTTGCTGGTCCTGCCGTGCTTCCTTTGTATCATTTGTCTTCCCATACACGCCCAAGAAGCTTAGGAGGTTTACGCAAATATTCTTCGTAACGTGCATCACGTCGATTGCAGAGCGGACATCTAGGACTTTCCAATATTCTAGCTCCCAGAATATAGATTTCTTCTTCCACATGGCTGCGTGCCCGTCAGCTCCCTTCGGAACTGATTGTCCGCCAGGACCCTTTCCAAAGATGACTTTCAAATCCTTGACCATATCAAATACCTCAGCACCAGTGCGTTCCGCAGGCTTCGGCCGGTGATCTGCCTTGCCGTTGTAATGCTTGCCTTTCTTTCTTACTGGATGAATTTTCGAAAGAAATCGACGATGCCCAAGGTACACGTTCTTCTTACAATTTGGCAAATGTACACTTTCAGTCTCATGTAAGCAGTGCGTGCATGCATTGTATCCCTTATTTGACAGTCCCGAAAGGTTACTAAGAGCAGGCCAATCGTTGATGGTTACGAAAAGCAACGCTCGTAGGTCAAATTCCTCTTGTTTGTGCTCATCCCACACACGGACACCACCCCACAGCTGTAAAAGTTCATCAACTAATGGCCTTAGGTACACATCGATGTCGTTGCCGGGTTGCTTCGGACCTTGGATGAGCACTGGCATCATAATGAACTTCCGCTTCATGCACAACCAAGGAGGAAGGTTGTAGATGCATAGAGTCACGGGCCAGGTGCTATGGCTGGAGCTCTGCTCGCCAAAAGGATTCATGCCATCCGTACTTAGAGCAAATCTTATGTTCCTTGCGTCAGCTGCAAAATCTTTGAACCATCTGTCGATCTTTCTCCATTGCGTTCCATCTGCGGTGTGTCTCAACTCCCCGTCCGACTTACGGTCCTCTTTGTGCCATCGCAACAACTTGGCATGCTCTTTGTTCCTGAACAGACGTTTCAACCGAGGTATTATAGGAGCATACCACATCACCTTGGTGGGAACCCTCTTCCTGGGTTTCTGGCCCTCAACATCGTCACCAGGGTCATCGCCTCTGATCTTATAACGCAATGCAGTGCATACCGGGCATTCATTCAAATTCTCGTATTCACCGCGGTAGAGGATGCAGTCGTTGATGCATGCATGTATCTTCAGAACCTCTAAACCTAGAGGGCAGACAACCTTCTTTGCTTCGTACGTACTGGTGGGCAACTCGTTATCCTTTGGAAACATATTCTTCAACATTTTCAGCAAGTTTTCAAATGCCGAGTCAGCTACACCTGCCTCTGCCTTCCATTTCAGCAAATCCAGTGTGCAGCCCAGCTTTTTCAGACCATCATCGCATCCGGGGTACAGCGCCTTTCTGTGATCCTCTAACATGCGATCCAAATTCTCCCTCTCCTTTTCAGTTTCGCAGCGTCTCCGTGCATCAGCAATGGTCCGACCAAGATCATCAACGGGATCATCACGTGCCTCTTCTTCACCTTCCCCTTCACCTTCAGCATCCTCCATGAAAGTATCACCGAAATGAGCAAGATAGCTTTCATCGATGAAATCATCCCCTTCTTCATCTTCTTCCATTATAACCCCTCTTTCTCCATGCTTGGTCCAACAATTATAGCTTGGCATGAAACCGTGCCGAAGCAGATGCATGTGAACATCTCTTGAGGAAGAGTAACCCTTCTGATTCTTACAGTTAACACATGGACAGATAACAAAACCCCCCCGCTTGTTCGCATTAGCCACTACGAGGAAATCTTTCAAACCCGTAGTGAACTCGCCGGAGAGTCGGTTAACGTACATCCATTGCCGATTCATCTGCATTATTATAATATAAAATATATAATTAACCATCATGCATTTGTTAAACTAACTAGCTACAAACAATATAAATTAAACAATGAACTACACACATGCATATTTTATCAATGACACATCAAAGGTTCATCAAGTTGCTAACCGCGATCGAGGAGTGTGGCTCCAACACTTCATGTCATGTTTGTTTCATGCTCTTGGGGCATTTCATCAAACACCTTATGTGCATAAGAGGAACCAAAAGCAAACCTAAACCCTAAGTGTGAAGAGAATGGCTCTAAATGGCTAAGTGTTGGCTGCTGGATGGGTATATATAGGGGAGGGGCTTTAGTTGCGGTTGGCCTGGCAAACCGTGACTAAAGGTGCCCGAAGGCCTTTAGTCGCGGTTGTCCTGGCCAACCGCGACTAAAGCCCCTCACGTGCACCAGCTGGCCACCGAGCGCCCTGGGCCCAGGCCTTTGGTCGCGGTTCACCTCCAGAACCGCGACTAAAGGTCCCATTAGTCGCGGTTCCTACAGCTTCGCGACTTATGGGGCTGGACGGAAGCCTGTTTTTCCACCAGTGCTTGTTGTCTACTTTGTACTAAATTATCTATGTGCCAAAGTTTCATGACCATACTATGACATGGGGGAGCTCAGGACAGAAAACATAAAAAAAACCTTTCTCGATTTTTTTTATTTTTTTTTATTTTTTGTGTCCAGATCTCTCTTGATGTCATATCGTCATAAAATTTTGAAGACACATAGAAAACTTTTCATCTTTCATGGACTTATATATTCTTTTTTCAAAAGTTTGCTATGTTGTTTTGATTGTACTGTTTGCCCATAGAAGCAGATGAGCTCGACCACTGAAACTACCACCTTCCCTAACCATTTCTTGAATAAAACTCTTAATTCCATGGGAAATGCAATTCGGCTATGTTAAGAAAATCCTAACAAAAATGTTATGTTTTCTTTGTCACATCCAAATGCTACCTGGAAATTTTTAGGCCAAAAGGTTAAGTATTTTAGCCTGTGCAAAATAAAAAAATTAAGCATCAATTGTTACCCCAAAATTTCACACCCAATTTTTTCCCCGACGAAACACCACTGCTCCGTTTCGGATGAAAATTGTCAGGCATGCTAATTGAGACAGTAACACGAACATCTACCAAAAAATCCAGAGTTTTTAAAAGTATTTACAATTATTTCTTGAATTACTATTCATCCGGGTGCAAATGCACCCAGGAGTCAAGACACCTCTGCCTCAAGTCCATGTACAATGCAAGGTGCTAGTTAGTTGCTTGAAAAATAAAATAAAAAAAATTAAGAACCCGTTTTCGTTTTTATAGCAGACGTGCGTAAATAAACACATGCCCTATAATACAAATAAAATAAAATAAACATCGCTGCTTAAAAAAAAATTCATTTCCACATGCAGGCATCTCTTTAATCAGCCTGCATTGTACATGATCAAAGATGATAAAGCGTGATATACAATGGTTTTGCTTAAAAAAAAACTAACGTGTGTTTTGCCAGTACATGCGGCGCCCAAACTATGATTACAAAGGAATGCAACCCAACATCTGAACTAGCGGATTTATGCGTAATGATACAGGCATTTGTTAATGGGTAATGCAGCTGGCTAATCACCAACCACTAGAATAATTTTTCCACGCGGACAAAAGCTCAAGCTTTCACAGCCAGCAATGATAAAAGGTTAGCCGACCGACGGTGCCATCCAATTTGGAAAAACTCATGCCTGGCTTTGGAGCCTTCCCCAGTCTCCACTGACCAAACCCATCCGACTAAGCTTCACCAACCCCGGCGCCGGTTTTGAGCCCCTATTTATAACGCTCACTTCTGCTCTCCAGGAAACCAACGAACGTTGCGCCATTACAACAGTCACAACTCACATCCCTTATATCGGTTGTGCGAGTTTGATCATCACAGCAATCAATGGCCTCCACCAACAGTTGGACCCATGAGATTGAGTCGTCGGTCTCTGCATCGCGCATCTTCCGTGCCGGTGTCATGGACTGGCACACCCTGGCCCCCAAACTCGCGCCACAGATCGTCACCAGCGCCCACCCTGTTGAGGGAGAAGGCGGCATCGACAGTGTCAGGCAGTTCAACTTCACCTCAGGTATGCATCATATATATACAACTCATATCACTTGCAGTCTGGTACACATGGTCAAAGCATAACACATAGTTGATCTTCCAGCCATGCCCTTCAACCTCATGAAGGAGAGGCTCGAGTTCATTGACGTGGACAAGTGCGAGTGCAAGTCCACCCTCATCGAGGGTGGTGGCATAGGCACGGCGATAGAGTCGGCCACCTCGCAGATCAAGGTGGAGCCGACAACCAACGGTGGGAGCTTAGTGAAGGTGGAATCGACATACAAGCTGCTGCCAGGCGTGGAGGTGAACGATGAGATCTCCAAGGCCAAGGACTTTGTGACGGCCATTTTCAAGGCTGCCGAGGCCTACCTTATCGCCAACCCGGATGCCTATAACTAAATCAGTTGAGAGAGATCATATATGATTATACATTCCCTAGTTTGATTTTTGCGTGCTTTCTTCCCGATCTAATAAAGTTTCTCCAACTTCCAAGTAGCGAAAGCAAGAGAGATGACGACGGTGTGGACTAGAGAAGTCTAAAATGTTTGTATTTGTAACAATTATCAATGGGTGTTGTTGTTTGATGATGTTGCTGCTTGCTTGCGCACGTTCCTCATGTTTTTGTACTGGAATAAAAAGAATTATTTGAAACATATAAAGAGCTTATATATGTATTTTGAATTGGATGTTTATGTTCCGAGAAGGTCTTATGTTTGCTTTCTTTTTCAAAAGCAGGATGGCCCCCACGTCTGCATCATAACGATGCATGCAGTCATATATTATTTAATGCAAAATTCAACAGCAACCGAACAACATCAATCCATAAATAAAGCAAAAAAAATAAACTCTAAGGTCGTATACCTCGTGAGAGTAACTCACCATATAGCCACTAACCCTATGTTACAATAGACATCAGAAACGGAAAAAAATACATAACTCCTAGGCTATGCCTTCAGGAAGAAATCGTCACACATGCGCCGATGATGGCCAGAACACCACAAGCTTGAACTTCGGATTCTCATCCCAAAGTCAAGCTTCAATCCACCACCTTCAGCAATGAAACGACGCACGCGCGCGTCACGTAGCTCGATTAGAGATCGTGTGTTTCTGCCGGAGCGCATAAACTCGTCGTTGAAGCCGTCCATACCATCGCCCTTATCCGTCTACCCACACCTCGGTAGCCGGATACCTCTAGAGAAGAAAATGTAAGAAAAAGACGTCCCATACAATCTGCATCCCGCTACTATCGAACCACCTTCAATCCAACAGCAACAGACTAAACTTGACACCCCCGCCAGAGCCATCGTGCATCACCTGCGAGTAGCATGCATGACTTGATGTCTTCGAATAAGACATCATGTGTAGCATCCAACGGTGGCTTCAACTTTCAGTGACATGCACTACCCGACAACTCTGAAAGAGGCACATGTTTCACCTACCGAGCCACATCAAACCCAATTTGTTGATAGAGGGGGCGTCCCATACCGGCACCAGCCTCAGAAATGTTGTCACCGCCATGATATCTAGACTCCGAGTCATCGCCAATACGCCACCGGAGTCCGCCCCGTTGAGGAAGAGGGGTTGTTGCCCCGATTACGGGCACTATATGGACCACCCATTTTCGCGCCTGCCGTTCTCGTCGCTTATACAACGGCAACTACCGCCGCGATCCCGCATCAAACGCCGGAGGAAGATCCGTCCGCCACACATGTCCTGCGTTATCCCCGGATGCGGGATCCCAAGATCCGCCGCCACAAGGACCCACCACCTAGCCTGTCATCCCCAGCGAAGGGGACGCCGCCACCGTCATATTCGGTTCCTGGCCGGAGTTGTCGCCGCCTGCCCCAACACCGGGCCTGGGCTGGACGCCGCCGCCGCCAATGGCCAGGCCCAGCCCCACCTCTATCCTCTGGCCATCTCACCCCGCACCTCCACAAACGCTTCCACCAGGAGCCACCACGCCACCATGGACCGAGGAAGAGGTCGCACCTCCACATATATAGCGTCCTTCTGGCCTTACAACCCGGTAAGGAGGAGGAGCCCTCCGTCGCCGCGATTGAACACGCGGGCCATGCCCGACGTTGTCCCCCGACGATAACAAAGGAGAAGGAGGGACTGGATCAAGGCGGCTGGGGGCCTAGGGTTGGCCCATCCGATCGCCATGGAGGGACGAGCGACAGGGGAGTCTACAAGCTAGGGAAAAAAATATTTTGCTTTCTATCAAAATTCTCTCCTTAATTTTATGTTTGCTTGAGTGACATAAATTTATTTGCTCCTTTATATAGGAAGAGATGGTTTCAATGTATATTCCTTTTTTTCATCATTTTTTTGGCAAGTGCCTCTCTTAGGTTCAAGCAGGTCTTCAATTGTAGCTTGGTTGACTCGTCCTTTCCTCTCGCAACTAGAAACTCGGAAACCCTAGCCGCCACATGTGTTTCCAACCCTCTAGCCACCGCCTCCGTTGGGAAATGGCCATGTGGCGCTAGCGGCGGCGGGGATGGTTACGGCAGATTCAGACATGTGGTAACGGCAAATGTGTGGTTGAGCAATGGTGGTTCTAGACCTGTGGCGCTCACCAACCATGTTGCATCTGCTGACAGCGTCCAGAGATCCTCGAAGAAAGGGTCCTACATGGCGGCGGGCTCGAGCTTTGGCTCATATTTGGCCAAAATGGCATTGACATATTGGTTTAGGTTGACCTTTGGCTCCTATTTTGCGTGAAACGACGTTGGGTCTTGGTTTAGGATGGTTCTAGGGAGTCCCTATGTGTTGGTCGGGACGGCGAAGCGGCAACATTGCCCCCATTTCAGGAATAATGGCCCATGCACCATCCTCGTTTCGTTGGTGCAACTTAGTGTCGGTGGACGACGTATGAAGGTGTGTCTTCGGAATTTGGTCGGCTTTGATCTCCGACGGATCCGTGTGTATTCGTCCAATGATAGTGGTCTACAAGCTATTTTTGGTGTTTTCTTCCCCGGGGCAGTGATTTGTTATGCATGTCGCGACCACCGACGTCTTCTGGTCTACATTAATGACTTCCTGAATTTTGCTTCTACAAGTTGTTGGTTGTAAACAAGTTTGCTCCATAGAAGCGAAGACCCAGAGTAGGCATTGGGCTTTACTCACAGTGCAGTATGGTGGATGCAAGAGGACGAAGATTTTGTCACTGCTAAAGATTTAAATGTATTTTTTTCTTTTATAAGGATGTGTTTGTAAGGACTTGTGATACATAGTATATGGCCATACGACTTTTCACACAAAAATGTCAAGTTGCTACCTATGTGCCGAGCCACAGGTTTCTTGTGAGAAACTAGGGCTTAGAGTGTTAATGTTGTCACATTGCATTTTTTTCAACTTTTGATGTGAAAATACCATTCATATGCATATAACATTTTTATAATCACTAGATTGTTTAAGGTATTTTTTAATGGTCCATATTAGATCTATTTGCATAAAATGGTACTTTTGTTGTGATGTATAAAATATTTTCCTGCAAGTTTATGGATTTATAATATTTTAATTACCATATTTTCTACTGAACTGAAACATCATTTCAAATCTATTAAAAATAAAAAGAAGTAGGAATTAAACACTACACTAGGCAGGGCCAACAGTGCAGCGCAACCCAAGTGACCTCTAGCAGACCCCGCAAAAGAGGTAAATCCGTAAAAGTACGGCGAGTATGCGGTTTAAGCCATTTTTTCGGCCAGAATATAGCCCGCATACTCGCCCGACCCGTAAAAAAAATTGCCGCGGCCCGCAAAACGCACGCCCGACCACTATATCTACGTTTTCGCGGCGCGTTTGCGGGTAGAAACCCTATCCCCCCCCCCCCCCCCCCCCCCGCCGCCGAGCCCCCGCGATTCCCCACCCCTTCTCCACATTTCTCGCCGCCGGCGACCACCTCCCCTGCCTCCGGCCGCAATGTGGAGCTCCGGACGCGGCTCCGTCAGCAGATCCTGCGGCGGAAGCGACCCGGAGCGCGAGCGGCGCGTCCTGTCGGACGCCGCGAGGAAGCGCGGGGCCCGGTGGTGGACCAACCGCGGCATGTCGCCGCCGGCGAGCTTCCTCGTCCGGGAGACGGAGGAGTATGACCGTCGGCATGTCGCCGCGGGCTGGTCCTACGCCGGTAGCTCCTCCTCTTCCGCGCGCCTTCTCCCTTTGAAGAGGCAGTGGTCGGAGGAGCCGGAGGACGTCGTCGCCGTCAAGGAGGACCCCGAGGAGCTCGGTCGCCGCGGAGTCGTCGGGCCGGAGGACTTCGGCGCCGACGTGGGCGCGGTTGCGGCTGCCATTGCCGAGCGCAGCTTGCACGAGGAGGCGGAGCGCCGGCGCCACGACGAGGAGATCGAAGACCTTCAGTGGCGACAGGCGGTCGAGGCCAACCTCACCGCCAAGGCGAAGGACAACGAGTGGCGGCGCATCCGCGAGGAACAGAAGGCGATGTACATCGATCTCGGCAGCTCCGACGAGGAGGACTGAGCTCGCACTGATGTAGTATGTAGTATGTAATCTATGTAGTATGTAGTATGAACTTCCCGCGAAACTATATTTTTAAATTATACAGTTTCATTTATGGTTTTTGATCGATCACGTTTAATTTTAACCCGTAAACAAAATTTAACTGAAACTGCAAACGCCGTTTTGCGGTTCCAGATTTTGAGGAATGTGCTAGAGTTGCTCTAAGGAGCCCATGACGCAATTCCTTAATCGAACCGGTATGGAGTCGCGATATAACGTGATATGGCTGATTTATGACCGCTCAATGGTCAACATGGCACCCGAGCTCTCGTTCAAAAAAAACATGGCACCCGAGCTCTGCCTCCGCTGACAGGCGGGCCACGTCCAATCATCGTCAACTATGGCAGATTTCTCATGCGCACGACGCAAAGCACGGCAGTGGTCATGACCATACGTTGTACATGCCTCAGAGCCCCAACAGACTGCTCGGACCCATACTACAACGACAATTCTAAACAGACGTCGATTTTATTTGTTTTTCATTCGTTTGGATTGTTTATCAGTTTCTCTCTATCCGTTTTTTTAAATTAATCAGCACATGCATTCAACGAGAAGTGAACATCAGCAATGTGATAATATAATAATGGAAAAAGGTGGGTGAGGGTGGACCAACAAATGAAATAAGCAGGTAGAGATGGATGTGTGGTTGTGTGACAAGTAGTCCAGGCCGGCCACATGCGGACACAGAAAGGACGCGCGTGTCCGCTTTGTGTCCGCGCCTACGCATTTCAGTCCGAAATTTGAACCAGAAATGGATCAGCGCGAACGCAAAGCTGACGCGTTTTGAAAATGAGTCCGCGCGTCGGGCCATCACTTTTGTCCGCATGAATCCAAACGGACGGCAACGTATAAAATGAATCGTCTTATTGGAGTTGCTCTAATATCCCCTCGACTTCCCCAACCGAAGAACCGACTCCATGGTCCCAACACTATTGAGTCCGCTTGGATTAAACCCAGGACTACCGCCTTTGTAGCAAGTTACAATGTGAAACCAATTCACGCGAGCCTATGTAAACTCCGAGCCCGAGCAACTATAATAAGGTACAGTCAGCAGGTTGTAAGGATTAAATTATAATATTTTTGCTTAGTAGGATGGAAGAGAAGATAAAAGAAAAGGAAAGTGGACTGCAGATTAACAATCGGTTGTAGCACGGGCTTTAAGAAAACATTGTGAGAATGTAAAGTATGTCATGTATTAATAAAGTAATACTATTTCTTAACAATTTGTTACTATACGTGTTAACTAGGACGATTATATATAACATGACAACTCCTTATAACCAGCAGTTGACTATACTATTAACCATGCTTTTAGACCACCTGATCTGGAAATCGTTTCTGAAATGTCACGCATGCCAATCAACCATAGGAAGCGAGCACAACATTGTCTATTGGCTTCGCTATGCCGCCGCACGTCTAACCGACCAATTGCCATGACACGAGGACCACCGGGGCACTACTCCGCGCGCCTTGATGAACGATATGTGTGGGTGTTGATCAGGGCCGGGCCCACAGTGGTGCCATCTGTGCGGCCCGCACAGGGCCCATGATTCTGAGGGGCCCAAAAAAATATAAATAGGCCTAGTATTAAACTGGAGTGGTGGACAGTACTCCGTTAGTGTTGGGCCGCAGCAGCGATGGTCAGGCCTCGATCGCGAGCGACGAGGGCGAGGGCAAGGCTGGCGCTGCTATCTAGGCGAGGGCGAGGCTACCGAGGCGACTCCATCAAACCGATTCAACCAAGCCTGTCAAACGTCGCCGCCTCCTCTTATCCCCTCGTCCTCCACTCCTCGTTGAGTAGCACGTGCCATGCCCTCGTTCCTGGCTTCCTGCCGCCGTCGCTAATCAGGTCTCGTTGTTAATCCTGCGGCCACGCATGCTGCCGGCTGCCAGCCTGCCGCTGCCGCTGTTAATCAAGTCCTGCTTTTAATCCTGCGGCCACGCATGCTTCTGGTTGCTTGCCTGCCGCTCCAGAATCCAGATCTTGTAATTAACTTTTGACAGAGATTTTTCTCTATTAATTTTTTTTCTAATCTTGTAATTAGCCCTGCTGCTTAGCATTAGCAAATTCTTTTTCTATTAACTTCTTTTTCTAATATTGTAATTAACTTTTAACATAGATTGTTATTTCATTGATTTTTACCTCCTTCATTAGAAATCACAGTGTATTCATATTATCGGACATGACCCAAAACTAGAAGAAGATTGATGATGTACGAACAAATAGCAACGACGAGTTGAATATGTATGACTTTTTATATGTTCACTTGTTATGTAAGGCATTATACTTCATAAATTATATTTTTTATGCATCATATATATATTATAATTGCTCATTAATTTTTTATAGATAGGGCCTTAGTTTTTAGTTTGGCACAGGGCCCTTGATTTCGCCCGCCCGGCCCTGGTGTTGATGAGTTAAGCTAATACCATGCTGTTTTAGACATGCTTCTCGCATCAATAATTGTATTTTCATTGCAAATGTTCTTCCAAAGTGTTTTCGGCAAAAATATGTTAGCTAGACGAAATAGAATAATTGCCATTTGACTACTTAATTTGTAAAAAATTATACAAAATGTGTTTTTATCGTTTTGGCCTAACAGGCTTGCATAGTAACCATTGCCGCCGCAACAACCGTGCTAAGTTTTCAAGTGAATCAAGCGGTAGCTATATCTAGGCATACCGAGCATAAACGAACTAAAACCTTCTCGTTATTTCGGTTCCAAAAACCAAGTTGCCTACGTATTGTGTGTTGCTCGATTAGAATAGTGCCTAAAACTTGGGAACATTGCATAGAAAGAAAAAAACAATCCCTACAAATTCACCCAAGATCTAATCGAAAAGATGCATAGCAACAAATAGCAACAAGTGGGGAGAGTGTCTTCGTGCCCTTATAGACTCAAGAGAAAGCATTTATAAAACGATTGACATAGTCGAACTATCTTCATGATCCAATCCGATCGAGCACCACAGGAACGACACCTTCAAGATGTGCATATGTACGACTCAATGACATCTCCTTCTTCTCGATCCAACAATTGAGGAGGAGATGTAGATATAATCTAGACCAATAGCACGAGGCGTGGTGGTGGTGGTGGTGGAGAGGAGGACTTTCTGCAGGGCTTCACCAAGCGGTAGGGAGTAGGAAGTGGAGGGAGAGAGGGAGTGATGTCGTCGGGTGAAGGGTTGGGTTGTGCCCTGAGGCTCCCCCCCAACCCCCCCCCCCCACCCCCACCCCTTATTGATAGGAGTGTGGGAGGGGGCGGTCATCTCTGACTCCGCATCCATAGAGAAGGGGCGGCGGCCAGGGGTTGGCTTGCCCTCCAAGCCTGGTGGAGGCGGCCCTCCCCTTACAGTTTTCCCAAACCCTAGCCACATGGGCCTTGGGGTTTTGGTGTGCCTGGCCCGTGTAGGCCAGGGCGCCCCCCTAAAACCCATGCAGGCCTCCAAGACAGGTACGATCCATCGCTGGTCTCCTGGAATCTTTTGGACCCCCCAGTACAATATCATGAATTCCCGAGCTTTTCTGGAACCCCAAAAAACCACTTTCTATATATGAATATTAACCTTCAAAGCTCCTTGTGATGTCCGAGATCTCATTCGAGACTCATAATAATATTCAACCTCACCGTTATGAATATTCCATTACTACCCTAGCGTTACCAAACGTTAAGTGTGTGACCCTACGGGTTGGAGAACATGCAGACATGATCGGGACACCACTCTGATCAATAATCAATAGCGGGATCTCGATGCCCATAATGAATCTCAAATATTCAGCGAAGACCATTGTTGATCTAAGCCAGAATGTCGCGGATCCAGATAATCCCATTTACAATTCCCTTTGTCTCACAATATATTAGTTGCCCGAGATCCAATTGCCTATATCACCATACCTAATTCAATCTCGTTATTGGAAAGTCTCTTTACTCGTTTCGCACTACAGTATCCCCGTGAATAAACACACAGTCACATGCTTAGAAGCTACTTAGAATGATGTATTACCGAGAGGGTCCAAAGATATATCTCCGCCACATGGAGTGATAAATCATAGTCTTGATCCATTCAACCCTGCAAATACTCTCAGAGATACCTAAAGAGCACATTTATGATCACCCGGTTATAAAGTGACGTTTGATACCCACAAAGTGTTCCATTCTTTAGGTATTAGGGAGTGGCATGATCTCATGATCTAAGGAACATATACTTGGCATTAAGAAAGTTGTAGCAAATAAAGCTAAGTGACACTGTCAAATGATAAGCTTACGATTGCGTATGTCCATCACATCATTCTTCTAATGATGTGATTTCATTATTAAATAACAAGTCATGTCTATGATTAAAAAATCTTAACCATCTTTGATCAATGAGCTAGTCAAATTAGAGGCTTACTAGGGACACGGTGTTTGTTTATTTATCCACGCATGTATTTGAGATTTCGGTTAATACAATTATAGCATGGAGAATAAACACTTATCAAAAACAAAAAATATGATAATTATAACTTTATTATTATTGCCTCTAGGGCGTATTTCCAACAGGATAGCGCCCCTTTCTTAGGCACTACATACACTCTTTGTAGGGGTTATAATTTGGAGAATTTTTGTGTGTGGTTTGAGAGGGGGGAGGGGGAGAGGGCAGCCGGCAATGCACCACTTTGTTTCTTCTCTATAGGGAGAGATGGAAGAGAGGGGTTTGGGTCGGTGAGGGCCGGTGCACATCGATTTAGCCAAAGTAGTACAACTCTAAGAAAACGATGCTATAATATGTAACAAAACGTCTAAAAGAAAAGGGTTACAATATGTAGCAAAACGCCTAAAGAAAGGCGCTACATAGCCATGGTGGGCCTTAGACCTGGCCACGCATGTAGTATACCGTCTGTCTGTCGGAGGGCGCTATAACATGCATATCACTAGTAGAAAACGGGCCTTTGGCCTGGACCATTTAGTCCCGGCCTGCCTCTGGACCGGGACTAAAGGCCCGGCCACATCGCCCCAATTCTCAATGCCTCCCTCGAGGCTTTAGTCCCGGCCCGTAAGGAGCCTGTAGTCCCGGTTCGTGTCCCAAACCGGGACTAAAGGGCTACGCGGCGGGCAGTGGTGGTGGCAACCGTTCGTATCCCCCTTTAGTCCCGTTTGGTGGCTCAACCCGGGACTAAAGGACTAACATGTGGCCTGCCGTAGTGGGGCGACCGTTGGTATACCTCTTTAGTCCTGGTTGGTGGTTGAACCCGGGACTAAAAGCCTAACACGTGGCCTGCCGTAGTGGTGGCAACCGTTTGGTATACCTCTTTAGTCCCGGTCGGTGGCTCAAACCGGGATTAAAGGCCCAAACAGTTTGCATCCCGCGTCGTTTCGGGCGATGAAAAGCACGAACCGAAGCGTACAGTCGCCATTTCTCTGTTCTTCTTCTCTCTCGCGTCGCCCTCTCTGTTCTTCTCCTCTCTTCTTCCCTTCTCTTCTTCCACCATGCCAACTAGCTTCCATGAGGTGGTCGCGCATGGCACGACGAAGCTCCGTGTCGTGTACACGAACCTGAGCACGGAGGTGCCGTTTTTCCTTCAACAGTTGTAGGAACGATGGTTTGACCACGCAGCAGATCATGAGAAGTTCTTCGGACTTGATCTGGAGTACACGGCCGATCAACGCGATGTTGCCGTCATCCAAATATGATTCGCAAGCCATGTCTTGATCTTCCAATGGGCGAGGTAAGTTTTGAGGCTTTCTTTGATCCAAGATAATGACATTGTATAAGTTTATTTGTTTCTATCATAGTTGGTTCCCTTCAAATAGTTGTAGTGAAACAATTTTGATTAGTTGAAGGGGAGCACAATCTAATTCGAATAGTTTTCCATAATCTGAAAAATCGTATTAGAATCAACTAGTGTTTAATATGTTCCATTGGAATCATAGTTGGTTCCCTTCAAATAGTTGTAGTGAAACAATTTTGATTACTTGAAGGGGAGCACAATCTAATTGGAATAGTTTTCCATAATCTGAAAAATCGTATTAGAATCAACTAGTGTTTAATATGTTCCATTGGAATCATAGTTGGTTCCCTTCAAATAGTTGTAGTGAAACAATTTTGATTACTTGAAGGGGAACACAATCTGATTGGAATAGTGTTCCATAATCTAAAAAATCGTATTAGAATGAACTAGTGTTTAATATGTTCCATTGGAATCATAGTTGGTTCGCTTCAAATAGTTGTAGTGAAACAATTTTGATTAGTTGAAGGGGAACACAACCTGATTGGAATAGTGTTCCATAATCTGAAAAATCGTATTAGAATGAACTAGTGTTTAATATGTTCCATTGGAATCATAGTTGGTTCGCTTCAAATAGTTGTAGTGATCTCTCTAGGTTCCATTGCATATGTTCTATTTGAATCCTAAAGATAAGTTTCTCTTTAGTTGTAGTGAAACATGTTTCCTTATTGCAGCAGTATGTAACATTTGTTCTATTTTAATTTGTTTTTGTTGCAGGAGTGACAAGCATTGTCGAGGACTCATGGAGTTCCTTCTCAGCGGCGTCACTTTTGCTTCCGTTGACATAAGGAACGACAGGCTGAAGATGAGGCACAGCTTCGGTATTGAGATACCAGTTGATTGCCTCGTTGATCTCCAAACGATATTCAGGCTTCGACATGACAGGACTTCGATGGCTCATATGGCAGTTGCCTTGATTGACGAGTCATATGGTGATATGAAGACCAGTTTCCCAAAGTATCAGCACAAACTTTGGGAGAAGGGCCCACTTGATGATATCAACATTGAGTATGCAGCAAAAGATGCATACGTTTCATACGAGTTGTACCGCAAGATTCGAGTCGTCAACTATGGCCAGCGTCACCTCGAGGAACGTGGACATTCTGATTTTGATGATTCAGAGGAGTACTGTTCTGAACGTCGAACACTTGTATATATATCTATGGTAGCTATTATTATGTACTGTTTGGGCAAGTATCATGTACTTCTTGGACCAATTTATATATGTCTAGTTTCTGTTTGTGCCATTATAGTTTCCAAATTTGAATGGTTTAGCCCTTTCTAACTTCATTTGCTACTTTTGAATGGTTTAGCCCTTTCTAACTTCATGGTATCATGCATTTCGACCACATATATATACAAAAAGTCTTCAGTTCAAATAAGTTCAAAAAATGAAATCCCTTTTGTAACAGATCTGTTTTTGATTAAAACAATCACTTCTCCTTCTTCTCCTTGTGCTAGATATTGGTTATGCACTAGGGGAAGTAGGAGTAGCGACCATCATCGACGGTTGAAAAATCAGGTGAGCTAGTGTCCACCATATATGAGAGAAGAAGAAATCCCTTTGTGATGTGCCTTTGAATGGTGCATTTTGAACACACAAAAAGTATGGAGTTCAAATAAGTTCAAAAAAATGAAATCCCTTTGTAAGAGATGAGTTCTCGTTCGAAACCCTGCTACTTCGAGAGAGATTGTCAGTTTTGTACACGAACTGCATCCAGTTTTTGTCGTAGCCCTCTCAACTTTTTAACACATGCTATGTGGGTGAAATTATGATAGCATGCCAACTTTCAACATTTTCAGAGTTCATTTGTAGTGCTTTTCAATTTCAGGGTCAACTAGCTCAAAAAAAAAAAGTAAATGCACGAAATATACCAAATGAAGTCGGAAATTGTTGAAATTTTGTGATGTGCCTTTGAATGGTGCATTTTGAACACACAAAAAGTATGGAGTTCAAATAAGTTTAAAAAAATGAAATCCCTTTGTAAGAGATGAGTTCTCGTTCGAAACCCTCCTACTTCAAGAGAGATTGTCAGTTTTGTACACGAACTGCATCCAGTTTTTGTCGTAGCCCTCTGAACTTTTTAACACATGCTATGTGGGTGAAATGATGATATCATGCCAACTTTCAAAATTTTCAGAGTTCATTTGTAGTGCTTTTCAATTTCAGGGTCAACTAGCTCAAAAAAATAAGTAAATGCACGAAATATACCAAATGAAGTCAGAAATTGTTGAAATTTTGTGATTTGCCTTTGAATGGTGCATTTTGAACACACAAAAAGTATGGAGTTCAAATAAGTTTAAAAAAATGAAATCCCTTTGTAAGAGATGAGTTCTCGTTCGAAACCCTGCTACTTCGAGAGAGATTGTCAGTTTTGTACACGAACTACATCCAGTTTTTGTCGTAGCCCTCTCAACTTTTTAACACATGCTATGTGGGTGAAATGATGATAGCTTGCCAACTTTCAACATTTTCAGAGTTCATTTGTAGTGTTTTTTAATTTCAGGGTCAACTAGCTCAAAAAAAATAAGTAAATGCACGAAATATACCAAATGAAGTCAGAAACTATTGAAATTTTGTGATGTGCCTTTGAATGGTGCATTTTGAACACACAAAAAGCATGGAGTTCAAATAAGTTCAAAAAAATGAAATCCTTTTGTAAGAGATGAGTTCTCGTTCGAAAACCTGATACTTCGAGAGAGATTGTCAGTTTTGTACACGAATTGCATCCAGTTTTTGTCGTAGCCCTCTCAAATTTTTGACACATGCTATGTGGGTGAAATTATGATAGCATGCCAACTTTCAACATTTTCAGAGTTCATTTGTAGTGCTTTTCAATTTCAGGGTCAACTAGCTTAAAAAGAAATAAGTAAATGGACGAAATATACCAAATGAAGTGAGAAATTGTTGAAATTTTGTGATGTGCCTTTGAATGGTGAATTTTGAACACACAAAAATTATGGAGTTCAAATAATTTTTAAAAATGAAATCCCTTTGTAAGAGATGAGTTCTCGTTCGAAACCCTGCTACTTCAAGAGAGATTGTCAGTTTTGTACACGAACTGCATCCAGTTTTTGTCGTAGCCCTCTGAACTTTTTAACACATGCTATGTGGGTGAAATGATGATAGCATGCCAACTTTTAAAATTTTCAGAGTTCATTTGTAGTGCTTTTCAATTTCAGGGTCAACTAGCTCAAAAAAATAAGTAAATGCACGAAATATACCAAATGAAGTGAGAAATTGTTGAAATTTTGTGATGTGCCTTTTAATGGTGCATTTTGAACACACAAAAAGTATGGAGTTCAAATAAGTTCAAAATAAATGAAATCCCTTTGTAAGAGATGAGTTCTCGTTCGAAACCCTGCTACTTCGAGAGAGATTGTCAGTTTTGTACACGAACTGCATCCAGTTTTTGTCGTAGCCCTCTCAACTTTTTAACACATGCTATGTGGGTGAAATGATGATAGCATGCCAACTTTGAACATTTTCAGAGTTCATTTGTAGTGCTTTTCAATTTCAGGGTCAACTAGCTCAAAAAAAATAAGTAAATGCACGAAATATACCAAATGAAGTCAGAAATTGTTGAAATTTTATGATGTGCCTTTGAATGGTGCATTTTGAACACACAAAAAGTATGGAGTTAAAATAAGTTAAAAAAATGAAATCCCTTTGTAAGAGATGAGTTCTCGTTCGAAACCGTGCTTCTTCGAGAGAGATTGTCAGTTTTGTACACGAACTACATCCAGTTTTTGTCGTAGACCTCTCAACTTTTTAACACATGCTATGTGGGTGAAATGATGATAGCATGCCAACTTTCAAAATTTTTAGAGTTCATTTGTAGTGCTTTTCAATTTCAGGGTCAACTAGCTCAAAAAAAAAGTAAATGCACGAAATATACCAAATGAAGTCGGAAATTGTTGAAATTTTGTGATGTGCCTTTGAATGGTGCATTTTGAACACACAAAAAGTATGGAGTTCAAATAAGTTTAAAAAAAATGAAATCCCTTTGTAAGAGATGAGTTCTCGTTCGAAACCCTCCTACTTCCAAAGAGATTGTCAGTTTCGTACACGAACTGCATCCAGTTTTTGTCGTAGCCCTCTGAACTTTTTAACACATGCTATGTGGGTGAAATGATGATAGCATGCCAACTTTCAAAATTTTCAGAGTTCATTTGTAGTGCTTTTCAATTTCAGGGTCAACTAGCTCAAAAAAAAAAGTAAATGCACGAAATATACCAAATGAAGTCAGAAATTGTTGAAATTTTGTGATTTGCCTTTGAATGGTGCATTTTGAACACACAAAAAGTATGGAGTTCAAATAAGTTTAAAAAAATGAAATCCCTTTGTAAGAGATAAGTTCTCGTTCGAAACCCTGCTACTTCGAGAGAGATTGTCAGTTTTGTACACGAACTGCATCCAGTTTTTGTCGTAGCCCTCTCAACTTTTTAACACATGCTATGTGGGTGAAATGACGATAGCATGCCAACTTTCAACATTTCCAGAGTTCATTTGTAGTGTTTTTCAATTTCAGGGTCAACTAGCTCAAAAAAAATAAGTAAATGCACGAAATATATACCAAATGAAGTCAGAAACTGTTGAAACTTTGTGATGTGCCTTTGAATGGTGCATTTTGAACACACAAAAAGCATGGAGTTCAAATAAGTTCAAAAAAATGAAATCCTTTTGTAAGAGATGAGTTCTCGTTCGAAACCCTGCTACTTCGAGAGAGATTGTCAGTTTTGTACACGAATTGCATCCAGTTTTTGTCGTAGCCCTCTCAACTTTTTAACACATGCTATGTGGGTGAAATGATGATAGCATGCCAACTTTCCACATTTTCAGAGTTCATTTGTAGTGTTTTTCAATTTCAGGGTCAACTAGCTCAAAAAAAAAAGTAAATGCACGAAATATACCAAATGAAGAGAGAAATTGTTGAAATTTTGTGATGTGCCTTTGAATGATGCATTTTGAACACACAAAAATTATGGAGTTCAAATAAATTTTAAAAATGAAATCCCTTTGTAAGAGATGAGTTCTCGTTCGAAACCCTGCTACTTCAAGAGAGATTGTCAGTTTTGTACACGAACTGCATCCAGTTTTTGTCGTAGCCCTTTGAACTTTTTAACACATGCTATGTGGGTGAAATGATGATAGCATGCCAACTTTCAAAATTTTCAGAGTTCATTTGTAGTGCTTTTCAATTTCAGGGTCAACTAGCTCAAAAAAAATAAGTAAATGCACGAAATATACCAAATGAAGTCAGAAATTGTTGAAATTTTGTGATGTGCCTTTGAATCGTTAATTTTGAACACACAAAAAGTATGGAGTTCAAATAAGTTCAAAAAAAATGAAATCCCTTTGTAAGTGATGAGTTCTCGTTCGAAACCCTCCTACTTCGAGAGAGATTGTCAGTTTTGTACACGAACTGCATCCAGTTTTTGTCGTAGCCCTCTCAACTTTTTAACACATGCTATGTGGGTGAAATGATGATAGCATGCCAACTTTCCACATTTTCAGAGTTCATTTGTAGTGCTTTTTAATTTCAGGGTCAACTAGCTCAAAAAAAATAAGTAAATGCACGAAATATACCAAATGGAGTGAGAAATTGTTGAAATTTTGTGATGTTCCTTTGAATGGTGCATTTTGAACACACAAAAAGTATGGAGTTCAAATAAGTTCAAAAAAAATGAAATCCCTTTGTAAGAGATGAGTTCTCGTTCGAAACCGTGCTACTTCGAGAGAGATTGTCAGTTTTGTACACGAACTGCATCCAGTTTTTGTCGTAGCCCTCTCAACTTTTTAACACATGCTATGTGGGTGAATTGATGATAGCATGCCAACTTTCAACATTTTCAGAGTTCATTTGTAGTGCTTTTCAATTTCAGGGTCAACTAGCTCAAAAAAAAAAGTAAATGCACGAAATATACCAAATGAAGTCAAAATAACAAAACAGATAATAGTTTGGATAGTCAAAATTATTAATTATGAAAATAAAAAATATTTTTGCATTATTTATTCAATTTGAAACACTTTTCATTATCATAGTTTTGTCAAATTCTCAAATATGCAAAAAGAATTTTTTAATAAACATAGTTTTTAATTGAAAATAAAAAAATAGATAATAGTTTGGATAGTCAAAATTATTAATTATGAAAATAAAAAATAGTTTGCATTATTTATTCAATTTGAAACACTTTTCATTATCATACTTTTGTCAAATTCTCAAATATGCAAAAAGATTTTTTAATAAACATAGTTTTTAATTGAAAATAACAAAATAGATAATAGTTTGGATAGTCAAAATTATTAATTATGAAAATAAAAAATAGTTTTGCATTATTTATTCAATTTGAAACACTTTTCATTATCATAGTTTTGTGAAATTCTCAAATATGCAAAAAGAATTTTTAATAAACATAGTTTTTAATTGAAAATAACAAAATAAGTTAATAGTTTGGATAGTCAAAATTATTAATTTTGAAAATAGAAAATAGTTTTGAATTATTTATTTAATTTCAAACACTTTTCATTATCATAGTTTTGTCAAATTCTCAAATATGCAAAAAGAACTTTTATTAAACATAGTTTTTAATTGAAAATAACAAAATAAGTTAATAGTTTGGATAGTCAATATAATTAATTTTGAAAATAGAAAAAAATTGAAACTATATGAGAAATCATGGACAAAATTCGACCTGAATTCATTTGAATTCAGATTGAATTTTATCCACAATTTCGAATATTGTTTCAATTTTCAGTAAGTTTAGGCCCGTAAGCCTGCTTTAGAGAGGAGCTCGATGGACAAGCTGCGACGGGGCTTATAAACAAGTGTTAGTCCCCCTCGCTGGGCGAGGTGGGACTGAACTTATCGTGCAGCCGAGGAGGGGCTTTAGTCCCGGGTGGAGCCACGCCCCGGGACTAAAGACCCCCTTTAGTCCCGGTTGGAGCCACGCCCCGGGACTAAAGACCCCCTGCGTCCTGCCTCTTGGTCTGCCCGAAAAGAGGCCTTTAGTCCCGGGTCGTGGCTCCACCCGGGACTAAAGGGGGTCTTTAGTCCCGGCCCGAGCCACGCACCAGGACTATAGATCCACCTATATAAGCGGGACTTCGAAAATTTGCAACCCAATTCGTCCATTTCTCTTCTTCTTCCTCTCGTTCTCCTGCCCGGCGCGGCACAACGACGAACTAACCGACGCCGTCAGGCTGCCCGCCGTCCTGCTCGCCATCGGTCGTCCTCCTCGCCGCCGCGCCGTCCTCCTCGCCGCCGCACCGTCCTCCTAGTCGTCGCGCCATGCTCCTCGCCGTCGAGCCGTCCTCCGCGCCGTCCTCCTCGCCAACACTCCGGCAGTAAGCCCTCAGCCCCCTCCTCCCCAACACTCCGGCCAGTATAGAAGAAAAGAAGAAAAAGGAGAAGAGAAGAAGAAAAAGGAGAAGAAAGGAAGAAAAAGGAGAAGAAAAGAAGAAAAAGGAGAAGAAAAGAAGAAAAAGAAAAGATTTTTTTGTCATTTAATTCCTATTGTTATTAGGTTTGTGCTAGATTATTAGGGTTAGTAATATTTAGAATTAGGTTAGGGTTACAAGAAGAAGAAATATGAATAAAAATAAGAAAATAAGATTAGGAAAAATGAAAATAAGAAGAGGAGGAGAAGAAAAGAAGAAAAAGTGTATATTGTATAGTGTATATGCTTAAGTGTATAGTGTATATAATGTATAATGTATAAGGAGAGGAGGAATTTTGCAATAGTGTATATAGTGTATAGTGTATAAGAAAAGAAGAAAAGAAGAGGAGGAGAAGAGAAGAAAAGAAGAGGAGGAGAAGAGAAGAAAGAAGAGGAGGAGAAGAAAAATGAAAATAAGTGTTAACAGTTTAATTTTGCTATTGTATATGCTTAAGCGTTAATAGTTTATTTTTAGCAAGAAAATTAATAGAACTAGTTTATTTTTTTAGTTCATTTTACGATGCCTATCCCGCATCCTCGTCGTCGACTCGGCGGAGGACACCTGCTTGATCAGAGGGCCCTGTCCGGGACTGGGCTCCGCCCGGCTGGTATTGGGAGGTGCTACCTTCCGGGGGGCGTAGGTTGGTGAGGAGCCAGCCCGTCGTTGACCCGATCCTTGTTTAGTGGCGGTCGCGTGGGCCAGTGAGGGTGCCAAGGCTTCCGGACACCGCGGAGGTGGTACGTCACCGTGTCAGCGAGGAGGATGAGCACGTCCGTCGCTACATGGTTGCGTTGGAGGGCAGGTTCGAGCATACCTGGCAGGTTCTTCGGGGATCTCACTGGAGCTATGATCTTGTGATGGTTCCTTCTCTTTGGGTGTCCACCGCCCGCGCCGATACCCGTCGGGCGCTACGGTTCTAGTTGTATTAGTGATGCTATATGTATGATAGTATTCGAGGAGTATTAATGATAATATTCGACGATGTACGGACAAAAGTGATGATGTATTAGCTTATAATTGAATGCATGCTACTTTGAATACTACTTTATTTTACGATTTGGTTTTGCTTATTGAATGCTCAAATTGGAAAAGTACTCCTACTTTGAATACTATGCAGAAATCTAGGAGTCTCAAATTGGAAAAGTACTCCTACTTTGGTTTTTGGTACAAAGGTTAAGAGAATCCGTTTTTTGCAGAACTATGGATCCACATATCAGGAACCTCGAAGAGGAAGAACTTCTGGAAGATATAATCAAAGACGGCCCCGACGTTGAACCAGCTGAATCTCCGTCGTCATATCTAAACCAGGACGTTGGAATGGAGGTCGAGCGACACGAAGATGAAGCCGATGGGGCAGGAGATAGGTCCAATGACGGAGAAGGTGATAGCTCCACTGATGGAGAAGCCGGTGAAGAGGAGAAGTCCGGCGAGGTATACATATGAAGTTCGACAATCACTTGTAATATGTGAAAAATATTGGAGATACCTCTATATTGTATACATATACATTCATTTGACGAATGTTTCTCCCTCTTAGGCCTCCACATCGAGCAAAACTACGAAACAAGGCCCGACTAGAAAGTTGGATGCACGGACGCATTACACATTTGTAATATGTGAAAAATATTGGAGATACCTCTATATTGTATACATATACATTCATTTGACGAATGTTTCTCCCTCTTAGGCCTCCACATCGAGCAAAACTACGAAACAAGGCCCGACTAGAAAGTTGGATGCACGGACGCATTACACATTTGAGGTGATATTTCCTACGGGCGAACCCAAGCTTCCTAAGAATGCTGCTGACACATTCAAGAAGCAATGCGGAGATCTCGTTAGGGATCACGTCCCAATCAGCGTTCGGGAGTGGAACAAGCGCAAAGGGGCAGCCGATAGTGACTATGTCGCCGAAAGGTACAAAGATAATCTTTGGAATGATCTCATGTCACATTTCAACCTGCCAGAATGTGAGAATGAAGACGCCGCAGACAAACTGAGGGCCAAAGTCAAGCAGTGGACTCTGAAGAAGATGGCCGAACTGTTCCGTAGCTGGAAGAAGAAGCTATGGAAAAACTATCCGAAGACACAAAAAGTGCCAGTATTCGAGGGGTATCTAGCCAAGCAGGCGAATCACTGGAAGGCATTTCAAGAGTACAAGGAGTCAGAAGATGCCCAGGCATTATCAGAAAAGAACAAGATAAATGCCGACAAGAAGAAATATCACCACAAGCTGGGGCCAGGGGCTATGAGACTGCCATCCCAAAGTGGGATAAGAAAGAGCAAGATCTGATAGATAAAGGCGTCGTACCTGAACCACTCCGTGATGAGTGGGAATTGAGAGCAAGAAATTGGTTCCTTGCGCATGATGGGTCGTACGACGAAACAACAGGGGACCTCATCTGCAATGACAATCTTAGGATACCCAGGGAGAATTGGAAAAGGATAGTGAAAGAAATTAAGGAGGGAAGAAGAAAGTTCACTGCAGATAGAGAGAAAGATTTGCTCACACTGGTCCTCGGCAATGACGAACATGGAGGACGAACGCGAGGCTTCGGTCCTTCTTACCCGTGGTGGCTTGGGTTTGCCAGAGACCAAGACACTTACAGAAGCCGAGAGAGAGCAAAGAAGCGGCAGCAGGATGAGGAGAATGACAAGTTCAACCAGTTGCTTGCCAGGATTAACGAGCAACAGAAGCATATTGATGAGCTTAGAGGAGTACCGCGCCAGGAAGATCCTGCAGTTGATATTACCGGCGCCCCATCTAAGCGGAAAAGTAGCTTGGCTGAATCTGAGGCCCCGCCCGACGATGAACGAAGAATGATAGAGGGCGGTCCCGGCTACCCCGTGGATGGAATCAAGGAGTCAACATCATGTGAACTCCATCAGAAATTCAAGAACATATCCATGAAGGTGGCCGTCGGACAAGCTTTACCTTCTGGCCCTAATGCACGCTGGCATGGCCGTGAGATTCCAGCTGGCTTTGGTAAAGTCGGGGTGGATGAAATCATGACGGGGTTTAATGATATGGAGCTCGACATAGCTGGACCCGAAGATGAGAGGACACTCGGAGAAGTACTGGGTGGAGTCATCCTATGGGACAAGCACTATATCAAGCTTCCAGGCTCGGCCCCAAGGACAACACCGCCTCCGAGTCGTCGCAGGTCACATACACCTCCATTACCTCCAAGCCCTCCACATGACGTCGGCCAGCACAACACGAGTCCATCTCGATCACCGCAGCCGGACTTGGGTCGTCCGTCTCCGCCGCCGCCCGCACATGATACTAAGCGGAAGCATGCCAGCAAGAACGCTTCGTCGATGATTTCTAAGGGATGGAGCTCCCCAAAGCGCAAACTATCGCCCCTCCCAAAGGTACCTCATGCTAATCTTCCTATCAGACCTTATGATCGTACCCCCGAGGAAAATGCCAGGATAGCAAAGGAACAACATGATGCGCAGATGAAAAGGAAGAAACCCGAGCCCCGCCCGAAATACACCGAGAAGAACATAGCATGGGCAAAAGACTTCATAACCACTCCATCACAGTATGACTTACACTATAAGCCTGATGACTATACACGCACATTGCAGAAGGAAGTGAAAAAGAGCAGGTCACATGCAAGTGCAAGTGGGAGCAAATCAAGTTCAACTACAAGCAAGAAAAAATCAGACGTTCCTCAGCTTGGACAACAGGCCAAACAGTCGATCCCACCCCTCAAGGTGTTAACCGAGAATGTTCCCTCTCCGGTGCAGGGGCAAGCTTTTGAAAAAGCAAAGGAGTTGGCGGATGAATGTGGTATCTTGGTTGAAAATTTGCTGGCTTCCCAAGACGACAGGATACCCAAGGCTGTGGTAGCCCCTTAGCCACAGTTTGTCATGGGAGAGCCTTTGGCGAGCAAAGATGATCTCCCAACAAATGTGCGTTACTTGCATAAATGGTACTTAAGTGAATCAAATAATGGGAGAACGATGATCGTGCTGAGTGTCCCACATGAGTACTACGGCCGCTCCGAAGAAATCCATATCGACTTTGATGAACTCTTCCAGATGTACAATGGCGACGCCCTCGACAAATCGCTTATGAGTTGCTATTGTCTGTAAGTTTTTCAATTCGTTGTCTACATATAACTTGTTTAGTTATTTCAATTCATTGTCTATATGTAACTTGTACTCTATTATGCAGAATGAAGATTCTGGAGTGTAAAAGTAAGAGCATCCTAAATATTGGGTTTATTGATCCAGATAAAATACATATAGCGACGCTAACTAATTATCCCAAGGAGACGGAGGAAAACCTTCTAAGGTTTCTAAGAGATCAAAATTTCTGTGATCACATACTGTTTCCATACAACTTCAGGTGAGGTTCTTTACTCTGTTGTGTCCATTCACTTATAAGTGTAATTGATAAGTTACTCACACACACACACACATATATATATACATGTGCGGCTTCCATTGGATTCTGTTGGACATTTAAATTGATAAGGGAAGAGTTGATGCCTTCGATCCATTATCGAGACCCTTGGAACAGTTCCAAAGCCTGCAGGACATGCTCCAAGGGTAATTTTAATCATTCTTGCGCTCTATCGGTCTCTTTCGATGATTTTCTGATATATCAATTAATGAAAAACTTAGCAAATCATTATCCTTGTCGGACAGGGTTTGGAATCGGTTCAAGTGCGTGACTCCCGGTAACTTTCCTGAAAAGCTGACCTTTAGAGCGGCTCAGGTAAGTAGTAGTATGATATACTTCTATTAATTTTCAATATATTTATGATGTTAGATTATTATTTTGATTATATATATTCCATTCTCGTAAAGTGCGACCAGCAGCCACGGGGAACGCATCTATGCGAATACTATGTTTGCGAGACCATTCGCACGTTTACCTCTGAGTTCAAGGAGCACAGATTCGACGTAAGCAATGAACATTCACACGTCTATTTTTACCCGTCATTCTTTGTTATCATGATTGATATTCATATTCATCTCCTCTTCTTATATAGCACACGGCCATGAGGACGAAGGTCCTACCAGAGCAACGCGCGATTGCTGTTGCAGAGGAGCTTGCGGAATTTCTAAGGACGGAAGCTATAGAAGACAAAGGACGATTTAGTGTAGCTAAGGGTCATTACTGATGTTCGTCCATGTAATCGAATAGACGAGCTCTAGTCCCGATAATTCCGATCTCCATATAATTGTATATATATGATCGCTTGTAAGATAAGTTAATCATATATATATATATATATGCATAATTATTTCTATTTTAAATTATATGAAAACTAATTCCCGAACACAAAACGAGCCATCACGTTAATCTCCTGAACACCTAAACCCTAAAACCCTAAAATAATTTCATTCAAAAAAAACCCAAAAGCCAGCAAAAACCCAAAATCTGAAAATCTTTAGTCCCGGACCGTGTAACGAACCGGGACTAAAGGGCCTCCCCTGGGACGCTACGAGGCGCCCACATGGAGCACCTTTAGTCCCGGCGTGTAAGAGGGTCGGGACGAAAAGGTTATGCCTTTAGTCCCGTCCCTTTAGTCCCGGTTGGTGAACCGGGACTAAAGCCCCTTACGGGCCGGGGCTACAGGCCCTGTCCCACTAGTGTATATGATAGCACGTGGACGTTGAACGCTATCCGAAAAGGTTAGTCCCGTGAAGTAGTTTCATGAAAAGTTTATTCTTTGAATTTGTCTCGGCTTTGGGTTATTTCTGTTTATTTCGCCCAAGTGGGGTTGTGCCGGCGGGTATATGCGTGAGAACACGTGTCCTCGTGGAGTGCGCATGGGCATAGTTTGCTGTGTCACTTGGTGTGAGCAGCGGCTGCCTGGGTGTTCTCTTTCATCAATTCACATTAACCACATGCCATAGCAGCACACTTCAAAGCTCAACTACTGGTGCATGGGTGCCAGGCATTGAAGCATCTGCGGGCAGCGGCAGCGGCAGCGGCAGCGGCAGCATAGGTGGACGACCGATCAACCATCAGAAGCAGGCCCATCAGCTGGGGTAAGTACCAAACTGACCTCACAACGCAATTTCTCTGCTCCATCCCTGCCTGCTGCACGGCTCGTCCTTGGGGGAATTAAACTGCTGCATCGGCGCTGCACACCTAGGTTCGCTGCAGCGGTAGGGGGAATTAAACTGCTTTGCAAGCAGCCGGCTAGCCGCTGCCTCATCATCATTGCTCACGCCTATTTAAAGATACCCTCCCACTTCCTCTGCCTACCATCATTAGAGCAAATACAATAAGATACAGTCAGCAGGCTGTAAGACATAAATTATTATATTTTTACTGAGTTGGATGAGAGAAAAAAAGAGAGAGAAGGAAAGCCAGCTCTAGTACGTGCTCCTAGGTACTTTGTGAGAATGAAAGGTGTGTCGTATATGATAAAAGTAGTACTCTTTTATAGCTAACTATTGTACAAGCTAGCTATAAGATGGACCACCACATTCGCCACATTCGCCATTCGCCATCTGCGTATATAGTACTCTTTTATAGCTAACTATTGTATAGCTTCCTTCCTCACCGAGGCCACCACATTCGCCATCTGCTTCGCCTTCGGCCGCGCCATGCAGCAGCATGCTCCCGCCTTCTTCCTTCCCGGCCCCGCTGCCACGCACGCGCGCAACCGTGTCCTCGACGTGGCTGCCGCCTGCCGGCGTCCTCCTGTACACGGTCATCGGCGTCCGATGTGGCCGCCGACGTCCTCTTCAACATGGTCATCGGCGTCCTCCTCGACACGGTCACCGGCCTCCTCCTTGACACGGTCATCGGCGTCCTCCTCAACACGGTCATCGGCGTCCTGTGCATCGCCGTCCTGGTCATCCTCCTACTACTACTATTTGCCTCCTGCGTCGTCGCTGCCCTCGCAGCCATCATCATCTATCGCCACCGCGCCCGGGTGTCCAGGACTGGTGAGCGGCGGGTCGCTGTTCTTTCATTCGTGTTGTTGTTCCTCCTCGCCGTGGTCATGGTTCTCGTAGCCGTCCTCTTTCTCGAGACTATAGACGACGAGGAGTAAGAAAATAGATTACGTACACGCGGCCGCCGCCGCGATGGCAGATGGTTAATGCCGTATAATGAGCTGCTACTAGTATTACTGCAATGTCTACAATCTACATAGTGGTATATCTATTAAGGGAAATTCTATTTAGAAGCGTCGCATGATGGACATTCTGTGCAGCGGCTTGCATGCTTTCTTCTCATGCATGCATGCATGCATGCAATGATGTCATGAGATTCGTTTTAAATGATCGGAATTCAAAAACTTTTATCTCTTAAACCGTTAATCTGATCGATGATTCGTTTTCGCCGTTGACTTTGTTTCGATGAAATCTTCAAAACTAGATCCCATATCAACATGTTTTGACAACTTTTTTTTTGCTCGTACTTACCACATTTGCTCTACTTACTTGTCATATTAGTAAGTACTTACTTGTCTGATAAAAAATAACTTAATCGCCAATTTTTTTGAAAGCTGCGTATAAATATGACATCTAGACATAATAAAAATGGCAAGCACAAACAATTTTTTTAGGCGATTACGCGCAAAAATATGACAACTCAACGTATTTAAAATCGATGACCATAAAAAATCTTTTTTGATCATCGTTTATAAATATGATAACTCGACATAGTTAAACTAACAAACACACAAAATAGTGTTTTTTTTGGCAAAGTTGTATGTAAATATGAAAAAATTTCATATTTAAATTGGCAAACACAACCTATGACGATGCTTTTATATCATGTATAATGAAAACTGTTACATGGTTTTGTAGAAAAAACATTAAAAATGTCAATTAAGTTATTTTTTTAGGCAAGTAAGTGGTTAATAATATGGCAAGTGGGGTAAAAAATATGGCAAGTATGAATGAAAAAAATAGTTAACGGAACGTGTCGACATGGGATCTAGTTTCGAAGAACTCGTCGAGAGAAAGTAAATGGTGAAAACGGATCATCGATTGAATTAACGGTTTTGTAGATAAAACTTTTTAAATTTCAAAATAAAAAAGAATCTTGGTGACATCATTGCATAACAGTTTTCATTATACATAATGATATCATTGCACGCATGCATGCATTAGAAAAATATGTAATGGGTGATTAACATGAGGTTAATTTTTGCATTGGAATGTGATTAAGTGAGCCGCCGCACGGCAAGACGGAGGTGCAGCGCCGCTCCCTAGCGTTGTCCATCTATTAATATCGCAGCTGTAATGTAATGTTGTTTCTCTTTCGGTTTTGCTAAAATGCATCTAGATGTATCTTAAATATCACACATCTAAATTTTATGTTACTGATTTTATACGTGGGTATTTTTTCTATTTTCTTATCTTATTATTCCTAAGCTTGATTAAGTCACTTAGACACGCAATAACTAAGGCATATCCATAGACACAACCTTTCTCTTTTATATTTACGCTTGATATCGGATACTTCTCCCCTTTTGGTGTCATGGAGCTTACTTTGGATGATGGTGGCAACATTAAAAAATGAATAATACATTAAAGGACTGTAGGAAAAAATATCCAAAATTAAAAAGCAGTAAAGAAGAACTAACCAATCGAAAACTTAAAATAAATTTTCTATATCTAAATAGCTAGCTCATACCAACTTTTTTTTAACATCCATGCATGTCATATCATCCATAGCATGCATGATAATTGATAAAAGACTCACCCCCATTACCGTGTGTCTCTCAACATATGCAAGCATCCGCTTCATTATGAAACATGCATGGAAAAAAGATTCATCTGACCATGTGAACATACATGAAAATTTTCATTCTATTATGATATCTATAATTAATAATCATTTTGCAACTATACAGTAATCAAGCAAAACAATTATTTGTATTTTTAGTCTTAAGTTTTTTCATTATTACTTAAAATATTCATGTTCGTACAATAAATTATATTAAAGTATGTTGTAAAATATTCTCGCAACAACATGCGGGGCTATCATCTACTCCCACCGTTTCTAAATATAACTCTTTTAAGATATTTCATTACGGACTACATATGGAGTAAAAAAAATGAATCTACAGTCTAAAATATGCCTATATACATATGTATGTAGTTTATAATGAAATCTCTTAAAAACAGAAATTTAGGAACAGACAGAGTAATTAACAAAATGAGTGCACCACCTATTCATAATTCATTCCACACTGACACATATTTATTGAGTGATCCGAAAAAATGTCAGACATAGATACAAAACTACTCCCTCCGTTCCTAAATATAAGACATTTTAGGGATTACACTATAGACTAGATACGGAGCAAAATGAGTGAATCTATATCCTAAAATATGACTACATACATCCGTATGTAGTTCATAATGGAATTTCTAAAAGGTCTTATATTTAGGAACGAAGGGAGTAGAAGCGAAAACGTTCCACAAATACGGGGCGCACTCAGTTAGTTCATACCAATTGAAGAACACATTAAGAGACAATCCTACTACGTAAGATATATATAATTAAGGAAATAAATACTGTATATTTTTTCAATAAATAACCATGTGAACTTGTATCTTTATAGGCATATTTTATTCACATGATTTTAAAATCTGGAACATTAAAATCTGGAACATGAAAAACAATGTCATGCCCTTTTTGCAACATACTACCTCCGTCCGGAAATACTTATCCTAGAGATGAATGTATCTAGATTTATTTTAATTGTAGATACATCTATTATATGTATTTTTAGGACAAGTATTTCCGGACGGAGGAAGTACATGTATTTATTTGCTTGATTGCATGACGAAAAATATATATTTTCAAGAGGTTTGAGTGAACGCTAGAATTCTTATGAAATGTAATAGAAATAGAAATTTAGAAAGTTCCCTATAATAGAATTTCTATGAATCAAATGATCAATGCAGGAAAATCTTAACTTTAGTACCTCAAAAGTTAAGTCCCAGTGTAGCACGACGACCACACGGACAATGCACGCAGCGTCGTGAGCTCTAGCTGCGCGAGCACGGACGCGACCTCAGCGGTTAGCTGCGTGAGCGCACACACAAGCTACGTCGGCGGCCAGTGGCCAGCGTGAGCACGCACGGCTGCGGGAGTCGTGGGGTTTGACGGCCAGCGCTTTAGAACATGGTTAATAATATACTCCTTCCGATCCTGACCGGGAAAGAGACGCGGCTCGCGCTAGCGCACGACCGCCGCCGCCGGCGGCTGATCTTCCTCCTCCGTCCACCTCCGGCCCAGCCAAACGCAGATCCGGAACCCCGCCAGCGTCCTCTCTTCATCCATCCTGAAGCCCGGCGCCGTCTTCACCGGCTCTCTCCTCGCGGCGGGTTTCGAGTTGGGGCCTCCCCTCTTCCTGCCCCGCTCCCGTGCGGCCGCGCCGGGCCGCACCGGGGCGCCCCTGTGGGCTCGAGCCGGTCCCTCCACTGGTAGAAAAAGAGGCTTCCGTCCAGCCCATAAGTCGCGACACTGTAGGAACCGCGACTAATGATTTCTTTAGTCGCGGTTCGGCAGACGAACCGCGACCAAAGGCCTGGGCCAGGACGCTCGGTGGCCAGCTGGTGCACGTGAGGGGCTTTAGTCGCGGTTGGCCAGGCCAACCGCGACTAAAGGTGCCCAAAGGCCTTTAGTCGCGGTTTGCCATGCCAACCGCGACTAAATCTCCTCCCCTATAGATACCAGTTCAGCACACTCACTTAGCCATTTGGTGCCACTTCTCTTCACAAGCTTCACAAGGGGGTGTAGGTTTGCTTTTGGTTCCTCTTATGCACACAAGGTGTTTGATGAAATGCCCCAAGAGCGTGAAACAAACATGATATGAAGTGTTGGAGCCACACTTGAGGTTCCTCATTTATTTTTTCCTCCTCGATCGCGGTTAGCAACTTGAACCTTTCATGCATGTGTGTCATTGATAAAATATATATGCATGTGTGTTGTTCATTGTTTAATTTCTATTGTTTATAGCTAGTTAGTTTAACAAATGCATGATGGTTAATTATATATTTTATATTATAATAATGCAGATGAATCGGCAATGGATGTACGGTAACCGACTCTCCCGCGAGTTCACTACGGGTTTGAAAGATTTCCTCGTAGTGGCTAATGCGAACAAGCAGAAGGGTTTTGTTATCTGTCCATGTGTTGACTGTAAGAATCAGAAGGGTTACTCTTCCTCAAGAAAAGTTCACCTGCACCTGCTTCGGCACGGTTTCATGCCAAGCTATAATTGTTGGACCAAGCATGGAGAAAGAGGGGTTATAATGGAAGAAGATGAAGAAGGGGATGATTTCATGGATGAAAGCTATCTTGCTCATTTCGGTGATACTTTCATGGAGGATGCTGAAGGTGAAGGGGAAGGTGAAGGGGAAGGTGAAGGTGAAGAAGAGGCACGTGATGAGACCGTTGATGATCTTGGTCGGACCATTGCTGATGCACGGAGACGCTGCGAAACTGAAAAGGAGAGGGAGAATTTGGATCGCATGTTAGAGGATCACAGAAAGTCGTTGTACCCCGGATGCGATGATGGTCTGAAAAAGCTGGGCTGCACACTGGATTTGCTGAAATGGAAGGCACAGGCAGGTGTAGCTGACTCGGCATTTGAAAACTTGCTGAAAATGTTGAAGAATATGTTTCCAAAGAATAACGAGTTGCCCGCCAGTACGTACGAAGCAAAGAAGGTTGTATGCCCTCTAGGTTTAGAGGTTCTGAAGATACATGCATGCATCAACGACTGCATCCTCTACCGCGGTGAATACGAGAATTTGAATGAATGCCCGGTATGCACTGCATTGCGTTATAAGATCAGAGGCGATGACCCTGGTGACGATGTTGAGGGCGAGAAACCCAGGAAGAGGGTTCCCGCCAAGGTGATGTGGTATGCTCCTATAATACCACGGTTGAAACGTTTGTTCAGGAACAAAGAGCATGCCAAGTTGTTGCGATGGCACAAAGAGGACCGTAAGTCGGACGGGGAGTTGAGACACACCGCAGATGGAACGCAATGGAGAAAGATCGACAGAGAGTTCAAAGATTTTGCAGCTGACGCAAGGAACATAAGATTTGGTCTAAGTACAGATGGCATGAATCCTTTTGGCGAGCAGAGCTCCAGCCATAGCACCTGGCCCGTGACTCTATGCATCTACAACCTTCCTCCTTGGTTGTGCATGAAGCGGAAGTTCATTATGATGCCAGTGCTCATCCAAGGTCCGAAGCAACCCGGCAACGACATCGATGTGTACCTAAGGCCATTAGTTGATGAACTTTTACAGCTGTGGGGCAGACCTGGTGTCCGTGTGTGGGATGAGCACAAAGAAGAGGAATTTGACCTACGAGCGTTGCTTTTCGTAACCATCAACGATTGGCCTGCTCTTAGTAACCTTTCGGGACTGTCAAATAAGGGATACAATGCATGCACGCACTGCTTACATGAGACTGAAAGTGTACATTTCCCAAATTGTAAGAAGAACGTGTACCTTGGGCATCGTCGATTTCTTCCGAAAATTCATCCAGTAAGAAAGAAGGGCAAGCATTACAACGGCAAGGCAGATCACCGGCCGAAGCCTGCGGAACGCACTGGTGCTGAGGTATTTGATATGGTCAAGGATTTGAAAGTCATCTTTGGAAAGGGTCCTGGCGGACAATCAGTTCCGAAGGGAGCTGACGGGCACGCAGCCATGTGGAAGAAGAAATCTATATTCTGGGAGCTAGAATATTGGAAAGTCCTAGATGTCCGCTCTGCAATCGACGTGATGCACGTTACGAAGAATATTTGCGTGAACCTCCTAAGCTTCTTGGGCGTGTATGGGAAGACAAATGATACAAAGGAAGCACGGCAGGACCAGCAACGTTTGAAAGACCCTGATGACCGGCATCCGGAATGGTTTCAAGGTCGTGCCAGCTACGCTCTGACCAAAGAAGAGGAGGTCATCTTTTTTGAATGCCTGAGCAGTATGAAGGTCCCGTCTGGATTCTCGTCCAATATAAAGGGAATAATAAACATGGCGGAGAAAAAGTTCCAAAACCTGAAGTCTCACGACTGCCACGTGATTATGACGCAATTGCTTCCGATTGCTTTGAGGGGGCTCCTGCCGCAAAATGTTCGAGTAGCCATTGTGAAGCTATGTGCATTCCTCAATGCAATCTCTCAGAAGGTAATCAATCCAGAAGTTCTACCACGGTTACAGAACGATGTGATCCAATGTCTTGTCAGTTTCGAGCTGGTGTTCCCGCCATCCTTCTTCAATATTATGACGCACCTCCTGGTTCACCTAGTCGAAGAGATTTTCGTTCTCGGTCCTGTATTTCTACACAATATGTTCCCCTTCGAGAGGTTCATGGGAGTATTAAAGAAATATGTTCGTAACCGTGCTAGGCCAGAAGGAAGCATCGCCAAGGGCTATGGAAATGAGGAGGTAATTGAGTTTTGTGTTGACTTTGTTCCTGACCTTAAGCCGATTGGTCTTCCTCGATCGCGGCACGAGGGGAGACTAAGTGGAAAAGGCACGATCGGAAGGAAATCAACGATATGTATGGACGGCCATTCTCTGACTGAAGCACACCACACTGTACTGACCAATTCCAGCTTGGTGGCTCCGTACTTTGAGAAACACAAGAATATTTTACGCTCGGACAACCCGGGGAAGCCTGAATCCTGGATTAGGAAGGCCCACATGGAGACTTTCGGCAGTTGGTTGAGAAAACATTTAATGAATGACAATGATGTTGTAGATCAGCTGTACATGTTGGCCAAGACACCATCTTCGACTATAACGACTTTCCAAGGGTACGAGATAAATGGTAATACATTTTACACGATCGCCCAAGATAAAAAGAGCACCAACCAAAACAGTGGTGTCCGCTTTGATGCAGCGACCGAGAATGGGCAAGAGGTCACATATTATGGTTACATAGAGGAGATATGGGAACTTGACTATGGACCCTCCTTTAAGGTCCCTTTGTTCCGGTGCAAATGGTTCAAGCTAACAGGAGGTGGGGTAAAGGTGGACCAGCAATACGGAATGACAATGGTGGATTTCAACAATCTTGGTTACCTTGACGAACCATTCGTCCTAGCGAAAGATGTCGCTCAGGTTTTCTATGTGAAGGACATGAGTAGCAAACCGAGGAAACGGAAAGATAAGAAAACGATCAGTACATCATGCGATGATCCAAAGCGCCACATTGTTCTTTCAGGGAAAAGAAACATCGTGGGAGTGGAGGACAAGACAGACATGTCAGAAGATTATAATATGTTTGCTGAAATTCCGCCCTTCAAAGTGAACACCGACCCAAGCATTAAGTTAAATGATGAGGATGCTCCATGGATACGGCACAATCGTAAGCAAGCAGGGACACAAGGGAAGAAATGATGTGTAATAATTTATTGTACCAAACTTTGTTGAATGGATCATGTGAATTATATTAACCGTGATGTGTTTGGTGTCCATTTTCGAATGATTCGAGATACCACTGATGATACATGAAATTTGGAGTGATTTAGTCATACTCCTGCCTAGGCGTATAATATGCATACTCGTAGTCTTCATAGCCGCTGTCGTCGTTGTACTGGTAGTCGTCGCCTTCTAAGTTGCCGCCGTCGTCGTCGCTGCTGTCGTCGCTGTCGTCGGGCGGCGCTCGTGGCTCGAACTGAGGGTAGCGCAGGCGGGGGATATCGCCGGCCGTGATGTAGTCCATGACGCTCTGCAGAGTCCGGCCGTACCACCATAGCCGACGGCCGGCCTCGTGGAAGTTCCCAGGAGGCAGACCGTCCTCCTCATACCTGGCGAGCGCCCTTTCACGCCGATTGATGAAGAAGGCGTCCCAAGTATGCTGGTTATCGGGATGCCAGCGGGGATTCATCCGCTGCTCCGGCGTGAGGTCGAGGTAGTAGTGGTTCGTGATGGCCGCCCGGCGCGCAGTACCCTCAGGGACGGGAGGGACCGGCACGCCGCCGGCGCTTAGGCTCCAGCCGGTGGGGACGCGGTAGCCCGGTGGACAAGGGTAGTTCGAGGCGCAAAGCTCCTCCACCTGCTGGTAGGTTAGAGTGGGTGCGGTGGAAGCCATGAGAGAGTGATGAGAGATTGTAGAGATGTGATAATGCTGGCCAAGCCGGGCTACATATATGTAATGAGAAATGGCGGGAAAAATGGGAGCGGGAAGACAGGAGGCGGGAAGAAAGTGGTGGGAAGAAAGAGGCGGGAAGACAGGGAAGAAATGGCGGGAAGAAGAGGAATCCAGAGCTGGTCATCTAACCTTTAGTCCCAGCTGGTTGGTGCAACCGGGACTAAATGTGGTTTTTGTGTCATCTAAGAAAACTGTCGGTGGGATAAGGACGTTTGAATTAAATTAGTGTTATTTTTCTGAATTTTTTGATATATTATTTGTATTTTTAACATTTTGAATTGAATTAGTTTTATTTTTCTTAATTTTTTGATATAATTTTTGTGTTTTTAACATATTGAATTGAATTAGTTTTATTTTTATGAATTTTTTGATATATTATTTGTATTTTTAAGATATTGAAAAAGAAAAGTATTTTGAAAAATACCTTTAGTCGCGGTTGGCCAGAACAACCGCGACTAAAGGTCGTTGCGCGCCGGAACGAAAAAACCCTTTAGTCGCGGTTGGTTTAGCCAACCGCGACTAAAGGTTACCTTTAGTCGCGGGTCGCCTCCCCAACCGCGACTAAAGGGTTTTTGGCGGGTTTAAAGGGTTTTTGGCGGGTTTTTGCGTTCCCGCGCCCCCCCCCCCCTTTAGTCGCGGTTGGGGAGGCGACCCGCGACTAAAGGTAACCTTTAGTCGCGGGTCGCCTCCCCAACCGCGACTAAAGGGGGGGGGTTATAAATACAAGGGCCTGCCGCCGTCTTCTCCGATTCTCTGCCGCGCGCGCCGAAGGCCTGCCGCCGTCGCCCTCGCCCTCGACGCCGCCGTCGCCGCCCGCCGTCGCCCTTGCCCTCGACGCCGCCCGCCGTCGCCCTCGCCCTCGACGCCGCCCTCGACGCCGCCCGCCGTCGCCCTTGCCCACGTACGCCGCCCGCCGTCGCCCGCCGTCGCCCCTCGCCCTCGCCGCCGGCCGTCTCTATCCCCACACTAATCTTTGTCAATAACTTTGTAGAAAACCATGAGAAAGCTTAGTTAAAAATTTCTTCCCAAGAGGAAGGGAATTGGGATTTCCCCCAAAGCATAAAACCATGAGAAAGCTTGCTAGGGAAAAGAGGGGCAAGAGTAGCAACACAACCGAGCCACAAATTAGACGACCCAATTTCAAAATGATATGCCTACGGTGCCTACGGTGACTTCGTATATTTCAAAATGATATGCCGGTCCAATTTCTCGAAGATGCTCATAGGGATAAAGTGTGCTTGTGTGCATTCATAGGGATACATGTATGCACACTGGTAGAAAAAGAGGCTTCCGTCCAGCCCATAAGTCGCGACACTGTAGGAACCGCGACTAATGATTTCTTTAGTCGCGGTTCGACAGACGAACCGCGACCAAAGGCCTGGGCCAGGGCGCTCGGTGGCCAGCTGGTGCACGTGAGGGGCTTTAGTCGCGGTTGGCCTCATAGAATTGCTCATGATGTCACTGTTTTGAAATACAGTAGAAAACAAAAGAAAAATAGCCCTACGATCAAGGTCCTGGATCACTATGAAGATGCAGAGGAAGAAGAGTTGGTGTAGGTTGTTCTTGATGTCCCTTGAACAGTCCACAACAACCCCTCGAACAAAAGATCAAAAGCACAACCTCTATAGATTGCAAGCATACAAACTTCACGATCCGGACACCCTCTCCCACCCCTTCCTCGCCCCCTCCTTTTGCCACCGCCCTTTCGCCACCGCCACCGCCACCGCACCCCTTCTTCACTTAATTAATTTGTTTTTACTACATGTTTTCAGGACTGACATAATGGCGGACGATAGAGCTGACCCGATTATGGACAACTATGATCCGGACGGTGAAGCACATATGTTCGGCATCATAAACGGCGATATTCTATATGTGCCGACCGGACAAGATCAAGAAGATGATATCTCTTCTTATCTGAACCTTGACGGTGAAGATGAAGGGCGCCGTCAGCAAGATGATGCCGAACAAACGTCGATAAACGACGATCTTCAAATGGAAGTAGCAACCACCTCCGGCGCCGAGGTATATATATACATTGAGCCTCTGGTGATACAAACTAACTGATTTGAATAAATATGTGTGTACTAACGCGCGCGACTCTCTTTCTTATTTTAGCCCTCGGCCGGATCGTCGAAACAATCGAGTACGTCGTCAAAGCGTGGCGCAACCAAGACGATGAAACAAGGAGAAACATGCACCATCGAGCTTGTCGACAGTGCAACCGGCAGGCCGCTGGAGCCCCGCAAGAACGCCACCAAGTTTGTCAGCCAATGCGGAGCCGTTGTTAGAGACAACGTCTCGATCACCGTCCAGGAGTGGAATGAGCCAAAGAAGGCACGAAATGCTGGTTTCACTTTTGTCGATAAGAGAACAAAAAAAGATTGCTTCAAGAAGCTTATGGAACATTTCGTTCTACCTCCGGAATACAACAAATTCGATGAGGAGGGTAACAAGATTGAGGAAAACAAGGAGAGGAGGAGGCTAGTCAAACAGTTCGCTCTTCATAAGATGGCCGACGCATTCCGGAAATTCAAGCAAAATCTAGCCCATGACTTTGTCAAGCAGAACAAGACTCCGGATTTCAAAGGACAATATGAGAAACTGAAACATGATTGGCCAGAATTTGTGAAGCAAAAGAAATCGGAGCAGTTCATTCAACATACTATGACTATCCATTGAAGATCTTGTATGATGTGTAGTTGTTGGGTGCTGACATGGACACTTGTACCAACAATTAACATGTAAATTGTTCTAGATGCTCTCAGCTTGGTCACAATAAAAGTATCATAGTTAGTATCATGCATGTTAACTAAACGTTTTTGCATATGTGTCACACAATTAAATGAGGAAAAAGAGGGTTAAGTACCATAATATTATATTAGACATATTAAATGATGCATCAGTATGTGTCTTGCATGACAATAAATAAGACTACTATGATAGCAAGTTATGATGCTTTGCACTGTGAAGATAGTATCATATAGTATTTTGGTTACATAACGATTCTTTGTGATTTCGGAAGGTTACCGAGTACTTCATTCCCCACATAAGGCTACAGATGAGGATGGGGTCACTAAAGGGACGTCTAGAGGGGGGTGATTAGACTACTTAACAAAATAAAAACTTAGATTTTTTCCATTTTTAATAGTTGGCAAGTTTTAACAATTATACTAAGTCAAGCACACCCTACACATGCAAGTCTACGAGTATAGCATCGGAAAGTAAATACATGCACATGTAAATAGAGGGTAGTGATAGGAAGATCAAACACAAAGTAGACATGAAGAATTTTGGCGTGGTTCCGGTAGGTGGTGCTATCGTACGTCCATGTTGATGGAGATTTCAACCCATGGAGGGTAACGGCCACGAGAGTCCACGGAGGGCTCCACCAACGAAGGGTCCATGGAAAGGCAACCTTGTCTATTTCACCATGGATTACGTCCACGAAGGACTAGCCTCACTCGGGGTAGATCTTCATGAAGTATGCGATCTCGTTGCCCATACAAACTTCTTGGTTCAACTCCACACGAAGTCGGAGGCTCCCAAGCGACACCTAACCAATCTAGGAGACACCACTCTCCAAAAGGTAATAGATGTGGTAAGTATGATGAACTCCTTGCTCTTGTGCTTCAAAGATAGTCTCCTCAACACCCAATCACTCTCTCACAAAATTTGGCTTGGGTAGAAGATATTGATTGTGTGAAAAGCAACTTGGGGAGGCTAGAAATCAAGATACATGTGTTGGAGTGGAATATCTTGATCATGAGTAGGTGGTTCCCTCTCGGAAAATAGATAGCGCAAGTGTTGGTTTGTTCTGAGTGCTTCCTCTCTGAATGAGTGGAAGGTGGAGGGGTATATATAGGCTCCAGAAATCCAACCATTACAACATTATTGCCCAACTCGGTGAAACCGAAGCAAAAAAACTCGGTTACACCGACTAGTGCAAAATGTGGCAACTTTTGGCATTTTGGTGAGACCGATATAGATATCCCGGTGAGTCCGATTTGGCTGACCTAGGAAGTTACCCAAACTCAGTGGCACCGATTTGCAAAAATCAAAAATTCCGATTTTCAAAAAATGGCAACCAGGGAGTTCATCATGTTTTTCGGTTGCACCGAAATCAAACTTGGTGGCACCAAGATGGTTGGATTGGCTCTCGATTCTGTCAACGGTAAAACTTGGTACGACCGATTTCGAAATATTGGTGGCATCGAATTTGAGTGTTAGGCTTTGGACAAAATATTTGTGGCAGAATTTCATGAGGGTTTTTGGTGGCTAACTCTAAGCACTTGAGCAACCAGATCATCATAGAAACCTCATCCCCTTTTAAAATTATTGGCTTTCCTATGGACTCAATTGTGATTTCTCACATAAATGCAAAATGTAGAGTCTTGAAGCTTGAAGCTCGGCCAATCCTATTCTTCTCTTTCCTTGGGGCCTCTCCTCACAATCCAGCCAATTCTCTCTATGGACTTCATCTAAAATAAACTAGATAAAACTATTAGTCCAAGAGACAATGTATGTTGTCATGAATTATCAAAACCACCAAGGGAGCATATGTGATTTCAATCTCCTCATTTTTGGTAATTGATGACAACATACAATAAAAGCTTCAATTTAAGATATGCAAAAATATGTGATAGCTTTGAAGGATACATGACTAATACAAGCTCCCCTAAATGTGTGAATCCTTTTTAAAGGACAATTGCTTTGGAATGCATGGACACACACATAGAAGAAGGGACATGATAAGTCATGTGTACCTTAGCCATATGCATCAAATTTATGTGAATAAAGTGTCTCCATGTTCAAGACTCACTCTTGCAAACAATATATGCAAAGAATCAAGAGATCAACTTGGCCAAGGATATGATGCGTATACTTGTCTTGAGGTTCTGGAGCATTTTAACAATAGGAACACACTTGAGAAAACAATTGTTGGATAACACAAGATTATTCTTCTCATCCAAATGCAAAAGAATCCAAAAGTACCAAAGGTATAGAAGACATAGAGAGAAATAGTATTTATTAAAATTGATGTCTCCAAGAGCATTTAGAACTTCATCCCCTGAATATTAACATTACTTTCTTCTCTCCCCCTGAATCTTAGCATGTAGATACTCGGAGTAGGTAGGGTGAGATAAGTCTAACAGTTAGGCAATCTAAAAGTAGATATTTATGTTTTAGCCCCTCTCCTTTGAAGATAGATAGATTTGATCTCTCTCTCTCTCTCCCTTAATGTAGTGTTACTTGATTTTTCTCCCCCTTGAATATGTCTCCAAGAGCATTTAGAACTTTCTACAAAAGAATCCGAAAGTACTAATTTCCCCTTTGGTAAGCATAAGCTTTGATATTTCTCGCCCTTTGGCATTAATTCCCAAAAAGGGTCAGAGGGTAAGGGATCCTTGAGAGTTAGGGTCATTGACAACTTTGTCGAAATCACCGAAGTATGGTGATACGTCTCGGCCGTATCTATAATTTTTTATTATTTCATGTCAATATTCTACAACTTTCATACACTTTTGGCAATATTTTATATTATTTTTTGGGACTAACTTACTTATCTAGTGCCTAGTGTGAGTTCCTGTTTTTTTGTGTTTTTTGTTTCACAGAAATTCCATATCAAATGAAGTCCAAATGCAATAAAAATTTATGGAGATTTTTTTGGAATATATTTGAATTTTTGGAAGAAGAATCAACACCACATGATTCCCAAGGCTCTCACAAGGCAACAGGGCGCGAACGGGGGGTGGCCGCCCCCTAATGCCTTGTGGCTCTCCCTTAATTCGGCCGGGGCCCTACTTTATTTGCAATAAAGATAATGTTCCGATAAAAATCCCCTCAAAATTTCAGCCCAGTCAGAGTTACGAATCTCCGGATATTTAAGAAACGGCAAAGGGCCACAAAACAGTACGTAGCGAAAACAGGAGACAAATGGAGAGTGATCCAATCTCGACGGGACTGCATCCCTCCGGGAGCCATGGTGGACATGGACCGGAGGGTAAACTCTCCTCCCACCTAAGGAGGAGGCAAAGGAAGAATAACATATAGGGGGGCTCTCTCCCCCTCCCTCCCGGTTGCGCAGGAGCGCCGCCGGGGCAACCATCATGACGACGATCTACAACAACAACTTCGTCGTCGTCACCACCAACTCTCTCCCCCTAAATGCAGTGGTGTAAATCCTCTCCCCCCACTGTAATCTCTACATAAACATGGTTCGTAATGCTATATATTATATCCAATGATGTGTGCCATCCTATGATGTTTGAGTAGATCTCTTTTGTCCCACGGGTTAATTGTGGTATGACGTTATTGATATGAGTTGTATGTTGATATGATTCTGTCCTAAGGAGCTTTCGGTGAGGCTCACACGTGAAGTATTCACGCTGTAGGGTTTGCAATATGTTCATGATTCGCTTATAGTGAGTGGCTAGAGCAGCAGAAGCTTACACCCGAGAGTAAGAGAGTTGTTTGCGTATGGGAGTAAAGAGGACTTGATGTTTATTGCTATGGTTGGGTTTACTTTAATAATTTCTAGTAGTTGTGGATGCTTGCTAGAGGTCCAATCATAAGTGCATACGATCCAAGTACGGAAAGTGTGTTTGCGTATGCCTCTCCTTCATTGCACATGACAAGCATCTATCATGCTATATTCAATTGCCTACGGACAATCTTTCTCTTGTGCTACAAAAACAAATTCTACTAAAGAACTAACTTAATTAGTATTTATTAAAAAAGTACCTAACTTCTATTTTTGTGTTCTTTATTATCATGCAAAACTATCTATTACACCTACTAAGTACTTCTAGTTTCCTTCCCATAAAATAGTTGCATACTTGTTCTAGGTAAATTAAGCGTTAGCGTGCGTAGAATTGTATCGGTGGTCGATAGAACTTGAGAGAATATTAATTCTATCTTTAGATCCTCATAGGGTTCGACCCTATTACTTATTGAAAAAGGTTACAAACAATCCCACACACTTGTGGGTTATCAAGACCTTTTTCTAGCGTCGTTGTCGGGGAGCAATAGCATAGCGATTGATATTCTCGTGTGTGCTTGTTTGCTTTGTCACTAAGTAATTTAATTTTGTGTTCTAAGTTGTTTTCTATCTTTAGTTATTTCTAGGAAAGGCAAAATACCAAAAAAAATTAGATGTACTTGCTAACCCAATGGTTGAGGAACCACCCAAAATGTATCGTACTGCTGAAGCTTTTTAGTTGGACCATCTTTGATCCCTTTGTGCTCATGCTAAAAACCGAACTAGCTTAGTTGAGCAAAAATTATTAAATGAACATGCTTGTTTTGTGCGACATCGCTTATCTCAAAAAGGGAAGCTCTTGTGACATGAAATTAGTACTTTGTGTTGTTACGCTTGGAATTTATGTGAATTACATGATTTTACTTGTTGTTTCGAAGACACTAAAACCATATTCCCTATCAATGTGTGTTTAATGATAAGGAAATATTATCTTTTTCAGCCTATGATGCCTATTTTTATTATGATGTTGAACAAATTGAAGAATTTGTCGCTTGGGTCCTTATGAAAATGCTACTTTGATTGAAAAGTATGATGCTATTCTTTATAAATTTAGAAAATTTTGTTGTACTTAAATATTGCTATGAAAGCTATGCTTCTAATGCTTATGTTAAAGAATTTATTGAAAGAATGACTGATGTCTTGGAAGAGATTAATATTTATTCAGGAATCTATGGAAGAAGAAGTTGCTCAAACTGTGAGCTCTTTAGATGAAAAAGATGAGGAGGAAAGCGAAGACCAAAAGAAGGAAGTGCGGATTAGCTACACGTGCCCACCTTCTAATAAGAGTAACTCTTCAACTCATACATTGTTTAATTTCCCTTCACACATACCAAAGGCTGAATGATATGATAATTGCCATGATCCCTTGGATTCATTTGAAATATCCCTTTTTGATGAACTTGATGCTTGCTATGCTTGCGGCCATGATGCCAATATGAATTATTCGTATGGAGATGAACTTGCTATATTTCCTTATGTTAAGTATGAAATTGTTGATATTGCACCCACACATGATAGTCCTATTATATTTTTGAATCCTCCCAACTAAACCATATCGGAGAAGTTTGCACTTATTAAGGATTATATTGATGGGTTGCGTCTTACCATTACACATGATGATTTTGATGAATATAATATGCATGTGCTTGTTGTTCCTACTTGCAATTATTATGAGAGAGAAACCAAATCTTCACCTCTCTATGTTTCCTATTCGATAAAATTGCAAGAAACTACTTATGCTATGTATTGGCCTTTACTTTGTGTGAATAAATTGTTCTTTTATGACATGACAATGCAGAGGAACAGAGTTAGACTTTGTTGTCACATGATATATATCACTTTGTGTTCACCACTTAATTACAAATTAATGTTAATTAAAATTGGATTTGATATACCATGAGATCCGGGTCGATCAATTACTTGAGAACTATATGCCTAGCTTAATGGCTTTAAAGAAAGGGTTGCTAGGGAGACAACCCGGAAGTTTTAGGGAGTCATTTATTTCTATTGTGTTCTTTTAAAAATTTTAAAAACAAAAAATAAAGTTGGGAATCTAAGAGTTTTATGAAAAGAAAAGTGAAAGTGAGAAGGACGAGCACCGTTGAAGTGGGGGTATCCTTGAACTTTGTTCATGCCCATGAAAACTTTGTGAATCTTGATTACACAAACTTTTCAACAAAAATAATTATCCCCTTGTACAAATACATTGTATTAAAAAAGAATGTGCCAAGATTTACTTTGAGGATGTTTAAATTGCTTGTTTGATATGTGTTGTGCAAAAATAGAAACTTTGGCAGTAGTGTTAGATTTTTCCTATTTTACTGGAACATTAAAAAATCTAAAAAAATTACATAGTACTGTTATAAAAAAATTACCACGTCCTAATTTTTCAGAATTTTCTGAGTTAAAGAATTATATGTTTCATCTGCATCTTTCTGGACTGTCCTGTTTTTCACAGATTGTTGTTATAGTTGATTTGTGTGCTTATGTTTGAATTCTTGCTAAGCATCATTGATTTGGGAGCCATATAATTGTGATAGCATACTGTAGGTAATGTTGGAGTGTAATTATACAATGATGTTATGGAAGACTGGTGTGTATTATGCAACTTTATTGTTGTAGATATTGTTGGGCCTCCAAGTGTAGAGTTTTGTTGGACAACATCAAAGCCGTGTTACGTGTAGGATGAAGATGGTCTCTATCAAAAAACCCTGCAATCAAATATTAATAATCTCTTGTGCCCCCAACACACCCAATACAATGGAAAATTGTACAAGTAAACTACTTTGGCGAAGATATGGTGATACAAGTGTAGTATGGATAGTAGATATATGTTTTTGTAATATGAAAATATAAAATCACCAAGGTAGAAGTGGAAAACAGCGAGAAAAATGTGGTATAAATGTTTGGAAATAAGGTCTAAGGTTAATACTTTCACTAGTGGAATCTCTCAACAATGCTAAAATAATAGAATCATATGGTCATCTCTCAATGTGCGATAAAGAATCACCCCAATGTTCATAAGTAGAGGAGAACATAAGATGAAATAGTTGTAGGCAGTGAACCACCTTAAAGTTATCCTTTTCGATCGATCCATTGAGTATTACTATAAGTGTCACAAACAATCCTAGAGTTCGTACTAGAATAACACCTATGATATATATCAATCAACCTTGATTTCACCTAGATACTCCAACATCACCTCAATTATCCGTGGGTTAATTTCAGATTCATCATATTCAATCGAACACAAAGAACTTCAAAGAGTACCCCAAGATTTCTACCGAAGAACGTAGTATGAAAACGTGCAATCAACCCCTATGCATCCCCAAGGTCACTCGTACCGGCAAGTTGATGCCATGACATATATCAAGTAAATCAATAGAATACTCCATTGTAAACACGGGTATCCACATGCAAGACATACATTAAGTGTCCTCAAACCCAATAGTCAATCGGACATAACAAGATCTCAAAGGAAAAATTAAATTCACCACACCAAGATAGCAAGGGAAGAACATCATATGATCCAACTATACTGACAAAGCCTGTAATACATCCATATCGTGACATCACAAGAACACACGAGAAAGAAAGATCAAACACATACACTACTGGAATTCAGTTTTTTGCCATCTGCTAGCTGATGGCAAAGAGTGCCTTTGTCGTCCGTTGCCAAAAAGCCGACGGCAAAGAACAGGCTGATGGCATAGAATGTCTTTGCCATGAGTCAATTCTTTGCCGTCAGCGGCTCACGGTAAAGATTAGGACATCAGACGACAAAGCTTTGGACTGGGCCCACCTGACCGGGGGAACGCTAGGTCAATCTACGGTACCTTCTTTGTCGTCTGCTGGCGGACGACAAAGAGTCCGGAGGAAGACGGCAAAGAGTCTAGACCCTTTGCCGTCAGCCAGCGGACGGCAAAGCCGTTGTATTTTGTAACGGTCGCCCCACCCCCACCCCGTCCCTCTCTCTCTCACACACTCTCTTCTTCTCTTCTTCTCTTCCACTCCTCCCCCGACGCCCACCGCCGCCACCACCATCGCGCCGCCGCCCCCCGCGCCCTTGGCGTCCCCCCGGTGCCCACCGGCCTGCAGCCACCGCCCCACCGTCCCCGGCGCTGCCCCGGTGCCCCACAGCCCCCCGGGGCCATCGCCCCATTGCCCCTGGCGCCACCCCCGCCGCCCCAACACCCCCGGCCCCGCCGCCCACGACGCCACAGCCGCCCCTGCTGGTGAGCCCCCACACCCCACCCCTATATATGAATCAATAAATAAATTTTAATTCCAACATTTTGTTGAGTTTTCTTGCAATGAATGTACTATATATATATTTTGGAATTTATTGCAGTATATATATTTTGTTGAGATTTGGTTATACGGAATATGTTGCGATTTATTGATATTATTAGTATGTATTATAACCATGTATAGTTTAATTATGACAAAAAACTCATTTATTGTAAGGAACATTTTTCAAGAATAGCATGAACATTCATTCTAGCCAATGAATTAATTTTGGAGGACTCTCTTTTATTCAAGGTAGCTAAAAAATCCATAAAGTAAATTCAGTGTGCTCCCTTTTAGTCAATGGAGCACGTCCACCATATCGTCATCATTGTACTAAACATCTTTAGACCATCGCTACCATGGGCTCTAATTATAAAAGATGATACTCTTTACATGTTCATTTTGTATCACAACATCACTCATCAATTGATTTTCTCGATTATATGTATTCAATACATAACAAGATGTGGTATATTGGCTTCAAAAATATTTTGACACAAAAATTTGTAGCTAAATAAAATTACTTCCTTGTATATTTTTATTTGATCTTAATATCTAGTGGAGTACAACAACCTCACTTTGTAGGAGGAGTGGATGTGCAATTTGTCCAACGCTAGTATAGTTCATTTAATAGCAAGTTAAATAAATAATTCATCTTATTGCTATGCCTACACACCATCCACCTTGTTGCTATGTTTTTATCACATTTACTTGTACCTACCTATCATCTAGTGTGTGTGCATATATATTGCTCCCATCCAACTTGGTTTACACAACCAGGCTAAAGAAGCTAACCGACGTGGGCAGTGCTAGGGATTGTTGTAGTAGTTGTTGTAGTTGTTATTGTAGTTGTTGTAGTAGTGGTTGATGTTATTGTAGTTGTTATTTAGTTCTTAGCTTTTCAATTTTTTATGTTGTACTAATTTCTCTTAATCTTTATCATGACAGGTCAGCAGGTGTTGAAAGATGGTGGGCGCGGGTCCAGGTCGCTCGACGGGTTCTTCTTCGGGAGCCCGCACGAGGGGTGGTACTTCCATTCCACCCCTATCTCTCCATAGAGCCTTGGAAGACAGTCTGACGACACCACCCGTGGGTACTTCTTTGTCGGTGGCATTGCCCACTGGGAGAGGTGCTGGTCGGGTAGGGAAGAAGGGGAAGGTTACAAGGAGAGGTGGTGGCCGAGGAAGAGGTAGGCGGACTGTTGCGTCGTCCTCGCCACCACCACCAGCTCATTCACCCGAGCACAGGACTACTATGGTGGACCCGTTTGAGGAGGAGGCTACAGGGACTCCGGTCCAAGAGCCTCGGGTGGACAGGCATTCGGCCCATGAGACTCCGGTCCAGGATCAGTCTCGGGTCGAGGTGCCTTCGGCCCACGAGACTCCGGTTCCTGAGGCTACGTCCCAGGAGACTCCTGCCTCTCACGCTTCGGCCGACTTGGAGAGGTCCGAATGGGGTGTCTGGCCGGATCGGTCCAAGGTGCCGGATTGGACCGAGTGTCCGGGTGGCTGTTCTGTTGATGGCGGGGATGAGTTTACGGCTAGTGAGGGCGATGTGTAGGTGGACGGGGCCACCGTGTACAAGCATGGTAGTACACGTCTCCCGGTCGTGCCGGCTACCGGCAAGCAGAGGCCGGTGATTAAGCCTGAAGGGGATAGGTAAGTACATTTACTCTTTTTTTAGCTTTTGCCTTCAAGTTTCTTCAAATATCTAATGTCTTGACCTTATCATACTGCAGGGGATGGGCAGTGATAACCCACAAGTCTAGGGGATCGCAACAGTTTTCGAGGGTAGAGTATTCAACCCAAATTTATTGATTCGACTCAAGGGGAAGCGAAAGAATATTCTCAAGTATTAGCAGTTGAGTTGTCAATTCAACCACACTTGAAAGATTTAGTGTTTGCAACAAAGTATCAGTAGCAAGGTAGTATGATAGCAGCAGTAGCAACAGTAACCAGTAGCAGCAGAGTAACAGTAGTAGCAGCAAAGTAACAGCAGCAACAAAATAACGTAGCAAGGACCGGTAGTAAAAGACTTGTAGGCATTGGATCGGTGATGGATGATTATGCCGGATGTGATTCATCATGTTACAACTATAACATGGAGAGATAAGTAACTAGCTCCCGTTCATCAATCTAATGTAGGCATGTATTCCGTATGTAGTCATACATGCTTAGGGAAAGAACTTGCATGGCATCTATTGTTCATCCCTCCCGTGGCAGCGGGGTCCTAATGGAAACTACGGGATATTAAGGTTCTCCTTTTAATAAAGAACCGGACCAACGCATTAACACTTGGTGAATACATGAACTCCTCATACTACGGTCATCTCCGGGAGTGGTTCCGGCTATTGTCACTCCGGGGTTGCCGGGTCATAACACATAGTACACTGGTAGAAAAAGAGGCTTCCGTCCAGCCCCATAAGTCGCGAAACTGTAGGAACCGCGACTAATGATTTCTTTAGTCGCGGTTCGGCAGACGAACCGCGACCAAAGGCCTGGGCCAGGGCGCTCGGTGGCCAGCTGGTGCACGTGAGGGGCTTTAGTCGCGGTTGGCCAGGCCAACCGTGACTAAAGGTGCCCAAAGGCCTTTAGTCGCGGTTGGCCATGCCAACCGCGACTAAATCTCCTCCCCTATATATACCAGTTCAGCACACTCACTTAGCCATTTGGTGCCACTTCTCTTCACAAGCTTCACAAGGGGGTGTAGGTTTGCTTTTGGTTCCTCTTATGCACACAAGGTGTTTGATGAAATGCCCCAAGAGCGTGAAACAAACATGATATGAAGTGTTGGAGCCACACTTGAGGTTCGTCATTTATTTTTTCCTCCTCGATCGCGGTTAGCAACTTGAACCTTTCATGCATGTGTGTCATTGATAAAATATGCATGTGTGTTGTTCATTGTTTAAATTCTATTGTTTATAGCTAGTTAGTTTAACAAATGCATGATGGTTAATTATATATTTTATATTATAATAATGCAGATGAATCGGCAATGGATGTACGGTAACCGACTCTCCCGCGAGTTCACTACGGGTTTGAAAGATTTCCTCGTAGTGGCTAATGCGAACAAGCAGAAGGGTTTTGTTATCTGTCCATGTGTTGACTGTAAGAATCAGAAGGGTTACTCTTCCTCAAGAGAAGTTCACCTGCACCTGCTTCGGCACGGTTTCATGCCAAGCTATAATTGTTGGACCAAGCATGGAGAAAGAGGGGTTATAATGGAAGAAGATGAAGAAGGGGATGATTTCATCGATGAAAGCTATCTTGCTCATTTCGGTGATACTTTCATGGAGGATGCTGAAGGTGAAGGGGAAGGTGAAGGGGAAGGTGAAGGGGAAGGTGAAGGTGAAGAAGAGGCACGTGATGAGACCATTGATGATCTTGGTCGGACCATTGCTGATGCACGGAGACGCTGCGAAACTGAAAAGGAGAGGGAGAATTTGGATCGCATGTTAGAGGATCACAGAAAGTCGTTGTACCCCGGATGCGATGATGGTCTGAAAAAGCTGGGCTGCACACTGGATTTGCTGAAATGGAAGGCACAGGCAGGTGTAGCTGACTCGGCATTTGAAAACTTGCTGAAAATGTTGAAGAATATGTTTCCAAAGAATAACGAGTTGCCCGCCAGTACGTACGAAGCAAAGAAGGTTGTCTGCCCTCTAGGTTTAGAGGTTCTGAAGATACATGCATGCATCAACGACTGCATCCTCTACCGCGGTGAATACGAGAATTTGAATGAATGCCCTGTATGCACTGCATTGCGTTATAAGATCAGAGGCGATGACCCTGGTGACGATGTTGAGGGCGAGAAACCCAGGAAGAGGGTTCCCGCCAAGGTGATGTGGTATGCTCCTATAATACCACGGTTGAAACGTCTATTCAGGAACAAAGAGCATGCCAAGTTGTTGCGATGGCACAAAGAGGACCGTAAGTCGGACGGGGAGTTGAGACACACCGCAGATGGAACGCAATGGAGAAAGATCGACAGAGAGTTCAAAGATTTTGCAGCTGACGCAAGGAACATAAGATTTGGTCTAAGTACAGATGGCATGAATCCTTTTGGCGAGCAGAGCTCCAGCCATAGCACCTGGCCCGTGACTCTATGCATCTACAACCTTCCTCCTTGGTTGTGCATGAAGCGGAAGTTCATTATGATGCCAGTGCTCATCCAAGGTCCGAAGCAACCCGGCAACGACATCGATGTGTACCTAAGGCCATTAGTTGATGAACTTTTACAGCTGTGGGGCAGACCTGGTGTCCGTGTGTGGGATGAGCACAAAGAAGAGGAATTTGACCTACGAGCGTTGCTTTTCGTAACCATCAACGATTGGCCTGCTCTTAGTAACCTTTCGGGACTGTCAAATAAGGGATACAATGCATGCACGCACTGCTTACATGAGACTGAAAGTGTACATTTGCCAAATTGTAAGAAGAACGTGTACCTTGGGCATCGTCGATTTCTTCCGAAAATCCATCCAGTAAGAAAGAAAGGCAAGCATTACAACGGCAAGGCAGATCACCGGCCGAAGCCTGCGGAACGCACTGGTGCTGAGGTATTTGATATGGTCAAGGATTTGAATGTCATCTTTGGAAAGGGTCCTGGCGGACAATCAGTTCCGAAGGGAGCTGACGGGCACGCAGCCATGTGGAAGAAGAAATCTATATTCTGGGAGCTAGAATATTGGAAAGTCCTAGAAGTCCGCTCTGCAATCGACGTGATGCACGTTACGAAGAATATTTGCGTGAACCTCCTAAGCTTCTTGGGCGTGTATGGGAAGACAAATGATACAAAGGAAGCACGGCAGGACCAGCAACATTTGAAAGACCCTGATGACCGGCATCCGGAATGGTTTCAAGGTCGTGCCAGCTACGCTCTGACCAAAGAAGAGAAGGTCATCTTTTTTGAATGCCTGAGCAGTATGAAGGTCCCGTCTGGATTCTCGTTCAATATAAAGGGAATAATAAACATGGCGGAGAAAAAGTTCCAAAACCTGAAGTCTCACGATTGCCACGTGATTATGATGCAATTGCTTCCGATTGCTTTGAGGGGGCTCCTGCCGGAAAATGTTCGAGTAGCCATTGTGAAGCTAGGCACACGGAGAACTTGATAATTAACAACAAAAAAAGTATACGGAGAGGGGGCGGCGAGGGGGGCGGCGATGCGCGCGGTGTTTTTTTTTGGGATCGAGAGGGGGCGGCGAGGGTTATACATGTGTGTTGTCCTCGCCTCCCTCTCCGTGACGCCGTCGTCTGCCGCCCCGTCTCGCGCTCTACCGCGACACCCTCTCCCACCCCTTCCTCGCCCCCTCTTTTTGCCACCGCCCTTTCGCCACCGCCACCGCCACCGCCCCCCTTCTTCACTTAATTAATTTGTTTTTACTACATGTTTTCAGGACTGACATAATGGCGGACGATAGAGCTGACCCGATTATGGACAACTATGATCCGGACGGTGAAGCACATATGTTCGGCATCATAAACGGCGATATTCTATATGTGCCGACCGGAGAAGAAGAAGATGATATCTCTTCTTATCTGAACCTTGACGGTGAAGATGAAGGGCGCCGTCAGCAAGATGATGCCGAAAAAACGTCGATAAACGACGATCTTCAAATGGAAGTAGCAACCACCTCCGGCGCCGAGGTATATATATACATTGAGCCTCTGGTGATACAAACTAACTGATTTGAATAAATATGTGTGTACTAACGCGCGCGACTCTCTTTCTTATTTTAGCCCTCGGCCGGATCGTCGAAACAATCGAGTACGTCGTCAAAGCGTGGCGCAACCAAGACGATGAAACAAGGAGAAACATGCACCATCGAGGTTGTCGACAGTGCAACCGGCAGGCCGCTGGAGCCCCGCAAGAACGCCACCAAGTTTGTCAGCCAATGCGGAGCCGTTGTTAGAGACAACGTCTCGATCACCGTCCAGGAGTGGAATAAGCCAAAGAAGGCACGAATTGCTGGTTTCACTTTTGTCGATAAGAGAACAAAAAAAGATTGCTTCAAGAAGCTTATGGAACATTTCGTTCTACCTCCGGAATACAACAAATTCAATGAGGAGGGTAACAAGATTGAGGAAAACAAGGAGAGGAGGAGGCTAGTCAAACAGTCCGCTCTTCATAAGATGGCCGACGCATTCCGGAAATTCAAGCAAAATCTAGCCCATGACTTTGTCAAGCAGAACAAGACTCCGGATTTCAAAGGACAATATGAGAAACTGAAACATGATTGGCCAGAATTTGTGAAGCAAAAGAAATCGGAGCAGTTCATTCAAATATCGAAAAGAAATAAGGAAAATGCGGCTAAGAAGGAGTACAATCATATTATGGGGCCAGGAGGGTATCGCATTTGGGTGCCTAGGTTGGAGAAGATGGAGAACGAGCTGAGGGCGCGAGGAATCCGTCCAGGTACGGAGGGATGGGACCCAAGGGCCAAAAGCTGGTGGTACGGGCATGGGGGAACGCTGAACCCGGAGACAGGGGAGTGTGTTTACCGGGGCAAATTAATTAAACCCACCCAAGCCCTTATTGACGCAATGAGGGATGCTCAAGAGGGGAAGATCAAGTTCAACAGAGAGAACGACGCGCTGACAAAAGCCCTCGGGAATCCTGAACACGGAGGACGTGTACGAGGCATGGGGCACATTCCGTGGAAAATAGGGTTCCCCCAGAACGATGACCCGTACGGTTACAGAAGCCGTAAGAGAAAGATGGATCGGGAAGCAGATGTTGTGGCGCGGTTGGCATCGGAAATGGATGTGATGAATAAAACCGTGAGTGTACTATTAGCCGAAAGAGATGTAGCTCGGGCGCAGCATGAAGATCATCCAGCGGATCTCGGAAGCCAGCAGCGGAGAAGCAGCGTGGCTTCCATGGAGGCCCCACCAGCTGGTGCAGATGCACCGACGATCGAAATTACTGCACCGGAGCCTCTGGTGGTCGAAATTACTGCACCGGAGCCTCTGGTGGTCGAAATTACTGCACCGGAGCCTCCTCGCTACCCCGTGGACGATATAAAGGAGATGAAAGAATGTCATCTGTATTATCCTATCGGGAACATGTCCATGAAGGTAGCCATCGGCAGTGCTTTACCATGTTTACCTGGAGCACTCCACCACAACAACCCCATTCAAGATGGCTATGCTCGTGTCACGGTGGAGGACATAGTCCAAGGGTTTGAGGACCTGGAGATTGACATTGCTACACCTGAAGGGGAGAAAAGACTTGGAGATGTCAAGCGCCATTTCATTCTATGGCAAAAGAAGTTTATCAAGTTTCCAGGCGAGGCGCCAAGGACAACAAGTCCACCCCCCTACGGTGGTGGTGGTGGCGGTGGCGGTGGTGGTGGTGGCGGTTCACCTACACCTCCGTCACGTCAGCCGACGCCCCCCAGTCCACAACGTCCGGCGGGTGATCAGACGCCGCCCCCCAGTCCTCGTCCGGCGGGTGATCAGATGCCGCCCCCCAATCCACCTCCGGCAAAGAAGCAGAAGCAGTCCTGGATTATTAACCCGGACCCTTATGTACCTAAGACCACAAAGGTACCGGAGCCATCACTGAAGCCTCTCCCCACAAGGCCTTGGGAACGTAGTGCCGAGGAAACTGCCGCGGCCGCGGCTGCTGATCATGAGAAATGGAAGGCGGACTGCAAGAAGAAAAGAGAGCCCGAGCCCAAGCCAGTATTTTCTGATGAGCAAAAGAAGTGGGCTAAGTCATTTTTGAGCACACCGTCCCAAGCCGCGAAGAATCTGCCTGACGACTATGCACGTGAACTTCGTAGGCAGGCATTCATGTTGAAGGAGAAGAAAGAGCGGGCGGAGAACCAGGAGAACAAAGCCTTGGAGGAGGCCGAGAAAACGGAATTAGAAAGTAAAAAAAGCGGGAAACGAGTTGCCCAACTCGGGGAACAAAGTAAACAATCGATTGCCCCGCTTATAGTGAAAGCCGCCGGTCCGGATGACCCCGATATCATAGCAGCTGCGGCAGCACATGGATTGACTGTAACGAGTGCCAGAGAACAAGCGGCCAACTTAGGTATTACTCTTCGTGAACTGTTAGGCCTTGATGAGGCGCCAGTGAAGGAGGTAGTAATTACATATGTGAAGAATGGGCCTCTCGTCGAGCCTGCGCAGGAAGAGGATCTACCTCCACAAATGAAAGGTCTGCTGAAATGGTACAAGGGTTACATAAAAAATAAAAACGCCAAAGAATATATTTATGCGGAAGTTAGATATGAGCATCACTTCAAACATTACTATGTACAAATTCATCTGAGTGAATTGTTCCAGCTTTTCAATCTGCGCGAGCTCGACAAATCTATCATCAGTTGCTACGTTCTGTAAGTGATTTATTTCTACCCCATCTCGTTCATATTGCCTGCACTATATATATGTCGTAACTATATTGTTGTGTCCGCTATTATACATGCAGAATGAAGATTAAGGAATGCAGAGTAAGGAACATCCATGATGTTGGGTTCATTGACCCACACATCGTTAATGGATATGTGTTGGAGCATCACCCCGCCGACATGGAGGCAGACCTGTGGCAGTTTCTTACAAAGCAGGAACTCAAAAGTGATATTCTTTCCTTACCATTTTGGGTGAGTGTTTCTGTCTTGAGCACATTCTCTTTTGTTTACTCCATGCATGGTATGTGGCCGGCTAATCGATGAGTTATGCATGACGTACTGTGCATGTATCGTGTCCGCAGGTTCCACTGGATTCTGCTAGTAATTAAAGTTGACACCTCAGAATGTCTCGTCCACGACTCTCTGAATATGGATCCAAAGCTTTGGGGCGGCATGAGAAGAATGCTGCAGAAGTAATTATTTTCATTCATTTGCGCTCTATATCGATCGGCCTATTTCGTTCATTTCCTAATATCAAGTAACTAATAACTCTCTTGTTCATTTAATTTTCTTTGCCTCGTAGGGTTTGGAGACGGTTCGTAGATACAAAGGTCGGTGAATTCAAAAAAGAGCTAGAATTCAAAAGGTCAAAGGCTAAGAATGGTGGGGATATTCAGCCAGCGGGGACCAATCTATGTGGATACTATGTCTGTGAGATGATCCGGAGATACACCTCTGAGCGGGTTCCGAGTGATACCAATGCTCAGCGGAATAACCTCCGGGTGATGCTTAGTCCAGAAGCTCGCTTCCGCCCACTTCAAGAGGAACTAGCTGGATGGTTCAGGAGGGAAGTCCTCTATCCTAAAGGAGAACACCATTACGAGGACGCAGAACTTTATATGCATTAAATTATGTATGGAAACTTGTTCAAAATTGTATATGGTCATCCGATGATATTGAATATATATTGTATATTCCTCTTGAATTCTTTTTGGTTCTAATTTCAAATTTGTTTGAAATTGTACATTCATATGCATGTATGTAGTACCGTAGAATATGTGAAACTCCTTCAAAATTAAAATAAAGCACAAAAGAAATAAAACAATACAAACTAAACAGAAAACAGGTTTAGGGGGGGGGGGCTAAACCCTGTGGCGGCCTTTAGTCGCGGTTGGCCAGAAGAACCGCGACTAAAGGTCCTCCGCCCCGACGGCCGCCTGGCGCCCACGTGGACGGGCCTTTAGTTGCGGTTCTTAAGCAACCGCGACTACAGGGGGGGCCTTTAGTCGCGCCTATTTGGTCGCGGTTGCGCAACCGCGACTAATGGCAGTTGCGAACCGCGACCAAAGGCCCTTTTTCCACCAGTGGTAGGTGACTACAACTTGCAAGATAGGATCTAAAACACACATATATTGGCGACAACATAATAGGTTCAGATCTGAAATCATGGCACTCGGGCCCTAGTGACAAGCATTAAGCATGACAAAGTAGTAGCAACATCAATCTCAGAACATAGTGGATACTAGGGATCAATCCACTAGTAGAAAATAGGGCTTTGGTTCGGGCCTGGCCAGCCCATTAGTCCTGGTTCTTCACGAACCGGGACCCATGGGGGGCAATAGTCCCGGTTCATGAGCCTAGGGGCCGGCCGGGGCCTCGTGGGCATTGGTCCCGGTTCGTGTGGACCCATTTGTCCCGGTTCTAGGCACGAACCGGGACCAATGGGCCGCGCTCCTGGCCCACATCCATTGGTACCGGTTTATGCCTTGAACCGGTTTAGAAGGCAGCCCCGGTTTATGCCTCGAACAAATGTAATTCTATCATGGAAAAATCTAAAGGGAAGTGTGCGCACGTGAACCCTCCCGTGCGGCGGGCTTACGCTGGATTCCCTTTCTCTGATCAGAATTCAAAAACTTTTATCTCTTAAACCGTTAATTCGACCGATGATCCGTTTTCGTTGTTGACTTTGTTTCGACGATATCTTCAAAACTAGATCCCATGTCCACATGTTTTGACAATTTTTTTTCTCGTACTCACCTCATTTGTTGCACTTACTTGTCATATTAGTAAGTACTTACTTGTCTGATAAAAAATAATTTAATCACCATATTTTTGAAAATTGCGTATAAATATGATATTTCGACATAATCAAGCTGACAAGTACAAACAACTTTTTTTAGATGATTACGCGCAAAAAAATGACAACTCAACTTATTTAAAACCGGTGACGACAAAAAATCTTATTTGATCATCGTTTGTAAATATGACAACTCGACATAGTTAAACTAACAAGCACATAAAATAGTTTTCTGACAAATTATATGTAAATATGACAAGTTGACATATTTTTCAAATTGGCAAACACAATTTATGACATGCTTTTATATCATGTATAATGAAAACTGCTACAAGGCTTTGGACGAAATAACATTAAAAAGTGTAAATCAAGTTATTTTTTTCAGACAAGTAAGTGGTTAATAATATGGCAACTTGGTCAAAAAAATGTGGCAAGTATGAATGAAAAAAATAGTTGATGAAACATATCGATATGGGATCTAGTTTTGAAGAATTTATTGCGAGAAAGTCAATGTTGTAAACGGATCATCGATTGAATTAACGGTTTTGTAGATAAAACTTTTTGAATTTCAAACATCAAATGCATGAAAAATAACAAATGAAGTCAAAAAGGGTTGTAAATTGATGATGCACGAAGTGCATCCATTTTTTGCCGTAACCCTCTCAACTTTCTCGCACATGCTATGTGGGCGAAATGATGATACCATGCCAACTTGGAACCTTTTCAGAGTTCATTTCAAATGCTTTTCAATTTCATGGTCTTATAGCTCAAAATAATCAGTAAATGCATGAAAAATTACAAATGATGTCATAAAGGGTTGTAAATTGATGATGTGGCTTTGAATGGTGCATTTTGAACACAAAAAAACTATGGAGTTCAAATAAGTTCAAAAAAATGAAATCCCTTTGTAAGAGACGAGTTTCCGTATGAAACCCTGATACTTCCAAAGAGATTGTCCGTTTTGTACACGAAGTGCATCCAGTTTTTGCCGTAACCCTCTCAACTTTCTCGCACATGCTATGTGGGTGAAATGATGATACCATGCCAACTTGGAACCTTTTCAGAGTTCATTTCAAATGCTTTTCAATTTCATGGTCTTATAGCTCAAAATAATCAGTAAATGCATGAAAAATAAGAAATGAAGTCAGAAAGGGTTGTAAATTGATGACGTGGCTTTGAATGGTGCATTTTGAACACAGAAAAACTATGGAGTTCAAATAAGTTCAAAAAAATTAAATCCCTTTGTAACATACGAGTTTCCCTATGAAACCGTGATACTTCCAAAGAGATTGTCCGTTTTGTACACGAAGTGCATCCAGTTTTTGCCGTAACCCTCTCAACTTTCTGGCACATACTATGTTGGTGAAATGATGATACCATGCCAACTTGGAACCTTTTCAGAGTTCATTTCAAATGCTTTCAATTTCATGGTCTTATAGCTCAAAATAATCAGTAAATGCATGAAAAATAACAAATGAAGTCAGCAAAAGGAATCAACTAAAAATCTTTTATAAACCTCTAGTATTATCGAAACTAAAATTATATAGAATTTTGTTACAAACTTTAATAGAAAAAAATATTATCATAAAAGAAAATAAATAAGTAATTAGAATTTTGTTCAAAACATTAAAAGCAAAAAGAATTATCATAAAATAAAATAAATAAGTAATTAGAATTTTGTTACAAACTTTAATAGCAAAAAGAATTATCGTAATAGAAAATAAATAAGTAATTAGAAACACATTACTAGGGCCAGGATGCAGGCCCGCAGTAGGCCCAATAGGCCCACAAGCACAGAGAGTGATTTTAGGCCTGTAAGCCTGTAGTAGAGAGGAGCTCGAAGTGGTTGGTTTGGCATGGCTTATAAACCACTCCGAGCCCCTCTCGGCTAGCGAGGTGGGACTAAACATAGCACCGCACCGCACAAGTCCTTTGGTCCCGGTTGGTGGAACCAACCGGGACTAAAGGGGGGAATTGGTACGGTTGGTGCAACCAACCGTGACCAAAGGCCTCTGCTTCCCGCCCTTTGGGCTGCTGAAAAGAGACCTTTGATCCCGGTTTGTGCCACCAACCAGTACCAATGGCTCTGCTTCCCGCCCTTTGTGCTGCTGAAAAGAGACCTTTGGTCCCGGTTGGTGCCACCAACCGGTACTAAAGGTGGGGCTATATAAGCGTCAGTTTAGAAATTTTGATCACTCCCCCTCTCTCCATTCGATCCCGACGCCGCCAGGCTGCCCGTCTCGCCGTCGACGTCGTCATCGTCGCCCCGTGCCGCCCCGACACCGCCCCGACGCCGTCGCCGCCCCCGCCCCGCGCCCCGTGCCCCGCGACGCCGCCGGCCCCTACTCGTCGCCGCCCCGCCCCGGCCCGCGCCGCACCTCACCGTCGATCGTCGCCGCGCCACCCCGCCCCGCGCCGCACCTCCCCGTCGCCGTCGCCGTCGCCATCACCGTCCCTGACACCGTCGCCGTGAGCAATGATTTTTTTTCTCCTAAAAGATTTATACCTAAATATTATGTTTTATGATCCTGAATCTTCACAACAAAGGGTTAACGACATACAAACATTTACCACATGAATTTATGCCACGATGGATTTCTGTAAGTCCACTAATGAATTTTGGATTTTGGACCAGTCTTTCTGCCGGAAGTCAGCCACAAAACTGGGCATCATGTTATGCCAACAATGTATACATAACACTGATAGATTAATCTTAAGAAATAATTTACTGCTAGCTGCATGTAGTTTATACCCAAAAAGCTCTAAAAGGTACATGACACAATAAATGGTGGAAAAAAGATAGAGCAGTGATAAAATTCTATTAATTTGCAAGCATACATAGATGATCCCTAGTTGGCAAGTACATTTGAAAGCACATATATGAATAGATGATCCCTAGTTGGCAAGACTACTTTATTTAACTATATATAGAAGTAGTTCCCGCTTTATTTAACTATGTATGATGATGATTAATTAGTAGGACTTGTTGTTATATATGATGATGCATGATGCGAGCATGAAGAGTTATTATATATAGATGTTCAATTCTTTCGATATATATAGTGTGTCACGATTATATTGTTGTTTACACACATTTACCACATTAAAATAGGAAATGTCTGACGATGGATATTGGGAGTGTGAATATTGCGGCGACTCTCGGGGTATGTGCGACATGCCTCACCTGCGAGACGATAGGTTCTTCAGCATGAAGCTTGACGAGAACGGCGATATGTACCTCCCTTGCCATGCAAGAAGTTATGTGTTGGAGAGGCTCGGTTTCGAAGAGCACGAGAGAATTGAGACGAGGAGCGCTAAGCTAAGGACTATATATGGTCACACATTTGTTATCCAAGTATTTAATTTAGTTTTTCAAACAGAATTTGGGTGCCCAAAGTGGGAAGATCTTTGCAAGGCATATGGATTTCAGAAGGGAATGGAAATCACCTTTGATCTTCATCCTGAAGATAATATGCCAGACAACATCGACATTTGGGTGGTTGTCGATGATATGCTTCCTGTTTTACCTCCATGTGAGTTTCTCAACCATATTTGTCAAGTAATTTGCATTTATATTTATAAATAGTTGGTGTAGTCAACCTGTTTTCCTCTCGCAATTTACATGTCATGTGGTGTTCATCGTCTATTAAAACTTTGGCCACACGTTGCAGGTTCCTAGTTATTGGGCCATAGTTATAATTATATCATGTTGCATGTTGTACAAACAACAACAACAACCCAAATTGTCCTTTGAATGATCGTAGCACATGTGGTCATTTTGAATGGTTTATATAATTCCCACATCTTGTGGACAATTACAAAATTTCTAAGTATTTTTGAAACATTAAATTATTACAAAATTTGGGTGGTTGTCGATGATATGCTTCCTGTTTTACCTCCATGTGAAGTAATTTGCATTTATATTTAGAAATAGTTGGTGTTCATCTATATACTAAATTTGTTAAATTATAATTTACAGCTTATTTCGTTGCTTCGATTGAATTACGAAAATTAACTGACACGACACACTACACGTATGGATCACACCTAACTTGGAAGGAGAAGGATGATCTTCTCCACTTTCTTGTTGCTGGTGTTCTGGCTTCTAGGGATACCTTCCCGTATCATTTTGGAATTGGCCAAAATTATTCATTTTACATGCCACTAGTGCATAGGTTGAGTCCAGATGACATTCGCTGAAATGTCTTGGTAAGAGTTTCCTAATTAAGTACGCTCCGCTACTGCATAAATGGTGTTGATTACATTGCTAACTAGGTTATTATTATGTTCTTCAACAACAACTGCCACATGATGTAGTGCCTCCGTTAATGGACCCAGGAGGTCAAATGAGAATTAGAAGGCCGCTGAGGGCTGAGTTCTATGCTCCATAGTTGATTAACTTCAAATCAAGATCAAAAAGACTCCAAATTAAAGCATGGAGAGAAATAAAGAAGGTTTGCAAGCCACAAGCTGGAGACCGTTGGATCTCTGTGATTCATCATGGAGCCATAGGTCTTATTCTGTTTTATGACATTATATCTAAGAGCGAGGACTAGGTCTTATGAGAGACAAGTTATTATAGTTTATATTATTACTTGACATGATCGATTAATTAGGATGCATGATGCATATGATGACTATATTTATATTATGATGTTTCTCTGTTTTATTTTATGTGTATCATATGATAACTTGGTATATGGTTAAGTTGATGATGAGTTGTTAGATGATCGATTAGAATACTATTGCCATTCGACGAAAATGAGATGAAATGATATAGTGTAAAAAAGATGCATATATGTGCATGTAACTCGTGTCTACATTTTGTACATATGTTCGACAAAGCACGACGGATGACCAAGCACGGAGATATATAAGAGAGGACACTTTTCTCTATTAGCTAGCTAATAACAACCTAAATTAACCCCTAAACCAGCCCCTTTAAAAAAACCTCAGCTCCAGCCACGGGCTGACGCGTGCATGCCTTTTGGTCCCGGTTTGTGTCATCAACCGGGACTAAAGGCCCCCCTGCCTGGCCTGGCCGCAACGGCCACATGGAGGCCCACCTGTCCTGGTTCGTGTAAGAGCCGGGACCAAAGGCAAAGGGCATTAGTAACGACCTTTTTGTCCCGGTTCCGAAACCGGGACAGAAGGCCCTTATGAACCAGGACAAAAGGCTCTTTTTCTACTAGTGATCCCGGTCAAAACTAACTCGATTACATGATAGATCTCATCCAACTCATCACCGTCCAGCAAGCCTACGATGAGATTACTCACGAACGGTGAGGAGCATCATGGAATTAGCGATGAAGGAAGGTTGATGATGACGATGGCGACGATCTCCCCTCTCCGGAGCCCAGAACGGACTCCAGATCTTCCCTCAAGATGAAGAATAGGAGGTGGCGGCACGCCCGTATCGTAGAACGCGATGAATCCCTCTCCTTGATTTTTTCCCTAGCGAAACGGAATAAATAAAGCTGAGTTTGGAGGCGGTGGAGCCACGTGGGCCCTACAAGCCTGCCAGGCGCGGCCAGGGGGGTGGTCGCGCCTCTTGGGCTTGTGGCCCACTGGCTCACCCCCTCCGGCGGATCTTTGCGCATATATTTTTCATTAATTCCAGAAAAATTCTCCGTAAATTTTCAGGTCATTTCGAGAACTTTTATTTCTGCACAAAAACAACACCATGGCAATTCTGCTGAAAACAGCGTTAGTCCAGGTTAGTTCCATTCAAATCATGGAAATTAGAGTCCAAAACAAGGGCAAAAGAGTTCGGAAAAGTAGATACAACGGAGACGTATCAACTCCCCCAAGCTTAAAGCCTTGCTTGTCCTCAAGCAATTCAGTTGACAAACAGAAAGAGACAAAATAAAAACTTTGACGAACTCTGTTTGATCTTGTTGTTGCAACTATGTCTAACTCATAACGAAAATTTCAGCAAGATCACAAGCAAACCACATAAGCAAATGACATCTAGGTCTCACGGTAAACTCATATCAATGGCATAATCAACTAGCGAGCAAATAATAATAAGTCTCAAACGTCAACACTTCAATCAAAACAATCATGAAGCGGTACGAATAGATGGTATCTCGCTAGCTCTTTCTGATACCGCAAAACATAAATGCATAGCACCTTCAAAGACCAAGGGCTGACTAAACATTGTAATTCATGGCAATGAAGATCCAGTCACAGTCATACTCAACACAGTTAAAAGCAAAGCATAAAAATGAGAGAGGTTCTCTCTAATTGGTGCTTTTATAAGAGGAGGATGACTCAAGAGGAACATAAATAGACAGGCCCTTCGCAGAGGGAAGCATTGATTTGCAGAGGTGTCAGAGCTCAAGCTTTGAAAACAGGGATAATAATTTTGGGTGGCATGCTTTCATTGTCAACGCAATGACTAAGAGTTCTCAACATCTTCCATGCTACACATGCTATAGGCGGTTCCCAAACAGAAAAGTAAAGTTTTGACTCCCCCACCACCAATCAATCACACTCCATGGCTAGCCGAATCCTCGGGTACCGTCCATACCAACATCAATCCTGGGGGAGTTTTGTTTGCAGTTATCTTTTCGATTTGAGCATGGAACTGGGAATTCCAATTACCGACCCCTTTCTCGTGAATGATAGTGAATAAACATATATCAAGGATAACACGCCTAGCATCGAAGATACTAATAGCCCCCTGTCACCACATGAGCGGTTCGGGCATGCAAAACAGATTACTTCTTGAAGATTTAGAGAGTGGCACATGCAAATTTACTTGGAACGGCAGGTAGATACCGCACATAGGTAGGTATGGTGGACTCATATGGAACAACTTTGGGTTTATGGAAGTGGATGCACAAGTAGTATTCTCGCTTAGTACAAGTGAAGGCTAGCAAAAGACTGGGAAGCGACCAACTAGAGAGCGACAACAGTCATCAAAATGCTTTGAGATTAACTAACATTGAGTGCAAGCATGAGTAGGACATAAAGCACCATGAACATGAATATCATAGAGGATATGTTGATTTTGTTTCAACTACATGCATGAACATGCGCCAAGTCAAGCCACTTGAATCATTCAAAGGAGGATACCATCCTATCATACTACATCATAGTCATCTCAACATTCATGTTAGCAACCAAGGCAAACCATTATAAGCTCCTAGCTAAATAAGCATGGCATCAGCAACTATGATCTCTAAGCTGTCATTGCAAACATGTTTCTCTTACAACAAAGCTGAATCAGGCACGCTGAGCTAGTCATATTTACATAAACAAAATAGATCGAGTTCATACCAGCTTTTTCCAGGCTCATTCACTTCATCATATATCGTCATTATTGCCTTTCACTTGCATGACCGAACGATGTGAACAATAATAAGAGTGCTCGTGCATTGGACTAAAGCTGGAATCTACAGGCAAACACAAAGGAGAAGACAAAGTAATACAACTCTATGACAGCTAAACACGTATGCATGCAAGAGCCACTAAACATTGTAACCATGGTCTTCTACCTTGACCCAAAGAAAAAGAAAACTATTTACACGGGAAAGCTCCCAACAAGCAAAAGAAAAAAAAGAAAGTATTTTTGGGTTTTCTTCAAACTAGACAGACACACTAAACGAAAACGAGAAAAAGAAAATAAACTAGCATGGATGATACCGTGGCAAAGTGTGAACACCAACGAACAAAGTGAAAGCATAGGCAAGAATGTAAAGTCGATGAGAAACACATACTCCCCCAAGCTTAGTCTTTTGGCCTAAGTTGGTCTACTCCCAAGGAGGGAAATAACCAGCTCCGGGGTACTCCGGAGTGGACTGAGGATGCCACTGCTGTGTGAGCTCCTCTAGCTCCCACTGGTAAACTGGCGTCTGGTACTCGACTGGTGGCTCGGGCACGGGCACCTGTGGTTGGGCTAAGCCCCAATATGCATAGATGTCTGAGGGCATAATAATGTACCTTCCTACATGAAGATTGAACAAAGAAGGAGCAGGCAAAGTAATAGTCTCACGAGTACCCTGACTAAATAACATGTTATAAATCATCCTTCTATTTATATCTCTATCAAGAAAGTCATGGCGAACCATGCTATCGTAATCTAGATATCTCTCGGGAAGAAGAATCTCTTCTTCCCCTTCCAGTCTAATAGGTATATCAAAGTGTCTAGCAAGACGAGTAAAATAGATACCTCCATAGACAATGCCTTTAGAACAGTTCGTGTTCAACGGTTGAGCTACTATAGAGCCCAAGCAATAAGATCTATCATTATAAAGGGCTTCGCGCAAGACCGCAAGATCTGGGGAACTAAGTGACCCAGCTTTCCCACGGCCAATCAAACATTTTCCCACAAATAATGAGAAGTACCGAAGCACGAGAAAATGAATGCTAGCATCTCTAGCGCAAGACACTCCTCTCTTCTGTCCTACAACAATTGTATCGATGAAAGCCTCCAAGTCCCGTGGACGAGGTTCATGAATATCCCCAACAAAAGGAAATTTGCAAACATTGCAAAAATCCTGGAGTGACATGCGCTGGGGGATATCATAAAGTTTGAACTCAACCATAGGAGGATTCTTCCTCGGATAGAAGTTAAAGCTTTGTACGAAGATATTAGTGAGGAGGAGGTATTGCGGACACTTATCTTCAACGAAGACGGTAAGGCGTGCGTTCTCCACGAAGTGATAAAAGTCCTCATAAATTCCAGCGGCGCGTAAGAACACATCGCTTGGCCACTTGCACGGTCGAACTTCCGCGATTCGAGGGACCAGATACTTGGGCTTCTTCTCACTTCCATCATCCTTGGGGCCACGGCTTGAAGAGCCTCTTAAGAACTTCCTCATCTTTTCCCTTTTCTATCTTTGAAAATTTCTGAAATTTTTAGTGACTCTAAGGAAAAGTGAACAAGGCTCAACAAAACTCATAGCAGCTACTCCCATAAGTGCCTAGAGGCCATATTACGCATCAAAACTACTTGAGACCAGCTAAAATTAGCATGCAAAGCTCAAGAACAGGGTCACCAAGGTAGAAAAAATACGCGAAGTATAAGGCACTAGAGCAAAAACTAATTGGACCAATGGAGGAGTCACTTACCAAGAGTAATTTCCCCAAAACAGTTTGGAGAATGGTGCTTTGAGCAAAGAGATCAAAAATCCCAGCAAGAGGAGCAAGAACACGGGTTTGATCTATGAAATGATTTTTTCTGGAGGTAGGAGAACCAGATGAGAGCAAGAATGAGTGGAGGGGGTGCCTATGGGCCCCACAAGCCTGGGTGGCACGGCCAGGTGTGTACCCGCGCCTCCGGGGCTTGTGGCCCACTGGTGCACCCCCCAGACTAGCTCTAATTCCCAGTATTTTTCAAAAAATCCAGAAAAAATCATACTTGATTATCAGGACGTTTGGAGAACTTTTATTTTCGGGGTACTTTTCCATGGGACGCTAAAACAGAAAACAGGGAAAACTAAACTAAATCTATCATTTTTCTTCTAAGCAACCGAAGGTGAAAGCTTGGAATAGAGGTTTGTGACTTCTCGATTCACCCATCTCATGGTCATCGAAGGAAATCCGTCAATGAGGTTGATCAAGTCTCCTCGACAAACCTTTTCGAATCGCAAAATAAGACGGAGAATTTTTGAATAGTCACTAGGTTACCTCAATGGGGATGTGTATCTCCCGAACAAGCAAATCATACTTCATCTTAACAGGAGGAATAGGGCATTGAAAGCTCCCAATAAGAATCGATGAAGCCTTTTCGATATCATTGATGCAATGTACTCGATATTGTTTCTTCGGAAAGTGCACCGTATGCTCATTACCTTTGACATGGAAAGTGACATTGCCTTTGTTGCAATCTATAACAGCCCCTGCAGTGTTTAAAAAGGGTCTTCCGAGGATGATAGCCATGGCATCGTCCTTGGGAATATCCAAGATAACAAAGTCTGTTAAGATAGTGACGCTAGCAACCACAACAGGCACATCCTCGCAAATGCCGATAGGGAAAGCAGTTGATTTGTCGGAATTTGCAGAGAGATTTCAGTGGGTGTCAACTTATCCAGTTCAAGCCTACGATAAAGAGAGAGAGGCATAACACTAACACCGGCTCCAAGGTCGCATAACGCAGTTCTAACATAGTTGCCTTTAATGGAGCAAGGTATAGTGGGCACTCGAGGATCACCTAGTTTCTTAGGAGTTCCACCCTTGAAGGTATAATTAGCGAGCATGGTGGAAATCTCAACCTCAGGTATCCTCCTTTTATTAGTCACAATATCCTTCATGTACTTAGCATACAGAGACATTTTGAGCATATCTATCAAACGCATTTGCAGAAAGACAGGTCTGATCATTTCAACAAAGCGCTCAAAATCCTCATCATCCTTTTTCTTGAATGGTTTGGGAGGAAAGTGCATGGGTTTCTGAACCCATGGTTCCCTTTCTTTACCATGCTTCCTAGCAGCGAAATCGTTTTTATCATGTCTCTTATTCTTAGGTTGTGGGTTATCAAGATCAACATGTTCAATCTCCACATCCTTATCATTGCTAGGTTGAGCATCATCATGAACATCACTATTGATATTATCATTAGGCTCATGTTCATCACGAGATTGTGTTTCAGCATCACAGACAGAGACATCGTTTGGACTCTCAGGTGTAGCAGTAACAGGGTTGCTAGCGTGCAGGTTCCTATCATCTTTCTTCTTCTTTCTAGGATGACAAGGTGCATCAGTGCTAACTCCTTGAGAATCTTGTTCAATTCTCTTCGAATGACCCTCAGAATACAAGGGTTCCTGGGTCATTCTACCGCCTCTAGTGACGACTCTGCAGAATTGTCATTTAACTCATTGAGCAAGTCATTCTGAGCTTTAAGTACTTGTTCTACCTAAGTAGTAACCATAGAGGCATGTTTACTCAGAAGCTTAAGATGATTGACGTTTCTATCCACACAAGCACTTATATGACTAAGCATACGAGCATTCTGTTCCAATTGTCTGCTAACATAATCATTGAAACTTTGTTGTTTGGCAACAAAGTTATCAAATTCATCCAAGCATAAGCTAGCAGGTTTATCAACACGAATATCACTCTCATCAAACCTATGCAGAGAATTTACTTCTACTACGTGTATCGGGTTATCAAGACCATGGATCTCTTCGATAGGTGGTAGATTTTTCACATCTTCAGATTTAATGCCTTTCTCTCGCATAGATTTCTTGGCTTCTTGCATATCTTCAGGACTGAGGAGTAGAATACCTCTTTTTTTGGAGTTGGCTTAGGAGGTGGTTCGGGAATAGTCCAAGCATTCTCATTGCACAAGATGTTATTCAATAGGATCTCAGCTTGTTCTATAGTTCGTTCCCTAAAAACACAACTGACACAACTATCTAGGTGGTCTTTAGAAGCATCAGTAAGTCCATTATAGAAGATATCAAGTATTTCATTCTTCTCAAGAGCGTGATCAGGCAAAGCATTCAGCAGCTGGATAAGCCTCCCCAAGCTTGTGAGAGACTCTCTTCTTCAGCTTGAGCAAAGTTGTATATTTCCTGCAAGGCAGCTTGCTTCTTATGGGAAGGGAAATATTTTTCAGAGAAGTAGTAGACCATATCCCGGGGGCTACGCACACAACCAGGAGCAAGAGAAGTGAACCAGGTCTTAGCATCATCCTTTAGCGAGAAAGGGAACAACTTGAGGATATAGTAGTGGCGGATCTTTTCCTCACTAGTGAATAGGGTGGCTATATCGTGAAGTTTGGTAAGATGGGCTACAACCGCTTCAGACTCATAACCGTGAAAAGGATCAGATTCGACCAGAGTGACTAACTCAGGATCGACAGAGAGTTTATAATCCTTATCGATCACAAAGATAGGCGAAGTGGCAAACTTCGGGTCGTATTTCATCCTAGCGTTCAGAGATTTTTCTTTCCTCTTGCGCAGTAATTTATCAACATCATAGCTATCCTTACACGCGAGAAAATCCTCAGCTATCTCTCCCTCCATAACATAACGCTCGGGCATAACAGGCAATTCATGCATAATAGCAGGTTCTACTTCAATAGTATCAGCAGGTTCAGAAGTATCATCACATCTAGTAGCAACTCTAGCAATTTGTGCATCAAGGAATGCACCTAGTGGCAAAGCAGTATAAAGTATAGCATCATCAGGCATAGTATCAAGCATAGCATCATCAGGCATAGTATCAAGCATAGCATCATCACGCAAAGCAGTATCACGCATGTCATCATCATAAGCATCATGGGCAGCAGAAGTAGCATCATCAAGCACAGGCGACATATCAAGATTTCTAGCAGGAGTTGATGTCGCAAACTTACTCATAACTGAAGGTGAATCAAGTGCAGAGCTAGATGGCAGTTCCTTACCTGTCCTCGTAGTGGAAGGCAAGACTTTAGTTCTTGGATCTATCGGATTCCTCATAGTGACCAGCAGACGTCAATCCCAAGTGACTCAGAGAATATAGATGTACTTCCCCGGCAACGGTTCCAGAAAATAGTCTGGATAACCCACAAGTATAGGGGATCGCAACAGTTTTCGAGGGTAGAGTATTCAACCCAAATTTATTGATTTGACTCAAGGGGAAGGGAAAGAATATTCTGAAGTATTAGCAGTTGAGTTGTCAATTCAACCACACCTGAAAGATTTAGTGTTTGTAGCAAAGTATCAGTAGCAAGGTAGTATGATAGCAGCAGTAGCAACAGTAACCAGTAGCAGCAGAGTAACAGCAGTAGCAGCAAAGTAACAGCAGCAGCAGCAAAGTAACGTAGCAAGGACCGGTAGTAAAAGACTTGTAGGCATTGGATCGGTGATGGATGATTATGCCGGATGTGATTCATCATGTTACAACTATAACACGGAGAGATAAGTAACTAGCTCCCGTTCGTCAATCTAATGTAGGCATGTATTCCGTATGTAGTCATACGTGCTTAGGGAAAAGAACTTGCATGACATCTATTGTTCATCCCTCCCGTGGCAGCGGGGTCCTAATGGAAAATATGGGATATTAAGGTTCTCCTTTTAATAAAGAACCGGACCAACACATTAACACTTGGTGAATACATGAACTCCTCATACTACGGTCATCTCCGGGAGTGGTTCCGGCTAGTGTCACTTTGGGGTTGCCGGGTCATAACACATAGTAGGTGACTACAACTTGCAAGATAGGATCTAAAACACACATATATTGGCGACAACATAATAGGTTCAGATCTGAAATCATGGCACTCAGGCCCTAGTGACAAGCATTAAGCATGGCAAAGTAGTAGAAACATCAATCTCAGAACATAGTGGATACTAGGGATCAATCCCTTTCAAAACTAACTCGATTACATGATAGATCTCATCAAACTCATCACCGTCCAGCAAGCCTACAATGAGATTACTCACGAACGGTGAAGAGCATCATGGAATTGGCGATGAAAGAAGGTTGATGATGAGGATGGCGACGATCTCCCCTCTTCGGAGCCCAGAACGGAATCCAGATCTGCCCTCCAGATGAAGAACAGGAGGTGGTGGCGCCTCTGTATCATAAAACGCGATGAATCCTTCTCCTTGATTTTTTTTCGGGCGAAACGGAATAAATAGAGCTGAGTTTGGAGGCGGTGGAGCCACGTGGGCCCCACAAGCCTGCCAGGCGCGGCCAGGGGGGTGGCCGCGCCTCCTGGGCTTGTGGCCCAGTGGCTCACTCCCTCCGGTGGATCTTTGCGCACGTATTTTTCATTAATTCCAGAAAAATTCTTCGTAAATTTTCAGGTCATTCCGAGAACTTTTATTTTTGCACAAAAACAACACCATGGCAATTCTGCTGAAAACAGTGTTAGTCCGGGTTAGTTCCATTCAAATCATGCAAATTAGATTCCAAAACAAGGGCAAAAGAGTTCGGAAAAGTAGATACGACACAGGCGTATCAGGCATACCCTCGTGGAGTCCGCAAGCCGAACAACGTCCTTGGTGTGCTTTGCCGGACAAATTTTCTGGGGTTTGTCATGTTGCCTAGTGAGGGTCAGGTTCCTACACTAGGATTTTCCTGGGAGGACTACCAAGCTGCGGAGGCCCCGCTTGAGGAAATTATAGATGGTGTCTTGTGCCACACGAGGGCTGAGATGGTGATCAAGAGCTTTTGGGTAAATTATCCTTTTACACAATCTAAAATTAACAATATAGCTAATTATTATACTAATCGGTGTTGTCTCGTTTGATTGTAGACCTTCTATAGGTGTGAGGAGGGATATGAGGAGGAGGCGGCCAAGGTTCTCGAGGCCGAGTGTAGGCGGTTATTACATAACTTACGCCATGAGGCTCGGCCGCAGGCTATTTGAGACTACGCCACGCGTGGTATTAAGAAGCAAAAGAAGGAGTGTCATGGAAAGTATCTGAAAAAGAAGCAATAGATGAAGGTAATTACCTATTCTTAAGGCCTTCTACGTAGTTCTCTTGATTTCATTCATAGGCGTAGCACTCAAAATTCTTTCTAATAAATTGTAGGTGCCCCCAAGATGGTGTGCGAATAAGATGGATTGTTGGGAGGTGTTGGTGGATGAGTGGTGCACAGGGAACTGGCAAGCCGTCCACGATAATGCGAAGGATCAGCGGACCAAATGGTTGGTGTGCCCCACCATCAAGGCAGCGCCAACTTACTTCAGTTTGGACGAAACTAGGTATGTGGTTTGCTTCATGATTCATGCAATTCATTCTTCATGCTAGCTTGAGCCCCTTACTAATACTTTTTTCCTCTCTTTTAGGCGCATCACAATAAGACAGAGATGCCACACTTGTACGACATTTATGGCATGGCCCATGGTGCCTCCTGCAAGAAGGCGAAGGCATTCTGTGAGTCTGACCTGGATGATCCAAATAACTTCACCAACATATCATCCCACCACAAGATCGTGACATACAGGGACACGGGGAAGGCTAGGATGATATCTGGTGGCGGGAGGCCCCATGGCTCGATAGCCATTGGAGATGGGATAATACGTTGTCCACTCACTCTCCCGGAGATCAAGGCACCCCAGTCGAGCTCCTATCCTGAGATAACGCCTCGTCCACGGCCAGTCGATCTTGCCATCGAGGTTAGTTGTACGGACTCAGAAAACTTTCATCCATTTCATTATGTGTGTGACCATCGATCATTACTGTGGTAACGAGGAATGGTGTTGCAGGCTGCTCTTCAGAAAGAGAGAGCGACAAACCAGGCTGCTCTTGAGCAAGAAAGATTGGCAAGCTAGGCTGCTCTTCAGGATGCTCTTGAGGAGAGGGACCGGACCACGACACAAATGATTGAGGAGGAGAGGGCCCGGGATGACGCGGGTCAACGGGCCCTGTACGAGCTTTTTGTGGTAATTTTTTTTTCACATTAGCCAAATCATGTCTGTAATGTCTGTTTCATTACTAACCAATACGACCGACTCTTCAGAGTCTGTGTGAGAAGAACGGTCAACTCCCTCCGCCGATGCCCGTCTTCTCTACGATTGGCACGGTGAGTTTCATTTGAATTGTCATTATAAACTAGTATTATCAATTGAGTGTCATCATGCTAACTGAGACATTGTAAAATATCTTTTCTGCAGAATAACTCCCGAGCGGCATCGCACGACACTTCTCGAGGACAACCATCTCCAAACGAAGCCGGCGCGAGCAACCCTGGTGTTTCTTCTCCTTGATGACCACGACGGTAAGTTTTCTCTAGTTCATTTTTTTGACAGAATTAGATAATTTAGCTCCTCCTCCTCTGAAATGACATATTTAACCCAAGTTAGCTCCAAAACAACATATAGTTAGCTTGGCTTCCACCTAAATGACATAATTAGCTTAGTTAACTCCAAAATGACCTATACTTAGCTAAGTTCTCTCCTAAATGACATAATAAGGCTTATGTAGATCCAAGATGACCTATTCCCCCAAACTTAGGTATAAAATGGCCTATAATTAGCTTAACTAGCTCCAAAATGGCTTAATAAGCATAGTTTCTCCAAAATGACCTATTTAACCCAAGTTAGCTCCGAAAGGACCTATAATTAGCTAGGCTTCCACATAAACGACATAATTAGCTTAGTTACCTCCAAAATGGATTATTTAATATAAATGACCTATACTTAGCCAAGTTCTCTCCTAAATGACATAATAAGGCCTAAGAGAAGAAGAGAAGAAGAAAAAATAAGAAGGAGAAGAAGAGAAAAAGGAAGAAAAGAAGAATAAGTAGAAGAAGAGGATAAAGAAAAATATAAATAGAAATAAGAGGAAGAAGAAGAAGAATAAGAAGAAGAGGAGGAGCAAGAAGAGGAGAAGAGGAGGAGGAGGAGGGGGAGGGGGAGGAGGAGGAGAAGAAGAGGAGAAGAGGAGAAGAAAGAGGAAAAATGAAAAGAAGGAAGAAGAAGAAGAAGAGAAGAAGAAGAGAAGAAGAAGGAGAAGGAGGAGGAGGAGAAGGAGCCCTCGTTCTTCTCCTTCTTCTCTCCTCCTTCTTCTTCTGCCTGCTTCTTCTCCTTCTTCTTCTCCTTCTTCTCTCCTCCTTCTTCTCCTCCTCCTTCTCCTTCTTCTTTTTCATCTCCTTCTTCTCTTCTTGCTTCTTCTCTTTCTTCTTCAATTTAGCTTATTTTCCCCAACAAATACATACTTAGCTAATTATCCTCCAAAATGCCATAATTAGCTTAGTTAGGGTAAAAACATCATAAGAACCTTGGTTAGCTCAGAACTTAGCTAATTATCCTCCAAAATGACATAATTAGCTTAGTTAGCTCAAAAATGGCCAATTTAATAAAAAATGACTTATACTTAGCTAAGTTCTCTCCTAAATGACATAATAAGGCCTAAGAGAAGAAGAAAAGAAGAAAAAAATAAGAAGGAGAAGAAGAGAAAAAAGAAGAAAAGAATAATAAATAGAAGAAGAGGATAAAGAAAAATAGAAATAGAAATAAGAGGAAGAAGAAGAAGAGGAGGAGGAAGAAGAGGAGAGGAGGAGGAGGAGAAGAAGAAGAAGAGGAGGAGGAGAAGAGGAGAAGAAAGAAGAAAAATGAAAAGAAGGAAGAAGAAGAAGAAGAAGAGAAGAAAAAGAGAAGAAGAAGAGAAGAAGAAGGAGAAGGAGGAGGAGGAGCCCTCCTTCTTCTCCTTCTTCTCTCCTCCTTATTTTTCTCCCTCCTTCTTCTTCTCTTCTTCTCCTTCTTATCTCCTCCTTCTTCTCCTTCTTCTTCTTCTCCTCCTTCTCTTTCTTATTTTTCTTCTCCTTCTTCTCTTCTTGCTTCTTCTCTTTCTTCTTCAATTTAGCTTATTTTCGCCAACAAAGACATACTTAGCTAATTATCCTCCAAAATGACATAATTAGCTTAGTTAGGGTACAAACATCATAAGAACCTTGGTTATCTCACAACTTAGCTAATTATCCTCCAGAATGACATAATTAGCTGAGTTAGCTCCAAAATGGCCTATTTAATAAAAAATGACCTATACTTAGCTAAGTTCTCTCCTAAATGACATAATAAGGCCTAAGAGAAGAAGAGAAGAAGAAAAAAATAAGAAGGAGAAGAAGAGAAAAAAGAAGAAGAGAAGAATAAGTAGAAAAACAGGATAAAGAAAAATAGAAATGGAAATAAGAGGAAGGAGAAGAAGAAGAAGAAGAAGAGGAAGAAGAGGAGAAGAGGAGGAGGAGGAGGAGGAGAAGAGGAGGAGGAGGAGAAGAGGAGGAGGAGGAGAAGTGGAGAAGAAAGTGGAAAAATTAAAAGAAGGAAGAAGAAGAAGAAGAAAAGAAGAAGGAGAAGGAGGAGGAGGAGAAGGAGCCCTCCTTCTTCTCCTTCTTCTCTCCTCCTCCTTCTTCTCCCTCCTTATTCTCCTTCTTTTGTCCTCCTTCTTCTCCTTCTTCTTATACTCCTCCTTCTCCTTCTTCTTTTTGTTCTCCTTCTTCTCTTATTGTTTCTTCTCTGTCTTCTTCTCTCCTCCTTCTTCTCCTCCTCCTTCTCCTTCTCCTTCTCCTTCTCCTCCTCCTCCTCCTTATTCTTCTTTTTCTTCTCCTTCTTCTCTTCTTGCTTATTCTATTTCTTCTTCAATTTAGCTTATTTGTCATATATATGTAGTTGTTGTTCTTCTTCTGACTTTCTTATTCCCATTTTGCAGATTGGATGTACTACATGCATGGAAGCTGGCATTGGAGTGCTTTAGTTCTAGTTTTTATTTGAGTTGATGAATGCTACGGCAACAAAAGTCCTTCTCCGGCAACGCCGGGAATTCTTCTTGCTACTTCTCTTGCTTGCGTCGGTTTTTCCCTTGAAGAGGAAAGGGTGATGCAGCATAGGAGCAGTAAGTATTTCCCTCAGTTTGAGAACCAAGGTATCAATCCAGTAGGAGAATCTCGTCAAGTCCAGAGTACCTGCACAAACACAAAGAGCTTGCACCCAACGCTATAAAGGCGTTGTCAATCCCTTCAAGATTGATTGCAAGGTGAGATCTCAAGGCGGAAAGTGCAACGAAGGAAAAGTGTAAGGCTAAAAATATGGTGTGGAGTAGACCCGGGGGCCATAGTGTTCACTAGAGGCTTCTCTCAAAATAGCAAATATTACGGTGGGTGAACAAATTACTGTCGAGCAATTGATAGAACCGCGCAAAGTCATCACGATATCTAAGGCAATGATCATACATATAGGCATCACGTCCGAGACAAGTAGACCAATACTTTCTACATCTACTACTATTACTCCACACATCGACCGCTATCCAGCATGCATCTAGTGTATTGAGTTCATGACAAACAGGGTAACGCCTTAAGCAAGATGACATGATGTAGAGGGATAATCTCAAACCAATGATGAAAACCCCATCTTTTACCCTTGATGGCAACAACATGATGTGTGCCTCGCTACCCCTTATGTCACTGGGTGAGGTCACCGCACGGTATGAAACCAAAACCAAGCACTTCTCCCATTGCAAGAATCATAGATCTAGTTGGCAAAACAAAACCCACAACTCGAAGAGAATTACAAGGATATTAAGTCATGCATAAGAGAGAATAGAAGAAACTCAAATAAGATTCATAGATAATATGATCATAAATCCAAAATTCATCGGATCTCGACAAACACACCGGAAAAGAAGATTACATCGGATAGATCTCCATGAAGATCATGGAGAACTTTGTATTGAAGATCCAAGAGAGAGAAGAAGCCATCTAGCTACTAGCTATGGACCCGTAGGTCTATGGTGAACTACTCACGCATCATCGGAGAGGTCATGGTGTTGATGAAGAAGCCCTCCGTGTCCGAATCCCCCCTCCGCCAGGGCACCAGAACGTGCCCCAGATGGGATCTTGCAGAGGCAGAAGCTTGCGGTGGCGGAAAAGTACTTTCGATGATCTCCTATTTTTTCTAGGATTTTAGGGAATATATAGGCGTAAAACCTAGGGCACAGGTGGCCCAGGGAGCCCACAAGCCAGGGAGGTGCGGGCCCCCTGGACGCGCCATGAGGACTTCTGGGGTCCCTACAGGCCCCGTGCCTTGATTCTCCAGCTTCCCGATCTTTTTCTGTTTCAGAAAAAATCTTTTTGGCAGTTTCATTCCGTTTGGACTTCGTTCAAAATCCTCCTCTGAAAGGGGTCAAAAACATGGAAAAAACAGGAACTCGCACTTGGTACTGAGTTAATAAGTTAGTCCCAAAAAATATATAAAAGGCATGCAAAACATCCAAATTTGACAGGATAATAGCATGAAACCATCAAAAATTATAGATAGTTGGAGACGTATCAAGCATCCCCAAGCTTAACTCCCGCTCGTCCTCGAGTAGGGAAGTGATAAAGAATGATTTTTTGATGTGGAATGCTACCCAGCATAGTTGTCCTTTGCAACTTCTTTCATGTGACACTAGTGGAAAACGGGCCTTTGGCCTGGACCCTTTAGTCCCGGCCTCCATCTGGGCCGGGACTAAAGTCCCGGCCACGTCGCCCCAAAATCGCAATGCCGCCCACGAGGCTTTGGTCCCGGCCCGTAAGGAGCCTTTAGTCCCGATTTGTGTCTCAAACCGGGACTAAAGGGCTACGCGGTGTGCAGCCCGCATGTGCGCCACCTTTAGTCCCGGTTTGTGTCTCAAACCGGGACTAAAGTCCTCTGCCTATATATATTGGCCACAACCCCCCTCTCCCCTCTTCCTTGCATTTTTCTTGGATGGAAGAGTGTGGGTGTGCTAGATCTCCATTTTTCTTGGATGCAATAGAGGTGTTTGTTGAAATGTGTGTTAGAGCGATGCCACTTCAGTTCACCGAACACAACTACGATATGAGATGCCCGAGCCACGCTTAAACCTCTTCCTCTTTATTTCTACTTATTCTAAAAGGTTAGCAACTATATTTCCTTGTTTAGACCGTGCGGTACTAATTTGTAGGATCGTGATTGTATTTGATATACTGTCGTATAACGGAGATGAGCCATCCATGGATGTACGGTGATCGACGCACAGCCGCTTACAGAGAAGGCGTGCATTTTTTTCGAGATGCAGCCGATGCGAACAAGAATGGTGGTGGCTATATGTTTTGTCCATGTGTTGAATGTCGGAATGAGAAGCATTACACTTCCTCAAGAGTCATTCAGAGCCACCTGCTTCGGTCCGGTTTTATGTCGGGCTATAATGTTTGGACCAAGCACGGAGAAAGAGGGGTTATGATGGAAGACGACGATGAAGAAGAAGAGAACGATGATGAAAACTACCGATCTATGTTCCCTGAGTATGCTGATACCGCAATGGAAGACAATGAAGAAGAAGATGAGGATGAAGAACGGGAACCAGATGAGCCCGCTGATGATCTTGGCCGGGTCATTTCTGATGCACGGCGAGGTTGCGACACAGAAAAGGAGAGGTTGCAGTTCGAGCAGATGTTAGAGGACCACAACAAATTGTTGTACCCAACTTGTGAAGATGGCTAGAAGAAGCTGGGTAGCACACTGGAATTGCTGAAGTGGAAGGCAGAGACCGGTGTGACTGACTCGTCATTCGAAAAGTTGCTGGTACTGATGAAGAAGATGCTTCCAAGAAAGAACGAATTGCCTGCCAGCACGTACGAAGCAAAGAAGCTTGTCTGCCCTCTAGGATTAGACGTGCAGAAGATACATGCATGCCCTAATGACTGCATCCTCTACCGCGGTGAGAAGTACGAGAATATGGATAAATGCCCGGTATGCACTGCATTGCGGTATAAGATCAGAAAAGATGACTAATGGGGTTATAGTCCTAGGGTAGGGTCATAGGCCTGCCCTATAAGTCCTACCCAAGGACTACCCTTCATAAGGGATAAGACCCTTAGTCAGTTCCGACTGAATTAAGGACTTCCCATCATCCAGTCGGTAACGAATCCTCTACCATCCAGTCGGAGACGAGAATTCAGAATGTATCAAACTAACCGACCGGATTCCACTCTGTGCATCATAACCCCCCTGGAGGGAAACGGTCATACGTTTCCATGTGCCTTTATTAGCATTTAAGACATACGTTACCTGTAACGTAGGCATTTATTCGCCACTACTCCACCCCTGTGCACCGGACCGATGTGGAGGGCAGCGCACTCTATATAAGCCGCCCTCCCCCACTGGTGCAAGGGTTAGCTATTCACTATAATCCATATTCCACTCGACAACAAGCTCCTAGAGCACTAAGACATAGGGATATTACCTCCACCGTAGACGGGCCTGAACTCATACAACCTCGCCGTAGCTAAGGCTCTGCCCATCCTTTCGTACCCTACACATCTACTATCAGACTTATACCCACGACAGTTGGCGCCCACCGTGGGGCACGCGTCTAAGCGACTTCCGGCGAGTTTGCGACTACATCTTTTCGTCATGTCGTCCGGTGGAGATTCGAGCATGGGTCGCGAGATCCTCTTCGGCGCTCTCTCCTTCATCATCGACGATTCGGCATGGCTTCGGGACGCCCCTCTCGACGTCGAGGCGCTCCCCCATCGCGAGGCTACGCACTTCCATGTTGGCGCCCGCGGCATTCTCCTTCTCCAGCGGTCGGCTCCGGTGTTGACCTACACCGCCGTCACGCGCCGCAACAAGCGGTCCCGCCGTCCGCGGCTCCAGCGTTGGGTGCAACACGCCCAGGCGCGCCAGAACGCGTCTTCACAAGTGGCGGTCCTAGAGTCGGTTGTGGTTGCCCCGCCGTCCCAGCGCTCGGACTCGGTTCCGGCTGAGTTTCCTTCCGAGTACTTGGGTCGCGGGCCTGCAACAGAAGTACACATGGCCAACTCCCATGAAAGTCCCCGCCAAGCTGGCCGGATCGAGCACGAGATCGGTGAAACATCCGGTGCTCGCCATCCACCTCGCCGTTCTGCCAATCGGCACACTCGGCGGAGCAATGTGGAGTTGTTCCGCACACCCATCCTTAACTTGGCTGCCGCTGCCAAGATAGCCGATTCCCTTCAGCCGACTGATTCAAAGGCTGGCACGGGGATCGAGCAAATCCGCGCACTGCTGCACACGGCGCAACAGCAAAATTCGGCGGTCTCCGAGTCGCACAACAGGATCCACAATAGTTCTGTTCATGCGAACACGCATCGGTCAGTTCAC